>NW_027307765.1:712500-1912500 GCF_047496885.1 Scyliorhinus torazame | reverse complement strand
ATACAGAGCACAGCCTGGCCAGACAGAGATGGGAATGCTGACCAGGAGCTGCTGGATCTATGCAGAGGACACCCTGGCCACACAGGGAAGGGAATGTTGACCAGGAGCTGGGGTTATACTGAGCACACCTGGCCACACAGAGATGGGAACGTTGACCAGGAGCTGCAGGGGTTATACAGAGCACACCCTGGCCACACAGAGATGGGAATGTTGACCAGGAGCTGCAGCGGTTATTCAGAGCACACCCTGGCCACACAGAGATGGGAATGTTGACCAGGAGCTGCAGGGGTTATGCAGAGCACACTCTGGCCACACAGAGATGGGAATGTTGACCAGGAGCTGCAGGAGGTATACAGAGCACACCCTGGCCACACAGATGGGAATGTTGACCAGGAGCTGCAGGGGTTATACAGAGCACACCCTGGCCACACAGAGATGGGAATGTTTACCCTGAGCTGCAGGGTTTATACAGAGCACACCCTGGCCACACAGAGATGGGAATGTGGACCAGGAGATGCTGGGGTAATGCAGAGCACATCCTGGCAACACAGAGATGGGAATGTTGACCAGGAGCTGCAGGGGTTATACAGAACACACCCTGGCCACACAGAGATGGGAATGTTGACCAGGAGCTTCAGGAGTTATACAGAGCACACCCTGGCCACACAGAGATGGGAATGTTGACCGGGAGCTGCAGGGGTTATACAGAGCACAGCCTGGCCACACAGAGATGGGAATGTTGACCAGGAGCTGCAGGGGTTATACAGAGCACACCCTGGCCACACAGAGATGGGAATGTTGACCAGGAGTTGCAGGGGTTATACAGAGCACACCTTGGCCACACAGAGATGGGAATGTTGACCAGGAGCTGCAGGGGTTATACAGAGCACACCCTGGCCACACACAGAGATGGGAATGTTGACCAGGATTTGCAGGGGTTATACAGAGCACACCCTGGCCACACACAGAGATGGGAATGTTGAACAGGAGCAGGGATTGTACAGAGCACACCCTGGCCACACACAGAGATGGGAATGTTGACCAGGATCTGCAGGGGTTATACAGAGCACACACTGGCCTCACACAGAGATGGGAATGTTGAACAGGAGCAGGGATTGTACAGAGCACACCCTGGCCACGCACAGAGATGGGAATGTTGACCAGGAGTTGCAGGGGTTATACAGAGCACACCTTGGCCACACAGAGATGGGAATGTTGACCAGGAGCTGCAGGGGTTATACAGAGCACACCCTGGCCACACAGAGACGGGAATGTTGACCTGTAGCTGCAGGGGTTATACAGAGCACACCCTGGCCACACAGAGATGGGAATGTTGATCAGGAGCTGCAGGGGTTATACAGAGCACATCCTGGCCACACAGAGATGGGAATGTTGACCTGGAGCTGCAGGGGTTATACAGTGCACATCCTGGCCACACAGAGATGGGAATGTTGACCAGGAGCTGCAGGAGTTATACAGAGCACACCCTGGCCACACAGAGATGGGAATGGTAAACATTAGCTGGGGTTATACAGAGCACACCCTGGCCAAACAGGGATGGGAATGTTGACCAGGAGCTGCAGGGCTGAGACAGAGCACACCCTGGCCACACAGAGATGGGAATGTTGACCCGAATCTGCAGGGGTTATACAGAGAACACGCTGGCCACACAGAGATGGGAATGTTGACCAGGAGCTGGGGTTATACTGAGCACACCTGGCCACACAGAGATGGGAATATTGACCAGGAGCTGCAGGAGTTATACAGAGCACACCCTGGCCACACAGAGATGGGAATGTTGACCAGGAGCTGCAGGGGTTATACAGAGCACAAGCTGGCCACACAATGAAGGGAATGGTGATTAGGAGCTGCAGGGGTTATACAGAGCACACCATGGCCACACAGAGATGGAAATGTTGACCAGGCGCTGCTGCGGTTATACAGAGCACACCCTGGCCACACAGAGAAGGGAATGTTGACCAGGAGCAGGGGTTATACAGAGCACACCCTGGACACACAGAGATGGGAATGTTGACCAGGAGCTGCAGGGATGATACAGAGCACATCCTGGCCACACAGAAATGGGAATGTTGACCAGGAGCTGCAGGGGTTATACAGAGCACACCCTGGCCACACAGAGATGGGAATGTTGACCAGGACCTGCAGGGGTTATACAGAGCACACCCTGGCCACACAGAGATGGGAATGTTGACCAGTAGCTGCAGGCGTTATACAGAGCACACCCTGGCCACACAGAGATGGGAATGTTGACCAGGACCTGCTGGGGTTATACAGAGCACACCCTGGCCACACAGAGATGGGAATGTTGACCAGGAGCTGGGGTTATACAGAGCACACCCTGACCACACAGAGGTGGGAATGTTGACCAGGAGCAGGGGTTATACAGAGCACACCCTGGCCACACAGAGATGGGAATGTTGACCCTGAGCTGCAGGGGTTATACAGAGCACACCCTGGCCACACAGAGATGGGAATGTGGACCAGGAGATGCTGGGGTAATGCAGAGCACATCCTGGCAACACAGAGATGGGAATGTTGACCAGGAGCTGCACGAGTTATACAGAGCAAACCCTGGCCACACAGAGATGGGACTGTTGAACAGGAGCTGCTGGGGCTATGCAGAGTACACCCTGGCCACACAGAGATGGGAATGTTGACCAGGAGCTGGGGTTATGCAGAACACACCCTGGCCACACAGAGATGGGAATGTTGACCAGGAGCTTCAGGAGTTATACAGAGCACACCCTGGCCACACAGAGATGGGAATGTTGACCGGGAGCTGCAGGGGTTATACAGAGCACACGCTGGCCACACAATGAAGGGAATGTTGACCAGGAGCTGCAGGAGTTATACAGAGCACACCCTGGCCACACAGAGATGGGAATGTTGACCTGGAGCTGCAGGGGTTATTCAGAGCACACCCTGGCCACACAGAGATGGAAATGGTGACCAGGAGCTGCAGGGGTATACAGAGCACACCCTGGCCACACAGAGATGGGAATGTTGACCAGGAGCTGCAGGGGTTATACAGAGCACACCCTGGCCACACAGATATGGGAGTGTGGACCAGTAACTGCTATGGTTAGACAGAGCACACCCTGGCCACACAGAGATGGGAATGTTGACCAGGAGCTGCAGGGATTCTACAGAGCTACCCTGCCCACACAGAGATGGGAATGTTGACCAGGAGCTGCAGGAGTTATACAGAGCACTCCCTGGCCACACAGAGATGGGAATGTTGACGAGGAGGTGCAGGGGTTATACAGAGTACACTCTGGCCACACAGAGATGGGAAAGTTGACCAGGAGCTGCAGGGGTGATACAGAGCACACCCTGGCCACACAGAAATCCAAATGTTGACCAGGAGCTGCAGGGGTTATACAGAGCGCACACTGGCCACAGAGAGATGGGAATGTTAACCAGGAGCTGCAGGGGTTATACAGAGCACACCCTGGCCACACAGAGATAGGAATGTTAACCAGGAGCTGCAGGGGTTATACAGAGCACACCCTGGCCACACAGAGATGGGAATGTTGACCAGGATCTGCAGGAGTTACACGGAGCACACCCTGGCCACACAGAGATGGGAATGTTGACCAGGAGCTGCAGTGGTTATACAGAGCACACCCTGGACACACACACAGATGTGAATGTTGACCAGGAGCTGCAGGAGTTATACAGAGTACACCCTGGCCTCACACACAGATGGGAATGTTTACCAGGAGCTGAGCGGGTTATACAGTGCACACCTTGTCCACACAGAGATGGGAGTGTTGACCAGGAGCTGCAGAAGTTTTACAGAGCACACCCTGGCCACACCGAGATGGGCCTGTTTACCAGGAGCTGCAGGGGTTATACAGAGCACACCCTGGCCACACAGAGATGGGAATGTTGACCAGGAGCTGCAGGGGTTATACAGAGCACACCCTGGCCACACAGAGATGGGAATGTTGACCAGGGGCTGCAGGGGTTATACAGAGCACACCCTGGCCACACAGAGATGGGAATGTTGACCAGGAGCTGCAGGGGTTATACAGAGCACACCCTGGCCACACAGAGAAGGGAATGTTGACCAGGAGCTGCAGGGGTTATACAGAGCACACCCTGGCCACACAGAAATCCAAATGTTGACCAGGAGCTGCAGGGGTTATACAGAGCGCACACTGGCCACACAGAGATGGGAATGTTGACCAGGAGCTGCAGGGGTTATACAGAGCGCACACTGGCCACACAGAGATGGGAATGTTGACCACGAGCCGGGGGTACACAGAGCGCACACTGGCCACACAGAGATGGGAATGTTGACCAGGAGCTGCAGGGGTTACACAGAGCACACCCTGGCCACACAGAGATGGGAATGTTGACCAGGAGCTGCAGTAGTTATACAGAGCACACCCTGGCCACACAGAGAGGGAATGTTGACCAGGAGCTGCAGGGGTTACACAGAGCACACCCTGGCCACACAGAGATGGGAATGTTGACCAGGGGCTGCAGGGGTTTTACAGAGCACTCCCTGGCCACACAGAGATGGGAATGTTGACCAGGCGATGCAGGGGTTACACAGAGCACACCCTGGCCACACAGAGATGGGAATGTTGACCAGGGGCTGCAGGGGTTTTACAGAGCACTCCCTGGCCACACAGAGATGGGAATGTTGACCAGGCGATGCAGGGGTTATACAGAGCACACCCTGGCCACAGACAGATGGGAGTGTTGACCGGTAGCTGCTGTGGTTAGACAGAGCACACTCTGGTCACACAGTGAGATGGGAATTTTAAACTGTAGCAGGGGTTATACAGAGCACACCCTGGCCACACAGAGATGGGAATGTTGACCAGGAGCAGGGGTTATACAGAGCACACCCTGGCCACACAGAGATGGGAATGTTGACCAGGGGCTGCAGGGGTTATACAGAGCACACCTTGGCCACACAGAGATGGGAATGTTGACCAGGCGATGCAGGGGTTATACAGAGCACATCCTGGCCACACAGAGATGGGAATGTTGACCAGGAGCTGCTGGATCTATGCAGAGGACACCCTGGCCACACAGAGATGGGAATGTTGACCAGGAGCTGCAGGAGTTATACAGAGCACACCCTGGCCACACAGATATGGGAGTGTTGACCAGTAACTGCTATGGTTAGACAGAACACACCCTGGCCACACAGAGATGGGAATGTTGACCAGGAGCTGCAGGGATTATACAGAGCTACCCTGCCCACACAGAGATGAGAATGTTGACCAGGAGCTGCAGGAGTTATACAGAGCACACCCTGGCCACACAGAGATGGGAATGTTGACGAGGAGGTGCAGGGGTTATACAGAGTACACTCTGGCCACACAGAGATGGGAAAGTTGACCAGGAGCTGCAGGGGTTATACAGAGCACACCCTGGCCACACAGAAATCCAAATGTTGACCAGGAGCTGCAGGGGTTATACAGAGCACACTGGCCACAGAGAGATGGGAATGTTGACCAGGATCTGCAGGAGTTACACGGAGCACACCCTGGCCACACACACAGATGTGAATGTTGACCAGGAGCTGCAGGAGTTATACAGAGTACACCCTGGCCTCACACACAGATGGGAATGTTCTCCAGGAGCTGCTGCGGTAAAACAGAGCACACCCTGGCCACACAGTGAAGGGAATGTTGACCAGGAGCTGCAGGGGTTACACAGAGCACACCCTGGACACACAGGGAAGGGAATGTTAAACAGTAGCAGGTGTTATACAGAGCACACCCTGGCCACACACAGAGATGGGAATGTTGACCAGGAGCTGCAGGGGTTATACAGAGCACACCCTGGCCACACAGAGATGGGAATGTTGCCCAGGAGCTGCAGTGGTTATACAGAGCACACCATGGCCCCACAGAGATGGGAATGTTGACCAGGAGCTGCAGGAGTATACAGAGCAGTTCCTGGCCACACAGAGATGGGAATGTTGACCAGGAACTCCAGGGGTTTATACTGAGCACACCCTGGCCACACAGAGATGGGAATGTTGACCAGGAGCTCCAGGGGTTATGCAGAACACACCCTGGCCACACAGAAATGGGAATGTTGACCAGGAGCTGCAGGGGTTATGCAGAACACACCCTGGCCACACAGAGATGGGAATGTTAACCAGGAGATGCAGGTGTTAAACAGAGCACACCCTGGCCACACAGAGATGGGAATGTTGGCCAGGAGCTGCAGGGGTTATACAGAGCACAGCCTGGCCACACAGAGATGGGAATGTTGACCAGGAGCTGCAGGGGTTATACAGAGCACACCCTGGCCACACACAGAGATGGGAATGTTGACCAGGAGCTGCAGGGGTTATACAGAGCACACCCTGGCCACACAGAGATGGGAATGTTGACCAGGAGCAGGGGTTATACAGAGCACACCCTGGCCACACAGAGATGGGAATGTTGACCAGGAGCTGCACGGGTTATACAGAGCACACCCTGGCCACACAGAAATGGGAATGTTGACCAGGAGCTGCTGGGGTTATACAGAGCACACCCTGGCCACACAGAGATGGGAATGTTGACCAGGAGCAGGGGTTATACAGAGCACACCCTGGCCACACAGAGATGGGAATGTTGACCCTGAGCTGCAGGGGTTATACAGAGCACACCCTGGCCACACAGAGATGGGAATGTGGACCAGGAGATGCTGGGGTAATGCAGAGCACATCCTGGCAACACAGAGATGGGAATGTTGACCAGGAGCTGCAGGAGTTAAAGAGAGCACATCCTGGCCACACACAGATGGGATTGTTGACCAGGAGCTGCAGGGGTTATACAGACCACACCCTGGCCACACAGAGATGGGAATGTTGACCAGAAGCTGCAGGGGTTATACAGAGCACACCCTGGCCACGCAGAGATGGGAATGTTCACCAGGAGCTGCAGGAGCTATACAGAGCACACCCTGAAAACACAGAGATGGGAATGTTGACCAGGAGCTGCAGGGGTTATACAGAGCACACCCTGGCCACACAGAGATGGGAATGTTGACCAGGAGCTGCAGGAGTTATACAGAGCACATCCTGGCCACACACAGATGGGATTGTTGACCAGGAGCTGCAGGGGTTGTACAGAGCACACCCTGGCCACACAGAGATGGGAATGTTGACCAGGAGCTACAGGGGTTAAACAGAGCACACCATGGGCACACAGATATGGGAATGTTGACCAGTAGCTGCTGTGGTTAGACAGAGCACACATTGACCTCTGTGCTGTACAAGGTTAACCATTTACTTCTAAATAATCCCTGGGAACAGGGGACAGGCAGTGTGGTCTCGGGAGCCCCCAATTAAAAAGCTGTTTCAGAGACCTCTGTGCTGTATACAGTTAACCATTTACTGCTCAATAATCCCTGGGAGCAGGGGACAGGCAGTGTGGTCGGGAGCTCCCAATTAAAAAGCTCTTTCAGAGACCTCTGTGCTGTATATAATTAACCATTTACTGCTCAATAATCCCTTGGAGCAGGGAACAGGCAGTGTGGCTCTGGGAGGCCACAATTAAAAAGCTGTTTCAGAGACCTCTGTGCTGTATATAGTGAACCATTTACTGCTCAATAATCCCTGGGAGCAGGGGACAGGCTGTGTGGCCACGGGAGCCCCCAATTAAAAAGCTGTTTCAGGGACCTATGTGCTGTACATAGTTAACCATTTAATGCTCAATAATCCCTGGGAGCAGGAAACAGGCAGTGTGTCCTCGAAAGCCCCCAATTAAAAAGGTGATTCAGTGACCTGTGCTGTATATAGTTAACCATTTACCGCTCAATAATCCCTGGGAGCAGGGGACAGACAGTGTGGCTCCGGGAGCCCCCAATTAAAAAGCTGTTTCAGAGACCTCTGTGCTGTAGCTAGTTAACCATTTGCTGCTCAATAATCCCTGGGAGCAGGGGACAGGCAGTGTGGCTCCGGGAGCCCCCAATTAAAACGCTGTTTCAGAGACCTCTGTGCCTGTACAAGGTTAACCATTTACTGCTCAATAATCCCTGGGAGCAGGGGACAGGCAGTGTGGCCTCGGGAACCCCCAATTAAAAAGCTGTTTCAGAGACATCTGTGCTGTATATAGTTAACCATTTACTGCTCAATAATCCCTGGCAGCTGGGGACAGGCAGGGTGGCTCCGGGAGCCCCCAATTATAAAGCTGTTTAAGTGACCTCTGTGCTGAATATAGTTAACCATTTACTGCTCAATAATCCCTGGGAGCAGGGTTCAGGCAGTGTGGTCCGGGAGCCCCCAATTAAAAAGTTGTTTCAGAGACCTTCCCAATAACACAAACCTCCAGAAACACATCCAAATCACCTCCACTAACTTCCCAATAACTCAACCTCCAGAACCACATCCTCATCACCTCCACTAACTTCCCAATAACACAACCTCCAGAAACACATCCTCATCACCTCCACTAACTTCCCAATAACACAACCTCCAGAAACACATCCTCATCACCTCCACTAACTTCCCAATAACACAACCTCCAGAAACACATCCTCATCACCTCCACTAACTTCCCAATAACACAACCTCCAGAAACACATCCTCATCACCTCCACTAACTTCCCAAAAACACAACCTCCAGAACCACATCCTCATCACCTCCACTAACTTCCCAATAACACAACCTCCAGAAACACATCCTCATCACCTCCACTAACTTCCCTATAACACAACCTCCAGAACCACATCCTCATCACCTCCACTAACTTCCCAATCACACAACCTCCAGAAACACGTCCTCATCACCTCCACTAACTTACCAATAAAACACCCTCCAGAAACACGTCCTCATCACCTCCAATAACTTCCCAATAAAACAATCTCCAGAAACACATCCCCATCACCTCCACTAACTTCCCAATAACACAACCTCCAGAAACACATCCTCATCACCTCCACTAACTTCCCAATAACACAACCTCCAGAAACCCATCCTCATCACCTCCACTAACTTCCCAATAACACAACCTCCAGAAACACATCCTCATCACCGCCACTAACTTCCCAATAACACAACCTCCAGAAACACATCCTCATCACCTCCACTAACTTTCCAATAACACAACCTCCAGAAACACATCCTCATCACTGCCACTAAACTCCCAATAACACAACCTCCTGAAACACATCCTCATCACCTCCACAACTTCGCTGTAACACAACCCCCAGAAACAAATTCTCATCACCTCCACTAACTTCCCAATAACACAACCTCCAGAAACATACCTCATCACTTCCACTAACTTCCTAATAACACAACCTCCAGAAACACATCCTCATCTCCTCCACTAACTTCCCAATAACACAACCTCCAGAAACACATCCTCATCTCCTCCACTAACTTCCCAATAACACAACCTCCAGAAACACATCCTCATCACCTCCACTAACTTCCCAATAACACAACCTCCTGAAACACGTCCTCATCACCTCCACTAACTTCCCAATAACATAACCAGCTGAACCACATCCTCATCACCTCCACTAACTTCCCAATAACACAACCTCCAGAAACACGTCCTCATCACCTCTACTAACATCCCAATAACACAACCTCCAGAAACACATCCTCATCAACTTCACTAACTTCCCAATAACACAACCTCCAGAAACACATCCTCATCACCTCCATTAACTTCCCAATAACACAGCCTCCAGAAACACACCCTCATCACCTCCACTAACTTCCCAATAACACAACCTCCAGAAACACATCCTCATCTCCTCCACTAACTTCCCAATAACACAACCTCCAGAAACACATCCTTATCACCTCCACTAACTTCCCAATAATACAACCTCCAGAAACACATCCACTTCACCTCCACTAACTTCCCAATAACACAACCTCCAGAAACACATCCTCATCACTGCCACTCACCTCCCAATAACACAACCTCCAGAAACACATCCCCATCACCTCCACTAACTTCCCAATAACACAACCTCTAGAAACACATCCTCATCACCTCCAGCAGTCTCCCAATTACACAACCTCCAGAAACACATCCTCATCAACTCCACTAACTTCCCAATAACACAAGCACCAGAAACACATCCTCATCACCTCGACTAACGTCTCAATAACACAACCTCCAGAAACACATCCTCATCACGTCAACTAACTTCCCAATAAAACAACCACCAGAACCACATCCTCATCACCTCCACTAACTTCCCAATAACACAACCTCCAGAACCACATCCTCATCACCTCCACTAACTTCCCAATCACACAACCTCCAGAAACACGTCCTCATCACCTCCACTAACTTCCCAATAAAACACCCTCCAGAACCACATCCTCATCACCTCCACTAACTTCCCAATAACACAACCTCCAGAACCACATCCTCATCACCTCCACTAACTTCCCAATAACACAACCTCCAGAAACACATCCTCATCACCTCTACTAACTTCCCTATAACACAACCTCCAGAACCACATCCTCATCACCTCCACTAACTTCCCAATCACACAACCTCCAGAAACACGTCCTCATCACCTCCACTAACTTCCCAATAAAACACCCTCCAGAAACACGTCGTCATCACCTCCAGTAACTTCCCAATAAAACAATCTCCAGAAACACGTCCTCATCACCTCCACTAACTTCCCAATAACACAACCTCCAGAAACACATCCTCATCAACTCCACTATCTTCCCAATAACACAACCACCAGAACCACATCCTCATCATCTCCACTAACTTCCCAAAAACACAACCTCCAGAAACACATCCACATCACCTCCACTAACTTCCCAATAACACAACCTCCAGAAACATACCTCATCACTTCCACTAACTTCCTAATAACACAACCTCCAGAAACACATCCTCATCTCCTCCACTAACTTCCCAATTACACAACCTCCAGAAACACATCCTCATCACCTCCACTAACTTCCTAATAACACAACCTCCAGAAATACATCCTCATCAACTCCACTAACTTCCCAATAACACAACCTCCAGAAACACATCCCCATCACCTCCACTAACTTCCCAATAACACAACCTCCAGAAACACATCCTCATCACCTCCACTAACATCCCAATAACACAACCTCCAGAAACCCATCCTCATCACCTCCACTAACTTCCCAATAACACAACCTCCAGAAACACATCCTCATCACCTCCACTAATTTCCCAATAACACAACCTCCAGAAACACATCCTCATCACCTCCACTAACTTTCCAATAACACAACCTCCAGAAACACATCCTCATCACTGCCACTAACCTCCCAATAACACAACCTCCAGAAACACATCCCCATCACCTCCACTAACTTCCCAATAACACAACCTCCTGAAACACATCCTCATCACCTCCACAACTTCGCTATAACACAACCCCCAGAAACAAATTCTCATCACCTCCACTAACTTCCCAATAACACAACCTCCAGAAACATACCTCATCACTTCCACTAACTTCCTAATAACACAACCTCCAGAAACACATCCTCATCTCCTCCACTAACTTCCCAATATCACAACCTCCAGAAACACATCCTCATCTCCTCCACTAACTTCCCAATAACACAACCTCCAGAAACACATCCTCATCACCTCCACTAACTTCCCAATAACACAACCTCCTGAAACACGTCCTCATCACCTCCACTAACTTCCCAATAACATAACCAGCTGAACCACATCCTCATCACCTCCACTAACTTCCCAATAACACAACCTCCAGAAACACGTCCTCATCACCTCTACTAACATCCCAATAACACAACCTCCAGAAACACATCCTCATCAACTTCACTATCTTCCCAATAACACAACCACCAGAACCACATCCTCATCATCTCCACTAACTCCCCAATAACACAACCTCCAGAAACACGTCCTCATCACCTACACTAACTTCCCAATAACACAACCTCCAGAAACCCATCTACATCACCTCCACTAACTCCCCAATAACACAACCTCCAGAAACACATCCACATCACCTCCACTAACTTCCCAATAACACAACCACCAGAACCACATCCTCATCAACCCAACTAACCCCAATAACACAACCTCCAGAAACACATCCTCATCACCTCCACTAACTTCCCAATAACACAAACTCCAGAAACCCATCCTCATCACCTCCACTAAATTCCCAATAACACAACCTCCAGAAACACGTCCACATCACCTCCACTAACTTCCCAATAACAAAACCACCAGAGCCACATCCTCATAACCTCCAATAACTTCCCCATCACACAACCACCCGAAACACGTCCTCATCACCTCCACGTCCACATCACCTCCACTAACTTCCCAATCACTCAACCACCAGAACCACATTATCATCACCTCCACTAGCCTCCCAATAACACATCCTCCTGAAACACATCCTCATCACTTGCACTAAATTGCCAACAACACAACCTCCAGAAACACATCCTCAAAACCTCCACTAACTTCCCAATAACACAACCTCCAGAAACACATTCTCATCACCTCCACCAACTTCCCAATAACACAATCTCCAGAAACACATCCTCATCACCTCCACTCACCTCCCCATAACACAACCTCCAGAAACACATCCACATCACCTCCACTAGCCTCCCAATAACACAACCTCCAGAAACACATCCTCATCACCTGCACTAAATTCCCAACAACACAACCTCCAGAAACACATCCTCATCACCTCCACTAACCTCCCAATAACACAAACTCCAGAAACACATCCACATCACCTCCAGCAGTCTCCCAATTACACAACCTCCAGAAACACATTACCATCAACTCCAATAACTTCCCAATAACACAACCTCCAGAAACACATCCTCATCACCTCCACTAACTTCCCAATAATACAACCTCCAGAAACACATCCTCATCACCTCCACTAACCTCCCAATAACACAACCTCCAGAAACACATCCTCATCAACTCCACTAACCTCCCAATAACACAACCTCCCGAAACACATCCACATCACGTCCACTAACTTCCCAATAACACAACCTCCAGAAACACATCCTCATCACCTGCACTAAATTCCCAACAACACAACCTCCAGAAACACATCCTCATCACCTCCACTAACCTCCCAATAACACAAACTCCAGAAACACATCCACATCACCTCCAGCAGTCTCCCAATTACACAACCTCCAGAAACACATCCTCATCAACTCCACTAACTTCCCAATAACACAAGCACCAGAAACACATCCTCATCACCTCGACTAACGTCTCAATAACACAACCTCCAGAAACACATCCCCATCACCTTCACTTACTTCCCAATAACACAACCTCGAGAAACGCCTCCACATCACCTCCATTAACTTCCCAATAACACAACCTCCAGATACACATCCTCATCACGTCAACTAACTTCCCAATAACACAACCTCCAGATACACATCCTCATCACGTCAACTAACTTCCCAATAACACAACCTCCAGAAACACATCCTCATCAACTCCACTAACCTCCCAATAACACAACCTCCCGAAACACATCCACATCACGTCCACTAACTTCCCAATAACACAACCTCCAGAAATACATCCACATCACCTCCACTAACCTCCCAATAACACAATCTCCAGAAACACATCCTCATCACCTCCACTAACTTCCCAATATCACAAACTCCAGAATCACATCCTCATCACCTCCACTAACCTCCCAATATCACAATCTCCAGAAACACATCCTCATCACCTCCAACTAACTTCCCAATAACACAACCTCCAGAAACACATCCTCATCACCTCCAATAACTTCCCAATAACACAGCCACCAGAAACACATCCTCATCACCTCTACTAACTTCCCAATAACACAACCTCCAAAAACACATCCTCATCACCTCGACTAACTTCCCAATAACACAACCTCCAGAAACACATCCTCATCACCTCCACTAACTTCCCAATAACACAACCTCCAGAAACACATCCTCATCACCTCCACTATCCTCCCAGTAACACAACCACCAGAACCACATCCTCATCACCTCCACTAACTTCCCAATAACACAACCTCCAGAAACACATCCTCATCACCTCCACTAACTTCCCAATCACACAACCTCCAGAAAAACGTCCTCATCACCTCCACTACCTTCCCAATAAAACACCCTCCAGAAACACGTCCTCATCACCTCCAATAACTTCCCAATAAAACAATCTCCAGAAACACGTCCTCATCACCTCCACTAACTTCCCAATAACACAACCTCCAGAAACACATCCACATCACCTCCACTAACTTCCCAATAACACAACCTCCAGAAACACATCCTCATCAACTCCACTATCTTCCCAATAACACAACCACCAGAACCACATCCTCATCATCTCCACTAACTTCCCAATAACACAACCTCCAGAAACACATCCACATCACCTCCACTAACTTCCCAATAACACAACCACCAGAACCACATCCTCACCAACCCAACTAACCCCAATAACACAACCTCCAGAAACACATCCTCATCACCTCCACTAACTTCCCAATAACACAACCTCCAGAAACCCATCCTCATCACCTCCACTAACTTCCCAATAACACAACCTCCAGAAACACTTCCTCATCACCTCCACTAACTTCCCAATAACACAACCTCCAGAAATACATCCACTTCACCTCCACTAACTTCCCAATAACACAACCTCCAGAAACACATCCTCATCACTGCCACTAACCTCCCAATAACACAACCTCCAGAAACACATCCCCATCACCTCCACTAACTTCCCAATAACACAACCTCCTGAAACACATCCTCATCACCTCCACAACTTCGCTATAACACAACCCCCAGAAACAAATTCTCATCACCTCCACTAACTTCCCAATAACACAACCTCCAGAAACACACCTCATCACTTCCACTAACTTCCTAATAACACAACCTCCAGAAACACATCCTCATCTCCTCCACTAACTTCCCAATAACACAACCTCCAGAAACATATCCTCATCACCTCCACTAACTTCCTAATAACACAACCTCAAGAAACACATCCTCATCAACTCCAATAACTTCCCAATAACACAACCTCCAGAAACACGTCCTCATCACCTCCACTAACTTCCCAATAACACAACCTCCAGAAACACATCCTCATCACCTGCACTAAATTCCCAATAACACAACCTCCAGAAACACATCCTCATCACCTTCACTAACTTACCAATAACACAAGCACCTGAAACACATCCTCATCACCTCTACTAACGTCCCAATAACACAACCTCCAGAAACACATCCCCATCACCTCCACTAACTTCCCAATAACACAAGCACCTGAAACACATCCTCATCACCTCTACTAACGTCCCAATAACACAACCTCCAGAAACACATCCTCATCACCTCCACTAACTTCCCAATAACACAACCTCCAGAAACACGTCCTCATCACCTCTACTAACGTCCCAATAACGCAACCTCCAGAAACACATCCTCATCAACTTCACTATCTTCCCAATAACACAACCACCAGAACCACATCCTCATCATCTCCACTAACTTCCCAATAAAACAACCTCCAGAAACACGTCCTCATCACCTACACTAACTTCCCAATAACACAACCTCCAGAAACCCATCTACATCACCTCCACTAACTTCCCAATAACACAACCACCAGGATCACATCCTCATCAACCCAACTAACCCCAATAACACAACCTCCAGAAACACATCCTCATCACCTCCACTAACCTGCCAATAACACAACCTCCAGAAACACGTCCTCATCACCTCCACTAACTTCCCAATAACACAACCTCCAGAAACACATCCTCATCACCTCCACTAACTTCCCAATAACACAACCACCAGAAACACATCCTCATCACCTCCACTAACATCCCAATAACACAACCTCCAGAAACACATCCTCATCACCTCCACTAACTTCCCAATAACTCAACCACCAGAAACACATCCACATCACCTCCACTAACTTCCCAATAACACAACCTCCAGAAACCCATCCTCATCACCTCCACTAACGTCCCAATAACACAACCTCCAGAAACACATCCTCATCACCTCCACTAACTTCCCAATAACACAACCACCAGGATCACATCCTCATCAACCCAACTAACCCCAATAACACAACCTCCAGAAACACATCCTCATCACCTCCACTAACTTCCCAATAACTCAACCACCAGAAACACATCCACATCACCTCCACTAACTTCCCAATAACACAACCTCCAGAAACCCATCCTCATCACCTCCACTAACGTCCCAATAACACAACCTCCAGAAACACATCCTCATCACCTCCACTAACTTCCCAATAACACAACCTCCAGAAACACATCCACATCACCTCCACTAACTTCCCAATAACTCAACCACCAGAAACACATCCACATCACCTCCACTAACTTCCCAATAACACAACCTCCAGAAACCCATCCTCATCACCTCCACTAACGTCCCAATAACACAACCTCCAGAAACACATCCTCATCACCTCCACTAACTTCCCAATAACACAACCTCCAGAAACACGTCCTCATCACCTCCACTAACTTCCCAATAACACAAACCCCAGAAACACATCCTCATCAACTCCACTAACTTCCCAATAACACAACCTCCAGAAACACATCCTCATCACCTCCACTAACTCCCCAATAACACAACCTCCAGAAACAAATCCTCATCACCTCCACTAACTTCCCAATAACACAACCTCCAGAAACCCATCCTCAACACCTCCACTAACTTCCCAATAACACAACCTCCAGAAACACATCCTCATCACCTCCACTAACTTCCCAATAACACAACCTCCAGAAACACATCCTCATCACCTCCTTAACTTCCCAATAACACAAACCCTAGAAACACATCCTCATCACCTACACTAACCTCCCAATCACACAACCTCCAGAAAGACATCCTCATCACCTCCACTAACTCCCCAATAACACAAAACTCCAGAAACACATCCTCAACACCTCCACTAACGTCCCAATAACACAACCTCCAGGAACACATCCTCATCACCTCCACTAACTTCCCAATCACACAGCCTCCAGAAAGACATCCTCATCACCTCCACTAACTCCCCATTAACACAAAACTCCAGAAACACATCCTCAACACCTCCACTAACTTCCCAATAACACAAACTCCAGAAAAACATCCTCATCACCTCCACTAACCTCCCAATAACACAATCTCCAGAAACACATCCTCATCACCTCCACTAACTTCCCAATATCACAAACTCCAGAATCACATCCTCATCACCTCCACTAACCTCCCAATATCACAATCTCCAGAAACATATCCTCATCACCTCCAACTAACTTCCCAATAACACAACCTCCAGAAACACATCCTCATCACCTCCAATAACTTCCCAATAACACAGCCACCAGAAACACATCCTCATCACCTCTACTAACTTCCCAATAACACAACCTCCAAAAACACATCCTCATCACCTCGACTAACTTCCCAATAACACAACCTCCAGAAACACATCCTCATCACCTCCACTAACTTCCCAATAACACAACCTCCAGAAACACATCCTCATCACCTCTACTAACTTCCCAATAACACAACCTCCAAAAACACATCCTCATCACCTCGACTAACTTCCCAATAACACAACATTCAGAAACACATTCACATCACCTCCACTAACTTCCCAATAATACAACCTCCAGAAACACATCCCCATCACCTCCAGTAACTTCCCAATAACACAACCTCCAGAAACACATCCCAATCACCTCCATTAACTTCCCAATAACACAACCTCCAGACACACATCCTCATCACCTCCACAACTTTGCAATAACACAACCTCCAGGAACACATCCTCATCACCTCCACTAACTTCCCAATAGCACAAACTCCAGAAACACATCCTCATCACCTCCACTAACTTCCCAATCACACAGCCTCCAGAAAGACATCCTCATCACCTGCACTAACTCCCCATTAACACAAAACTCCAGAAACACATCCTCAACACCTCCACTAACTTCCCAATAACACAAACTCCAGAAAAACATCCTCATCACCTCCACTAACCTCCCAATAACACAATCTCCAGAAACACATCCTCATCACCTCCACTAACTTCCCAATATCACAAACTCCAGAATCACATCCTCATCACCTCCACTAACCTCCCAATATCACAATCTCCAGAAACATATCCTCATCACCTCCAACTAACTTCCCAATAACACAACCTCCAGAAACACATCCTCATCACCTCCAATAACTTCCCAATAACACAGCCACCAGAAACACATCCTCATCACCTCTACTAACTTCCCAATAACACAACCTCCAAAAACACATCCTCATCACCTCGACTAACTTCCCAATAACACAACCTCCAGAAACACATCCTCATCACCTCCACTAACTTCCCAATAACACAACCTCCAGAAACACATCCTCATCACCTCTACTAACTTCCCAATAACACAACCTCCAAAAACACATCCTCATCACCTCGACTAACTTCCCAATAACACAACATTCAGAAACACATTCACATCACCTCCACTAACTTCCCAATAATACAACCTCCAGAAACACATCCCCATCACCTCCAGTAACTTCCCAATAACACAACCTCCAGAAACACATCCCAATCACCTCCATTAACTTCCCAATAACACAACCTCCAGACACACATCCTCATCACCTCCACAACTTTGCAATAACACAACCTCCAGGAACACATCCTCATCACCTCCACTAACTTCCCAATAGCACAAACTCCAGAAACACATCCTCATCACCTCCACTAACTTCCCAATAACGCACCCTCCAGAAACACATCCTCATCACCTCCACTAACTTCCCAATAACACAACCTCCAGAAACACATCCTCATCACCTCCACAACTTCGCTATAACACAACCCCCAGAAACAAATCCTCATCACCTCCACAAACATCCCAATAACACAACCTCCAGGAACACATCCTCATCACCTCCACTAACCTCCCAATAACACAACCTCCAGAAACACATCCTCATCACCTGCACTAAATTCCCAACAACACAACCTCGAGAAACAAATCCTCATCACCTCCACTAACTTCCCAATAACACAGCCTCCAGAAACACATCCTCATTGCCTCCACTAACTTCCCAATAACACAACCTCCAGAAACACATACTCATCACCTCCACTAACTTCCCAATAACACAAGCACCAGAAACACATCCTCATCACCTCTACTAACGCTCCAATAACACAACCTCCAGAAACACATCCCCATCACCTCCACTAACCTCCCAATAACACAGCCTCCAGAAATACATCCTCATCCCCTCCACTAACCTCCCAATAACACAACCTCCAGAAACACATCTTCATCACCTCCACTAACTTCCCAATAACACAACCTCCAGAAACACATCCTCTCACCTACACTAACTTCCCAATAACACATCCTCCAGAAATACATCCACATCACATCCACTAACTTCCCAATAACACAACCTCCAGAAACACATCCTCATCACCTCCACTAACTTCCCAATAACACAACCAGCAGAACCACATCATCATCACCTCCACTAACTTCCTAATAACACAACCTCCAGAAACACATCCTCATCAACTCCACTAACTTCCCAATAACACAACCTCCAGAAACACATCCTCATCACCTCCACTAACCTCCCAATAACACACCACCAGAATCACATCCTCATCACCTCCACTAACTTCCGAATAACAGAACCTCCTGAAACACGTCCTCATCACCTCCAATAACTTCCCATTAAAACAAACACCAGAAACACGTCCTCATCACCTCCACTAACTTCCCAATAACACAACCTCCAGAACCACATCCTCATCACCTCCACTAACTTCCCAATAACAGAACCTCCAGAAACACGTCCTCATCACCTCCACTAACTTCCCAATAACACAACCTCCTGAAACACATCCTCATCACCTCCACAACTTCGCTATAACACAACCCCCAGAAACAAATTCTCATCAACTCCACTAACTTCCCAATAACACAACCTCCAGAAACACATCCTCATCACTTCCACTAACTTCCTAATAACACAACCTCCAGAAACACATCCTCATCTCCTCCACTAACTTCCCAATAACACAACCTCCAGAAACACATCCTCATCACCTCCACTAACTTCCTAATAACACAACCTCAAGAAACACATCCTCATCAACTCCACTAACTTCCCAATAACACAACCTCCAGAAACACATCCTCATCACTGCCACTAACCTCCCAATAACACAACCTCCAGAAACACATCCTCATCACCACCACTAACTTCCCAATAACACAACCTCCAGAAACCCATCTACATCACCTCCACTAACTTCCCAATAACACAACCTCCAGAAACACATCCTCATCACCTGCACTAAATTCCCAATAACACAACCTCCAGAAACACATCCACATCACCACCACTAACTTCCCAATAAGACAACCTCCAGAAACACATCCTCATCAACTCCACTAACTTCCCAATAACACAACCTCCAGAAATACATCCACTTCACCTCCACTAACTTCCCAATAACACAACCTCCAGAAACACATCCTCATCACCTCTACTAACTTCCCAATAACACAACCTCCAGAAACCCATCCACATCACCTCCACTAACTTCCCAATAACACAACCTCCAGAAACACATCCCCATCACCTCCACTAACTTCCCAATAACACAACCTCCTGAAACACATCCTCATCACCTCCACAACTTCGCTATAACACAACCCCCAGAAACAAATTCTCATCACCTCCACTAACTTCCCAATAACACAACCTCCAGAAACACACCTCATCACTTCCACTAACTTCCTAATAACACAACCTCCAGAAACACATCCTCATCTCCTCCACTAACTTCCCAATAACACAACCTCCAGAAACACATCCTCATCACCTCCACTAACTTCCCAATAACACAACCTCCAGAAACACATCCTCATCACCTCCACTAACTTCCCACTAACACAACCTCCAGAAACACATCCTCATCACCTCCACTAACTTCCCAATATCACAACCTCCAGAAACACATCCTCATCACCTCCACTAACTTCCCACTAACACAACCTCCAGAAACACATCCTCATCACCGCCACTAACCTCCCCAATAACACAACCTCCAGAAACACATCCTCATCACCGCCACTAACATCCCAATAACACAACCTCCAGAAACACATCCTCATCACCGCCACTAACATCCCAATAACACAACCTCCAGAAACACATCCCCATCACCTCCACTAACTTCCCAATAACACAACCTCCAGAAACACATCCTCATCACCTCCACTAACTTCCCACTAACACAACCTCCAGAAACACATCCTCATCACCGCCACTAACTTCCCAATAACACAACCTCCAGAAACACATCCTCATCAACTCCACTAACTTCCCAATAACACAACCTCCAGAAACACGTCCTCATCACCTCCAATAACTTCCCAATAAAACAACCTCCAGAAACACATCCTCATCACCTCCACTAACTTCCCAATAACACAACCTCCAGAAACACATCCTCATCACCACCACTAACTTCCCAATAACACAACCTCCAGAAACACATCCTCATCACCTCCACTAACTTCCCAATAACACAACCTCCAGAAACACATCCTCATCACCTCCACTAACTTCCCAATAACACAACCTCCAGAAACACATCCTCATCACCTGCACTAAATTCCCAATAACACAACCTCCAGAAACACATCCTCATCACCTTCACTAACTTACCAATAACACAAGCACCTGAAACACATCCTCATCACCTCTACTAACGTCCCAATAACACAACCTCCAGAAACACATCCCCATCACCTCCACTAACTTCCCAATAACACAAGCACCTGAAACACATCCTCATCACCTCTACTAACGTCCCAATAACACAACCTCCAGAAACACATCCTCATCACCTCCACTAACTTCCCAATAACACAACCTCCAGAAACACGTCCTCATCACCTCTACTAACATCCCAATAACACAACCTCCAGAAACACATCCTCATCAACTTCACTATCTTCCCAATAACACAACCACCAGAACCACATCCTCATCAACCCAACTAACCCCAATAACACAACCTCCCGAAACACATCCTCATCACCTCCACTAACTTCCCAATAACACAACCTCCAGATACACATCCTCATCACCTCCACTAACTTCCCAATAACACAACCTCCAGAAACACATCCTCATCACCTCCACTAACTTCCCAATAACACAACCTCCAGAAACCCATCCTCATCACCTCCACTAACTTCCCAATAACACAACCTCCAGAAACACGTCCACATCACCTCCACTAACTTCCCAATAACTCAACTACCAGAACCACATTCTCATCACCTCCACTAACTTCCCAATAACAAAACCACCAGAACCACATCCTCATAACCTCCAATAACTTCCCAATCACACAACCACCCGAAACACGTCCTCATCACCTCCACGTCCACATTACCTCCACTAACTTCCCAATCACTCAACCACCAGAACCACATTCTCATCACCTCCACTAACTTCCCAATAACACAACCTCCAGAAACACGTCCTCATCACCTCCACTAACTTCCCAATAACACAAACCCCAGAAACACATCCTCATCAACTCCACTAACTTCCCAATAACACAACCTCCAGAAACACATCCTCATCACCTCCACTAACTCCCCAATAACACAACCTCCAGAAACAAATCCTCATCACCTCCACTAACTTCCCAATAACACAACCTCCAGAAACCCATCCTCAACACCTCCACTAACTTCCCAATAACACAACCTCCAGAAACACATCCTCATCACCTCCACTAACTTCCCAATAACACAACCTCCAGAAACACATCCTCATCACCTCCTTAACTTCCCAATAACACAAACCCTAGAAACACATCCTCATCACCTACACTAACCTCCCAATCACACAACCTCCAGGAACACATCCTCATCACCTCCACTAACTCCCCAATAACACAAAATTCCAGAAACACATCCTCAACACCTCCACTAACGTCCCAATAACACAACCTCCAGGAACACATCCTCATCACCTCCACTAACTTCCCAATCACACAACCTCCAGAAAGACATCCTCATCACCTCCACTATCTCCCCAATAACACAAAACTCCAGAAACACATCCTCAACACCTCCACTAACTTCCCAATAACACAACCTCCAGAAACACATCCTCATCACCTCCACTAACTTCCCAATATCACAAACTCCAGAATCACATCCTCATCACCTCCACTAACCTCCCAATATCACAATCTCCAGAAACACATCCTCATCACCTCCAACTAACTTCCCAATAACACAACCTCCAGAAACACATCCTCATCACCTCCACTAACTTCCCAATAACACAACCTCCAGAAACACATCCTCATCACCTCTACTAACTTCCCAATAACACAACCTCCAAAAACACATCCTCATCACCTCGACTAACTTCCCAATAACACAACATTCAGAAACACATTCACATCACCTCCACTAACTTCCCAATAATACAACCTCCAGAAACACATCCCCATCACCTCCAGTAACTTCCCAATAACACAACCTCCAGAAACACATCCCAATCACCTCCATTAACTTCCCAATAACACAACCTCCAGAAACACATCCTCATCACCTCCACAACTTTGCAATAACACAACCTCCAGGAACACATCCTCATCACCTCCACTAACTTCCCAATAGCACAAACTCCAGAAACACATCCTCATCACCTCCACTAACTTCCCAATAACGCACCCTCCAGAAACACATCCTCATCACCTCCACTAACTTCCCAATAACACAACCTCCAGGAACACATCCTCATCACCTCCACTAACCTCCCAATAACACAACCTCCAGAAACACATCCTCATCACCTGCACTAAATTCCCAACAACACAACCTCCAGAAACAAATCCTCATCACCTCCACTAACTTCCCAATAACACAGCCTCCAGAAACACATCCTCATTGCCTCCACTAACTTCCCAATAACACAACCTCCTGAAACACATACTCATCACCTCCACTAACTTCCCAATAACACAAGCACCAGAAACACATCCTCATCACCTCTACTAACGTCCCAATAACACAACCACCAGAAACACATCCCCATCACCTCCACTAACCTCCCAATAACACAGCCTCCAGAAATACATCCTCATCCCCTCCACTAACCTCCCAATAACACAACCTCCAGAAACACATCTTCATCACCTCCACTAACTTCCCAATAACACAACCTCCAGAAACACATCCTCTCACCTACACTAACTTCCCAATAACACATCCTCCAGAAATACATCCACATCACATCCACTAACTTCCCAATAACACAACCTCCAGAAACACATCCTCATCACCTCCACTAACTTCCCAATAACACAACCTGCAGGAACACATCCCCAACACCTCCACTAACTTCCCAATAACACAACCTCCAGAAACACATCCTCATCACCTCCACTAACTTCCCAATAACACAACCAGCAGAACCACATCCTCATCACCTCCAACTAACTTCCCAATAACACAACCTCCAGAAACACATCCTCATCACCTCCACTAACTTCCCAATATCACAAACTCCAGAATCACATCCTCATCACCTCCACTAACCTCCCAATATCACAATCTCCAGAAACACATCCTCATCACCTCCAACTAACTTCCCAATAACACAACCTCCAGAAACACATCCTCATCACCTCCACTAACTTCCCAATAACACAACCTCCAGAAACACATCCTCATCACCTCTACTAACTTCCCAATAACACAACCTCCAAAAACACATCCTCATCACCTCGACTAACTTCCCAATAACACAACATTCAGAAACACATTCACATCACCTCCACTAACTTCCCAATAATACAACCTCCAGAAACACATCCCCATCACCTCCAGTAACTTCCCAATAACACAACCTCCAGAAACACATCCTCATCACCTCCACTAACTTCCCAATAACACAACCTCCAGAAACACATCCACATCACCTCCACTAACTTCCCAATAACACAACCTCCAGAAACACATCCTCATCACCTCCACAACTTTGCAATAACACAACCTCCAGGAACACATCCTCATCACCTCCACTAACTTCCCAATAGCACAAACTCCAGAAACACATCCTCATCACCTCCACTAACTTCCCAATAACGCACCCTCCAGAAACACATCCTCATCACCTCCACTAACTTCCCAATAACACAACCTCCAGAAACACATCCTCATCACCTCCACAACTTCGCTATAACACAACCCCCAGAAACAAATCCTCATCACCTCCACAAACTTCCCAATAACACAACCTCCAGGAACACATCCTCATCACCTCCACTAACCTCCCAATAACACAACCTCCAGAAACACATCCTCATCACCTGCACTAAATTCCCAACAACACAACCTCGAGAAACAAATCCTCATCACCTCCACTAACTTCCCAATAACACAGCCTCCAGAAACACATCCTCATTGCCTCCACTAACTTCCCAATAACACAACCTCCAGAAACACATACTCATCACCTCCACTAACTTCCCAATAACACAAGCACCAGAAAAACATCCTCATCACCTCTACTAACGTCCCAATAACACAACCACCAGAAACACATCCCCATCACCTCCACTAACCTCCCAATAACACAGCCTCCAGAAATACATCCTCATCCCCTCTACTAACCTCCCAATAACACAACCTCCAGAAACACATCTTCATCACCTCCACTAACTTCCCAATAACACAACCTCCAGAAACACATCCTCTCACCTACACTAACTTCCCAATAACACATCCTCCAGAAATACATCCACATCACATCCACTAACTTCCCAATAACACAACCTCCAGAAACACATCCTCATCACCTCCACTAACTTCCCAATAACACAACCAGCAGAACCACATCCTCATCACCTCCACAAACTTCCCAATAACACAACCTCCAGAAACACATCCTCATCACCTCCACTAACCTCCTAATAACACAACCTCCAGAAACACATCCTCATCTCCTCCACAAACTTCCCAATAACACAACCTCCAGAAACACATCCTCATCACCTCCACTAACTTCCTAATAACACAACCTCCAGAAACACTTCCTCATCAACTCCACTAACTTCCCAATAACACAACCTCCAGAAACACATCCTCATCACCTCCACTAACCTCCCAATAACACACCACCAGAATCACATCCTCATCACCTCCACTAACTTCCGAATAACAGAACCTCCTGAAACACGTCCTCATCACCTCCAATAACTTCCCATTAAAACAAACACCAGAAACACGTCCTCATCACCTCCACTAACTTCCCAATAACACAACCTCCAGAACCACATCCTCATCACCTCCACTAACTTCCCAATAACAGAACCTCCAGAAACACGTCCTCATCACCTCCACTAACTTCCCAATAAAACAACCTCCAGAAACACGTCCTCATCATTTCCACTAACTTCCTAATAACTTAACGTCCAGAAACACATCCTCATCACCTCCACTAACTTCCCAATAACACAACCTCCAGAAACACATCCACATCACCTCCATTAACTTCCCAATAACACAACCTCCCGAAAAACATCCTCATCACCTCCACTAACTTCGCAATAACACAACCTCCAGAAACACATCCACATCACCTCCACTAACTTCCCAATAACACAACCTCCAGAAACACATCCTCATCACCTCCACTAGCTTCCCAATAACACAACCTCCCGAAAAACATCCTCATCACCTCCACTAACTTCCCACTAACACAACCTCCAGAAACACATCCTCATCACCTTCATTAACTTCCCAATAACACAACCTCCAGAACCACATCCTCATCACCTCCACTAACTTCCCACTAACACAACCTCCAGAAACACATCCTCATCACCTCCACTAACCTCCCAATAACACAACCTCCAGAAACACATCCTCATCACCTCCACTAACCTCCCAATAACACAACCTCCAGAAACACATCCTCATCACCTCCACTAGCTTCCCAATAACACAACCTCCCGAAAAACATCCACATCACCTCCACTAACTTCCCAATAACACAACCTCCAGAAACACATCCACATCACCTCCACTAACTTCCCAATAACACAACCTCCAGAAACACATCCTCATCACCTACACTAACTTCCCAATAACACACCTTCCTGATACACATCCTCATCACCACCACTAACTTCCCAATAACACAACCTCCAGAAACACATCCTCATCACCTCCACTAACTTCCCAATAACACAACCTCCAGAAACACATCCTCATCATCTACACTAACTTCCCAATAACACAACCACCAGAACCACTTCCTCATCACCACCACTCCCCAATATCACAACCTCCAGAAATACATCCTCATCACCTCCACTAACTTCCCAATAACGCAACCTCCAGAACCACATCCTCATCACCTCCGCTTTCTTCCCAATAACACAACCACCAGAAACACATCCTCATCACCTCCACTAACTTCCAATAACACAACCTCCAGAAACACATCCTCATCAACTCCACTAACTTCACAATAACACAACCTCCAGAAATACATCCACATCACCTCCATTAACTTCGCAATAACACAACCTCCAGAAACACATCCACATCACCTCCACTAACTTCCCAATGACACAACCTCCAGAAACACATCCTCATCACCTACACTAACTTCCCAATCACACAACCTCCAGAAACACATCCTCATCACCTCCACTAACTTCCCAATAACACAACCTAAAGAAACACATCCTCATCACCTCCACTAACTCCTCAATAACACAACCTCCAGAAACACATCCACATCACCTCAACTAAGCTCCCAATAACACAACCTCAAGAAACGCCTCCACATCACGTCCACTAACTTCCCAATAACACAACCTCCAGAAATACATCCTCATCACCTCCACTAACCTCCCAATAACACAACCTCCAGAAACACATCCTCATCACCTGCACTAAATTCCCAACAACACAACCTCGAGAAACAAATCCTCATCACCTCCACTAACTTCCCAATAACACAAGCACCAGAAACACATCCTCATCACCTCCACTAACGTCCCAATAACGCAACCTCCAGAAACCCATCCTCATCACCTCCACTGACTTCCCAATAACACAACCTCCAGAACCACATCCACATCACCTCCACTAACCTCCCAATAACACAACCTCCAGAAACAAATCCTCATCACCTCCACTAACGTCCCAATAACACAACCTCCAGAAACACATCCTCATCACCTCCACTAACTTCCCAATAACTCAACCTCCAGAAACATGTTCACATCACCTCAACTAAGCTCCCAATAACACAATCTCAAGAAACGCATCCACATCACGTCCACTAACTTCCCAATAACACAACCTCCAGAAATACATCCTCATCACCTCCACTAACCTCCCAATAACACAACCTCCAGAAACACATCCTCATCACCTTCACTAAATTCCCAACAACACAACCTCGAGAAACAAATCCTCATCACCTCCACTAACTTCCCAATAACACAGCCTCCAGAAACAAATCCTCATCACCTCCACTAACTTCCCAACAACACAACCTCGAGAAACAAATCCTCATCACCTCCACTAACTTCCCAATAACACATCCTCCAGAAATACATCCTCAACACCTCCACTAACTTCCCAACAACACATCCTCCAGAAATACATCCTCATCACCTCCACTAACTTCCCAATAACACAACCAGCAGAACCACATCCTCATCACCTCCACTAACTTCCCAATAACAGAACCTCCAGAAACACATCCTCATCACCTCCACTAACTTCCCAATAACACAACCAGCAGAACCACACCCTCATCACCTCCACTAACTTCCCAAAAACACAACCTCCAGAAACATATCCTCATCACCTCCACTAACCTCCTAATACCACAACCTCCAGAAACACATCCTCATCTCCTCCACTAACTTCCCAATAACACAACCTCCAGAAAAACATCCTCATCACCTCCACTAACTTCCTTATAACACAACCTCCAGAAACACATCCTCATCAACTCCACTAACTTCCCAGTAACACAACTTCCAGAAACACATCCTCATCACCTCCACTAACTTCCCAATAACACAACCACCAGAACCACATCCTCATCACCTCCACTAACTTCCGAATAACAGAACCTCCAGAAACACGTCCTCATCACGTCCACTAACTTCCCAATAAAACAACCTCCAGAAACACGTCCTCATCACCTCCAATAACTTCCCATTAAAACAACCACCAGAAACACGTCCTCATCACCTCCACTAACATCCCAATAACACAACCTCCAGAACCACATCCTCATCACCTCCACTAACTTCCCAATAACAGAACCTCCAGAAACACGTCCTCATCACCTCCATTAACTTCCCAATAACACAACCTCCAGAAACACGTCCTCATCACCTCCAATAACTTCCCAATAAAACAACCACCAGAAACACGTCCTCATCACCTCAACTAACTTCCCAATAACACAACCACCAGAACCACATCCTCATCATTTCCACTAACTTCCCAATAACACAACCTCCAGAAACACATCCTCATCACCTCCACTAACTTCACAATAACACAACCTCCAGAAACACATCCACATCACCTCTACTAACCTCCCAATAACACAACCTCCAGAACCACATCCTCATCACCTCCACTAACTTCCCAATAACAGAACCTCCAGAAACACGTCCTCATCACCTCCATTAACTTCCCAATAACACAACCTCCAGAAACACGTCCTCATCACCTCCAATAACTTCCCAATAAAACAACCACCAGAAACACGTCCTCATCACCTCAACTAACTTCCCAATAACACAACCACCAGAACCACATCCTCATCATTTCCACTAACTTCCCAATAACACAACCTCCAGAAACACATCCTCATCACCTCCACTAACTTCACAATAACACAACCTCCAGAAACACATCCACATCACCTCCACTAACTTCCCAATAACACAATCTCCAGAAACACATCCACATCACCTCCACTAACTTCCCAATAACACAACCACCAGAAACACTTCCTCATCACCACCATTAACTCCCCAATAACACAATCTCCAGAAACACATCCTCATCAACCCAACTAACCCCAATAACACAACCTCCAGAAACACATCCTCATCACCACCACTAACTCCCCAATAACACAATCTCCAGAAACACATCCTCATCACCTCCACTAACAGCCCAATAACACAACCTCCAGAAACACATCCACATCACCTCCACTAACTTCCCAATAACACAACCTGCAGAAACACATCCACATCACCCCCACTAACTTCCCAATAACACAACCTCCAGGAACACATCCTCATCATCTACACTAACTTCCCAATAACACAACCACCAGAACCACATCCTCATCAACCCAACTAACCCCAATAACACAACCTCCAGAAACACATCCTCATCACCTCCACTAACCTCCCAATAACACAACCTTCAGAAACACATCCTCATCACCTCCACTAACTTCCCAATAACACAACCTCCAGAAACACATCCACATCACCTCCACTAACTTCCCAATAACACAACCTCCAGAAACACATCCTCATCACCTCCACTAACTTCCCAATAACACAACCACCAGAACCACATCCTCATCACCTCCACTAACTTCCGAATAACAGAACCTCCAGAAACACGTCCTCATCACCTCCACTAACTTCCCAATAAAACAACCTCCAGAAACACCTCATCACCTCCAATAACTTCCCATTAAAACAACAACCAGAAACACGTCCTCATCACCTCCACTAACATCCCAATAACACAACCTCCAGAACCACATCCTCATCACCTCCAATAACTTTCCAATAAAACAACCTCCAGAAACACGTCCTCATCACCTCCAATAACTTCCCAATAAAACAACCACCAGAAACACGTCCTCATCACCTCAACTAACTTCCCAATAACACAACCACCAGAACCACATCCTCATCATTTCCACCAAATTCCCAATAACATAACGTCCAGAAACACATCCACATCACCTCCACTAACTTCACAATAACACAATCTCCAGAAACACATCCTCATCACCTCCACTAACAGCCCAATAACACAACCTCCAGAAACACATCCACATCACCTCCACTAACCTCCCAATAACACAACCTGCAGAAACACATCCACATCACCCCCACTAACTTCCCAATAACACAACCTCCAGGAACACATCCTCATCATCTACACTAACTTCCCAATAACACAACCACCAGAACCACATCCTCATCAACCCAACTAACCCCAATAACACAACCTCCAGAAACACATCCTCATCACCTACACTAACTTCCCAATAACACAACCTTCAGAAACACATCCTCATCACCTCCACTAACTTCCCAATAACACAACCTCCAGAAACACATCCTCATCACCTCCACTAACTTCCCAATAACACAACCACCAGAACCACATCCTCATCACCTCCACTAACTTCCGAATAACAGAACCTCCAGAAACACGTCCTCATCACCTCCACTAACTTCCCAATAAAACAACCTCCAGAAACACCTCATCACCTCCAATAACTTCCCATTAAAACAACCACCAGAAACACGTCCTCATCACCTCCACTAACATCCCAATAACACAACCTCCAGACCCACATCCTCATCACCTCCACTAACTTCCCAATAACACAACCTCCAGAAACCCATCCTCATCACCTCCACTAACTTCACAATAACACAACCTCCAGAAACCCATCCACATCACCTCCACTAACTTCCCAATAACACAACGTCCCGAAAAACATCCTCATCACCTCCACTAACTTCGCAATAACACAACCACCAGAAACACATCCTCATCAACCCAACTAACCCCAATAACACAACCTCCAGAAACACATCCACTTCACCTCCACTAACTTCCCAATAACACAACCTCCAGAAACACATCCTCATCACCGCCACTAACCTCCCAATAACACAACCTCCAGAAACACATCCCCATCACCTCCAGTAACTTCCCAATAACACAACCTCCAGAAACACATCCCCATCACCTCCATTAACTTCCCAATAACACAACTTCCAGAAACACATCCTCATCACCTCCACTAACTATACAATAACACAACCTCCAGAAACACATCCTCATCACCTCCACTAACTTCCCAATAACACAACTTCCAGAAACACATCCTCATCACCTCCACTAACTTCCCAATAACACAACCTCCAGAACCACATCCACATCACCTCCACTAACTTGCCAATAACACAACCACCAGAAACACATCCTCATCGCCTCCACTAACTTCCCAATAACACACCCTCCAGAAACACATCCTCATCACCTCCACAACTTCGCAATAACACAACCGCCAGAAACAAATCCTCATCACCTCCACTAACTTCCCAATAACACAACCTCCAGAAACACAGCCTCATCACCTCCAATAACTTCCCAATAAAACAACCTCCAGAAACACGTCCTCATCACCTCCACTAACTTCCCAATAACATAACCGCCAGAAACACATCCTCATCACCTCCACTAACTGCCCAATGACACAACCTCCAGAAACACATCCACATCACCTCCACTAGCCTCCCAATAATACAACCTCCAGAAACTCATCCTCATCACCTGCACTAAATTCCCAACAACACAACCTCCAGAAACACATCCTCATCACCTCCACTAACTCCGCAATGACACAACCTCCAGAAACACATCCTCATCACATCCACTAACTTCCCAATAACACAACCTCCAGAAACACATCCTCATCACCTCCACTGACTTCCCAATAACACAAGCACCAGAAACACATCCTCTCAACCTCTACTAGCTTCCCAATAATTCAACCTCCAGAAACACGTCCTCATCACCTCCACTAACTTCCCAATAACACAACCTCCAGAACCACGTCCTCATCACCTCCAATAACTTCCCAATAAAACAACCTCCAGAAACACGTCCTCATCACCTCCACGAACTTCCCAATAACACAACCTCCAGAAACACATCCTCATCACCTCCAATAACTTCCCAATAACACAACCGCCAGAAACACATCCTCATCACCTCCACTAACTTTCCAATAACACAACCTGCAGGAACACATCCTCATCACCTCCACTAACTTCCCAATAACACCAGCTCCAGAAACACATCCTCATCAACTCCACTAACTCCTCAATTACAGAACCACCAGAAATCGAACCACTTCACCTCCACTAGCTTCCCAATAATTCAACCTCCAGAAACACGTCCTCATGACCTCCACTAACTTCCCAATAACACAACCTCCAGAAACACGTCCTCATCACCTCCACTAACTTCCCAATAACACAACCTCCAGAACCACATCCTCATCACCTCCACTAACTTCCCAATAACACAACCTCCAGATACACATCCTCATCACCTCCACTAACTTCCCAATAACACAACCTCCAGAAAGACATCCCCATCAACTCCACTAACTTCCCAATAACACAACCTCCAGAAACACATCCTCATCACCTCCACTAACTTCCCAATAACACAACCTCCAGAAAAACATCCTCATCAACTCCACTAACTTCCCAATAACACAAACTCCAGAAACACATCCTCATCACCTCCACTAACTTCCCAATAACACAATATCCAGAAACAAATCCTCATCACCTCCACTAACTTCCCAATAACACAACCTCCAGAAACACATCCTCATCACATCCAATAACTTCCCAATAAAACAACCTCCAGAAACACGTCCTCATCACCTCCACTAACTTCCCAATAACACAACCACCATAAAAACATCCTCATCACCTCCAATAACTTCCCAATAAAACAACCTCCAGAAACACGTCCTCATCACCTCCACTAACTCCTCAATTACAGAACCACCAGAAATCGAACCACTTCACCTCCACTAGCTTCCCAATAATTCAACCTCCAGAAACACGTCCTCATCACCTCCAATAACTTCCCAATAATTCAACCTCCAGAAACACGTCCTCATTACCTCCACTAACTTCCCAATAACACAACCGGCAGGAACACATCCTCATCACCTCCACTAACTTCCCAATAACACCAGCTCCAGAAACACAATCTCATCAACTCCACTAACTTCCCAATAGCACAACCTCCAGAAAAACATCCTCATCACCTCCAATAACTTCCCAATAAAACAACCTCCAGAAACACGTCCTCATCACCTCCACTAACTTCCCAATAACATAACCGCCAGAAACACATCCTCATCACCTCCACTAACTGCCCAATGACACAACATCCAGAAACACATCCACATCACCTCCACTAACTTCCCAATAACACAACCTCCAGAAACACATCCTCATCACCTCCACTAACTTCCCAATAACACAACCTCCAGAAACACATCGTCATCACCTCCACTAACTTCCCAATAACACAACCTCCAAAAATACATCCTCATCACCTCCACTAAACTCAAGAACACACCCTCCCGATACACATCCTCATCACCTCCATTAACCTCCCAATAACACAACCACCAGAAACACATCCTCATCACCTCCACTAACTTCCCAATAACACAACCACCAGAAACACATCCTCATCACCTCCACTAACTCCTCAAGAACACAACCTCCAGAAACACATCCTCATCACCTCCACTAGCTTCCCAATAATTCAACATCCAGAAACACATCCTCATCACCTCCACTAACTTCCCAATAACACAACCGCCAGAAACACATCCTCATCACCTCCACTAACTTCCCAATAACACAACCTGCAGGAACACATCCTCATCACCTCCATTAACTTCCCAATAACACAACCACCAGAAACACATCCTCATCACCTCCACTAACTCCTCAAGAACACAACCTCCAGAAACACATCCTCATCACCTCCACTAGCTTCCCAATAATTCAACATCCAGAAACACATCCTCATCACCTCCACAAACTTACCAATAACACAACCTCCAGAAACACATCCTCATCACCTCATCTAACTTCCCAATAACACCAGCTCCAGAAACACATCCTCATCAACTCCACTACCTCCTCAATTACAGAACGACCAGAAATCGAACCACTTCACCTCCACTAGCTTCCCAATAATTCAACCTCCAGAAACACGTCCTCATGACCGCCACTAACTTTCCAATAACACAACCTCCAGAAACACGCCCTCATCACCTCCAATAACTTCCCAATAAAACAACCTCCAGAAACACGTCCTCATCACCTCCACTATCTTCCCAATAACACAACCTCCAGAAACACATCCTCATCACCTCCAATAACTTCCCAATAACACAACCTCCAGAAACACATCCTCATCACCTCCACTAACTTCCCAATAACACAACCTCCAGAAACACATCCTCATCACCTCCACTAACTTCCCAATAACACAACCTCCAGAAACACATCCTCATCACCTCCACTAACTTCCCAATCACACAACCACCAGAAACACATCCTCATCACCTCCACTAACTTCCCAATAACACAACCTCCAGAAACACATCCTCATCACCTCCACTAACTTCCCAATCACACAACCACCAGAAACACATCCACATCACCTCCACTAACTTCCCAATAACACAATATCCAGAAACAAATCCTCATCACCTCCACTAACTTCCCAATAACACAACCACCAGAACCACATCCTCATCACATCCACTAACTTCCCAATAACACAACCTGCAGGAACACATCCTCATCACCTCCACTAACTTCCCAATAACACCAACTCCAGAAACACATCCTCATCAACTCCACTAACTCCTCAATTACAGAACCACCAGAAATCGAACCACTTCACCTCCACTAGCTTCCCAATAATTCAACCTCCAGAAACACGTCCTCATCACCTCCAATAACTTCCCAATAATTCAACCTCCAGAAACACGTCCTCATCACCTCCACTAACTTCCCAATAACACAACCTGCAGGAACACATCCTCATCACCTCCACTAACTTCCCAATAACACCAGCTCCAGAAACACATCCTCATCAACTCCAATAACTTCCCAATAACACAACCTCCAGAAACACATCCTCATAACCTCCAATAACCTCCCAATAAAACAACCTCTAGAAACACGTCCTCATCACCTCCACTAACTCCTCAAGAACACAACCTCCAGAAACACATCCTCATCACCTCCACTAACTCCTCAAGAACACAACCTCCAGAAACACATCCTCATCACCTCCATTAACTTCCCAATAACACAACCTCCAGAACCACATCCTCATCACCTCCAATAACTTCCCAATAACACAACCTCCAGAAACACATCCTCATCACCTGCACTAACTTCCCAATAACACAACCTCCAGAATCACATCCTCATCACCCCAACTAACCCCAATAACACAACCTCCAGAAACACGTCCTCATCACCTCCACTAACTCCTCAAGAACACAACCTCCAGAAACACATCCTCATCACCTCCACTAACTCCTCAAGAACACAACCTCCAGAAACACATCCTCATCACCTCCATTAACTTCCCAATAACACAACCTCCAGAACCACATCCTCATCACCTCCAATAACTTCCCAATAACACAACCTCCAGAAACACATCCTCATCACCTGCACTAACTTCCCAATAACACAACCTCCAGAATCACATCCTCATCACCCCAACTAACCCCAATAACACAACCTCCAGAAACACATCCTCATCACCTCCACTAACTTCCCAATAACACAACCTCCAGAAACACATCCTCATCACATCCAATAACTTCCCAATAAAACAACCTCCAGAAACACGTCCTCATCACCTCCACTAACTTCCCAATAACACAACCACCATAAAAACATCCTCATCACCTCCAATAACTTCCCAATAAAACAACCTCCAGAAACACGTCCTCATCACCTCCACTAACTCCTCAATTACAGAACCACCAGAAATCGAACCACTTCACCTCCACTAGCTTCCCAATAATTCAACCTCCAGAAACACGTCCTCATCACCTCCAATAACTTCCCAATAATTCAACCTCCAGAAACACGTCCTCATTACCTCCACTAACTTCCCAATAACACAACCGGCAGGAACACATCCTCATCACCTCCACTAACTTCCCAATAACACCAGCTCCAGAAACACAATCTCATCAACTCCACTAACTTCCCAATAGCACAACCTCCAGAAAAACATCCTCATCACCTCCAATAACTTCCCAATAAAACAACCTCCAGAAACACGTCCTCATCACCTCCACTAACTTCCCAATAACATAACCGCCAGAAACACATCCTCATCACCTCCACTAACTGCCCAATGACACAACATCCAGAAACACATCCACATCACCTCCACTAACTTCCCAATAACACAACCTCCAGAAACACATCCTCATCACCTCCACTAACTTCCCAATAACACAACCTCCAGAAACACATCGTCATCACCTCCACTAACTTCCCAATAACACAACCTCCAAAAATACATCCTCATCACCTCCACTAAACTCAAGAACACACCCTCCCGATACACATCCTCATCACCTCCATTAACCTCCCAATAACACAACCACCAGAAACACATCCTCATCACCTCCACTAACTTCCCAATAACACAACCACCAGAAACACATCCTCATCACCTCCACTAACTCCTCAAGAACACAACCTCCAGAAACACATCCTCATCACCTCCACTAGCTTCCCAATAATTCAACATCCAGAAACACATCCTCATCACCTCCACTAACTTCCCAATAACACAACCGCCAGAAACACATCCTCATCACCTCCACTAACTTCCCAATAACACAACCTGCAGGAACACATCCTCATCACCTCCATTAACTTCCCAATAACACAACCACCAGAAACACATCCTCATCACCTCCACTAACTCCTCAAGAACACAACCTCCAGAAACACATCCTCATCACCTCCACTAGCTTCCCAATAATTCAACATCCAGAAACACATCCTCATCACCTCCACAAACTTACCAATAACACAACCTCCAGAAACACATCCTCATCACCTCATCTAACTTCCCAATAACACCAGCTCCAGAAACACATCCTCATCAACTCCACTACCTCCTCAATTACAGAACGACCAGAAATCGAACCACTTCACCTCCACTAGCTTCCCAATAATTCAACCTCCAGAAACACGTCCTCATGACCGCCACTAACTTTCCAATAACACAACCTCCAGAAACACGCCCTCATCACCTCCAATAACTTCCCAATAAAACAACCTCCAGAAACACGTCCTCATCACCTCCACTATCTTCCCAATAACACAACCTCCAGAAACACATCCTCATCACCTCCAATAACTTCCCAATAACACAACCTCCAGAAACACATCCTCATCACCTCCACTAACTTCCCAATAACACAACCTCCAGAAACACATCCTCATCACCTCCACTAACTTCCCAATAACACAACCTCCAGAAACACATCCTCATCACCTCCACTAACTTCCCAATCACACAACCACCAGAAACACATCCTCATCACCTCCACTAACTTCCCAATAACACAACCTCCAGAAACACATCCTCATCACCTCCACTAACTTCCCAATCACACAACCACCAGAAACACATCCACATCACCTCCACTAACTTCCCAATAACACAATATCCAGAAACAAATCCTCATCACCTCCACTAACTTCCCAATAACACAACCACCAGAACCACATCCTCATCACATCCACTAACTTCCCAATAACACAACCTGCAGGAACACATCCTCATCACCTCCACTAACTTCCCAATAACACCAACTCCAGAAACACATCCTCATCAACTCCACTAACTCCTCAATTACAGAACCACCAGAAATCGAACCACTTCACCTCCACTAGCTTCCCAATAATTCAACCTCCAGAAACACGTCCTCATCACCTCCAATAACTTCCCAATAATTCAACCTCCAGAAACACGTCCTCATCACCTCCACTAACTTCCCAATAACACAACCTGCAGGAACACATCCTCATCACCTCCACTAACTTCCCAATAACACCAGCTCCAGAAACACATCCTCATCAACTCCAATAACTTCCCAATAACACAACCTCCAGAAACACATCCTCATAACCTCCAATAACCTCCCAATAAAACAACCTCTAGAAACACGTCCTCATCACCTCCACTAACTCCTCAAGAACACAACCTCCAGAAACACATCCTCATCACCTCCACTAACTCCTCAAGAACACAACCTCCAGAAACACATCCTCATCACCTCCATTAACTTCCCAATAACACAACCTCCAGAACCACATCCTCATCACCTCCAATAACTTCCCAATAACACAACCTCCAGAAACACATCCTCATCACCTGCACTAACTTCCCAATAACACAACCTCCAGAATCACATCCTCATCACCCCAACTAACCCCAATAACACAACCTCCAGAAACACATCCTCATCAACTCCAATAACTTCCCAATAACACAACCTCCAGAACCACATCCTCATCACCTCCACTAACTTCCCAATAACACAACCTCCAGAAACCCATCCTCAACACCTCCACTAACTCCTCAAGAACACACCCTCCAGATACACATCCTCATCAACTCCACTAACTTCCCAATAACACAACCTCCAGAACCACATCCTCATCACATCCACTAACTTCCCAATAACACAACCTCCAGAACCACATTCTCATCACCTCCACTAACTTCCCAATAACACAACCTCCAGAAACACATCCTCATCACCTCCACTAACTTCCCAATAACACAACCTCCAGAACCACATCCTCATCACCTCCACTAACTTCCCAATAACACAACCTCCAGAAACACATCCTCATCACCTTCACTAACTCCTCAAGATCACACCCTCCAGATACACATCCACACCACCTCCACTAACTTTCCAATAACACAAACTCCAGAAACACATCCTCATCACCTCCACTAACTTCCCAATAACACAACCTCCAGAAACACATCCACATCACCTCCACTAACTTCCCAATAACACAAACTCCAGAACCACATCCTCATCACCTACACTAACTTCCCAATAACACAACCTGCAGAAACACATCCTCATCACCTCCATTAACTCCACAATAACACAACCTCCAGAAACACATCCTCATCACCTCCACTAACTTCCCAATAACACAACCTCCAGAACCACATCCTCATCACCTCCACTAACTTCCCAATAACACAACCTCCAGAAACACATCCTCATCAACCCATCTAACCCCAATAACACAACCTCCTGAAACACATCACCATCTCCTCCACTAACTTCCCGATAACACAACCTCCAGAAACACATCCACATTTCCTCCACTAACTTCCCAACAACACAACCTGCAGGAACACATCCTCATCAACTCCACTAACTTCCCAATAACACAACCTCCAAAAACACATCCTCATCAACTCCACTTACTCCTCAATTACAGAATCACCAGAAATCGAACCACTTCACCTGCAGTAGCTTCCCAATAACACAACCTCCAGAAACACATCCCCATCACCTCCACTAACTTCCCAATAACACCAGCTCCAGATACACATCCTCATCAACTCCACTAACTTCCCAAAACACAACCTCCAGAAACACATCCTCATCACCTCCACTAACTTCCTAATAACACAACCTCCAGAAACACATCCTCATCACCTCCACTAACTTCCCAATAACACAACCACCAGAAACACATCCTCATCACCTCCACTAACTTCCCAATGACACAACCTCCAGAAACCCATCCTCATCACCTCCACTAACCTCCCAATAACACAACCACCAGAAACACATCCTCATCACCTCCGCTAACTTCCCAATAACACAACCACCAGAAACACATCCTCATCACCTCCACTAACTTCCCAATGACACAACCTCCAGAAACACATCCTCATCACCTCCACTAACTCCTCAAGAACACACCCTCCAGATACACATCCTCATCACCTCCACTAACTTCGCAATAACACAACCTCCAGAAACACAACCTCATCACCTCCACTAGCTTCCCTATAACACAACCTCCAGAAACACATCCTCATCACTTCCACTAACTTCCCTATAACACAGCCTCCAGAACCACATCCTCATCACCTCCACTAACTTCCCAATAACACAACGACCAAATACACATCCACATCACCTCCACTAACTTCCCAATAACAGAACCTACAGAAACACATCCTCATCACCTCCACTAACTTCCCAATAACACAACCTCCAGAAACACGTCCTCATCACCTCCAATAACTTCCCAATAACACAACCTCCAGAAACACATCCTCATCACCTCCACTAACTTCCCAATAAAACAACCTCCAGAAACACATCCTCATCACCTCCACTAACTTCCCAATAACACAACCTCCAGAAACACATCCTCATCACCTCCACTAACTCCTCAAGAACACAACCTCCAGAAACACATCCTCATCACCTCCACTAACTTCCCAATAACACAACCTCCAGAAACACATCCTCATCACCTCCACAACTTCCCAATAACACAACCTCCAGAAACACATCCTCATCACCTCCACTAACTTCCCAATAACACAACCTCCAGAACCACATCCTCATCACCTCCAATAACTTCCCAATAACACAACCTCCAGAAACAAATCCTCATCACCTTCACTAACTCCTCAAGATCACACCCACCAGATACACATCCACATCACCTCCACTAACTTTCCAATAACACAAACTCCAGAAACACATCCTCATCACCTCCACTAACTTCCCAATAACACAACCTCCAGACACACATCCACATCACCTCCACTAACTTCCCAATAACACAAACTCCAGAACCACATCCTCATCACCTACACTAACTTCCCAATAACACAACCTGCAGAAACACATCCTCATCACCTCCATTAACACCACAATAACACAACCTCCAGAAACACATCCTCATCACCTCCACTAACTTCCCAATAACACAACCTCCAGAACCACATCCTCATCACCTCCACTAACTTCCCAATAACACAACCTCCAGAAACACATCCTCATCAACCCATCTAACCCCAATAACACAACCTCCTGAAACACATCCACATCTCCTCCACTAACTTCCCGATAACACAACCTCCAGAAACACATCCACATTTCCTCCACTAACTTCCCAACAACACAACCTGCAGGAACACATCCTCATCAAATCCACTAACTTCCCAATAACACACCCTCCAGAAACACATCCTCATCAACTCCTCTTACTCCTCAATTACAGAATCACCAGAAATCGAACCACTTCACCTGCAGTAGCTTCCCAATAACACAACCTCCAGAAACACATCCCCATCACCTCCACTAACTTCCCAATAACACCAGCTCCAGATACACATCCTCATCAACTCCACTAACTTCCCAAAACACAACCTCCAGAAACACATCCTCATCACCTCCACTAACTTCCTAATAACACAACCACCAGAAACACCTCCTCATCACCTCCACTAACTTCCCAATAACATAACCTCCAGAAACACATCCTCATCACCTCCACTAACTTCCCAATAACACAACCACCAGAAACACATCCTCATCACCTCCACTAACTTCCCAATGACACAACCTCCAGAAACCCATCCTCATCACCTCCACTAACCTCCCAATAACACAACCACCAGAAACACATCCTCATCACCTCCGCTAACTTCCCAATAACACAACCACCAGAAACACATCCTCATCACCTCCACTAACTTCCCAATGACACAACCTCCAGAAACACATCCTCATCACCTCCACTAACTCCTCAAGAACACACCCTCCAGATACACATCCTCATCACCTCCACTAACTTCGCAATAACACAACCTCCAGAAACACAACCTCATCACCTCCACTAGCTTCCCTATAACACAACCTCCAGAAACACATCCTCATCACCTCCACTAACTTCCCTATAACACAGCCTCCAGAACCACATCCTCATCACCTCCACTAACTTCCCAATAACACAACGACCAAATACACATCCACATCACCTCCACTAACTTCCCAATAACACAACCTACAGAAACACATCCTCATCACCTCCACGAACTTCCCAAGAACACAACCTCCAGAAACACATCCTCATTACCTCCACTAACTTCCCAATAACACAACCTCCAGAACCACATCCTCATCACCTCCACTAACTTCCCAATAACACAACCTCCAGAAACACATCCTCATCACCTCCACTAGCTTCCCTATAACACAGCCTCCAGAACCACATCCTCATCACCTCCACTAACTTCCCAATAACACAACGACCAAATACACATCCACATCACCTCCACTAACTTCCCAATAACAGAACCTACAGAAACACATCCTCATCACCTCCACTAACTTCCCAATAACACAACCTCCAGAAACACATCCTCATCACCTCCACTAACTTCCCAAGAACACAACCTCCAGAAACACATCCTCATCACCTCCACTAACTCCTCAAGAACACAACCTCCAGAAACACATCCTCATCACCTCCACTAACTCCTCAAGAACACAACCTCAAGAAACGCATCCTCATCACCTCCACTAACTTCCCAATAACACAACCTCCAGAACCACATCCTCATCACCTCCACTAACTTCCCAATAACACAACCTCCAGAAACACATCCTCATCACCTCCACTAGCTTCCCTATAACACAGCCTCCAGAACCACATCCTCATCACCTCCACTAACTTCCCAATAACACAACGACCAAATACACATCCACATCACCTCCACTAACTTCCCAATAACAGAACCTACAGAAACACATCCTCATCACCTCCACTAACTTCCCAATAACACAACCTCCAGAAACACATCCTCATCACCTCCACTAACTTCCCAAGAACACAACCTCCAGAAACACATCCTCATCACCTCCACTAACTCCTCAAGAACACAACCTCCAGAAACACATCCTCATCACCTCCACTAACTCCTCAAGAACACAACCTCAAGAAACGCATCCTCATCACCTCCACTAACTTCCCAATAACACAACCTCCAGAACCACATCCTCATCACCTCCACTAGCTTCCCTATAACACAAACTCCAGAAACCCATCCTCATCACCGCCACTAACTTCCCAATAACACAACCTCCAGAACCACATCCTCATCACCTCCACTAACTTCCCAATAACACAACCTCCAGAAACACATCCTCATCACCTCCACTATCTTCCCAATAACACAACCTCCAGAAACACATCCTCATCACCTCCACTAACTTCCCAATAACACAAGCTCCAGAACCACATCCTCATCACCTCCACTAACTTCCCAATAACACAACCTCCAGAAACACATCCTCATCACCTTCACTAACTCCTCAAGAACACACCCTCCAGATACACATCCACATCACCTCCACTAACCTCCCAATTACACAACCACCAGAAACACATCCTCATCACCTCCACTAACTTCCCAATAACACAACCTCCAGAAACACATCCACATCACCTCCACTAACTTCCCACTAACACAAACTCCAGAACCACATCCTCATCACCTACACTAACTTCCCAATAACACAACCTGCAGAAACACATCCTCATCACCTCAATTAACTCCACAATAACACAACCTCCAGAAACACATCCTCATCACCTCCACTAACTTCCCAATAACACAACCTCCAGAAACACATCCTCATCACCTCCAATAACTTCCCAATAACACAACCTCCAGAAACACATCCTCATCACCTCCACTAACTCCTCAAGAACACACCCTCCAGATACACATCCACATCACCTCCACTAACTTCCCAATAACACAAACTCCTGAAACACATCCTCATCACCTCCACTAACTTCACAATAACACAACCTCCAGAAACACATCCTCATCACCTCCACTAACTCCTCAAGAACACAACCTCTTAAACACATCCTCATCACTGCCACTAACTTCCCAATAACACAACCTCCAGAAACACATCCTCATCACCTCCACTAACTCCTCAATTACAGAACCACCAGAAATCGAACCACTTCACCTCCACTAGCTTCCCAATAATTCAACCTCCAGAAACACGTCCTCATCACCTCCACTAACTTCCCAATAACACAACCTCCAGAAACACATCCTCATCACCTCCAATAACTTCCCAATAAAACAACCTCCAGAAATACGTCCTCATCACCTCCACTAACTTACCAATAACACAACCTCCAGAAACACATCCTCATCACCTCCACTAACTTCCCAATAACCCAACCTCCAGAAACACATCCTCATCACCTCCACTAACCTCCCAATAACACAACCACCAGAAACACATCCTCATCACCTCCGCTAACTTCCCAATAACACAACCACCAGAAACACATCCTCATCACCTCCACTAACTTCCCAATGACACAACCTCCAGAAACACATCCTCATCACCTCCACTAACTCCTCAAGAGCACACCCTCCAGATACACATCCTCATCACCTCCACTAACTTCGCAATAACACAACCTCCAGAAACACAACCTCATCACCTACACTAGCTTCCCTATAACACAACCTCCAGAAACACATCCTCATCACCTCCACTAACTTCCCTATAACACAGCCTCCAGAACCACATCCTCATCACCTCCACTAACTTCCCAATAACACAACGACCAAATACACATCCACATCACCTCCACTAACTTCCCAATAACAGAACCTACAGAAACACATCCTCATCACCTCCACTAACTTCCCAATAACACAGCCTCCAGAAACACATCCTCATCACCTCCACGAACTTCCCAAGAACACAACCTCCAGAAACACATCCTCATTACCTCCACTAACTTCCCAATAACACAACCTCCAGAACCACATCCTCATCACCTCCACTAACTTCCCAATAACACAACCTCCAGAAACACATCCTCATCACCTCCACTAGCTTCCCTATAACACAGCCTCCAGAACCACATCCTCATCACCTCCACTAACTTCCCAATAACACAACGACCAAATACACATCCACATCACCTCCACTAACTTCCCAATAACAGAACCTACAGAAACACATCCTCATCACCTCCACTAACTTCCCAATAACACAACCTCCAGAAACACATCCTCATCACCTCCACTAACTTCCCAAGAACACAACCTCCAGAAACACATCCTCATCACCTCCACTAACTCCTCAAGAACACAACCTCCAGAAACACATCCTCATCACCTCCACTAACTCCTCAAGAACACAACCTCAAGAAACGCATCCTCATCACCTCCACTAACTTCCCAATAACACAACCTCCAGAAACACATCCTCATTACCTCCACTAACTTCCCAATAACACAACCTCCAGAACCACATCCTCATCACCTCCACTAACTTCCCAATAACACAACCTCCAGAAACACATCCTCATCACCTCCACTAGCTTCCCTATAACACAACCTCCAGAAACACATCCTCATCACCTCCACTAACTTCCCAATAACACAACGACCAAATACACATCCACATCACCTCCACTAACCTCCCAATTACACAACCACCAGAAACACATCCTCATCACCTCCACTAACTTCCCAATAACACAACCTCCAGAAACACATCCACATCACCTCCACTAACTTCCCACTAACACAAACTCCAGAACCACATCCTCATCACCTACACTAACTTCCCAATAACACAACCTGCAGAAACACATCCTCATCACCTCCATTAACTCCACAATAACACAACCTCCAGAAACACATCCTCATCACCTCCACTAACTTCCCAATAACACAACCTCCAGAAACACATCCTCATCACCTCCAATAACTTCCCAATAACACAACCTCCAGAAACACATCCTCATCACTTCCACTAACTCCTCAAGAACACACCCTCCAGATACACATCCACATCACCTCCACTAACTTCCCAATAACACAAACTCCTGAAACACATCCTCATCAATTCCACTAACTTCCCAATAACACAACCTCCAGAAACACATCCTCATCACCTCCACTAACTCCTCAAGAACACAACCTCCTGAAACACATCCTCATCACTGCCACTAACTTCCCAATAACACAACCTCCAGAAACACATCCTCATCACCTCCACTAACTCCTCAATTACAGAACCACCAGAAATCGAACCACTTCACCTCCAGTAGCTTCCCAATAATTCAACCTCCAGAAACACGTCCTCATCACCTCCACTAACTTCCCAATAACACAACCTCCAGAAACACATCCTCATCACCTCCAATAACTTCCCAATAAAACAACCTCCAGAAATACGTCCTCATCACCTCCACTAACTTACCAATAACACAACCTCCAGAAACACATCCTCATCACCTCCACTAACTTCCCAATAACCCAACCTCCAGAAACACATCCTCATCACCTCCACTAACTTCCCAATAACACAATATCCAGAAACACATCCTCATCACCTCCACTAACTTCCCAATAACACAACCACCAGAACCACATCCTCATCACATCCACTAACTTCCCAATAACACAACCTGCAGGAACACATCCTCATCAACTCCACTAACTTCCCAATAACACAACCTCCAAAAACACATCCTCATCAACTCCACTAACTCCTCAATTACAGAATCACCAGAAATCGAACCACTTCACCTCCAGTAGCTTCCCAATAACACAACCTCCAGAAACACATCCCCATCACCTCCACTAACTTCCCAATAACACCAGCTCCAGAAACACATCCACATCAACTCCACTAACTTCCCAAAACACAACCTCCAGAAACACATCCTCATCACCTCCACTAACTTCCTAATAACACAACCACCAGAAACACATCCTCATCACCTTCACTAACTTCCCAATAACAGAACCACCAGAACCACATCCTCATCACCACCACTAACTTCCCAATAACGCAACCTCCAGGAACACATCCTCATCACCTCCACTAACTTCCCAATAACACAACCTCCAGAAACACATCCTCATCACCTCCACTAAATTCCCAATAACACAACCTCCAGAAACACGTCCTCATCACCTCCACTAACTCCCCGATAACACAACCTCCAGAAACACATCCTCATCACCTCCACTAACTTCCCTATAACATAACCTGCAGAAACACATCTGCTCCACTAACTTCCCAATAATACAACCTTCAGATACCCATCCACATCTCCTCCTCTAACCTCCCAATAAAACAACCTTCAGAAAGGCATCCTCATCACCTCCACTAACTTCCCATTAACAAAACCTTCAGAAACACATCCTCATAACATCCATTAACTTCCCAATAATACAACCTACATTCACACATTCACATCACCTCCACTATCTTCCCAATAACACAACCACCAGAACCACATCCTCATCACCTCCACTAACTTCCCAATAACACAACCTCCAGAACCACATCCTCATCACCTTCACTAACTTCCCAATAACAGAACCACCAGAACCACATCCTCATCACCTCCACTAACTTCTCAATATCAGAACCACCAGAACCACATCCTCATCACCTCCACTAACTTCCCAATATCAGAACCACCAGAACCACATCCTCATCACCTCCACTAACTTCCCTATAACACAACCTACAGAAACACATCCTCATCACCTCCAATAACTTCCCAATAACACAACCTCCAGAAACACATCCACATCACCTCCACTCACTTCCCAATAACACAACCTCCAGAAACACATCCACATCACCTCCATTAACTTCACAATAACACAACCTCCAGAAACACATCCACATCACCTCCATTAACTCCCCAATAACAAAACCTCGAGAAATCCATTCTCATCACATCCACCATCTTCCTAATGACCCAAACCCCAGAAACCCATCCTGATCCCCTCCACTAACTTACCAATAACACCAACTCCAGAAACACATCCACATTTCCTCCACTAACCTCCCAATAACACAACCTGCAGGAACACATCCTCATCACCTCCACTAACTTCCCAATAACACCAAACTCCAGAAACACATCCTCAACAACTCCACTAACTTCCCAATAACACAACCTCCAGAAACACATCCTCATCACCTCCACTAACTTCCCAATAACACAACCTCCAGAAACACATCCTCATCACCTCCACTAACTTCCCAATAACACAACCTCCAGAAACACATCCTCATCACCTCCACTAACTTACCAATAACACCAACTCCAGAAACACATCCTCATCAACTCCACTAATTCCTCAATTACAGAACGACCAGAAATCGAACCACTTCACCTCCACTAGCTTCCCAATAATTCAACCTCCAGAAACACGTCCTCATCACCTCCACTAACTTCCCAATAACACAACCTCCAGAAACCCATCCACATCACCTCCACTAACTTCCCAATAACACAACCTCCAGAAACACATCCTCATCACCTCCACTAGCTTCCCAATAATTCAACCTCCAGAAACACGTCCTCATCACCTCCACTAAAATCCCAATAACACAACCTCAAAAAACACGTCCTCATCACCTCCAATTACTTCCCAATAAAACAACCTCCAGATACACGTCCTCATCACCTCCACTAACTTCCCAATAAAACAACCTCCAGAAACACGTCCTCATCACCTCCACTAACTTCCCAATAACACAACCTCCAGAAACACATCCACATCACCTCCAATAACTTCCCAATAACACAACCCCCAGAAACACATCCTCATCACGTACACTAACTTCCCAATCACACATCCTCCAGAAACACATCCTCATCACCTACACTAACTTCCCAATCACACATCCTCCAGAAACACATCCTCATCACCTCCACTAACTTCCCAATAACACAACTTACAGAAACACATCCTCATCACCTCCACTATGTTCCCAATACCACAACATCCAGAAACACATCCTCATCACCTCCACAACTTCGCAATAATACAATCTCCAGAAACACATCCTCATCAGCTCCACTAATTTCCCAATAACACAACCTCCAGAAACACATCCACATCAGCTCCACTAATTTCCCAATAACACAACCTCCAGAAACACATTCTCATCACCTCCACTAACCTCCCAATAACACAATCTCCAGAAACACATCCTCATAACATCCATTAACTCCCCAATAACACAACCTCCATTAACACATTCACATCACCTCCACTAACTTCCCAATAACACAACTACCAGAACCACATCCTCATCACCACCATTAACTTCACAATAACACAACCTACAGAAACACATCCACATCACCTCCACTAACCTCCCAATAACACAACCTCCAGAAACACGTCCTCATCACCTCCAATAACTTCTCAATAACACAACCTCCAGAAATACATCCACATCACCTCCACTAGCTTCCCAATAACAAAACTTCGAGAAATCCATTCTCATCACATCCACCATCTTCCTAATGACCCAAACCCCAGAATCCCATCCTGATCCCCTCCACTAACTTCCCAATAACACCAACTCCAGAAACACATCCACATTTCCTACACTAACTTCCCAATAACACAACCTGCAGGAACACATCCTCATCAACTCCACTAATTTCCCAATAACACAGCCACCAGAACCACATCCTCATCACCTCCACTAACTTCACAATAACACAACCTCCAGAAATACATCCACATCACCTCCATTAACCTCCCAATAACTCAAACTCCCGAAACCCATCCTCATCACCTCTACTTACTTCCCAATAACACAACCTCCAGAAACACATCCTCATCACCTCCACTAACTTCCCAATAACACAACCTCCAGAAACACATCCTCAACACCTCCACTAACTTCCCAATAACAAAACCTCCAGAAACACATCCTCATCACCTCCACTAACTTCCCAATAACACAACCTCCAGAAACACATCCTCAACACCTCCACTAACTTCCCAATAACACAACCTCCAGAAACACATCCTCATCACCTCCACTAACTTCCCAATCACACAACCTCCAGAAACACATCCTCATCACCTCCACTAACATCCCAATAACACAACCTCCAGAAACACATCCTCAACACCTCCACTAACTTCCCAATAACACAACCTCCAGAAAGATATCCTCATCACCTCCACTAACTTCCCAATAACACAACCACCAGAATCACATCCTCATCACCTCCACTAACTTCCCAATCACACAACCTCCAGAAAGACATCCTCATCATCTCCACTAACATCCCAATAACACAACCTCCAGAAACACATCCTCATCACCTCCACTAACTTCCCAATAACACAACCTCCAGAAACACATCCTCATCGCCTCCAGTAACCTCCCAGTAACACAACCTCCAGAAACACATCCTCATCACCTCCACTAACCTCCCAATAACACAAACGCCAGAATCACATCCTCATCACCTCCACTAACTGCCCAATAACACAACCTCCAGAAACACATCCTCATCACCTCCACTAACTGCCCAATAACACAACCTCCAGAAACACATCCTCATCACCACCACTAACTGCCCAATAACACAACCTCCAGAATCACATCCTCATCACCTCCACTAACTTCCCAATAACAAAACCTTCAGAAACACATCCTCATCACCTCCACTAACTGCCCAATAACACAACCTCCAGAATCACATCCTCATCACCTCCACTAACTGCCCAATAACACAACCTCCAGAATCACATCCTCATCACCTCCACTAACTGCCCAATAACACAACCTCCAGAATCACATCCTCATCCCCTCCACTAACTTCCCAATAACACAACATCCAGAAACACATCCTCATCACCTCCACTAACTTCCCAATAACACAACCACCAGAACCACATCCTCATCACCTCCACTAACTTCCCAATAACACAAACTCCAGAAACACATCCTCATCGCCTCCACTAACTTCACAATAACACAACTTCCAGAAACACATCCTCATCACCACCACTAACTTCACAATAACACAACCTCCAGAAACACATCCACATCACCTCCATTAACTCCCCAATAACAAAATCCATTCTCAGCACATCCACCATCTTCATAATGACCCAAACCCCAGAAACCTATCCTGATCCCCTCCACTAATTTCCCAATAACACCAACTCCAGAAACACATCCCCATCACCTCCATAAACTCACCAATGACACAGCCTTCAGAAACACATCCCCATCACCTCCATTAACTTCCCAATAACACAAACTCCAGAAACACATCCTCATCACCTCCACTAACTTCCCAATAACACAAACTCCAGAAACACATCCTCATCACCTCCACTAACCTCCCAGTAACACAACCTCCAGAAACACATCCTCATCTCCTCCACTAACTGCCCAATAACACAACCTCCAGAATCACATCCTCATCACCTCCACTAACTTCCCAATAGCACAACCTCCAGAAACACATCCTCATCACCTCCACTAACTTCCCAATAACACAACCTCCAGAAACACATCCTCATCAACCCAACTAACCCCAATAACACAACCTCCAGAAACACATCCTCATCACCTCCACTAACTTCCCAATAACACAACCTCCAGAAACACATCCACATCACCTCAACTAACTTCCCAATAACACAACCACCAGAACCACATCCTCATCACCTCCACTAACTTCCCAATAACACAACCTCCAGAAACACATCCTCATCGCCTCCACTAACTTCACAATAACACAACTTCCAGAAACACATCCTCATCACCACCACTGACTTCACAATAACACAACCTCCAGAAACACATCCACATCACCTCCATTAACTCCCCAATAACAAAATCCATTCTCAGCACATCCACCATCTTCCTAATGACCCAAACCCCAGAAACCTATCCTGATCCCCTCCACTAACTTCCCAATAACACCAACTCCAGAAACACATCCCCATCAATTCCATAAACGCACCAATGACACAGCCTTCAGAAACACATCCCCATCACCTCCATTAACTTCCCAATAACACAAACTCCAGAAACACATCCTCATCACCTACACTAACTTCCCAATAACACAACCTCCAGAAACACGTCCCCATCACCTCCACAACTTCGCAATAACACAACCTCCAGAAACACATCCACATCACCTCCACTAACTTCCCAATAACACAACCTCCAGAAACACGTCCTCATCACCCCCACTAACTTCCCAATAACACAACCTCCAGAAACACATCCTCATCACCTCCACTAACTTCACCATAACACAACCTCCAGAAACACGTCCTCATCATCTCCACTAACTTCCCAATAATTCAACCTCCAGAAACACGTCCTCATCACCTCCACTAACTTCCCAATCACACAACCTCCAGAAACACGTCCTCATCATCTCCACTAACTTCCCAATAATTCAACCTCCAGAAACACATCCTCATCACCTCCACTAACTTCCCAATAATTCAACCTCCAGAAACACGTCCTCATCACTTCCACTAACTTCCCAATAACACAACCTCCAGAAACACGTCCTCATCACCTCCACTAACTTCCCAATAACACAACCTCCAGAACCACATCCTCATCACCTCCACTAACTTCCCAATAACACCAACTCCAGAAACACATCCACATTTCCTCCATTAACTTGCCAATAACACAACCTCCAGAAACACATCCACATCACCTCCACTAACTTCCCAATAACACAACCTCCAGAAACACGTCCTCATCACCCCCACTAACTTCCCAATAACACAACCTCCAGAAACACATCCTCATCACCTCCACTAACTTCCCCATAACACAACCTCCAGAAACACGTCCTCATCATCTCCACTAACTTCCCAATAATTCAACCTCCAGAAACACGTCCTCATCACCTCCACTAACTTCCCAATCACACAACCTCCAGAAACACGTCCTCATCATCTCCACTAACTTCCCAATAATTCAACCTCCAGAAACACATCCTCATCACCTCCACTAACTTCCCAATAATTCAACCTCCAGAAACACGTCCTCATCACTTCCACTAACTTCCCAATAACACAACCTCCAGAAACACATCCTCAACACCTCCACCATCTTCCCTATAACACAACCTCCAGAACCACATCCTCATCACCTCCACTAACTTCCCAATAACACAACCTCCAGAAACACATCCACATCACCTCCACTAACTTCCCAATAACACAACCCCCAGAAACACATCCTCATCACCTCCACTAACTTCCCAATAACACAACCTCCAGAACCACATCCTCATCACCTCCACTAACTTCCCAATAACACCAACTCCAGAAACACATCCACATTTCCTCCATTAACTTGCCAATAACACAACCTGCAGGAACACATCCTCATCAACTCCACTAACTTCCCAATAACACCCACTCCAGAAACACATCCTCATCACCTCCACTAACTTCCCAATAATTCAACCTCCAGAAACACGTCCTCATCACTTCCACTAACTTCCCAATAACACAACCTCCAGAAACACGTCCTCATCACCTCCACTAACTTCCCAATAACACAACCTCCAGAACCACATCCTCATCACCTCCACTAACTTCCCAATAACACCAACTCCAGAAACACATCCACATTTCCTCCATTAACTTGCCAATAACACAACCTGCAGGAACACATCCTCATCAACTCCACTAACTTCCCAATAACACCCACTCCAGAAACACATCCTCATCAACTCCACTAACTCGTCAATTACAGAACCACCAGAAAGCGAACCACTTCACCTCCACTAACTTCACAATAACACAATCTCCAGAAACACATCCTCATCACCTCCACTAACTTCCCAATAACACAACCTGCAGAAACACATCCTCATCACCTCCACTAACTTCCCAATAACGCAACCTCCAGAAACACATCCTCATCACCTCCACTAACTTCCCAATAACACAATAGCCAGAAACACATCCTCATCAACCCAACTAACCCCAATAACACAACCTCCAGAAACACATCCTCATCACCTCCACTAACTTCCCAATGACACAACCTCCAGAAACACATCCTCATCGCCTCCACTAACCTCCCAATAACACAATCTCCAGAAACACGTCCTCATCACCTCCATTAACCTCCCAATAACACAACCTCCAGAAACCCATCCACATCACCTCCATTAACTTCCCCATAACACAACCACCAGAACCACATCCTCATCACCACCACTAACTTCACAATAACACAACCTCCAGAAACACATCCACATCACCTCCATTAACTCCCCAATAACAAAATCTCGAGAAATCCATTCTCATCACATCCACCATTTTCCTAATTACCCAAACCCCAGAAACCCATCCTGATCCCCTCCACTAACATCCCAACAACACCAACTCCAGAAACACATCCACATTTCCTCCACTAACTTCCCAATAACACAACCACCAGAACCACATCCTCATCACCTCCACTAACTTCCCAATAACACAACCTCCTGAAACACATCCTCATCAACTCCACTAACTCTTCAATTACAGAACCATGAGAAATCGAACCACTTCACCTCCACTATCTTCCCAATAATTCAACCTCCAGAAACACGTCCTCATCACCTCCACTAACTTCCCAATAACACAACCACCAGAAACACGTCCTCATCACCTCCAATACCTTCCCAATAAAACAACCTCCAGAAACACGTCCTCATCACCTCCAATAACCTCCCAATAACACAACCTCCAGAAACCCATCAACATCACCTCCACTAACTTCCCAATAACACAACCTACAGAAACACATCCTCATCACGTCTACTAACTTCCCAATCACACAACCTCCAGAAACACATCCTCATCACCTCCACTAACTTCCCAATAACACAACCTCCAGAAAGACATCCTCATCACCTCCACTAACGTCCCAATAACACAACCTCCAGAAACACATCCTCATCACTTCTACTAACTTCCTAATAACACAACCTACAGAAACAAATCCGCATCACGTCCACTAACTTCCCAATAACACAACCTCCAGAAACACATCCTCATCACCTCCACTAACTTACCAATAACATAACCTCCAGAAACACAACCTCCAGAAACACATCCTCATCACCTCCACTAACCTCCCAATAACACAACCACCAGAAACACATCCTCATCACCTCCACTAACTCCTCAAGAACACAACCTCCAGATACACATCCTCATCACCTCCACTAACTCCTCAAGAACACCACCTCCAGAAACACGTCCTCATCACCTCCACCAACTTCCCAATAACACAACCTCCAGAAACACATCCTACTCACCACCACTAACATCCCAATAACACAACCTCCAGAAACACGTCCTCATCACCTCCAATTACTTCCCAATAAAACAACCTCCAGAAACGCGTCCTCATCACCTCCAATAACTTCCCAATAACACAACCTCCAGAAACACATCCACATCACCTCCATTAACTCCCCAATAACAAAATCTCGAGAAATCCATTCTCATCACATCCACCATCTTCCTAATGACCCAAACCCCAGAATCCCATCCTGATCCCCTCCACTAACTTCCCAATAACACCAACTCCAGAAACACATCCACATTTCCTCCACTAACTTCCTAATAACACAACCTCCAGAAACACATCCTCATCAACTCCGCTAACTCCTCAATTACAGAACCATCAGAATTTGAACCACTTCACCTCCACTAGCTTCCCAATAACTCAACCTCCAGAAACATGTCCTCATCACCTCCACTAACTTCCCAATAACACAACCTCCAGAAACACGTCCTCATCACCTCCAATTACTTCCCAATAAAACAACCTCCAGAAACGCGTCCTTATCACCTCCAAGAACTTCACAATAACACAACCTCCAGAAACACATCCACATCACCTCCATTAACTCCCCAATAACAAAATCTCGAGAAATCCATTCTCATCACATCCACCATCTTCCTAATGACCCAAACCCCAGAATCCCATCCTGATCCCCTCCACTAACTTCCCAATAACACCAACTCCAGAAACACATCCACATTTCCTCCACTAACTTCCTAATAACACAACCTCCAGAAACACATCCTCATCAACTCCGCTAACTCCTCAATTACAGAACCATCAGAATTTGAACCACTTCACCTCCACTAACTTCCCAATAATTCAACCTCCAGAAACACGTCCTCATCACCTCCACTAACTTCCCAATAACACAACCTCCAAAACCACATCCTCATCACCTCCACTAACTTCCCAATAACACAACCTCCAGAAACACATCCTCATCACCTCCACTAACTTCCCAATAACACAACCTCCAGAAACACATCCTCATCACCTCCACTAACTTCCCAATAACACAACCACCAGAAACACATCCTCATCACCTCCACTAACTTCCCAATAACACAACCTGAAGGAACACGTCCTCATCACCTCCACTAACTTCCCAATAACACAACCTCCAGAACCACATCCTCATCACCTCCTCTAACTTCCCTATAACACAACCTCCAGAAACACATCCTCATCACCTCCACTAACTTCCCAATAACACAACCACCAGAAACACATCCTCATCACCTCCACTAACTTCCCAATAACACAACCTGAAGGAACACATTCTCATCACCTCCACTAACTTCCCAATAACACAACCCCCAGATACACATCCTCATCACCTCCACTAACTTCCCAATAACACAAACCTCCAGAAACACATCCTCATCACCTCCTCTAACTTCCCTATAACACAGCCTCCAGAAACACATCAGATCCACTAACTTCCCAATAACACAACCACCAGAACCACATCCACATCACCTCCACTAACTTCCCAATAACACAACTTACACAAACCCATCCACATTACCTCCACTAACTTCCCAATAACACAACCTGCAGAAACACATCCTCATCACCTACACTAACTTCACAATAACACAATCTCCAGAAAGACATCCACATCACCTCCACTAACATTCCAATAACACAGCCTCCATAAACACATCCTCATCACCTCCACTAATTTCCCAATAACACAACCCCCAGAAACACATCCTCATCAATCCAACTAACTTCCCAATAACACAACCTCCAGAAACACATCCTCATCACCTCCACTAACTTCCCAATAACACAATCTCCAGAAACACTTCCTCATCACCTCCAATAACCTCCCAATACCACAGCCACCAGATCCACATCCTCATCACCACCACTAACTTCACAATAACAGAACCTCCAGAAACACATCCACATCACCTCCATTAACTCCCCAATAAAAAAAATCTCGAGAAATCCATTCTCATCACATCCACCATCTTCCTAATGACCCAAAGCCCTGAAACCCATCCTGATCCCCTCCACTAACTTCCCAATGACACCAACTCCAGAAACACATCCCCATCACCTCCATAAACTCCCCAATAACACAACATCCAGAAACACATCCTCATCACCTCCACATCTTACCAATAACACAAGCACCAGAAACACATCCTCATCACGTCCACTAACTTCCCAATAACACAACCTCCAGAAACACATCCTCATCACCTCCACTAGCTTCCCAATCACACAACCTCCAGAAAGACATCCTCAACATCGATACTAACTTCCCAATAACACAACCTCCAGAAATATGTTCACATCACCTCCACTATGTTCCCAATAACACAACCACCAGAAACACATCCTCATCACCTCCACTAACTTCCCAATAACACAACCTCCTGAAACACATCCTAATCACCTCCACTAACTTCCCAATAACACAACCACCAGATACACATCCCCATCACCTCCACTAACCTCCCAATAACACAACCACCAGAAAACATCCTAATCACCTCCACTAACTCCTCAAGAACACACCCTCCAGATACACATCCTCATCACCTCCATTAACCACCCAATAACACAACCTCCAGAAACACATCCTCATCACCTCCACTAACTTCCCAATAACACAACCACCAGAAACACATCCTCATCACCTCCACTATCTCCTCAAGAACACAACCTCCAGATACACATCCTCATCATCTCCACTAACTTCCCAATAACACAACTTCCAGAAACACATCCTCATCACCTCCAGTAACTTCCCAATAACACAGCCACCAGATCCACATCCTCATCACCACCACTAACTTCACAACAACACAACCTCCAGAAACACATGCACATCACCTCCATTAACTCCCCAATAACAAAATCTCGAGAAATCCATTCTCATCACATCCACCATCTTCCTAATGACCCAAAGCCCTGAAACCCATCCTGATCCCCTCCACTAACTTCCCAATGACACCAACTCCAGAAACACATCCCCATCACCTCCATAAACTCCCCAATAACACAACATCCAGAAACACATCCTCATCACCTCCACATCTTACCAATAACACAAGCACCAGAAACACATCCTCATCACGTCCACTAACTTCCCAATAACACAACCTCCAGAAACACATCCTCATCACCTCCACTAGCTTCCCAATCACACAACCTCCAGAAAGACATCCTCAACATCGATACTAACTTCCCAATAACACAACCTCCAGAAATATGTTCACATCACCTCCACTATGTTCCCAATAACACAACCACCAGAAACACATCCTCATCACCTCCACTAACTTCCCAATAACACAACCTCCTGAAACACATCCTAATCACCTCCACTAACTTCCCAATAACACAACCACCAGATACACATCCCCATCACCTCCACTAACCTCCCAATAACACAACCACCAGAAAACATCCTAATCACCTCCACTAACTCCTCAAGAACACACCCTCCAGATACACATCCTCATCACCTCCATTAACCACCCAATAACACAACCTCCAGAAACACATCCTCATCACCTCCACTAACTTCCCAATAACACAACCACCAGAAACACATCCTCATCACCTCCACTATCTCCTCAAGAACACAACCTCCAGATACACATCCTCATCATCTCCACTAACTTCCCAATAACACAACTTCCAGAAACACATCCTCATCACCTCCAGTAACTTCCCAATAACACAGCCACCAGATCCACATCCTCATCACCACCACTAACTTCACAACAACACAACCTCCAGAAACACATGCACATCACCTCCATTAACTCCCCAATAACAAAATCTCGAGAAATCCATTCTCATCACATCCACTATCGTCCTAATGACCCAAACCCCAGAAACCCATCCTGATCCCCTCCACTAACTTCCCAATAACACCAACTCCAGAAACACATCCCCATCACCTCCATAAACTCCCCGATGACACAACCTCCAGAAACACATCCCCATCACCTCCACTAACTTCCCAATAACACAACCTCCAGAAACACATCCTCATCACCTCCACTGACTTCCCAATAACACAACCTCCAGAAGCACATCCTCATCACCTCCAATAACTTCCCAATAAAACAACCTCCAGAAACACATCCTCGTCACCTCCACTAACTTCACAATAACACAACCTCCAGAAACACATCCTCATCACCTCCACTAACTTCCCAATAACACAACCTCCAGAAACACATCATCATCACCTCCACTAACTTCCCAATAACACAACCTACAGAAACACGTCCTCATCACCTCCACTAACTTCCCAATAACACAACCTCCAGAAACACGTCCTCATCACCTCCACTAACTTCCCAATAACGCAACCTCCAGAAACACATCCTCATCACCTCCACTAACCTCCCAATAACACAACCTCCAGAAACACATCCTCATCACCTCCACTAACTTCCCAATAACACAACATCCAGAAACACATCCTCATCACCTCCACTAACTTCCCAATAACACAACCACCAGATACACATCCACATCACCACCACTAACTTCCCAATAACACAACCTCCAGAAACACATCCTTATCACCTCCACTAACTTCCCAATAACACGACCTCCAGAAACCCATCCTCATCACCTCCACTAACTTCCCAATAACACAACATCCAGAAACACATCCTCATCACCTCCACTAACCCCTATAACACAGCCTGCAGAAACACATCCTCATCACCTCCACTAACTTCCCAATAACACAACCACCAGAAACACATCCACATCACCACCACTAACTTCCCAATAACACGACCTCCAGAAACCCATCCTCATCACCTCCACTAACTTCCCAATAACACAACCTCCAGAACCACATCCTCATCAACTCCACTAACTTCCCAATAACACAACCTCCAGAAACACATCCTCATCACCTCCACTAAGTTCCCTATAACACAACCTCCAGAAACACGTCCTCATCACCTCCACTAACCTCCCAATAACACAACCTCCAGAAACACATCCTCAACACCTACACTAACTTCCCAATCACACAACCTCCAGAAAGACATCCACATCACCTCCACTAACTTCCCAATAACACAACCTCCAGAAACACGTCCCCATCACCTCCACTAAGTTCCCAATAACACAACCTCCAGAAACACATCCTCATCACCTCCACTAACTTCCCAATAACACAACCTCCAGAAACACATCCTCATCAACTCCACTAACTCCCCAATAACACAACCTCCAGAAACACATACTCATCAACCCAACTAACTTCCCAATAACACAACCTCCAGAAACACATCCTCATCACCTCCACTAACTTCCCAATAACACAACCTCCAGAAACACATCCTCATCACCTCCACTAACTTCCCAATAACACAACCTGCAGAAACACATCCTCATCACCTCCACTAACTTCCCAATAAAACAACCTCCAGAAACACATCCTCATCACCTCCACTAACTTCCCTATAACACAGCCTGCAGAAACACATCCTCATCACCTCCACTAACTTCCCAATAACACAACCTCCAGAAACACATCCTCATCTCCTGCACTAACTCCTCAAGAACACACCCTCCAGATACACATTCTCATCACCTCCATTAACCTCCCAATAACACAACCTCCAGAAACCCATCCTCATCACCTCCACTAAGTTCCCAATAACACAACCTCCAGAAACACATCCTCATCACCTCCACTAACTTCCCAATAACACAACCTCCAGAAACACATCCTCATCAACTCCACTAACTCCCCAATAACACAACCTCCAGAAACACATACTCATCAACCCAACTAACTTCCCAATAACACAACCTCCAGAAACACATCCTCATCACCTCCACTAACTTCCCAATAACACAACCTCCAGAAACACGTTCACATCAGCTCCACTAACTTCCCAATAATAGAACCTTCAGATACCCATCCACATCTCCTCCACTAACTTCCCAATCACACAACCTCCAGAAAGACATCCTCATCATCGACACTAACTTCCCAATAACACAACCTCATCAAAAACACATCCTCATCACCCCCACTAACTCCCCAATAACACAACCTCCAGAAACACGTCCTCATCACCTCCACTAACTTCCCAATAACACAACCTCCAGAAACCCATCCACATCACCTCCACTAACTTCCCAATAACACAACCTACAGAAACACAACCTCATCACCTCCACTAACTTCCCAATAACACAACATCCAGAAACACATCCTCATCACCTCCACTAACTTCCCAATAACACAAACTCCAGAATCACATCCACATCACCTCCACCAACTTTCCAGTAACACAACCACCAGAACCATTTCCTCATCAACTACACAACTTCCCAATAACACAAACTCCAGAATCACATCCACATCACCTCCACTAACTTTCCAATAACACAACCACCAGAACCATTTCCTCATCAACTCCACAACTTCCCAATAACACAACCTCCAGAAACACATCCTCATCACCTCCACTAACTTCCCAATAACACAACCTCCAGAAACACATCCTCATCACCTCCACTAACTTCCCAATAACACAACCTCCAGAAACACATCCTCATCACCTCCACTAACTTCCAAAAACACAACCTCCAGAAACACATCCTCATCACCACCACTAACTTCACAATAACACAACCTCCAGAAACACATCCACATCACCTCCACTAACTCCTCATGAACACAACCTCCAGATACACATCCTCATCACCTCCACTAACTCCTCAAGAACACAACCTCCAGAAACAGTTCCTCATCACCTCCACTAACTTTCCAATAACACAACCTCCAGAAACACATCCTCAGCACCTCCACTCACCTCCCAATAACACAACCTCCAGAGACACATCCACATCACGTCCATTAACTTCCCAATAACACAACCTCCAGAAACACATCCTCATCACCTCCACTAACTTCCCAATAACACAACCTCCAGAAACACATCCTCATCACCTCTACTAACTTCCCAATAACACAACCTCCAGAAACACATCCTCATCACCACCACTAACATCCCAATAACACAACCTCCAGAAACACGTCCTCATCACCTCCAATAACTTTCCAATAAAACAACCTCCAGAAACGCGTCCTCATCACCTCCAATAACTTCCCAATAACACAACCTCCAGAAACACGTCCTCATCACCTCCACTAACATCCCAATAACACAACCTCGAGAAACACATCCACATCACCTCCATTAACTCCCCAATAACAAAATCTCGAGAAATCCATTCTCATCACATCCACCATCTTCCTAATGACCCAAACCCCAGAATCCCATCCTGATCCCCTCCACTAGCTTCCCAATAATTCAACCTCCAGAAACACGTCCTCATCACCTCCACTAACTTCCCAATAACACAACCTCCAGAAACACATCCACATTTCCTCCATTAACTTGCCAATAACACAACCTGAAGGAACAAATTCTAATCAACTCCACTAACTTCCCAATAACACAACCTCCAGAAACCCATCCACATCACCTCCACTAACTTTACAGTAACACAACCTCCAGAAACACATCCTCATCACCTCCACTAACTTCCCAATAACACAACCTCCAGAAACACATCCTCATCACCTCCACTAACTCCCCAATAACACAACCTCCTGAAACACATCCTCATCACCTCCACTAACTTCCCAATAACACAACCTCCAGAAAGACATCCTCATCACCTCCACTAACTTCCCAATAACACAACCACCAGAAACCCATCCACATCACCTCCACTAACATACCAATAACACAGCCTCCATAAACACATCCTCATCACCTCCACTAACTTCCCAATAACACAACCTCCAGAAACCCATCCACATCACCTCCACTAACATACCAATAACACAGCCTCCATAAACACATCCTCATCACCTCCACTAATTTCCCAATAACACAACCCCCAGAAACACATCCTCATCAATCCAACTAACTTTACAGTAACACAACCTCCAGAAACACATCCTCATCACCTCCACTAACTTCCCAATAACACAACCTCCAGAAACACATCCTCATCACCTCCACTAACTCCCCAATAACACAACCTCCCGAAACACATCCTCATCACCTCCACTAACTTCCCAATAACACAACCTCCAGAAACACATCCTCATCAACTCCACTAACTTCCCAATAACACAACCTCCAGAAACACTTCCTCATCACCTCCAGTAACCTCCCAATACCACAGCCACCAGATCCACATCCTCATCACCTCCACTAACTTCACAATAACACAACCTCCAGAAACACATCCACATCACCTCCATTAACTCCCCAATAAAAAAAATCTCGAGAAATCCATTCTCATCACATCCACCATCTTCCTAATGACCCAAAGCCCTGAAACCCATCCTGATCCCCTCCACTACCTTCCCAATAACACCAACTCCAGAAACACATCCCCATCACCTCCATAAACTCCCCAATAACACAACCTCCAGAAACCCATCCTCATCACCTCCACTAACTTCCCAATAACACAAGCACCAGAAACACATCCTCATCACCTCCACTAACGTCCCAATAATACAACCTCCAGAAACACATCCTCATCACCTCCACTAACTTCCCAATAACACAAGCACCAGAAACACATCCTCATCACCTCCACTAACTTCCCAATAACACAACCTCCAGAAACACATCCTCATCACCTCCACTAACTTCCCAATAAAACAACCTCCAGAAACACATCCTCATCACCTCCACGAACTTCCCAATCACACAACCTCCAGAAAGACATCCTCATCATCGATACTAACTTCCCAATAACACAACCTCCCGAAACACATCCTCATCACCTCCACGAACTTCCCAATAACACAACCTCCAGAAACATGTTCACATCACCTCCACTATGTTCCCAATAACACAACCACCAGAAACACATCCTCATCACCTCCACTAACTTCCCATTAACGCAACATCCAGAAACACGTCCTCATCACCTCCCCTATATTCCCAATAACACAACCTCCAGAAACACGTCCTCATCACCTCCACTAACTTCCCAATAACACAACCTCCAGAAACACATCCTCATCACCTCCACTAACTTCCCAATAACACAGCCTCCAGAAACCCATCCTCATCACCTCCACTAACTTCCCAATAACACAACCTCCAGAAACACATCCTCATCACCTCCACTAACTTCCCAATAACACAACCTCCAGAAACACATCCTCATCACCTCCACTAACTCCCCAATAACACAACCTCCAGAAACACATACTCATCAACCCAACTCACTTCCCAATAACACAACCTCCAGAAACACATCCTCATCACCTCCACTAACTTCCCAATAACACAACCTCCAGAAACACATCCTCATCACCTCCACTAACTTCCCAATAACACAACCTCCAGAAACACAACCTCAGCACCTCCACTAACTTCCCAATAACACAACCTCCAGAAACACGTTCACATCACCTCCACTAACTTCCCAATAACACAACCTCCAGAACCACGTCCTCATCACCTCCACTAACTTCCCAATAACACAACCTGCAGAAACACATCCTCATCACCTCCACTAACTTCCCAATAACACACCCTCCAGAAACACATCCTCATCACCTCCACTAACTTCCCAATAAAACACCCTCCAGAAACACATCCTCATCACCTCCACTAACTTCCCAATAACACAACCACCAGAACCACATCCTCATCACCTCCACTAACTCCCCAATAACACAACCTCCAGAAACACATACTCATCAACCCAACTAACTTCCCAATAACACAACCTCCAGAAACACATCCTCATCACCTCCACTAACTTCCCAATACCACACCCTCCAGAAACGCATCCTCATCACCTCCACTAACCTCTATAACACAACCTGCAGTAACACATCAGCTCCACTAACATCCCAATAATACAACCACCAGAAACACACCCTCATCACCTCCACTAACTTCCCTATAACACAGCCTGCAGAAACACATCAGCTCCACTAACTTCCCAATAATAGAACCTTCAGATACCCATCCACATCTCCTCCACTAACTTCCCAATTACACAACCTCCAGAAAGACATCCTCATCATCGACACTAACTTCCCAATAACACAACCTCCAGAAACACATCCTCATCACCCCCACTAACTCCCCAATAACACAACCTCCAGAAACACGTCCTCATCACCTCCACTAACTTCCCAATAACACAACCTCCAGAAACCCATCCACATCACCTCCACTAACTTCCCAATAACACAACCTCCAGAAACACGTCCTCATCACCTCCACTAACTTCCCAATAACACAACCTCCAGAAACCCATCCAGATCACCTCCACTAACTTCCCAATAACACAAACTCCAGAAACACATCCTCATCACCTCCACTAACCTCCCAATAACACAACCACCAGAAAACATCCTCATTACCTCCACTAACTCCTCAAGAACACACCCTCCAGATACACATCCTCATCACCTCCATTAACCACCCAATAACACAACCACCAGAAACACATCCTCATCATAGAACATAGAACATAGAACAATACAGCGCAGTACAGGCCCTTCGGCCCACGATGTTGCACCGAAACAAAAGCCATCTAACCTACACTATACCATTATCATCCATATGTTTATCCAATAAACTTTTAAATGCCCTTAATGTTGGCGAGTTCAGTACTGTAGCAGGTAGGGCATTCCACGGCCTCACTACTCTTTGCGTAAAGAACCTACCCCTGACCTCTGTCCTATATCTATTACCCCTCAGTTTAAGGCTATGTCCCCTCGTGCTAGCCATTTCTATCCGCGGGAGAAGGCTCTCACTGTCCACCCTATCTAACCCTTCGATCATTTTGTATGCCTCTATTAAGTCTCCTCTTAACCTTCTTCTCTCTAACGAAAACAACCTCAAGTCCATCAGCCTTTCCTCATAAGATTTTCCCTCCATACCAGGCAACATCCTGGTAAATCTCCTCTGCACCCGTTCCAAAGCCTCCACGTCCTTCCTATAATGCGGTGACCAGAACTGTACGCAATACTCCAAATACGGCCGTACCAGAGTTCTGTACAGCTGCAACATGACCTCCTGACTCCGGAACTCAATCCCTCTACCAATAAAGGCCAACACTCCATAGGCCTTCTTCACCACCCTATCAACCTGGGTGGCAACTTTCAGGGATCTATGTACATGGACACCTAGATCCCTCTGCTCATCCACACTTTCAAGAACTTTTCCATTAGCCACATATTCCACATTCCTGTTTTTCCTTCCAAAGTGAATCACCTCACACTTCTCTACATTAAACTCCATTTGCCACCTCTCAGCCCAGCACTGCAGCTTATCTATATCCCTCTGTAACCTGCTACTTCCTTCCTCACTATCGACAACACCACCGACTTTAGTATCGTCTGCAAATTTACTCACCCACCCTTCTGCGCCTTCCTCTAGGTCATTGATAAAAATGACAAACAGCAACGGCCCCAGAACAGATCCTTGTGGTACTCCACTTGTGACAGAACTCCATTCTGAACATTTCCCATCAACCACCACCCTCTGTCTTCTTTCAGCTAGCCAATTTCTGATCCACATCTCTAAATCACCCTCAATCCCCAGCCTCCGTATTTTCTGCAATAGCCTACCGTGGGGAACCTTATCAAACGCTTTGCTGAAATCCATATACACCACATCAACTGCTCTACCCTCGTCTACCTGTTCAGTCACCTTCTCAAAGAACTCGATAAGGTTTGTGAGGCATGACCTACCCTTCACAAAGCCATGCTGACTATCCCTGATCATATTATTCCTATCTAGATGATTATAAATCTTGTCTCTTATAATGCCCTCCAAGACTTTACCCACTACAGACGTGAGGCTCACCGGTCTATAGTTGCCGGGGTTGTCTCTGCTCCCCTTTTTGAACAAAGGGACCACATTTGCTATCCTCCAGTCCTCTGGCACTATTCCTGTATCCAATGATGACATAAAAATCAAAGCCAATGGTCCAGCAATCTCTTCCCTGGCCTCCCAGAGAATCCTAGGATAAATCCCATCAGGCCCCGGGGACTTATCTATTTTCAGCCTGTCCAGAATTGCCAACACCTCTTCCCTACTTACCTCAATGCCATCTAATCTATTTACCTGGAGCTCAGCATTCTCCTCCACAACATTATCTTTTTCCTGAGTGAATACTGACGAAAAATATTCATTTAGTATCTCGCCTATCTCTTCAGACTCTACACACAACTTCCCATCCCTGTCCTTGACTGGTCCTACTCTGTCCCTAGCCATTCGCTTATTCCTGACATACCTATAGAAAGCTTTTGGGTTTTCCTTGATCCTTCCTGCCAAATACTTCTCATGTCCCCTCCTTGCTCGTCTTAGCTCTCTCTTTAGATCATTCCTCGCTACCTTGTAACTATCCATCGCCCCAACTGAAACTTCACACCTCATCTTCACATAGGCCTCCTTCTTCCTCTTAACAAGAGATTCCACTTCTTTGGTAAACCACGGTTCCCTCGCTCGGCACCTTCCTCCCTGCCTGACCGGTACATACTTATCAAGAACACGCAATAGCTGATCCTTGAACAAGCTCCACTTATCCAGTGTGTCCAAAACTTGCAGCCTACTTCTCCACCTTATCCCCCCCAAGTCACGTCTCATGGCATCATAATTTCCCTTCCCCCAGCTATAACTCTTGCCCTGCGGTGTATACTTATCCCTTTCCATCCTTAACGTAAACGTCACCGAATTGTGGTCACTGTCCCCAAAGTGCTCACCTACCTCCAAATCCAACACCTGGCCTGGTTCATTACCCAAAACCAAATCCAATGTGGCCTCACCTCTTGTTGGCCTGTCAACAAACTGTGTCAGGAAACCCTCCTGCACACACTGAACAAAAAACGACCCATCTAATGTACTCGAACTATATCTTTTCCAGTCAATATTTGGAAAGTTAAAGTCTCCCATAATAACTACACTGTTACTTTCGCTCATATCCAGGATCATCTTCGCCATCCTTTCCTCTACATCCCTAGAACTATTTGGAGGCCTATAGAAAACTCCCAACAGGGTGACCTCTCCTTTCCTGTTTCTAACCTCAGCCCATACTACCTCGGAAGATGAGTCCCCATCTAGCATCCTCTCCGCCACCGTAATACTGCTCTTGACTAGCAGCGCCACACCTCCCCCTCTTTTGCCTCCTTCCCTGAGCTTACTAAAACACCTAAACCCCGGAACCTGCAACATCCATTCCTGTCCCTGCTCTATCCACGTCTCCGAAATGGCCACAACATCGAAGTCCCAGGTACCAACCCATGCTGCCAGTTCCCCTACCTTATTTCGTATACTCCTGGCATTGAAGTAGACACACTTCAAACCACCTACCTGAACACTGGCCCCCTCCTCCGACGTCAAATCAGAGCTCCTGACCTCTATACTCTCATTCTCCCTTACCCTAAAACTACAATCCAGGTTCCCATGCCCCTGCTGCATTAGTTTAAACCCCCCCAAAGAGCACTAACAAATCTCCCCCCCAGGATATTTGTGCCCCGCAGGTTCAGATGTAGACCATCCTGTCTGTAGAGGTCCCACCTTCCCCAAATCCTCATCATCTCCACTAACTCCTCAAGAACACAACCTCCAGATACACATCCTCATCACCTCCAGTAACCTCCCAATAACACAGCCACCAGATCCACATCCTCATCACCACCACTAACTTCACAACAACACAAGCTCCAGAAACACATCCACATCACCGCCATTAACTCCCCAATAACAAAATCTCGAGAAATCCATTCTCATCACATCCACCATCTTCCTAATGACAAAAACCCCTGAAACCCATCCTGATCCCCTCCACTAACTTCCCAATGAGACCAACTCCAGAAACACATCCCCATCACCTCCATAAACTCCCCGATGACACAACCTCCAGAAACACATCCCCATCACCTCCATTAACTTCCCAATAACGCAACCTCCAGAAACACATCCTCATCACCTCCAATAACTTCCCAATAAAACAACCTCCAGAAACACATCCTCATCACCTCCACAAACTTCACAATAACACAACCTCCAGAAACACATCCTCATCACCTCCACTAACTTCCCAATAACACAACCTCCAGAAACACATCCTCATCACCTCCACTAACTTCCCAATAACACAACCTCCAGAAACACATCCTCATCACCTCCACTAACTTCCCAATAACACAACCCCAAGAAACACATCCTCATCACCTCCACTAACCTCCCAATAACACAACCACCAGAAACCCATCCACATCACCTCCACTAACTTCCCAATAACACAACCTCCAGAAACACATCCTCATCACCTCCACTAACTTCCCTATAACGCAACCTCCAGAAAGACATCCACATCACCTCCACTAACTTCCCAATAACACAACCTCCAGAAACACATCCTCATCACCTCCACTAACTCCTCAAGAACACACCCTCCAGAAACACATCCTCATCACCTCCATTAACCTCCCAATAACACAACCTCCAGAAACCCATCCTCATCACCTCCACTAACTTCCCAATAACACAACCTCCAGAAACACATCCTCATCACCTCCACTAACTCCCCAATAACACAACCTACAGAAACACATACTCATCAACCCAACTAACTTCCCAATAACACAACCTGCAGAAACACATCAGCTCCACTAACATCCCAATAATACAACCACCAGAAACACATCCTCATCACCTCCACTAACTTCCCTATAACACAGCCTGCAGAAACACATCAGCTCCACTAACTTCCCAATAATAGAACCTTCAGATACCCATCCACATCTCCTCCACTAACTTCCCAATCACACAACCTCCAGAAAGACATCCTCATCATCGACACTAACTTCCCAATTACACAACCTCCAGAAACACATCCTCATCACCCCCACTAACTCCCCTATAACACAACCTCCAGAAACACGTCCTCATCACCTCCACTAACTTCCCAATAACACAACCTCCAGAAACCCATCCACATCACCTACACTAACTTCCCAATAACACAACCTACAGAAACACAACCTCATCACCTCCACTAACTTCCCAATAACACAACATCCAGAAACACATCCTCATCACCTCCACTAACTTCCCAATAACACAAACTCCAGAATCACATCCACATCACCTCCACTAACTTTCCAATAACACAACCACCAGAACCATTTCCTCATCAACTCCACAACTTCCCAATAACACAACCTCCAGAAACACATCCTCATCACCTCCACTAACTTCCCAATAACACAACCTCCAGAAACACATCCTCATCACCTCCACTGACTTCCCAATAACACAACCTCCAGAAAAACATCCTCATCACCACCACTAACTTCACAATAACACAACCTCCAGAAACACATCCACATCACCTCCATTAACTCCCAAATCACAAAACCTCAAGAAATCCATTCTCATCACATCCACCATCTTCCTAATGACCCAAACCCCAGAATCACATCCTGATCCCCTCCACTAACTTCCGAACAACACCAACTCCAGAAACACATCCACATTTCCTCCACTAACTTCCCAATAACACAAAGCTGCAGGAACACATCCTCATCAACTCCACTAACTTCCCAATAACACCAACTCCAGAAACACATCCACATCACGCCCATAACCTCCCAATAACACAACCTCCAGAAACACGTCCTCATCACCTCCAATAACTTCCCAATAAAACAACCTCCAGAAACCCATCATCATCACCTCCACTAACTTCCCAATAACACAACCTCCAGCAACACATCCTCATCACCTCCACTAACCTCCCAATAACACAACCACCAGAAACATATCCTCATCACCTCCACTAACTTCCCAATAACAGAACCTCCAGAAACACATCCTCAACACCTCCACTAACCTCCCAATAACACAACCTCCAGAAACACATCCTCATCACCTCCACTAATCTCCCAATAACACAACCACCAGAAACATATCCTCATCACCTCCACTAACTCCACAAGAACACACCCTCCAGATACGCATCCTCATCACCTCCATTAACCTCCCAATAACACAACCACCAGAAACATTTCCTCATCACCTCCACTAACTCCTCAAGAACACACCCTCCCGATACACATCCTCATCACCTCCATTAACCTCCCAATAACACAACCACCAGAAACACATCCTCATCACCTCCACTAACTCCTCAAGAACACAACCTCCAGAAACACATCCTCATCACCTCCACTAACGTCCCAATAACACAAACCCCAGAAACACATCCTCATCACCACCTCTAACCTCCCTATAACACAGCCTGCAGAAACACATCAGCTCCACTAACTTCCCAATAATACAACCTCCAGATACCCATCCACATCACCTCCACTAACTTCCCAATAACACAACCACCAGAAACACGTCCTCATCACCTCCACTAACCTCCCAATAAAACAACCTTCAGAAAGGCATCCTCATCACCTCCACTAACTTCCCATTAACAAAACCTCCAGAAACACGTCCTCATCACCTCCACTAACTTCACAATAGCACAACCACCAGAACCACATCCTCGTCACCACCACTAACTTCCCAATAACACAACCTCCAGAAACACGTCCTCATCACCTCCACTAACTTCCCAATAACACAACCACCAGAAACACATCCTCATCACCTTCACTAACTTCCCAATAACACAACTCCAGAAAGACATCCTCATCACCTCCACTAACTTCCCAATAATACAACCTCCAGAAACACATTCTCATCACCTCCACTAACTTCCCAATAACACAACCTCCAGATACACATCCTCATCACCTCCACTAACACCCCAATAACACAACCTCCAGAAACACATCCTCATCACCTCCACTAACTTCCCAATAACACAACCTCCAGAAACACATCCTCAACACCTCCACTAACTTCCCAATCACACAACCTACAGAAAGACATCCTCATCATCTACACTAACTTCCCAATAACACAACCTCCAGAAACACATCCACATCACCTCCACTAACTTCCCAATAACACAATCTCCAGAAACACATCGACATCACCTCCACTAACCTCCCAATAACACACCCTCCAGAAACACATCCTCATCACCTCCACTAACTTCCCAATAACACAATCTCCAGAAACACATCCTCATCACCTCCACTAACTTCCCAATAACACAACCTCCAGAAAGACATCCTCATCATCTACACTAACTTCCCAATAACGCAACCTCCAGAAACATGTTCACATAACCTCCACTAACTTCTTAATAGCACAACCTCCAGAAACACATCCTCATCACCTCCACTAACTTACCAAAAGCACAACCTCCAGAAACACATCCTCATCACCTCCACTAACTTCGCAATAACACAACCTCCAGAAACACATCCTCATCACCTCCACTAACTTCCCACTAACACAACCTCCAGAAACACATCCTCATCACCACCACTATCTTCCCAATAACACAACCAGCAGAACCACATCCTCATCACCTCCACTAACTTCCCAATAACACAACCTCCAGAAACACATCCTCATCACCTCCACTAACTTCCTAATGACACAACCTCCAGAAACACATCCTCATCTCCTCCACTAACTTCCCAATAACACAACCTCCAGAAACAAATCCTCATCACCTCCACTAACTTCCCACTAACACAACCTCCAGAAACACATCCTCATCACCACCACTATCTTCCCAATAACACAACCAGCAGAACCACATCCTCATCATCTCCACTAACTTCCCAATAACACAACCTCCAGAAACACATCCTCATCACCTCCACTAACTTCCCAATAACACAACCTCCAGAAACACATCCTCGTCACCTCCACTACCTTCCCAATAACACAACCTCCAGAAACACATCCTCATCACCTCCACTAACTTCCCAATAACACAACCTCCAGAAACACATCCTCATCACCTCCACTAACTTCCCAATAACACAACCTCCAGAAACACATCCTCATCACCTCCACTAACTTCCCAATAACACAACCTCCAGAAACACATTCTCATCACCTCCACTTACTGCCCAATAACACAACCTCCAGAAACACATCGACATCACCTCCACTAACTTCCCAATAACACAATCTCCAGAAACACATCGACATCACCTCCACTAACCTCCCAATAACACAACCTCCAGAAACACATCCTCATCACCTCCACTAACTTCCCAATAACACAATCTCCAGAAACACATCCTCATCACCTCCACTAACTTCCCAATAACACAACCTCCAGAAAGACATCCTCATCACCTCCACTAACTTCCCAATAACACAACCTCCAGAAACACATTCTCATAACCTCCACTAACTTCCCAATAATTCAACCTCCAGAAACACATCCTCATAACCTCCACTAACTTCCCAATAACACAACCTCCAGAAACACATCCTCATCACCTCCACTAACTTCCCAATAACACAACCTCCAGAAACACGTCCTCATCACCTCCATTAACTTCCCAATAACACAACCTCCAGAAAGACATCCTCATCACCTCCAATAACTTCCCAATAACACAACCTCCAGAAAGATATCCTCATCACCTCCACTAACTTCCCAATAACGCAACCTCCAGAAACATGTTCACATCACCTCCACTAACTTCCCAATAACACAACCTCCAGAAACACATCCACATCACCTCCACTAACTTCGCAATAACACAACCTCCAGAAACACATCCTCATCACCTCCACTAACTTCCCACTAACACAACCTCCAGAAACACTTCCACATCACCTCCACTAACTTCCCAATAACACAACCTCCAGAAACACATCCACATCACCTCCACTAACTTCCCAATAACACAACCTCCAGAAACACATCCTCAACACCTCCACTAACTCCCCAATAACACAACCACCAGAACCACATCCCCATCACCTCCACTAACTTCCCAATAACACAACCTCCAGAAACACATCCTCATCACCTCCACTAACCTCCCAATAACACAACCTCCAGAAACACATCCACATCACCTTCACTAACTTCCCAATAACACAACCTCCAGAACCACATCCTCATCACCTCCACTAACTTCCCAATAACACAACCTCCAGAAACACATCCACATCACCTCCACTAACTTCCCAATAACACAACCTCCAGAAACACATCCACATCACCACCACTAACCTCCCAATAACACAACCTCCAGAAACCCATCCTCATCACCTCCACTAACTTCCCAATAACACAACCTCCAGAAACACATTCACATCACCTGCACTAACTTCCCAATAACACAACCTCCAGAACCACATCCTCATCACCTCCACTAACTTCCCAATAACACAACCTCCAGAAACACATTCACATCACCTGCACTAACTTCCCAATAACACAACCTCCAGAAACACATTCACATCACCTCCACTAACTTCCCAATAACACAACCTCCAGAAACACATTCACATCACCTGCACTAACTTCCCAATAACACAACCTCCAGAAACACATCCACATCACCTTCACTAACCTCCCAATAACACAACCTCCAGAAACACATCCACATCACCTCCACTAACTTCCCAATAACACAACCTCCAGAAACACATCCTCATCACCCCCACTAACTCCCCAATAACACAACCTCCAGAAACACATCCTCATCACCTCCACTAACTTCCCAATAACACAACCTCCAGAAACACATCCTCATCACCTCCACTAACTTCCCAATAACACAACCTCCAGAAACACATCCACATCACCTCCACTAACTTCCCAATAACACAACCGCCAGAAACACATCCACATCAACCCAACTAACTTCCCAATAACACAACCTCCAGAAACACATCCACATCACCGCCACTAACCTCCCAATAACACAACCTCCAGAAACACATCCACATCAACCCAACTAACTTCCCAATAACACAACCTCCAGAAACACATCCACATCACCGCCACTAACCTCCCAATAACACAACCTCCAGAAACCCATCCTCATCAACTCCACTAACTTCCCAATAACACAACCTCCAGAAACACATCCTCATCACCTCCAATAACTTCTCAATAACACAACCTCCAGAAACCCATCCTCATCAACTCCACTAACTTCCCAATAACACAACCTCCAGAACCACATCCTCATCACCTCCACTAACTTCCCAATAACACAACCAGCAGAAACACATCCTCATCACCTCCACTAACTTCCCAATAACACCAACTCCAGAAACACATCCTCATCACCTCCAATAACTTCTCAATAACACAACCTCCAGAAACCCATCCTCATCAACTCCACTAACTTCCCAATAACACAACCTCCAGAACCACATCCTCATCACCTCCACTAACTTCCCAATAACACAACCAGCAGAAACACATCCACATCACCTCCACTAACTTCCCAATAACACAACCTCCAGAACCACATCGTCATCACCACGACTAACTTCACAATAACACAACCTCCAGAAACACATCCACATCACCGCCACTAACCTCCCAATAACACAACCTCCAGAAACACATCCACATCAACCCAACTAACTTCCCAATAACACAACCTCCAGAAACACATCCACATCAACGCCACTAACCTCCCAATAACACAACCTCCAGAAACCCATCCTCATCAACTCCACTAACTTCCCAATAACACAACCTCCAGAAACACATCCACATCACCTGCACTAACTTCCCAATAACACATCCTCCAGAAACACATCCTCATCACCTCCACTAACTTCCCAATAACACCAACTCCAGAAACACATCCACATCACCTCCACTAACTTCCCAATAACACATCCTCCAGAAACACGTCCTCATCACCTCCAATAACTTCCAAATAAAACAACCTCCAGAAACACGTCCTGATCACATCCAAAGCTTCCCAATAACACATCCTCCAGAAAAACATCCACATCACCCCCATTAACTCCCCAATAACAAAACCTCGAGAAATCCATTCTCATCACATCCACCATCTTCCTAATGACCCAAACCCCAGAAACCCATCCTGATCCCCTCCACTAACTTCCCAATAACACCAACTCCAGAAACACATCCACATCACCTCCACTAACTTCCCAATAACACAACCTCCAGAAACACATCCTCATCACCTCCACTAACTTCCCGATAACACAACCTCCAGAAACACATCCTCATCACCCCCACTAACTTTCCAATAACGCAACCTCCAGGAACACATCCTCATCACCTCCGCTTTCTTCCCAATAACACAACCTCCAGAAACACATCCTCATCACCTCCACTAAATTCCCAATCACACAACCTCCAGAAAGACATCCTCATCACCTCCACTAACTTCCCTATAACACAACCTCCAGAAACACATCCACATCACCTCCAATAACTTTCAATAACACAACCTCCAGAAACACATCCTCATCACCTCCACTAACTTCGCAATAACACAACCTCCAGATACACATCCTCATCACCTCCACTAACTTCCCAATAACGCAACCTCCAGAAACATGTTCACATCACCTCCACTTACTTCCCAATAGCACAACCTCCAGAAACACATCCTCATCACCTCCACTAACTTCCCAATAACACAACCTCCAGAAACACATCATCATCACCTCCACTAACTTCCCAATAACACAACCTCCAGAAACACATCCTCATCGCCTCTACTAACCTCCCAATAACACAATCTCCAGAAACACGTCCTCATCACCTCCATTAACCTCCCAATAACACAACCTCCAGAAACCCATCCACATCACCTCCACCAACTTCCCAATAACACAACCACCAGAACCACATCCTCATCACCACCACTAACTTCACAATAACACAACCTCCAGAAACACATCCACATCACCTTGCCACATCAACTCATCACCTCCACTAACTGCCCAATAACACAACCTCCAGAAACACATCCACATCACCTCCACTAACTTCCCAATAAAACAACCTCCAGAAACACATCCACATTTCCTCCACTAACTTCCCAATAACACAACCTGCAGGAACACATCCTCATCAACTCCACTAACTTCCCAATAACACCAACTCCAGAAACACATCCTCATCAACTCCACTAACTTCCCAATAACACAACCACCAGAAATCGAACCACTTCACCTCCACTAGCTTCCCAATAATTCAACCTCCAGAAACACGTCCTCATCACCTCCAATAACTTCCCAATAAAACAACCTCCAGAAACACGTCCTCATCACCTCCACTAGCTTCCCAATAACTCCACCTCCAGAAACACGTCCTCATCACCTCCACTAACTTCCCAATAAAACAACCTCCAGAAACACATCCTCATCAACTCCACTAACTTCCCAATAACACAACCTCCAGAAACACGTCCTCATCACCTCCACTAACGTCCCAATAACACAACCTCCAGAAACACGTCCTCATCACCTCTAATAACTTCCCAATAACACAACCTCCAGAAACACATCCTCATCAACTCCACTAAGTTCCCAATAACACAACCACCAGAACCACATCTTCATCACCTCCACTAACTTCACAATAAAACAACCTCCAGAAACACGTCCTCATCACCTCCACTAACGTCCCAATAACACAACCTCCAGAAACACGTCCTCATCACCTCTAATAACTTCCCAATAACACAACCTCCAGAACCACATCCTCATCAGCTCCATTAAGTTCCCAATAACACAACCACCAGAACGACATCCTCATCATCTACACTAACTTCCCAATAACACAACCTCCAGAAACATGTTCACATCACCTCCACTAACTTCCCTATAACACAACCTCCAGAAACACATCCTCACAGCCTCCACTAACGTCCCAGTCACAGAACCTCCATTAACACATTGACATCACCTCCACTAACTTCCCAATAACACAACCTACAGAAACCCATCTACATCACCTCCACTAACTTCCCAGTAACACAACCTACAGAAACACATCCTCAACACCTCCACTAACTTCCCAATAACACAACCTCCAGAAACACATCCTCATCACCTCCATTAACTCCCCAATAGCAAAACCTCGAGAAATCCATTCTCATCACATCCACCATCTTCCTAATGACCCAAACCCCAGAAACCCATCCTGATCCCCTCCACTAACTTCCCAATAACACCAACTCCAGAAACACATCCACATCACCTCCACTAACTTCCCAATAACACAACCTCCAGAAACACATCCTCATCACCTCCACTAACTTCCCAATAACACAACCTCCAGAAACACATCCTCATCACCCCCACTAACTTCCCAATAACGCAACCTCCAGGAACACATCTTCATCACCTCCACTGACTTGCCAATAACACAACCTCCAGAAACACATCCTCATCACCTCCGCTAACTTCCCAATAACACAACCTCCAGAAACACATCCTCATCAGCTCCATTAAGTTCCCAATAACACAACCACCAGAACGACATCCTCATCACCTCCACTAACTTCCCAATAACACAACCTCCAGAAACATATCCTCAACACCTCCACTAACTTCCCAATCACACAACCTCCAGAAAGACATCCTCATCATCTACACTAACTTTCCAATAACACAAGCTCCAGAAACATGTTCACATCACCTCCACTAACTTCCCTATAACACAACCTCCAGAAACACATCCTCATCACCTCCACTAACTCCCCAATAACACAAACTCCAGAAACACATCCTCATCACCTCCACTAAATTCCCAATAACACAACCTCCAGAAACACATCCACATCACCTCCACTAACATCCCAATAACACAACCTCCAGAAACACATCCTCATCACCTCCACTAACTTCCCAATAACACAACCTCCAGGAACACATCCTCATCACCTCCACTGACTTGCCAATAACACAACCTCCAGAAACACATCCTCATCACCTCCGCTAACTTCCCAATAACACAAACTCCAGAAACACATCCTCATCACCTCCACTAACTTCCCAATAACACAACCTCCAGAAACACATCCACATCACCTCCACTAACTTCGCAATAACACAACCTCCAGAAACACATCCTCATCACCTCCACTAACTTCCCAATAACACAACCTCCAGAAACACATCCTCATCACCACCACTAACTTCCCAATAACACACCCAGCAGAACCACGTCCTCATCACCTCCAATAACCTCCCAATAACACAACCTCCTGAAACCCATCCACATCACCTCCACGAACTTCCCAATAACAAAACCTCCAGAAACACATCCTCGTCACCTCCACTAACTTCCCAATAACACAACCTCCAGGAACACATCCACATCACCGCCACTAACTTCCCAATAACACAACCTCCAGAAACACATCCTCATCACCTCCATTAACTCCCCAATAGGAAAACCTCGAGAAATCCATTCTCATCACATCCACCATCTTCCTAATGACCCAAACCACAGAAACCCATCCTGATCCCCTCCACTAACTTCCCAATAACACCAACTCCAGAAACACATCCTCATCACCCCCACTAACTTCCCAATAACGCAACCTCCAGGAACACATCCTCATCACCTCCACTGACTTGCCAATAACACAACCTCCAGAAACACATCCTCATCACCTCCGCTAACTTCCCAATAACACAACCTCCAGAAACACATCCTCATCACCTCCACTAACTTCCCAATAACACAACCTCCAGAAACACATCCACATCACCTCCACTAACTTCGCAATAACACAACCTCCAGAAACACATCCTCATCACCTCCACTAACTTCCCAATAACACAACCTCCAGAAACACATCCTCATCACCTCCATTAACTCCCCAATAGCAAAACCTCGAGAAATCCATTCTCATCACATCCACCATCTTCCTAATGACCCAAACCCCAGAAACCCAAGCTGATCCCCTCCACTAACTTCCCAATAACACCAACTCCAGAAACACATCCACATCACCTCCACAAACTTCCCAATAACACAACCTCCAGAAACACATCCACATCACCTCCACGAACATCCCAATAACACAACCTCCAGAAACACATCCTCATCACCTCCACTAACTTCCCAATAACACAACCTCCAGAAACACATCCTCATCACCTCCGCTAACTTCCCAATAACACAACCTCCAGAAACACATCCACATCACCTCCACTAACTTCCCAATAACACAACCTCCAGAAACACATCCTCATCACCTCCACTAACTCCCCAATAACACAACCTCCAGAAACACATCCTCATCACCTCCACTAACTTCCCAATAACACAACCTCCAGAAACACATCCTCATCACCGCCACTAACTTCCCAATAACACAACCTCCAGAAACACATCCACATCACCTCCACTAACTTCCCAATAACACAACCTCCAGAAACACATCCACATCAACCCAACTAACTTCCCAATAACACAACCTCCAGAAACACATCCACATCACCGCCACTAACCTCCCAATAACACAACCTCCAGAAACACATCCACATCAACCCAACTAACTTCCCAATAACACAACCTCCAGAAACACATCCTCATCAACTCCACTAACCTCCCAATAACACAACCTCCAGAAACACATCCCCATCACCTCCACTAATTCCTCATTAACACACCCTCCAGAAACACATCCTCATCACCTCCACTAACTTCCCAATAACACAACCTCCAGAAACACGTCCTCATCACCTCCACTAACTTCCCAAAACACAACCTCCAGAAACACATCCACATCACCTCCACTAACTTCCCAATAACACAACCTGCAGGAACACATCCTCATCACCTCCACTAACGTCCCAATAACACAACCTCCAGAAACACGTCCTCATCACCTCTAATAACTTCCCAATAACACAACCTCCAGAAACACATCCTCATCAACTCCACTAAGTTCCCAATAACACAACCACCAGAACCACATCTTCATCACCTCCACTAACTTCACAATAAAACAACCTCCAGAAACACGTCCTCATCACCTCCACTAACGTCCCAATAACACAACCTCCAGAAACACGTCCTCATCACCTCTAATAACTTCCCAATAACACAACCTCCAGAACCACATCCTCATCACCTCCACTAACTTCCCAATAACACAACCTCCAGAACCACATCCTCATCACCTCCACTAACATCCCAATAACACAACCTCCAGAAACACATCCTCATCACCTCCACTAACTTCCCAATAACACAACCTCCAGAAACACATCCACATCACCTCCACTAACTTCGCAATAACACAACCTCCAGAAACACATCCTCATCACCTCCACTAACTTCCCAATAACACAACCTCCAGAAACACATCCTCATCACCACCACTAACTTCCCAATAACACACCCAGCAGAACCACGTCCTCATCACCTCCAATAACCTCCCAATAACACAACCTCCTGAAACCCATCCACATCACCTCCACTAACTTCCCAATAACAAAAACTCCAGAAACACAGCCTCGTCACCTCCACTAACTTCCCAATAACACAACCTCCAGAAACACATCCACATCACCGCCACTAACTTCCCAATAACACAACCTCCAGAAACACATCCACATCACCTCCACTAACTTCCCAATAACACAACCTCCAGAAACACATCCACATCACCTCCACTAACTTCACAATAAAACAACCTCCAGAAACACGTCCTCATCACCTCCATTAACGTCCCAATAACACAACCTCCAGAAACACGTCCTCATCACCTCTAATAACTTCCCAATAACACAACCTCCAGAAACACGTCCTCATCACCTCCACTAACGTCCCAATAACACAACCTCCAGAAACACGTCCTCATCACCTCTAATAACTTCCCAATAACACAACCTCCAGAAACACGTCCTCATCACCTCCACTAACTTCCCAATAACACAACCTCCAGAAACACATCCACATCACCGCCACTAACTTCCCAATAACACAACCTCCAGAAACACATCCACATCACCTCCACTAACTTCCCAATAACACAACCTCCAGAAACACATCCACATCACCTCCACTAACTTCACAATAAAACAACCTCCAGAAACACGTCCTCATCACCTCCATTAACGTCCCAATAACACAACCTCCAGAAACACGTCCTCATCACCTCTAATAACTTCCCAATAACACAACCTCCAGAAACACATCCTCATCACCACCACTATCTTCCCAATAACACAACCAGCAGAACCACATCCTCATCATCTCCACTAACTTCGCAATAACACAACCTCCAGAAACACATCCTCATCAACTCCACTAACTTCACAATAACACAACCTCCAGAAACACATCCACATCACCTCTACTAACTTCCCAATAACACAACCTCCAGAAACACATCCTCATCACCTCCACTAACTTCCCAATAACACAACCTCCAGAAACACATCCTCATCACCTCCACTATCTTCCCAATAACACAACCTCCAGAAACACATCCTCGTCACCTCCACTACCTTCCCAATAACACAACCTCCAGAAACACATCCTCATCACCTCCACTAACTTCCCAATAACACAACCTCCAGAAACACATTCTCATCAACACAAATAACCCCAATAACACAACCTCCAGAAACACGTCCTCATCACCTCCTCTAACTTCCCAATAACACAACCTCCAGAAACACATCCTCAACACCTCCACTAACTTCCCAATAACACAACCTCCAGAAACACATTCTCATCAACACAAATAACCCCAATAACACAACCTCCAGAAACACATCCTCATCACCTCCACTAACTTCCCAATAACACAACCTCCAGAAACACATTCTCATCAACACAAATAACCCCAATAACACAACCTCCAGAAACACGTCCTCATCACCTCCTCTAACTTCCCAATAACACAACCTCCAGAAACACATCCTCAACACCTCCACTAACTTCCCAATAACACAACCTCCAGAAACACATTCTCATCACCTCCACTTACTGCCCAATAACACAACCTCCAGAAACACATCCACATCACCTCCACTAACTTCCCAATAACACAATCTCCAGAAACACATCGACATCACCTCCACTAACCTCCCAATAACACAACCTCCAGAAACACATCCTCATCACCTCCACTAACTTCCCAATAACACAATCTCCAGAAACACATCCTCATCGCCTCCACTTACTTCCCAATCACACAACCTACAGAAACACATCCTCCTCACCTCCACTAACTTCCCAATAACACAACCTCCAGAAACACGTCCTCATCACCTCCAATAACCTCCCAATAACACAACCTCCAGAAACACATCCTCATCACCGCCACTAACTTCCCAATAACACAACCTCCAGAAACACATCCTCATCACCTCCGCTAACCTCCCAATAACACAACCTCCAGAAACCCATCCTCATCACCTCCAATAACCTCCCAATAACACAACCTCCAGAAACACATCCTCATCACCTCCACTAACTTCCCAATAACACAACCTCCAGAAACACATCCACATCACCTCCACTAACTTCCCAATAACACAACCTCCAGAAACCCATCCACATCACCTGCACTAACTTCCCAATAACACATCCTCCAGAAACACATCCTCATCACCTCCACTAACTTCCCAATAACACCAACTCCAGAAACACATCCACATCACCTCCACTAACTTCCCAATAACACATCCTCCAGAAACACGTCCTCATCACCTCCAATAACTTCCCAATAAAACAACCTCCAGAAACACGTCCTGATCACCTCCAAAGCTTCCCAATAACACATCCTCCAGAAAAACATCCACATCACCTCCATTAACTCCCCAATAATAAAACCTCGAGAAATCCATTCTCATCACATCCACCATCTTCCCAATAACACAACCTCCAGAAACACATCCTCATCACCTCCACTAACTTCCCAATAACACAATCTCCAGAAACACATCCTCATCGCCTCCACTAACTTCCCAATCACACAACCTACAGAAACACATCCTCCTCACCTCCACTAACTTCCCAATAACACAACCTCCAGAAACACATCCTCATCACCTCCACTAACTTCCCAATAACACAACCTCCAGAAACACATTCTCATCACCTCCACTTACTGCCCAATAATACAAACTCCAGAAACACATCCTCATCACCGCCACTAACCTCCCAATAACACAACCTCCAGAAACCCATCCTCATCACCTCCACTAACTTCCCAATCACACAACCTCCAGAAACACATCCACATCACCTCCACTAACTTCCCAATAACACAACCTCCAGAAACACATCCACATCAACCCAACTAACTTCCCAATAACACAACCTCCAGAAACACATCCACATCACCGCCACTAACCTCCCAATAACACAACCTCCAGAAACACATCCTCATCACCTCCACTAACTTCCCAACAACACAACCTCCAGAAACACATCCACATCACCTACACTAACTTCCCAATAACACATCCTCCAGAAACACATCCTCATCACCTCCAATAACTTCTCAATAACACAACCTCCAGAAACACATCCTCATCACCTCCACTAACTTCCCAATAACACAACCTCCAGAAACACGTCCTCATCACCTCCAATAACCTCCCAATAACACAACCTCCAGAAACACATCCTCATCACCTCCACTAACTTCCCAATAACACAACCTCCAGAAACACATCCTCATCACCTCCACTAACCTCCCAATAACACAACCTCCAGAAACCCATCCTCATCACCTCCAATAACCTCCCAATAACACAACCTCCAGAAACACATCCTCATCACCTCCACTAACTTCCCAATAACACAACCTCCAGAAACACATCCACATCACCTCCACTAACTTCCCAATAACACAACCTCCAGAAACCCATCCACATCACCTGCACTAACTTCCCAATAACACATCCTCCAGAAACACATCCTCATCACCTCCACTAACTTCCCAATAACACCAACTCCAGAAACACATCCACATCACCTCCACTAACTTCCCAATAACACATCCTCCAGAAACACGTCCTCATCACCTCCAATAACTTCCCAATAAAACAACCTCCAGAAACACGTCCTGATCACCTCCAAAGCTTCCCAATAACACATCCTCCAGAAAAACATCCACATCACCTCCATTAACTCCCCAATAACAAAACCTCGAGAAATCCATTCTCATCACATCCACCATCTTCCTAATGACCCAAACCCCAAAAACCCATCCTGATCCCCTCCACTAACTTCCCAATAACACCAACTCCAGAAACACATCCACATCACCTCCACTAACTTCCCAATAACACAACCTCCAGAAACACATCCTCATCACCTCCACTAACTTCCCGATAACACAACCTCCAGAAACACATCCTCATCACCCCCACTAACTTTCCAATAACGCAACCTCCAGGAACACATCCTCATCACCTCCGCTTTCTTCCCAATAACACAACCTCCAGAAACACATCCTCATCACCTCCACTAAATTCCCAATCACACAACCTCCAGAAAGACATCCTCATCACCTACACTAACTTCCCAATAACGCAACCTCCATAAACATGTTCACATCACCTCCACTTACTTCCCAATAGCACAACCTCCAGAAACACATCCTCATCACCTCCACTAACTTCCCAATAACACAACCTCCAGAAACACATCCACATCACCTCCACTAACTTCCCAATAACACAACCTCCAGGAACACATCCTCATCACCTCCACTGACTTGCCAATAACACAACCTCCATAAACACATCCTCATCACCTCCGCTAACTTCCCAATAACACAAACTCCAGAAACACATCCTCATCACCTCCACTAACTTCCCAATAACACAACCTCCAGAAACACATCCACATCACCACCACTAACTTCACAATAACACAACCTCCAGAAACACATCCACATCACCTCCATTAACTCCCCAATAACAAAATCTCGAGAAATCCATTCTCATCACATCCACCATTTTCCTAATGACCCAAACCCCAGAAACCCATCCTGATCCCCTCCACTAACTTCCCAATAACACCAACTCCAGAAACACATCCTCATCACCTTGTAAGGTTTTCGGGCAATTCGGCCCTTTTGGAGAAACTCAGAGACTGTAAACTGACTTTCCAGCCAAGGGAACAGAACCAGTTTTCCCAGCAGGCTTGGCCCGCTGAGCTGAGTGGGGACATAAGCACATAAATATTTACAAACACCCCCCTAGGAGCTACAAGGAAGAAGGAGCCAGACAACAAGATAACATCAAGACACAGACAAAGGGGCACGGGAATACACAGGAGGCTTGCATGCAAGCAGGACAATGGGATGGTCATAGCCCCATGCAAATGTAAATGACCTGGCCTCCACCAGAGCAGAATCCAATCAACACCCCATCAACATAGCAGCATCTCCGGAGCAGATGGAAGTCTTTGAAAATCTTCAAGGGAGCTCAACCTCGTTATCTCAAAAAACAGACTGGAGGCGGACCTAGGGGAGGTACTCCCATCTCGACAGCTCTGACCGGCTCAAAGGGGGCGGGACCAGCGGGAACTTTAAAACTTACCTTTTCAATGCAAAAGGGGCTGGCCGATCACAGAACAAAGCCAGGTAAAGCAATATAAAAGGGGCTGTGTTTTCAATTGGGGGTCTCTTGGTTCCTGGCTCGACCTCTGCACCCCGGACTTGACCTCTGCAGCCTGTGACCGTAAGTACTCCGCAGCAGCTTACGAAGCTACCTTGATTTTAATAGTGGTTGAGGCTTTGGGGAAGGGAACTTGGTTTGTGCCTTGTGATTTTGCTAAAACCTGTGTAACCGTAAGAATTTTCGTTGTGTCCGCTATATTACCTTTTGAATAGACTTAGTTGTATTAGAGCATAAGATTTTATTGTGTTTCTTCTGTTGATGATTTTGACCTGGGTTTTACAATAAATCTTGATTTGATGCTAATTGGAGTCGTTTAAATTCTTCAATCTTTCACCAGCGATCTCTGACCAAGTCATTGTTAAAATACTCCTCACCTTAATTCCGGGTTCAAGAATCGAGGGTCATCTTGAGCGGTTCACTCAGGACAGACTGCTGGTTAGGAAATAAACAGCAGTGTCCTATTCTCTCTCTTGGGAAAGCTACTCTAGTGGAGTAGGAACCGGGTGGGGGTTGCACCACCGGCAAGAGAGAGAATCACCTGGGTATTGGTAGGGGTCTGGAGATCTGTGTGATATAAGTCTCAGGCTGTCGGTTAGGAATAAACGGCAGGCTTGAATCAGTGCTCTCTTCAGTGGAAGTGTCCCAGTGCGACATCCCCTGGCCTCTGAAGATTCAGTGCCAGCTGGAGAGAGACACACACAGATATTCAAACCCCAGATATCGGCCCAGTAGTGGAGTAGCGGAGATGGCACCCTCTACAATGGCGACCGGGGCAGGAGCCCGGTGGTTTGGAGTATGTGACTTGGCAGAGGGGGTGAGGGAACGAAGCAAAATGGAGGAGAGAATATCCTCGTATTTGTGGCAAAAGGTCAACCTCACCAAACCTTGGGTTTCAGAATTAATCAATGCGGAGCAACCGGTAATGGCAGCGGCTGCATGGACAGACAGTAAGGCGCACAAAAGGCACTTGGAGAAGGCAGTTTGGCTGGTTTGCCTGTCCGAGCAGGTAGTCAAGACAGAGGATAGGGTCGAAGAGTTAGAGCAGGAGTTGAGAGAAGTGAGGGCCAGCGCAGGGGACAGCGCTAGCGCAGCGGAACGACTGCGGGAAGAATTGGCAGAAATGAAACAGGAAAGCGAGTCTAACCGGTGTGAGAAGGACTATCTCCACTGCCAGATAGTGGAGGGTAAAGAAAAGGAACGGAGGCTCCAGGAACTCTATGCTCGGAGTACAGAGCAGTGTAGGAAGCTGGAGGGGAAGTTCCGGGACATCCAGGCAGCATACCGAGTGGCTCGCGAGGAAGTAGGGGACTGTGCCCATGGGCCGTGCCAGGCACGAATAACGGAGTTGGAGGAGGCCTTGTCCAGGTTCAGGGGACAGATACACCTGGTAGGTCCAGGGGGGTTCCCTAGGGGCAAGGTGCTCCTCGCAGCGGATGATTCCCCAAAGGCCAAGGGGAATAGACCGCCTCCTGAGGCACCGGGATTGTGTCCGGGCCGGCAGGGGGGGATCGGACTGCACGTTCAGGGGCAAGTCCAAGGGGGGTCGGCAGGGTACCCCCAGCTGGCGGCGTGTCCACCTGGTTTCGTATGTGGGTCCCCATGGGATGGGGACAGACCGCTGCCTGGGATGCCGGTGATGGGGCCGGGTCAGCAGGTAGGGTTTGGACCGCCCGGTCAGGGGCAGGTCCAAGGGGGGTCAGTGGTGTATCCCCAGATAGCGGCGTCTCCTATATGGGTAGTTAGCCCGGGGACAGGGGGGCTACCCAACGAGGCAGGAGAGCTGGACAGTGGGGAGGAGGAGCAGGAACCCCAGGTAGGGCAGATGTGCCCTGTCAGGCAAAGGAGGTATGGTCCCCCGGCGGGGATGGCAAATAGGGGACCGGTTGAGGGCGACATTATCGTTCCTCATGGGGCATCCGCGCTCAGGGGGATGGTGGCCCACGTTCCCAGACTAACTCCAAAGGGGGATCCGTCGCTGCATTTTATGGAGGTGGAACAGGCAGCCAACATCAATGACTGCGACGAAGGGGAGCAAATAAAGATGCTCCTGATAACCCTAGATGCCCAGCTATGCAGGACAGTGACCTCTGGGAATGGGGGAAGACCTGACACCTGGGCGGCAGCACAGACTGCTGTTCTGGAGGCAATGGGCTTGAATCTGGGGAGCCCTTTCATGAGGGTGGGGGAAACCAAGCAGCAACCAGGGGAATCTCCCACTATGTTCGCAGACAGGCTGTGGACTGTCTATGTGGAGGCGTGTGGGGCTCCCGCGGATAGGCAGAATTTAGATGAGAGAACAGCCCACTGGCTGAAGACCCTCGTAGCTAACTGTCTCCCTCACGTTAGGGCAAAGGCCGAACACTGGTTCGACCCGCAGAGTCCGGACCTTAATGAGGCAGAGGTCCTTAGGAAACTCACCCTTGCATATCGTAATGGGGAGAGGGGTGAGGACAAGCCCCTTAAGGGTAGGGTGCATGAAATCGCGCCAGCAGCCCCTAAGAGAGAGTGGAAGCATGAGGAATACTTATGCTACGGGTGTGGGAAGGCCGGGCATTTCAAGAGGGAATGTAAAAACCCTAGCAAGGAGGAGAGGGCTCCCGCAGTAGAGAGTCAGACCCCGGCGGCAGGAGCAGCTGCCCCGGAAACCTTCGAGGTAAAGAAACTTTTAGCCTTTTTGCAGAGCCTAGCAGCTGGGTCGGGACAGGTGGCAATGGCAACGGGCCAGGGCCTGCCCACACCCACACCACAAGAACCCGTATGACTACCCAGGGAGCAGCCTCAGGAAAAAGGGAGCGCAGGGGTAGTTCTAGCCCCAGACCCTGGTCCGGTCCAGGTGCAGGGTCCCATTCTGGAGGCTGCCTCAGGGGCTATTTGCAGTTTAAATCCCTTAAGGTGGGACCCATGCGAACGCCACATCAGTCAATTTAAATTGTTCCACCCCATAAGGACAAAAAAGAGCAAGGTGGGGGGAAGACGGGGGGTGGTAGTGGAGAAACCCCCCGTAGAATTAACGACGGTGGGGGAGGTCCCTGACTCCACGGTCACACAACCGGTGACAAGGTGCTGTCCCGAAGGGGCAGTCCCAAAGAGACCGACAGTGCTGCAAGCACCCAGCCCAGGGACAGTAATGATTCCCAAGCCCTTCCCTGTGGGTCAGGTAGCCTGCCTTAGTATAGAGGCCAAGGAGGCGGAGGAAGTGGAGGTATCACCTTGGGTTTGGGAACCAGTCAGGGGACGAAGGAGCAATCGGGTCTCCAAGCCCCCGGTAAGATGGTCCCCATCCCATCTCCCTGTCACCCGGTCCCGCAGTAAGGGGACCCGAGTAGAAGGGAGCGATGAGGGATCACCGAACCCTGTTGGGAAAGGAGAGGCAAGGGGCAGCCCGAACCCCCGGGAGGGGACGGTCTGGCCCGAGCCGTTGGACCAAACAGGCGTAATGCCCCAGTGTAACGGGGCACAGTTTTAATTTGGCCACCCGGAGACGGGTGGCACTGTATATATCATATTCCTTTTTCTTTCCCCCTGCTAGTTCTAATTAGTGTGTAGTTGTGTGTGAAGTATTTAGGATCGTGGGAACACAGAAGCGCCTGGTGCAAGGGTAAAATGATGAAGCACCAGGCACTAGGACCCTGGTGCAGCCGGGCTGTAAAACACAGAACCCCAGACAGGCTGCGGCAACTTCAAAGCAGGAGCTGCTGCCGCCACCGGATAGCACCCATGCACTTCAAGGTAGGTAGGGCTGTAGAGGCAAGAATGTGTTTTGGTTTTACAGATGGGGCACCCGACGATGTGGAGTTTGCTGATCTTGGCGATGGTGGGACCGGGAGAACTCCGCAGAGGCGAGACAGAAGAGTCCTTCGACTGACCGGGTTAGGGTGACTGAGGGCAGGCGGGTGTGTTCAACCTGTGAGGGGGACGTTCCTTTGGGGAGACGGTGGTGGCCCAGGAAGCTGAGGCTGGACATGAGGGATCGGTCCTCGGACTGGGAACGGACTGGACAACACCTAACGGACCATCACGGGGTCACCGGGTAGGATCACCGTTTGCGGGGATAAGGGGTGGGCTTCTGACCAGGGCATTTATTTGTGTTCATGGGGATCTACCAAGGCATGTCCACAAGGGGCATTAATCACTTTTGTAAGGTGGTGGCAGAACCCAGGGAACGGGATAAATTGACCGCAGTGGGGAGGGATGTGTAACGCCCAGGGAAGGGATGACTGTAGAAGCTACCGAACTGCTGGTTCAGGTAAAGCGACCCCTGCCCACAGCCCAACCGATCGACCCTCACAACTGTCCGATCACCACCAGGGGGGAGCCTGAGAATGGTTTGGTGTTTGCCCCCACAAAGGAAATGTTGTACAGGGGGTACATTATGCTGCCGCCTCAGTTGGACTAAACCTTTCAGCTGCAGGTATCGACGATGGAGGATAAATGAAGAGCCCTCAACGGGAAGAAGCGAAGTGCAGCCAAGAAAGGAGGATCCTTGATGAAATAAACAGATGCAATTGTAAATAGTTGTATGGATTCGCGGGTCCCAGTTACTTGACTGGGATATATGTACAGGGACCCTTACGTTTGGGGTTCCGGTGAAATGTGTACTTGATTGTGATATATGTACAGGGACCCTTACGTTTGGGGTTCCGGTGCAATGTGTATATGTTACTGTCTGCTTGAATTAAGTATGGTCTTGTCTTTCCCTTTCATTGAAATCAGGGGTAGCCTAGATTAAGGGAACTGTCTTGGGACTTGTAGTTTCGCATGTTGTTGGGGGGGGGACCTACGGTCCACACAAAAGGAAATAATTGCCCTTCACCTGTGTCGATACGGTCCAAGCAGGTAGGGACGTATCGAAGGGGCATCTGTAAGGTTTTCGGGCAATTCGGCCCTTTTGGAGAAACTCAGAGACTGTAAACTGACTTTCCAGCCAAGGGAACAGAACCAGTTTTCCCAGCAGGCTTGGCCCGCTGAGCTGAGTGGGGACATAAGCACATAAATATTTACAAACACCCCCCTAGGAGCTACAAGGAAGAAGGAGCCAGACAACAAGATAACATCAAGACACAGACAAAGGGGCACGGGAATACACAGGAGGCTTGCATGCAAGCAGGACAATGGGATGGTCATAGCCCCATGCAAATGTAAATGACCTGGCCTCCACCAGAGCAGAATCCAATCAACACCCCATCAACATAGCAGCATCTCCAGAGCAGATGGAAGTCTTTGAAAATCTTCAAGGGAGCTCAACCTCGTTATCTCAAAAAACAGACTGGAGGCGGACCTAGGGGAGGTACTCCCATCTCGACAGCTCTGACCGGCTCAAAGGGGGCGGGACCAGCGGGAACTTTAAAACTTACCTTTTCAATGCAAAAGGGGCTGGCCGATCACAGAACAAAGCCAGGTAAAGCAATATAAAAGGGGCTGTGTTTTCGATTGGGGGTCTCTTCGTTCCTGGCTCGACCTCTGCACCCCGGACTTGACCTCTGCAGCCTGTGACCGTAAGTAACCCGCAGCAGCTTGCGAAACTCCCTTGATTTTAATAGTGGTTGAGGCTTTGGGGAAGGGAACTTGTTTTGTGCCTTGTGATTTTGCTAAAACCTGTGTAACCGTAAGAATTTTCGTTGTGTCCGCTATATTACCTTTTGAATAGACTTAGTTGTATTAGAGCATAAGATTTTATTGTGTTTCTTCTGTTGATGATTTTGACCTGGGTTTTACAATAAATCTTGATTTGATGCTAATTGGAGTCGTTTAAATTCTTCAATCCTTCACCAGCGATCTCTGACCAAGTCATTGTTAAAAATACTCCTCACCTTAATTCCGGGTTCAAGAATCGAGGGTCATCTTGAGCGGTTCACTCAGGACAGACTGCTGGTTAGGAAATAAACAGCAGTGTCCTATTCTCTCTCTTGGGAAAGCTACTCTAGTGGAGTAGGAACCGGGTGGGGGTTGCACCACCGGCAAGAGAGAGAATCACCTGGGTATTGGTAGGGGTCTGGAGATCTGTGTGATATAAGTCTCAGGCTGTCGGTTAGGAATAAACGGCAGGCTTGAATCAGTGCTCTCTTCAGTGGAAGTGTCCCAGTGCGACATCCCCTGGCCTCTGAAGATTCAGTGCCAGCTGGAGAGAGACACACACAGATATTCAAACCCCAGATATCGGCCCAGTAGTGGAGTAGCGGAGATGGCACCCTCTACAACCTCCACTAACTTCCCAATAACACAACTTCCAGAAAGACATCCTCATCATCTACACTAACTTCTCAATAACACAACCTCCAGAAACACATTCTCATCACCTCCACTAACTGCCCAATAACACAACCTCCAGAAACACATCCACATCACCTCCACTAACTTCCCAATAAAACAACCTCCAGAAACACATCCACATTTCCTCCACTAACTTCCCAATAACACAACCTGCAGGAACACATCCTCATCAACTCCACTAACTTCCCAATAACACCAACTCCAGAAACACATCCTCATCAACTCCACTAACTTCCCAATAACACAACCACCAGAAATCGAACCACTTCACCTCCACTAGCTTCCCAATTATTCAACCTCCAGAAACACGTCCTCATCACCTCCAATAACTTCCCAATAAAACAACCTCCAGAAACACGTCCTCATCACCTCCACTAGCTTCCCAATAACTCAACCTCCAGAAACACGTCCTCTTCACCTCCACTAACTTCCCAATAAAACAACCTCCAGAAACACATCCTCATCAACTCCACTAACTTCCCAATAACACAACCTCCAGAAACACGTCCTCATCACCTCCAATAACTTCCCAATAAACAACCTCCAGATACACGTCCTCATCACCTCGAATAACTTCCCAATAACACAACCACCAGAAATCGAACCACTTCACCTCCACTAGCTTCCCAATTATTCAACCTCCAGAAACACGTCCTCATCACCTCCAATAACTTCCCAATAAAACAACCTCCAGAAACACGTCCTCATCACCTCCACTAGCTTCCCAATAACTCAACCTGCAGGAACACATCCTCATCAACTCCACTAACTTCCCAATAACACCAACTCCAGAAACACATCCTCATCAACTCCACTAACTTCCCAATAACACAACCACCAGACATCGAACCACTTCACCTCCACTAGCTTCCCAATTATTCAACCTCCAGAAACACGTCCTCATCACCTCCAATAACTTCCCAATAAAACAACCTCCAGAAACACGTCCTCATCAACTCCACTAACTTCCCAATAACACAACCTCCAGAAACACATCCTCATCAACTCCACTAACTTCCCAATAACACAACCTCCAGAAACACGTCCTCATCACCTCCAATAACTTCCCAATAAACAACCTCCAGAAACACGTCCTCATCACCTCGAATAACTTCCCAATAAAACAACCTCCAGAAACACGTCCTCATCACCTCCACTAACGTCCCAATAACACAACCTCCAGAAACACATCCTCATCAACTCCACTAACTTCCCAATAACACAACCTCCAGAAACACATCCTCATCACCTCCACTAACTTCCCAATAACACAACCTCCAGAAACACATCCACATCACCTCCACTAACTTCCCAATAACACAACCTCCAGAAACACATCCTCATCAACTCCACTAACTTCCCAATAACACAACCTCCAGAAACACATCCTCATCACCTCCACTAACGTCCCAATAACACAACCTCCAGAAACACATCCTCATCAACTCCACTAACTTCCCAATAACACAACCTCCAGAAACACGTCCTCATCACCTCTAATAACTTCCCAATAACACAACCACCAGAACCACATCCTCATCACCTCCACTAACTTCACAATAAAACAACCTCCAGAAACACGTCCTCATCACCTCCACTAACGTCCCAATAACACAACCTCCAGAAACACGTCCTCATCACCTCTAATAACTTCCCAATAACACAACCTCCAGAACCACATCCTCATCAGCACCATTAAGTTCCCAATAACACAACCACCAGAACGACATCCTCATCACCTCCACTAACTTCCCAATCACACAACCTCCAGAAAGACATCCTCATCATCTACACTAACTTCCCAATAACACAACCTCCAGAAACATGTTCACATCACCTCCACTAACTTCCCTATAACACAACCTCCAGAAACACATCCTCACAGCCTCCACTAACGTCCCAGTCACAGAACCTCCATTAACACATTGACATCACCTCCACTAACTTCCCAATATCACAACCTACAGAAACCCATCTACATCACCTCCACTAACTTCCCAGTAACACAACCTACAGAAACACATCCGCATCACCTCCACTAACTTCCCAATAACATAACCTCCAGAAACACATCCACATTTCCTCCACTAACTTCCCAATAACACAACCTGCAGGAACACATCCTCATCAACTCCACTAACTTCCCAATAACACCAACTCCAGAAACACATCCTCATCAACTCCACTAACTTCCCAATAACACAACCACCAGAAATCGAACCACTTCACCTCCACTAGCTTCCCAATTATTCAACCTCCAGAAACACGTCCTCATCACCTCCAATAACTTCCCAATAAAACAACCTCCAGAAACACGTCCTCATCACCTCCACTAGCTTCCCAATAACTCAACCTCCAGAAACACGTCCTCTTCACCTCCACTAACTTCCCAATAAAACAACCTCCAGAAACACATCCTCATCAACTCCACTAACTTCCCAATAACACAACCTCCAGAAACACGTCCTCATCACCTCCAATAACTTCCCAATAAACAACCTCCAGATACACGTCCTCATCACCTCGAATAACTTCCCAATAACACAACCACCAGAAATCGAACCACTTCACCTCCACTAGCTTCCCAATTATTCAACCTCCAGAAACACGTCCTCATCACCTCCAATAACTTCCCAATAAAACAACCTCCAGAAACACGTCCTCATCACCTCCACTAGCTTCCCAATAACTCAACCTGCAGGAACACATCCTCATCAACTCCACTAACTTCCCAATAACACCAACTCCAGAAACACATCCTCATCAACTCCACTAACTTCCCAATAACACAACCACCAGACATCGAACCACTTCACCTCCACTAGCTTCCCAATTATTCAACCTCCAGAAACACGTCCTCATCACCTCCAATAACTTCCCAATAAAACAACCTCCAGAAACACGTCCTCATCAACTCCACTAACTTCCCAATAACACAACCTCCAGAAACACATCCTCATCAACTCCACTAACTTCCCAATAACACAACCTCCAGAAACACGTCCTCATCACCTCCAATAACTTCCCAATAAACAACCTCCAGAAACACGTCCTCATCACCTCGAATAACTTCCCAATAAAACAACCTCCAGAAACACGTCCTCATCACCTCCACTAACGTCCCAATAACACAACCTCCAGAAACACATCCTCATCAACTCCACTAACTTCCCAATAACACAACCTCCAGAAACACATCCTCATCACCTCCACTAACTTCCCAATAACACAACCTCCAGAAACACATCCACATCACCTCCACTAACTTCCCAATAACACAACCTCCAGAAACACATCCTCATCAACTCCACTAACTTCCCAATAACACAACCTCCAGAAACACATCCTCATCACCTCCACTAACGTCCCAATAACACAACCTCCAGAAACACATCCTCATCAACTCCACTAACTTCCCAATAACACAACCTCCAGAAACACGTCCTCATCACCTCTAATAACTTCCCAATAACACAACCACCAGAACCACATCCTCATCACCTCCACTAACTTCACAATAAAACAACCTCCAGAAACACGTCCTCATCACCTCCACTAACGTCCTAATAACACAACCTCCAGAAACACGTCCTCATCACCTCTAATAACTTCCCAATAACACAACCTCCAGAACCACATCCTCATCAGCACCATTAAGTTCCCAATAACACAACCACCAGAACGACATCCTCATCACCTCCACTAACTTCCCAATCACACAACCTCCAGAAAGACATCCTCATCATCTACACTAACTTCCCAATAACACAACCTCCAGAAACATGTTCACATCACCTCCACTAACTTCCCTATAACACAACCTCCAGAAACACATCCTCACAGCCTCCACTAACGTCCCAGTCACAGAACCTCCATTAACACATTGACATCACCTCCACTAACTTCCCAATATCACAACCTACAGAAACCCATCTACATCACCTCCACTAACTTCCCAGTAACACAACCTACAGAAACACATCCGCATCACCTCCACTAACTTCCCAATAACATAACCTCCAGAAACACATCCTCATCACCTCCATTAACTCCCCAATAGCAAAACCTCGAGAAATCCATTCTCATCACATCCACCATCTTCCTAATGACCCAAACCCCAGAAACCCATCCTGATCCCCTCCACTAACTTCCCAATAACACCAACTCCAGAAACACATCCACATCACCTCCACTAACTTCCCAATAACACAACCTCCAGAAACACATCCTCATCACCTCCACTAACTTCCCAATAACACAACCTCCAGAAACACATCCTCATCACCTCCACTAACTTCCCAATAACGCAACCGCCAGGAACACATCCTCATCACCTCCACTGACTTGCCAATAACACAACCTCCAGAAACACATCCTCATCACCTCCGCTAACTTCCCAATAACACAACCTCCAGAAACACATCCTCATCACCTCCACTAACTCCCCAATAACACAAACTCGAGAAACACTTCCTCATCACCTCCACTAACTTCCCAATAACACAACCTCCAGAAACACATCCTCATCACCTCCACTAACTTCCCAATAACACAACCTCCAGAAACACATCCACATCACCTCCACTAACTTCACAATAAAACAACCTCCAGAAACACGTCCTCATCACCACCACTAACTTCCCAATAACACAACTTCCAGAAACACGTCCTCATCACCTCTAATAACTTCCCAATAACACAACCTCCAGAAACACATCCTCATCAGCTCCATTAAGTTCCCAATAACACAACCACCAGAACGACATCCTCATCACCTCCACTAACTTCCCAATAACACAACCTCCAGAAACACATCCTCATCACCTCCACTAACTTCCCAATAACACAACCTCCAGAAACATATCCTCAACACCTCCACTAACTTCCCAATCACACAACCTCCAGAAAGACATCCTCATCATCTACACTAACTTCCCAATAACACAACCTCCAGAAACATGTTCACATCACCTCCACTAACTTCCCTATAACACAACCTCCAGAAACACATCCTCATCACCTCCACTAACTCCCCAATAACACAAACTCCTGAAACACATCCTCATCACCTCCACTAAATTCGCAATAACACAACCTCCAGAAACACATCCACATCACCTCCACTAACATCCCAATAACACAACCTCCAGAAACACATCCTCATCACCTCCACTAACTTCCCAATAACACAACCTCCAGAAACACATCCACATCACCTCCACTAACTTCGCAATAACACAACCTCCAGAAACACATCCTCATCACCTCCACTAACCACCCAATAACACAACCTCCAGAAACAAATCCTCATCACCACCACTAACTTCCCAATAACACACCCAGCAGAACCACGTCCTCATCACCTCCAATAACCTCCCAATAACACAACCTCCTGAAACCCATCCACATCACCTCCACTAACTTCCCAATAACAAAACCTCCAGAAACACATACTCGTCACCTCCACTAACTTCCCAATAACACAACCTCCAGAAACACATCCACATCACCGCCACTAACTTCCCAATAACACAACCTCCAGAAACACATCCTCATCACCTCCATTAACTCCCCAATAGCAAAACCTCGAGAAATCCATTCTCATCACATCCACCATCTTCCTAATGACCCAAACCACAGAAACCCATTCTGATCCCCTCCACTAACTTCCCAATAACACCAACTCCAGAAACACATCCTCATCACCCCCACTAACTTCCCAATAACGCAACCTCCAGGAACACATCCTCATCACCTCCACTGACTTGCCAATAACACAACCTCCAGAAACACATCCTCATCACCTCCGCTAACTTCGCAATAACACAACCTCCAGAAACACATCCTCATCACCTCCACTAACTTCCCAATAACACAACCTCCAGAAACACATCCTCATCAACTCCACTAACTTCCCAATAACACAACCTCCAGAAACACATCCTCATCACCTCCATTAACTCCCCAATAGCAAAACCTCGAGAAATCCATTCTCATCACATCCACCATCTTCCTCATGACCCAAACCCCAGAAACCCAAGCTGATCCCCTCCACTAACTTCCCAATAACACCAACTCCAGAAACACATCCACATCACCTCCACAAACTTCCCATTAACACAACCTCCAGAAACACATCCACATCACCTTCACTAACTTCCCAATAACACAACCTCCAGAAACACATCCTCATCACCTCCGCTAACTTCCCAATAACACAACCTCCAGAAACACATCCTCATCACCTCCACTAACTCCCCAATAACACAAACTCCAGAAACACATCCTCATCACCTCCACTAACTTCCCAATAACACAACCTCCAGAAACACATCCACATCACCTCCACTAACATCCCAATAACACAACCTCCAGAAACACATCCTCATCACCTCCACTAACTTCCCAATAACACAACCTCCAGAAACACATCCACATCACCTCCACTAACTTCGCAATAACACAACCTCCAGAAACACATCCTCATCACCTCCACTAACTTCCCAATAACACAACCTCCAGAAACACATCCTCATCACCACCACTAACTTCCCAATAACACACCCAGCAGAACCACGTCCTCATCACCTCCAATAACCTCCCAATAACACAACCTCCTGAAACCCATCCACATCACCTCCACTAACTTCCCAATAACAAAACCTCCAGAAACACAGCCTCGTCACCTCCACTAACTTCCCAATAACACAACCTCCAGAAACACATCCACATCACCGCCACTAACTTCCCAATAACACAACCTCCAGAAACACATCCACATCACCTCCACTAACTTCCCAATAACACAACCTCCAGAAACACATCCACATCACCTCCACTAACTTCACAATAAAACAACCTCCAGAAACACGTCCTCATCACCTCCACTAACGTCCCAATAACACAACCTCCAGAAACACGTCCTCATCACCTCTAATAACCTCCCAATAACACAACCTCCAGAAACACATCCTCATCAGCTCCATTAAGTTCCCAATAACACAACCACCAGAACGACATTCTCATCACCTCCACTAACTTCTCAATAACACAACCTCCAGAAACATATCCTCAACACCTCCACTAACTTCCCAATCACACAACCTCCAGAAAGACATCCTCATCATCTACACTAACTTCCCAATAACACAACCTCCAGAAACATGTTCACATCACCTCCACTAACTTCCCTATAACACAACCTCCAGAAACACATCCTCATCACCTCCACTAACTCCCCAATAACAAAACCTCCAGAAACACAGCCTCGTCACCTCCACTAACTTCCCAATAACACAACCTCCAGAAACACATCCACATCACCGCCACTAACTTCCCAATAACACAACCTCCAGAAACACATCCTCATCACCTCCATTAACTCCCCAATAGCAAAACCTCGAGAAATCCATTCTCATCACATCCACCATCTTCCTAATGACCCAAACCACAGAAACCCATCCTGATCCCCTCCACTAACTTCCCAATAACACCAACTCCAGAAACACATCCTCATCACCACCACTAACTTCCCAATAACGCAACCTCCAGGAACACATCCTCATCACCTCCACTGACTTGCCAATAACACAACCTCCAGAAACACATCCTCATCACCTCCGCTAACTTCCCAATAACACAACCTCCAGAAACACATCCACATCACCTCCACTAACATCCCAATAACACAACCTCCAGAAACACATCCTCATCACCTCCACTAACTTCCCAATAACACAACCTCCAGAAACACATCCACATCACCTCCACTAACTTCGCAATAACACAACCTCCAGAAACACATCCTCATCACCTCCACTAACTTCCCAATAACACACCCAGCAGAACCACGTCCTCATCACCTCCAATAACCTCCCAATAACACAACCTCCTGAAACCCATCCACATCACCTCCACTAACTTCCCAATAACAAAACCTCCAGAAACACATACTCGTCACCTCCACTAACTTCCCAATAACACAACCTCCAGAAACACATCCACATCACCGCCACTAACTTCCCAATAACACAACCTCCAGAAACACATCCTCATCACCTCCATTAACTCCCCAATAGCAAAACCTCGAGAAATCCATTCTCATCACATCCACCATCTTCCTAATGACCCAAACCACAGAAACCCATTCTGATCCCCTCCACTAACTTCCCAATAACTCCAACTCCAGAAACACATCCTCATCACCCCCACTAACTTCCCAATAACGCAACCTCCAGGAACACATCCTCATCACCTCCACTGACTTGCCAATAACACAACCTCCAGAAACACATCCTCATCACCTCCGCTAACTTCGCAATAACACAACCTCCAGAAACACATCCTCATCACCTCCACTAACTTCCCAATAACACAACCTCCAGAAACACATCCTCATCAACTCCACTAACTTCCCAATAACACAACCTCCAGAAACACATCCTCATCACCTCCATTAACTCCCCAATAGCAAAACCTCGAGAAATCCATTCTCATCACATCCACCATCTTCCTCATGACCCAAACCCCAGAAACCCAAGCTGATCCCCTCCACTAACTTCCCAATAACACCAACTCCAGAAACACATCCACATCACCTCCACAAACTTCCCATTAACACAACCTCCAGAAACACATCCACATCACCTTCACTAACTTCCCAATAACACAACCTCCAGAAACACATCCTCATCACCTCCGCTAACTTCCCAATAACACAACCTCCAGAAACACATCCTCATCACCTCCACTAACTCCCCAATAACACAAACTCCAGAAACACATCCTCATCACCTCCACTAACTTCCCAATAACACAACCTCCAGAAACACATCCACATCACCTCCACTAACATCCCAATAACACAACCTCCAGAAACACATCCTCATCACCTCCACTAACTTCCCAATAACACAACCTCCAGAAACACATCCACATCACCTCCACTAACTTCGCAATAACACAACCTCCAGAAACACATCCTCATCACCTCCACTAACTTCCCAATAACACAACCTCCAGAAACACATCCTCATCACCACCACTAACTTCCCAATAACACACCCAGCAGAACCACGTCCTCATCACCTCCAATAACCTCCCAATAACACAACCTCCTGAAACCCATCCACATCACCTCCACTAACTTCCCAATAACAAAACCTCCAGAAACACAGCCTCGTCACTTCCACTAACTTCCCAATAACACAACCTCCAGAAACACATCCACATCACCGCCACTAACTTCCCAATAACACAACCTCCAGAAACACATCCACATCACCTCCACTAACGTCCCAATAACACAACCTCCAGAAACACGTCCTCATCACCTCTAATAACTTCCCAATAACACAACCTCCAGAAACACATCCTCATCAGCTCCATTAAGTTCCCAATAACACAACCACCAGAACGACATTCTCATCACCTCCACTAACTTCTCAATAACACAACCTCCAGAAACATATCCTCAACACCTCCACTAACTTCCCAATCACACAACCTCCAGAAAGACATCCTCATCATCTACACTAACTTCCCAATAACACAACCTCCAGAAACATGTTCACATCACCTCCACTAACTTCCCTATAACACAACCTCCAGAAACACATCCTCATCACCTCCACTAACTCCCCAATAACAAAACCTCCAGAAACACAGCCTCGTCACCTCCACTAACTTCCCAATAACACAACCTCCAGAAACACATCCACATCACCGCCACTAACTTCCCAATAACACAACCTCCAGAAACACATCCTCATCACCTCCATTAACTCCCCAATAGCAAAACCTCGAGAAATCCATTCTCATCACATCCACCATCTTCCTAATGACCCAAACCACAGAAACCCATCCTGATCCCCTCCACTAACTTCCCAATAACACCAACTCCAGAAACACATCCTCATCACCACCACTAACTTCCCAATAACGCAACCTCCAGGAACACATCCTCATCACCTCCACTGACTTGCCAATAACACAACCTCCAGAAACACATCCTCATCACCTCCGCTAACTTCCCAATAACACAACCTCCAGAAACACATCCACATCACCTCCACTAACATCCCAATAACACAACCTCCAGAAACACATCCTCATCACCTCCACTAACTTCCCAATAACACAACCTCCAGAAACACATCCACATCACCTCCACTAACTTCGCAATAACACAACCTCCAGAAACACATCCTCATCACCTCCACTAACTTCCCAATAACACAACCTCCAGAAACACATCCTCATCACCACCACTAACTTCCCAATAACACACCCAGCAGAACCACGTCCTCATCACCTCCAATAACCTCCCAATAACACAACCTCCTGAAACCCATCCACATCACCTCCACTAACTTCCCAATAACAAAACCTCAAGAAACACATCCTCGTCACCTCCACTAACTTCCCAATAACACAACCTCCAGAAACACATCCACATCACCGCCACTAACTTCCCAATAACACAACCTCCAGAAACACATCCACATCACCTCCATTAACTCCCCAATAACAAAACCTCGAGAAATCCATTCTCATCACATCCACCATCTTCCTAATGACCCAAACCACAGAAACCCATCCTGATCCCCTCCACTAACTTCCCAATAACACCAACTCCAGAAACACGTCCACATCACCTCCACTAACTTCCCAATAACACAACCTCCAGAAACACAGCCTCATCACCTCCACTAAGTTCCCAATAACACAACCTCCAGAAACACATCCTCATCACCCCCACTAACTTCCCAATAACGCAACCTCCAGGAACACATCCTCATCACCTCCACTGAGTTCCGAATAACACATCCTCCAGAAACACATCCTCATCGCCTCCACTAACTTCCCAATAACACAACCTCCAGAAATACATCCTCATCGCCTCCACTAACCTCCCAATAACACAATCTCCAGAAACACGTCCTCATCACCTCCATTAACCTCCCAATAACACAACCTCCAGAAACCCAACCACATCACCACCACTAACTTCCCAATAACACAACCTTCTGAACCACATCCTCATCACCTCCACTAACCTCCCAATAACACAACCTCCAGAAACACATCCTCATCACCTCCACTAACTTCCCAATAACACGACCTCCAAAAACACATCCTCATCACCTCCACTAACTTCACAATAACACGACCTCCAAAAACACATCCTCATCACCTCCACTAACTCCCCAATAACACAACCTCCAGAAACACATCCTCATCAACTCCACTAACTCCTCAAGAACACACCCTCCATATACACATCCTCATCACCTCCATTAACCTCCCAATAACACAACCTCCAGAAACACATCCTCATCACCTCCACTAACTTCACAATAACACGACCTCCAAAAACACATCCTCATCACCTCCACTAACTCCCCAATAACACAACCTCCAGAAACACATCCTCATCAACTCCACTAACTCCTCAAGAACACACCCTCCATATACACATCCTCATAACCTCCATTAATCTCCCAATCACACAACCACCATTTACACATTCACATCACCTCCACTAACTTCCCAATAACACAACCGTCAGAACCACATCCTCATCACCACAACTAACTTCCCAATAACACAAACCTGCAGGAACACATCCTAATCAACTCCACTAACCTCCCAATAACACAACCTCCAGAAACACGTCCTCATCACCTCCACTGACTTCCCAATAACACAGCCTCCAGAATCCCATCTACATCACCTCCACTAACTTCCCAATAACACAACCTCCAGAAACACATCCTCATCACCTCCACTAACTTCCCAATAACATAACATCCAGAAACACGTCCTCATCACTTCCACTAACTTCCCAATAACACAACCTACAGAAACACATCCGCATCACGTCCACTAACCTCCCAATAACATAACCTCCAGAAACACATTCTCATCATCTACACTAACCTCCCAATAACACAACCTCCAGAAACACATCCACATCAACTCCACTAACTTCCGAATAACAGAACCTCCAGAAACACATCCTCATCACCTCCACTAACCTCCCAATAACACAACCTCCAGAAACACATCCTCATCACCTCCACTAACTTCCCAATAACACAACATCCAGAAACACATCCTCATCACCTCCACTAACTTCCCAATAAAACAACCTCCAGAAACACATCCTCATCAACACGACTAACTTCCCAATAACACAACCTCCAGAAAGACATCCCCATCACCACCACTAACTTCCCAATAACACAACCTCCAGAAACACATTCTCATCACCACCACTAACTTCCCAATAACACAACCCCCCGAAAACATATCTACATCACCTCCACTAACATCCCAATAACAGAACCTCCAGAAACACATCCTCAACACCTCCACTAACTTCCCAATAACACAACCTCCAGAAAGACATCCTCATCACCTCCATTAACTTCCCAATAACACAACCTCCAGAAACCCATCCTCATCACCTCCACTAACTTCACAATAACACAACCTCCAGAAACACATCCTCATCAACTCCACAAACTCCTCAAGAACACACCCTCCAGATACACATCCTCATCACCTCCATTAACCTCCCAATAACACAACCTCCAGAAACACATCCTCATCAACTCCACTAACTCCTCAAGAACACACCTTCCATATACACATCCTCATCACCTCCATTAACCTCCCAATAACACAACCTCCAGAAACACATCCTCATCACTTCCACTAACTCCCCAATAACACAACCACCAGAAACACATCCTCATCACCTCCACTAACTCCTCAAGAACACAACCTCCAGATACACATCCTCATCACCTGCACTAACTTCCCAATAACACAACCACCAGAAACAAATCCTCATCACCTCCACTAACTTCCCAATAACACAACCTCCAGAAACACATCCTCATCACCCCCACTAACTTCCCAATAACGCAACCTCCAGGAACACATCCTCATCACCTCCACTGAGTTCCGAATAACACATCCTCCAGAAACACATCCTCATCGCCTCCACTAACTTCCCAATAACACAACCTCCAGAAATACATCCTCATCGCCTCCACTAACCTCCCAATAACACAATCTCCAGAAACACGTCCTCATCACCTCCATTAACCTCCCAATAACACAACCTCCAGAAACCCAACCACATCACCACCACTAACTTCCCAATAACACAACCTTCTGAACCACATCCTCATCACCTCCACTAACCTCCCAATAACACAACCTCCAGAAACACATCCTCATCACCTCCACTAACTTCCCAATAACACGACCTCCAAAAACACATCCTCATCACCTCCACTAACTTCACAATAACACGACCTCCAAAAACACATCCTCATCACCTCCACTAACTCCCCAATAACACAACCTCCAGAAACACATCCTCATCAACTCCACTAACTCCTCAAGAACACACCCTCCATATACACATCCTCATCACCTCCATTAACCTCCCAATAACACAACCTCCAGAAACACATCCTCATCACCTCCACTAACTTCACAATAACACGACCTCCAAAAACACATCCTCATCACCTCCACTAACTCCCCAATAACACAACCTCCAGAAACACATCCTCATCAACTCCACTAACTCCTCAAGAACACACCCTCCATATACACATCCTCATAACCTCCATTAATCTCCCAATCACACAACCACCATTTACACATTCACATCACCTCCACTAACTTCCCAATAACACAACCGTCAGAACCACATCCTCATCACCACAACTAACTTCCCAATAACACAAACCTGCAGGAACACATCCTAATCAACTCCACTAACCTCCCAATAACACAACCTCCAGAAACACGTCCTCATCACCTCCACTGACTTCCCAATAACACAGCCTCCAGAACCCCATCTACATCACCTCCACTAACTTCCCAATAACACAACCTCCAGAAACACATCCTCATCACCTCCACTAACTTCCCAATAACATAACATCCAGAAACACGTCCTCATCACTTCCACTAACTTCCCAATAACACAACCTACAGAAACACATCCGCATCACGTCCACTAACCTCCCAATAACATAACCTCCAGAAACACATTCTCATCATCTACACTAACCTCCCAATAACACAACCTCCAGAAACACATCCACATCAACTCCACTAACTTCCGAATAACAGAACCTCCAGAAACACATCCTCATCACCTCCACTAACCTCCCAATAACACAACCTCCAGAAACACATCCTCATCACCTCCACTAACTTCCCAATAACACAACATCCAGAAACACATCCTCATCACCTCCACTAACTTCCCAATAAAACAACCTCCAGAAACACATCCTCATCAACACGACTAACTTCCCAATAACACAACCTCCAGAAAGACATCCCCATCACCACCACTAACTTCCCAATAACACAACCTCCAGAAACACATTCTCATCACCACCACTAACTTCCCAATAACACAACCCCCCGAAAACATATCTACATCACCTCCACTAACATCCCAATAACAGAACCTCCAGAAACACATCCTCAACACCTCCACTAACTTCCCAATAACACAACCTCCAGAAAGACATCCTCATCACCTCCATTAACTTCCCAATAACACAACCTCCAGAAACCCATCCTCATCACCTCCACTAACTTCACAATAACACAACCTCCAGAAACACATCCTCATCAACTCCACAAACTCCTCAAGAACACACCCTCCAGATACACATCCTCATCACCTCCATTAACCTCCCAATAACACAACCTCCAGAAACACATCCTCATCAACTCCACTAACTCCTCAAGAACACACCTTCCATATACACATCCTCATCACCTCCATTAACCTCCCAATAACACAACCTCCAGAAACACATCCTCATCACTTCCACTAACTCCCCAATAACACAACCACCAGAAACACATCCTCATCACCTCCACTAACTCCTCAAGAACACAACCTCCAGATACACATCCTCATCACCTGCACTAACTTCCCAATAACACAACCACCAGAAACAAATCCTCATCACCTCCACTAACTTCCCAATAACACAACCTCCAGAAACACATCCTCATCACCTCCACTAACTTCCCTATAACACAGCCTGCAGAAACACATCCTCATCACCTCCAATAACTTCCTAATAACACAACCTCCAGAAACACATCCTCATCACCTCCACTGACTTCCCAATAACACAACCTCCAGAAACACATCCTCATCACCTCCACTAACTTCCCTATAACACAGCCTCCAGAAACACATCCTCATCACCTCCACTAACCCCAATAACACAGCCTCTAGAAACACATCCTCATCACCTCCACTAACTTCCTAATAACACAACCTCCAGAAACACATCCTCATCACCTCCACTAACCTCCTAATAACACAACCTCCAGCAACACATCCTCATCACCTCCACTAACTTCCCAATAACACAACCTCCAGAATCACGTCCTCATCACCTCCACTAAATTCCCAATAACACAACCTCCAGAATCACGTCCTCATCACCTCCACTAACTTCCCAATAACACAACCTCCAGAAACATGTTCACATCACCTCCACTAACTTCCCTATAACACAACCTCCAGAAACACATCCTCATCACCTCCACTAACTCCCCAATAACAAAACCTCCAGAAACACAGCCTCGTCACCTCCACTAACTTCCCAATAACACAACCTCCAGAAACACATCCACATCACCGCCACTAACTTCCCAATAACACAACCTCCAGAAACACATCCTCATCACCTCCATTAACTCCCCAATAGCAAAACCTCGAGAAATCCATTCTCATCACATCCACCATCTTCCTAATGACCCAAACCACAGAAACCCATCCTGATCCCCTCCACTAACTTCCCAATAACACCAACTCCAGAAACACATCCTCATCACCACCACTAACTTCCCAATAACGCAACCTCCAGGAACACATCCTCATCACCTCCACTGACTTGCCAATAACACAACCTCCAGAAACACATCCTCATCACCTCCGCTAACTTCCCAATAACACAACCTCCAGAAACACATCCACATCACCTCCACTAACATCCCAATAACACAACCTCCAGAAACACATCCTCATCACCTCCACTAACTTCCCAATAACACAACCTCCAGAAACACATCCACATCACCTCCACTAACTTCGCAATAACACAACCTCCAGAAACACATCCTCATCACCTCCACTAACTTCCCAATAACACAACCTCCAGAAACACATCCTCATCACCACCACTAACTTCCCAATAACACACCCAGCAGAACCACGTCCTCATCACCTCCAATAACCTCCCAATAACACAACCTCCTGAAACCCATCCACATCACCTCCACTAACTTCCCAATAACAAAACCTCAAGAAACACATCCTCGTCACCTCCACTAACTTCCCAATAACACAACCTCCAGAAACACATCCACATCACCGCCACTAACTTCCCAATAACACAACCTCCAGAAACACATCCACATCACCTCCATTAACTCCCCAATAACAAAACCTCGAGAAATCCATTCTCATCACATCCACCATCTTCCTAATGACCCAAACCACAGAAACCCATCCTGATCCCCTCCACTAACTTCCCAATAACACCAACTCCAGAAACACGTCCACATCACCTCCACTAACTTCCCAATAACACAACCTCCAGAAACACAGCCTCATCACCTCCACTAAGTTCCCAATAACACAACCTCCAGAAACACATCCTCATCACCCCCACTAACTTCCCAATAACGCAACCTCCAGGAACACATCCTCATCACCTCCACTGAGTTCCGAATAACACATCCTCCAGAAACACATCCTCATCGCCTCCACTAACTTCCCAATAACACAACCTCCAGAAATACATCCTCATCGCCTCCACTAACCTCCCAATAACACAATCTCCAGAAACACGTCCTCATCACCTCCATTAACCTCCCAATAACACAACCTCCAGAAACCCAACCACATCACCACCACTAACTTCCCAATAACACAACCTTCTGAACCACATCCTCATCACCTCCACTAACCTCCCAATAACACAACCTCCAGAAACACATCCTCATCACCTCCACTAACTTCCCAATAACACGACCTCCAAAAACACATCCTCATCACCTCCACTAACTTCACAATAACACGACCTCCAAAAACACATCCTCATCACCTCCACTAACTCCCCAATAACACAACCTCCAGAAACACATCCTCATCAACTCCACTAACTCCTCAAGAACACACCCTCCATATACACATCCTCATCACCTCCATTAACCTCCCAATAACACAACCTCCAGAAACACATCCTCATCACCTCCACTAACTTCACAATAACACGACCTCCAAAAACACATCCTCATCACCTCCACTAACTCCCCAATAACACAACCTCCAGAAACACATCCTCATCAACTCCACTAACTCCTCAAGAACACACCCTCCATATACACATCCTCATAACCTCCATTAATCTCCCAATCACACAACCACCATTTACACATTCACATCACCTCCACTAACTTCCCAATAACACAACCGTCAGAACCACATCCTCATCACCACAACTAACTTCCCAATAACACAAACCTGCAGGAACACATCCTAATCAACTCCACTAACCTCCCAATAACACAACCTCCAGAAACACGTCCTCATCACCTCCACTGACTTCCCAATAACACAGCCTCCAGAACCCCATCTACATCACCTCCACTAACTTCCCAATAACACAACCTCCAGAAACACATCCTCATCACCTCCACTAACTTCCCAATAACATAACATCCAGAAACACGTCCTCATCACTTCCACTAACTTCCCAATAACACAACCTACAGAAACACATCCGCATCACGTCCACTAACCTCCCAATAACATAACCTCCAGAAACACATTCTCATCATCTACACTAACCTCCCAATAACACAACCTCCAGAAACACATCCACATCAACTCCACTAACTTCCGAATAACAGAACCTCCAGAAACACATCCTCATCACCTCCACTAACCTCCCAATAACACAACCTCCAGAAACACATCCTCATCACCTCCACTAACTTCCCAATAACACAACATCCAGAAACACATCCTCATCACCTCCACTAACTTCCCAATAAAACAACCTCCAGAAACACATCCTCATCAACACGACTAACTTCCCAATAACACAACCTCCAGAAAGACATCCCCATCACCACCACTAACTTCCCAATAACACAACCTCCAGAAACACATTCTCATCACCACCACTAACTTCCCAATAACACAACCCCCCGAAAACATATCTACATCACCTCCACTAACATCCCAATAACAGAACCTCCAGAAACACATCCTCAACACCTCCACTAACTTCCCAATAACACAACCTCCAGAAAGACATCCTCATCACCTCCATTAACTTCCCAATAACACAACCTCCAGAAACCCATCCTCATCACCTCCACTAACTTCACAATAACACAACCTCCAGAAACACATCCTCATCAACTCCACAAACTCCTCAAGAACACACCCTCCAGATACACATCCTCATCACCTCCATTAACCTCCCAATAACACAACCTCCAGAAACACATCCTCATCAACTCCACTAACTCCTCAAGAACACACCTTCCATATACACATCCTCATCACCTCCATTAACCTCCCAATAACACAACCTCCAGAAACACATCCTCATCACTTCCACTAACTCCCCAATAACACAACCACCAGAAACACATCCTCATCACCTCCACTAACTCCTCAAGAACACAACCTCCAGATACACATCCTCATCACCTGCACTAACTTCCCAATAACACAACCACCAGAAACAAATCCTCATCACCTCCACTAACTTCCCAATAACACAACCTCCAGAAACACATCCTCATCACCCCCACTAACTTCCCAATAACGCAACCTCCAGGAACACATCCTCATCACCTCCACTGAGTTCCGAATAACACATCCTCCAGAAACACATCCTCATCGCCTCCACTAACTTCCCAATAACACAACCTCCAGAAATACATCCTCATCGCCTCCACTAACCTCCCAATAACACAATCTCCAGAAACACGTCCTCATCACCTCCATTAACCTCCCAATAACACAACCTCCAGAAACCCAACCACATCACCACCACTAACTTCCCAATAACACAACCTTCTGAACCACATCCTCATCACCTCCACTAACCTCCCAATAACACAACCTCCAGAAACACATCCTCATCACCTCCACTAACTTCCCAATAACACGACCTCCAAAAACACATCCTCATCACCTCCACTAACTTCACAATAACACGACCTCCAAAAACACATCCTCATCACCTCCACTAACTCCCCAATAACACAACCTCCAGAAACACATCCTCATCAACTCCACTAACTCCTCAAGAACACACCCTCCATATACACATCCTCATCACCTCCATTAACCTCCCAATAACACAACCTCCAGAAACACATCCTCATCACCTCCACTAACTTCACAATAACACGACCTCCAAAAACACATCCTCATCACCTCCACTAACTCCCCAATAACACAACCTCCAGAAACACATCCTCATCAACTCCACTAACTCCTCAAGAACACACCCTCCATATACACATCCTCATAACCTCCATTAATCTCCCAATCACACAACCACCATTTACACATTCACATCACCTCCACTAACTTCCCAATAACACAACCGTCAGAACCACATCCTCATCACCACAACTAACTTCCCAATAACACAAACCTGCAGGAACACATCCTAATCAACTCCACTAACCTCCCAATAACACAACCTCCAGAAACACGTCCTCATCACCTCCACTGACTTCCCAATAACACAGCCTCCAGAACCCCATCTACATCACCTCCACTAACTTCCCAATAACACAACCTCCAGAAACACATCCTCATCACCTCCACTAACTTCCCAATAACATAACATCCAGAAACACGTCCTCATCACTTCCACTAACTTCCCAATAACACAACCTACAGAAACACATCCGCATCACGTCCACTAACCTCCCAATAACATAACCTCCAGAAACACATTCTCATCATCTACACTAACCTCCCAATAACACAACCTCCAGAAACACATCCACATCAACTCCACTAACTTCCGAATAACAGAACCTCCAGAAACACATCCTCATCACCTCCACTAACCTCCCAATAACACAACCTCCAGAAACACATCCTCATCACCTCCACTAACTTCCCAATAACACAACATCCAGAAACACATCCTCATCACCTCCACTAACTTCCCAATAAAACAACCTCCAGAAACACATCCTCATCAACACGACTAACTTCCCAATAACACAACCTCCAGAAAGACATCCCCATCACCACCACTAACTTCCCAATAACACAACCTCCAGAAACACATTCTCATCACCACCACTAACTTCCCAATAACACAACCCCCCGAAAACATATCTACATCACCTCCACTAACATCCCAATAACAGAACCTCCAGAAACACATCCTCAACACCTCCACTAACTTCCCAATAACACAACCTCCAGAAAGACATCCTCATCACCTCCATTAACTTCCCAATAACACAACCTCCAGAAACCCATCCTCATCACCTCCACTAACTTCACAATAACACAACCTCCAGAAACACATCCTCATCAACTCCACAAACTCCTCAAGAACACACCCTCCAGATACACATCCTCATCACCTCCATTAACCTCCCAATAACACAACCTCCAGAAACACATCCTCATCAACTCCACTAACTCCTCAAGAACACACCTTCCATATACACATCCTCATCACCTCCATTAACCTCCCAATAACACAACCTCCAGAAACACATCCTCATCACTTCCACTAACTCCCCAATAACACAACCACCAGAAACACATCCTCATCACCTCCACTAACTCCTCAAGAACACAACCTCCAGATACACATCCTCATCACCTGCACTAACTTCCCAATAACACAACCACCAGAAACAAATCCTCATCACCTCCACTAACTTCCCAATAACACAACCTCCAGAAACACATCCTCATCACCTCCACTAACTTCCCTATAACACAGCCTGCAGAAACACATCCTCATCACCTCCAATAACTTCCTAATAACACAACCTCCAGAAACACATCCTCATCACCTCCACTGACTTCCCAATAACACAACCTCCAGAAACACATCCTCATCACCTCCACTAACTTCCCTATAACACAGCCTCCAGAAACACATCCTCATCACCTCCACTAACCCCAATAACACAGCCTCTAGAAACACATCCTCATCACCTCCACTAACTTCCTAATAACACAACCTCCAGAAACACATCCTCATCACCTCCACTAACCTCCTAATAACACAACCTCCAGCAACACATCCTCATCACCTCCACTAACTTCCCAATAACACAACCTCCAGAATCACGTCCTCATCACCTCCACTAAATTCCCAATAACACAACCTCCAGAATCACGTCCTCATCACCTCCACTAACTTCCCAATAACATAACCTCCAGAAACACATCCCCGTCACCTCCACTGACTTCCCAATAACACAACCTCCAGAAACACATCCTCATCACCTCCACTAACTTCCCAATAACACAACCTCCAGAAACACATCCTCATCACCTCCACTGACTTCCCAATAACACAACCTCCAGAAACACATCCTCATCACCTCCACTAACTTCACAAAAACACAAACCCCAGAAACACATCCTCATCACCTCCACTAACTTCCCAATAACACAACCTCCAGAAACACATCCTCATCACCTCCACTGACTTCCCAATAACACAACCTCCAGAAACACATCCTCATCACCTCCACTAACTTCCCAATAACACATCCTCCAGAAACACATCCTCATCACCTCCACTAACTTCACAATAACACAACCTCCAGAATCACATCCTCATCACCTCCACTAACTTCCCAATAACACAACCTCCAGAAACACATCCTCATCACCTCCACTAACTTCACAATAACACAACCTCCAGAATCACATCCTCATCACCTCCATTAACTTCCCAATAACACAACCTCCAGAAACACATCCACATCACCTCCACTAACTTCCCAATAACACAACCTCCAGAAACACATCCACATCACCTCCACTAACTTCCCTATAACACAACCTCCAGAAACACATCCTCATCACCTCCATTAACTTCCCAATAATACAACCTCCAGAAACACGTCCTCATCAACTCCACTAACTTCCCAATAACGCAACATCCAGGAACACATCCTCATCACCTCCACTAACTTCCCAATAAAACAACCTCCAGAAACACATCCACATCACCTCCATTAACTTCCCAATAAAACAACCTCCAGAAACACATCCACATCACCTCCACTGACTTCCCAATAACACAACCTCCAGAAACACATCCTCATCACCTCCACTAACTTCCCTATAACACAGCCTCCAGAAACACATCCTCATCACCTCCACTAACCCCAATAACACAGCCTCTAGAAACACATCCTCATCACCTCCACTAACTTCCTAATAACACAACCTCCAGAAACACATCCTCATCACCTCCACTAACCTCCTAATAACACAACCTCCAGCAACACATCCTCATCACCTCCACTAACTTCCCAATAACACAACCTCCAGAATCACGTCCTCATCACCTCCACTAAATTCCCAATAACACAACCTCCAGAATCACGTCCTCATCACCTCCACTAACTTCCCAATAACATAACCTCCAGAAACACATCCCCGTCACCTCCACTGACTTCCCAATAACACAACCTCCAGAAACATATCCTCATCACCTCCACTAACTTCCCAATAACACAACCTCCAGAAACACATCCTCATCACCTCCACTGACTTCCCAATAACACAACCTCCAGAAACACATCCTCATCACCTCCACTAACTTCACAAAAACACAAACCCCAGAAACACATCCTCATCACCTCCACTAACTTCCCAATAACACAACCTCCAGAAACACATCCTCATCACCTCCACTGACTTCCCAATAACACAACCTCCAGAAACACATCCTCATCACCTCCACTAACTTCCCAATAACACATCCTCCAGAAACACATCCTCATCACCTCCACTAACTTCACAATAACACAACCTCCAGAATCACATCCTCATCACCTCCACTAACTTCCCAATAACACAACCTCCAGAAACACATCCTCATCACCTCCACTAACTTCACAATAACACAACCTCCAGAATCACATCCTCATCACCTCCATTAACTTCCCAATAACACAACCTCCAGAAACACATCCACATCACCTCCACTAACTTCCCAATAACACAACCTCCAGAAACACATCCACATCACCTCCACTAACTTCCCTATAACACAACCTCCAGAAACACATCCTCATCACCTCCATTAACTTCCCAATAATACAACCTCCAGAAACACGTCCTCATCAACTCCACTAACTTCCCAATAACGCAACATCCAGGAACACATCCTCATCACCTCCACTAACTTCCCAATAAAACAACCTCCAGAAACACATCCACATCACCTCCATTAACTTCCCAATAATACAACCTCCAGAAACACGTCCTCATCAACTCCACTAACTTCCCAATAACACAACTTCCAGAAACACATCCTCATCACCTCCACTAACTTCCCAATAACGCAACATCCAGGAACACATCCTCATCACCTCCACTGACTTCCCAATAACACAACCTCCAGAAACACATCCACATCACCTCCATTAACTCCCCAATAACAAAACCTCGAGAAATCCATTCTCATCACATCCACCATCTTCCTAATGACCCAAACCCTAGAAACCCATCCTGATCCCCTCCACTAACTTCCCAATAACACCAACTCCAGAAACACATCCACATCACCTCCACTAACCTCCCAATAACCCAACCTCCAGAAACACATCCTCATCACCTCCACTAGCTTCCCAAAAATTGAACCTCCAGAAACACGTCCTCATCACCTCCACTAACTTCCCAATAACACAGCCTCCAGAAACACATCCTCATCACCTCCACTAACTTCCCAATAACACAACCTCCAGAAACACATCCTCATCACCTCCAATAACTTCCCAATAACACAACCTCCAGGAACACATCCTCATCACCTCCACTGACTTCCCAATAACACAACCTCCAGAAACACATCCTCATCACCTCCACTAACTTCCCAATAACGCAACCTCCGGGAACACATCCTCACCACCTCCACTGACTTCCCAATAACGCAACCTCCAGAAACACCTCCTCATCAACTACACTAACTCGTCAGTTACCGAACCACCAGAAATCGACCCACTTCACCTCCACTAACTTCCCAATAACACAACCTCTAGAAACACATTCTCATCACCCCCACTAACTTCGCAATAACACAACCTCCAGAAACACATCCACATCACCTCCAATAACTTCCCAATAACACAACCTCCAGAAACACATCCTCATAAACTCCACTAACTTCCCAATAACACAACCTCCAGAAACCCATCCTCATCACCTCCACTAACTTCCCAATAACACAACCTCCAGAAACACATCCTCATAACCTCCACTAACTTCCCAATAACACAACCTCCAGAAACACATCCTCATAACCTCCACTAACTTCCCAATAATTCAACCTCCAGAAACACATCCTCATAACCTCCACTAACTTCCCAATAACACAACCTCCAGAAACACATCCTCATAACCTCCACTAACTTCCCAATAACACAACCTCCAGAAACACATCCTCATCACCTCCACTAACTTCCCAATAACACAACCTCCAGAAACCCATCCTCATCTCCTCCACTAACCTCCCAATAACACAACCTCCAGAAATACATCCTCATAACCTCCACTAACTTCCCAATAACACAACCTCCAGAAACACATCCTCATCACCTCCACTAACTTCCAAAAACACAACCTCCAGAAACACATCGTCATCAACCCAACTAACCCCAATAACACAACCTCCAGAAACACATCCTCATCACCTCCACTAACTTCCCAATAATACAACCTCCAGAAACACATCCTCATCACCTCCACTAACTTCCCAATAACACAACCTCCAGAAACACATCCTCATAACCTCCACTAACTTCACAATAACACAACCTCCAGAATCACATCCTCATCACCTCCATTAACTTCCCAATAACACAACCTCCAGAAACACATCCACATCACCTCCACTAACTTCCCAATAACACAACCTCCAGAAACACATCCACATCACCTCCACTAACTTCCCTATAACACAACCTCCAGAAACACATCCTCATCACCTCCATTAACTTCCCAATAATACAACCTCCAGAAACACGTCCTCATCAACTCCACTAACTTCCCAATAACGCAACATCCAGGAACACATCCTCATCACCTCCACTAACTTCCCAATAAAACAACCTCCAGAAACACATCCACATCACCTCCATTAACTTCCCAATAATACAACCTCCAGAAACACGTCCTCATCAACTCCACTAACTTCCCAATAACACAACTTCCAGAAACACATCCTCATCACCTCCACTAACTTCCCAATAACGCAACATCCAGGAACACATCCTCATCACCTCCACTGACTTCCCAATAACACAACCTCCAGAAACACATCCACATCACCTCCATTAACTCCCCAATAACAAAACCTCGAGAAATCCATTCTCATCACATCCACCATCTTCCTAATGACCCAAACCCTAGAAACCCATCCTGATCCCCTCCACTAACTTCCCAATAACACCAACTCCAGAAACACATCCACATCACCTCCACTAACCTCCCAATAACCCAACCTCCAGAAACACATCCTCATCACCTCCACTAGCTTCCCAAAAATTGAACCTCCAGAAACACGTCCTCATCACCTCCACTAACTTCCCAATAACACAGCCTCCAGAAACACATCCTCATCACCTCCACTAACTTCCCAATAACACAACCTCCAGAAACACATCCTCATCACCTCCAATAACTTCCCAATAACACAACCTCCAGGAACACATCCTCATCACCTCCACTGACTTCCCAATAACACAACCTCCAGAAACACATCCTCATCACCTCCACTAACTTCCCAATAACGCAACCTCCGGGAACAAATCCTCACCACCTCCACTGACTTCCCAATAACGCAACCTCCAGAAACACCTCCTCATCAACTACACTAACTCGTCAGTTACCGAACCACCAGAAATCGACCCACTTCACCTCCACTAACTTCCCAATAACACAACCTCTAGAAACACATTCTCATCACCCCCACTAACTTCGCAATAACACAACCTCCAGAAACACATCCACATCACCTCCAATAACTTCCCAATAACACAACCTCCAGAAACACATCCTCATAAACTCCACTAACTTCCCAATAACACAACCTCCAGAAACCCATCCTCATCACCTCCACTAACTTCCCAATAACACAACCTCCAGAAACACATCCTCATAACCTCCACTAACTTCCCAATAACACAACCTCCAGAAACACATCCTCATAACCTCCACTAACTTCCCAATAATTCAACCTCCAGAAACACATCCTCATAACCTCCACTAACTTCCCAATAACACAACCTCCAGAAACACATCCTCATAACCTCCACTAACTTCCCAATAACACAACCTCCAGAAACACATCCTCATCACCTCCACTAACTTCCCAATAACACAACCTCCAGAAACCCATCCTCATCTCCTCCACTAACCTCCCAATAACACAACCTCCAGAAATACATCCTCATAACCTCCACTAACTTCCCAATAACACAACCTCCAGAAACACATCCTCATCACCTCCACTAACTTCCAAAAACACAACCTCCAGAAACACATCGTCATCAACCCAACTAACCCCAATAACACAACCTCCAGAAACACATCCTCATCACCTCCACTAACTTCCCAATAATACAACCTCCAGAAACACATCCTCATCACCTCCACTAACTTCCCAATAACACAACCTCCAGAAACACATCCTCATAACCTCCATTAACCTCCCAATCACACAACCACCATTTACACATTCACATAACCTCCACTAACTTCCCAATAACACAACCATCAGAACCACATCCTCATCACCACCACTAACTTCCCAATAACACAAACCTGCAGGAACACATCCTCAACAACTCCACTAACTTCCCAATAACACCAACTCCAGAAAAACATCCTCATCAACTCCACTAACTCCTCAATTACAGAACCACCAGAAATCGAACCACTTCACCTCCACTAGCTTCCCAATAACTCAACCTCCAGAAACACGTCCTCATCACCTCAAATAACTTCCCAATAAAACAACCTCCAGAAACACGTCCCCATCACCTACAATAACCTCCCAATAACACAGCCTCCAGAACCCCATCTACATCACCTCCTCTAACTTCCCAATAAAACAACCTCAAGAAACACATCCTCATCACCTCCACTAACTTCCCAATAACGCAACCTCCAGGAACACATCCTCATCACCTCCACTGACTTCCCAATAACACAACCTCCAGAAACACATCCACATCACCTCCATTAACTCCCCAATAACAAAACCTCGAGAAATCCATTCTCATCACATCCACCATCTTCCTAATGACCCAAACCCTAGAAACCCATCCTGATCACCTCCACTAACTTCCCAATAACACAACCTCCAGAAACACATCCACATCACCTCCACTAACTTCCCAATAACCCAACCTCCAGAAACACATCCTCATCACCTCCACTAGCTTCCCAATAATTGAACCTCCAGAAACACGTCCTCATCACCTCCACTAACTTCCCAATAACACAGCCTCCAGAAACACATCCTCATCACCTCCACGAACTTCCCAATAACACAACCTCCAGAAACACATCCTCATCACCTCCAATAACTTCCCAATAACACAACCTCCAGGAACAGATCCTCATCACCTCCACTGACTTCCCAATAACACAACCTCCAGAAACACATCCTCATCACCTCCACGAACTTCCCAATAACACAACCTCCAGAAACACATCCTCATCACCTCCAATAACTTCCCAATAACACAACCTCCAGGAACACATCCTCATCACCTCCACTGACTTCCCAATAACACAACCTCCAGAAACACATCCTCATCACCTCCACTGACTTCCCAATAACACAACCTCCAGAAACACATCCTCATCACCTCCAATAACTTCCCAATAACACAACCTCCAGGAACTGATCCTCATCACCTCCACTGACTTCCCAATAACACAACCTCCAGAAACACATCCTCATCACCTCCACGAACTTCCCAATAACACAACCTCCAGAAACACATCCTCATCACCTCCAATAACTTCCCAATAACACAACCTCCAGGAACACATCCTCATCACCTCCACTGACTTCCCAATAACACAACCTCCAGAAACACATCCTCATCACCTCCACTGACTTCCCAATAACACAACCTCCAGAAACACCTCCTCATCAACTCCACTAACTCGTCAGTTACCGAACCACCAGAAATCGACCCACTTCACCTCCACTAACTTCCCAATAACACAACCTCTAGAAACACATTCTCATGACCCCCACTAACTTCGCAATAACACAACTACCAGAAACACGTCCTCATCAACTCAACTAACTTCCCAATAACACAACCTCCAGAAACACATCCTCATCACCCCCACTAACTGCCCAATAACACAACCTCCAGAAACACATCCACATCACCTCCAATAACTTCCCAATAACACAACCTCCAGAAACACATCCTCATAACCTCCATTAACCTCCCAATCACACAACCACCATTTACACATTCACATAACCTCCACTAACTTCCCAATAACACAACCATCAGAACCACATCCTCATCACCTCCACTAACTTCCCAATAACACAAACCTGCAGGAACACATCCTCATCACCTCCACTAACTTCCCAATAACAGAACCTACAGAAACACATCCGCATCACGTCCACTAACCTCCCAATAACATAACCTCCAGAAACACATTATCATCACCTACACTAACCTCCCAATAACACAACCTCCAGAAACACATCCATATCAACTCCACTAACTTCGCAATAACACTACCTACAGAAACACATCCTCATCACCGCCACTAACCTCCCAATAACACAACCTCCAGAAACACATCCTCATCACCTCCACTAACTTCCCAATAACACAACCTCCAGAAAGACATCCCCATCACCACCACTAACTTCCCAATAACACAACCTCCAGAAACACATCCTCATCACCACGACTAACTTCCCAATAACACAACCTCCAGAAACATATCTACATCACCTCCACTAACTTCCCAATAACACAACCTCCAGAAAGACATCCCCATCACCACCACTAACTTCCCAATAACACAGCCTCCAGAAACACATCCTCATCACCACGAATAACTTCCCAATAACACAACCCCCAGAAACATATCTACATCACCTCCACTAACATCCCAATAACAGAACCTCCAGAAACTCATCCTCAACACCTCCACTAACCTCCCAATAACATAACCTCCAGAAACACATCCCCATCAACTCCACTAACTTCCCAATAACACAACCTACAGAAACACATCCTCATCACCTCCACTAACTTCCCAATAACACAACCTCCAGAAACACATCATCATCACCACGACTAACTTCCCAATAACACAACCTCCAGAAAGACATCCCCATCACCACCACTAACTTCCCAATAACACAACCTCCAGAAACACATCCTCATCACCACGACTAACTTCCCAATAACACAACCTCCAGAAACACATCCACATCACCTCCACTAACTTCCCAATAACACAACCTCCAGAAAGACATCCCCATCACCACCACCAACTTCCCAAGAACACAACCTCCAGAAACACATCCTCATCACCACGACTAACTTCCCAATAACACAACCCCCAGAAACATATCTACATCACCTCCACTAACATCCCAATAACAGAACCTCCAGAAACACATCCTCAACACCTCCACTAACTTCCCAATAACAAAACATCCAGAAACACATCCTCATCACCTCCACTAACTTCCCAATAACACAACCTCCAAAAACACGTCCTCATCACCTCCACTAGCTTCCCAATAATTCAACCTCCAGAAACACGTCCTCATCACCTCCACTAGCTTCCCAATAACACAAACTCCAGAAACACATCCTCATCACATCCACTAACCTCCCAATAACACAACCTCCAGAAACACATCCTGATCCCCTCCAATAACTTCCCAATAAAACAACCTCCAGAAACACGTCCTCATCACCTCCACTAACTTCCCAATAACACAACCTCCAGAAACACATCCTCATCACATCCACTAACCTCCCAATAACACAACCTCCAGAAACACATCCTGATCCCCTCCACTAACTTCCCAATAACACAACCTCCAGAAACACATCCTCATCACCTCCACTAACTTCACAATAACACAACCTACACAAACCCATCCACATCACCTCCACTAACATCCCAATAACACAACCTGCAGAAACACATCCTCATCACCTCCACTAACCTCCCAATAACACAACCTCCAGAAACACATCCTCATCACCTCCACTAACTCGTCAAGAACACAACCTCCAGATACACATCCTCATCACCTCCACTAACTTCCCGACAACACAACCTCCAGATCCACATTCACATCACCTCCACTAACGTCACAATAACACAACCTCCAGAACCACATCCTCATCACCTCCACTAACGTCACAATAACACAACCTCCAGAAACACATCCTCAATACCTCCACTAACTTCCCAATAACACAACCTCCAGAAACCCATCCTCATCACCTCCACTAACTTCCCAATAACACAACCTCCAGAAACACATCCTGATCACCTCCACTAACTTCCCAATAACACAACCTCCAGAAACACATTCACATCACCCCCACTAACTTCCCAATAACACAACCTCCAGAAACACATCCTCATCACCTCCACTAACTCGTCAAGAACACAGCCTCCAGATACACATCCACATCACCTCCACTAACTTCACAATAACACAACCTCCAGAAACTCACCCTCATCACCTCCACTAACTTCCCTATAACACAGCCTCCAGAAACACGTCCTCATCACCTCCACTAACTCCCCAATAACACAACCTCCAGAAACACATCCACATCACCTCCACTAACTCGTCAAGAACACAACCACCAGAAACACATCCTCATCACATCCACTAACTCGTCAAGAACACAACCTCCAGATACACATCCTCATCACCCCCACTAACTTGTCAAGAACACAACCACCAGAAACGCATCCTCATCACATCCACTAACTTGTCAAGAACACAACCACCAGAAGCACATCCTCATCACATCCACTAACTTGTCAAGAACACAACCTCCAGATACACATCCTCATCACCTCCACTAACTTCCCAATAACACAACTTACAGAAACACGTCCTCATCACCTCCAATAACCTCCCAATAACAGAACCTCCAGAAACACATCCTCATCACCTCCACTAACTTCCCAATAACACAACCTCCAGAAACACATCCTCATCACCTCCACTAACTTCACAATAACACAACCTCCAGAACCACATCCTCATCACCTCCACTAACTTCCCAATAACACAACCTCCAGAAACACATCCTGATCACCTCCACTAACTTCCCAATAACACAACCTCCAGAAAAACATTCACATCACCCCCACTAACTTCCCAATAACACAACCTCCAGAAACACATCCTCATCACCTCCACTAACTCGTCAAGAACACAGCCTCCAGATACACATCCACATCACCTCCACTAACTTCACAATAACACAACCTCCAGAAACACATCCTCATCACCTCCACTGACTTCCCAATAACACAACCTCCAGAAACACATCCTCATCACCTCCACTAACTTCCCAATAACGCAACCTCCGGGAACACATCCTCACCACCTCCACTGACTTCCCAATAACGCAACCTCCAGAAACACCTCCTCATCAACTACACTAACTCGTCAGTTACCGAACCACCAGAAATCGACCCACTTCACCTCCACTAACTTCCCAATAACACAACCTCTAGAAACACATTCTCATCACCCCCACTAACTTCGCAATAACACAACCTCCAGAAACACATCCACATCACCTCCAATAACTTCCCAATAACACAACCTCCAGAAACACATCCTCATAAACTCCACTAACTTCCCAATAACACAACCTCCAGAAACCCATCCTCATCACCTCCACTAACTTCCCAATAACACAACCTCCAGAAACACATCCTCATAACCTCCACTAACTTCCCAATAACACAACCTCCAGAAACACATCCTCATAACCTCCACTAACTTCCCAATAATTCAACCTCCAGAAACACATCCTCATAACCTCCACTAACTTCCCAATAACACAACCTCCAGAAACACATCCTCATAACCTCCACTAACTTCCCAATAACACAACCTCCAGAAACACATCCTCATCACCTCCACTAACTTCCCAATAACACAACCTCCAGAAACCCATCCTCATCTCCTCCACTAACCTCCCAATAACACAACCTCCAGAAATACATCCTCATAACCTCCACTAACTTCCCAATAACACAACCTCCAGAAACACATCCTCATCACCTCCACTAACTTCCAAAAACACAACCTCCAGAAACACATCGTCATCAACCCAACTAACCCCAATAACACAACCTCCAGAAACACATCCTCATCACCTCCACTAACTTCCCAATAATACAACCTCCAGAAACACATCCTCATCACCTCCACTAACTTCCCAATAACACAACCTCCAGAAACACATCCTCATAACCTCCATTAACCTCCCAATCACACAACCACCATTTACACATTCACATAACCTCCACTAACTTCCCAATAACACAACCATCAGAACCACATCCTCATCACCACCACTAACTTCCCAATAACACAAACCTGCAGGAACACATCCTCAACAACTCCACTAACTTCCCAATAACACCAACTCCAGAAAAACATCCTCATCAACTCCACTAACTCCTCAATTACAGAACCACCAGAAATCGAACCACTTCACCTCCACTAGCTTCCCAATAACTCAACCTCCAGAAACACGTCCTCATCACCTCAAATAACTTCCCAATAAAACAACCTCCAGAAACACGTCCCCATCACCTACAATAACCTCCCAATAACACAGCCTCCAGAACCCCATCTACATCACCTCCTCTAACTTCCCAATAAAACAACCTCAAGAAACACATCCTCATCACCTCCACTAACTTCCCAATAACGCAACCTCCAGGAACACATCCTCATCACCTCCACTGACTTCCCAATAACACAACCTCCAGAAACACATCCACATCACCTCCATTAACTCCCCAATAACAAAACCTCGAGAAATCCATTCTCATCACATCCACCATCTTCCTAATGACCCAAACCCTAGAAACCCATCCTGATCACCTCCACTAACTTCCCAATAACACAACCTCCAGAAACACATCCACATCACCTCCACTAACTTCCCAATAACCCAACCTCCAGAAACACATCCTCATCACCTCCACTAGCTTCCCAATAATTGAACCTCCAGAAACACGTCCTCATCACCTCCACTAACTTCCCAATAACACAGCCTCCAGAAACACATCCTCATCACCTCCACGAACTTCCCAATAACACAACCTCCAGAAACACATCCTCATCACCTCCAATAACTTCCCAATAACACAACCTCCAGGAACAGATCCTCATCACCTCCACTGACTTCCCAATAACACAACCTCCAGAAACACATCCTCATCACCTCCACGAACTTCCCAATAACACAACCTCCAGAAACACATCCTCATCACCTCCAATAACTTCCCAATAACACAACCTCCAGGAACACATCCTCATCACCTCCACTGACTTCCCAATAACACAACCTCCAGAAACACATCCTCATCACCTCCACTGACTTCCCAATAACACAACCTCCAGAAACAGATCCTCATCACCTCCAATAACTTCCCAATAACACAACCTCCAGGAACAGATCCTCATCACCTCCACTGACTTCCCAATAACACAACCTCCAGAAACACATCCTCATCACCTCCACGAACTTCCCAATAACACAACCTCCAGAAACACATCCTCATCACCTCCAATAACTTCCCAATAACACAACCTCCAGGAACACATCCTCATCACCTCCACTGACTTCCCAATAACACAACCTCCAGAAACACATCCTCATCACCTCCACTGACTTCCCAATAACACAACCTCCAGAAACACCTCCTCATCAACTCCACTAACTCGTCAGTTACCGAACCACCAGAAATCGACCCACTTCACCTCCACTAACTTCCCAATAACACAACCTCTAGAAACACATTCTCATGACCCCCACTAACTTCGCAATAACACAACTACCAGAAACACGTCCTCATCAACTCAACTAACTTCCCAATAACACAACCTCCAGAAACACATCCTCATCACCCCCACTAACTGCCCAATAACACAACCTCCAGAAACACATCCACATCACCTCCAATAACTTCCCAATAACACAACCTCCAGAAACACATCCTCATAACCTCCATTAACCTCCCAATCACACAACCACCATTTACACATTCACATAACCTCCACTAACTTCCCAATAACACAACCATCAGAACCACATCCTCATCACCTCCACTAACTTCCCAATAACACAAACCTGCAGGAACACATCCTCATCACCTCCACTAACTTCCCAATAACAGAACCTACAGAAACACATCCGCATCACGTCCACTAACCTCCCAATAACATAACCTCCAGAAACACATTATCATCACCTACACTAACCTCCCAATAACACAACCTCCAGAAACACATCCATATCAACTCCACTAACTTCGCAATAACACTACCTACAGAAACACATCCTCATCACCGCCACTAACCTCCCAATAACACAACCTCCAGAAACACATCCTCATCACCTCCACTAACTTCCCAATAACACAACCTCCAGAAAGACATCCCCATCACCACCACTAACTTCCCAATAACACAACCTCCAGAAACACATCCTCATCACCACGACTAACTTCCCAATAACACAACCTCCAGAAACATATCTACATCACCTCCACTAACTTCCCAATAACACAACCTCCAGAAAGACATCCCCATCACCACCACTAACTTCCCAATAACACAGCCTCCAGAAACACATCCTCATCACCACGAATAACTTCCCAATAACACAACCCCCAGAAACATATCTACATCACCTCCACTAACATCCCAATAACAGAACCTCCAGAAACTCATCCTCAACACCTCCACTAACCTCCCAATAACATAACCTCCAGAAACACATCCCCATCAACTCCACTAACTTCCCAATAACACAACCTACAGAAACACATCCTCATCACCTCCACTAACTTCCCAATAACACAACCTCCAGAAACACATCCTCATCACCACGACTAACTTCCCAATAACACAACCTCCAGAAAGACATCCCCATCACCACCACTAACTTCCCAATAACACAACCTCCAGAAACACATCCTCATCACCACGACTAACTTCCCAATAACACAACCTCCAGAAACACATCCACATCACCTCCACTAACTTCCCAATAACACAACCTCCAGAAAGACATCCCCATCACCACCACCAACTTCCCAAGAACACAACCTCCAGAAACACATCCTCATCACCACGACTAACTTCCCAATAACACAACCCCCAGAAACATATCTACATCACCTCCACTAACATCCCAATAACAGAACCTCCAGAAACACATCCTCAACACCTCCACTAACTTCCCAATAACAAAACATCCAGAAACACATCCTCATCACCTCCACTAACTTCCCAATAACACAACCTCCAAAAACACGTCCTCATCACCTCCACTAGCTTCCCAATAATTCAACCTCCAGAAACACGTCCTCATCACCTCCACTAGCTTCCCAATAACACAAACTCCAGAAACACATCCTCATCACATCCACTAACCTCCCAATAACACAACCTCCAGAAACACATCCTGATCCCCTCCAATAACTTCCCAATAAAACAACCTCCAGAAACACGTCCTCATCACCTCCACTAACTTCCCAATAACACAACCTCCAGAAACACATCCTCATCACATCCACTAACCTCCCAATAACACAACCTCCAGAAACACATCCTGATCCCCTCCACTAACTTCCCAATAACACAACCTCCAGAAACACATCCTCATCACCTCCACTAACTTCACAATAACACAACCTACACAAACCCATCCACATCACCTCCACTAACATCCCAATAACACAACCTGCAGAAACACATCCTCATCACCTCCACTAACCTCCCAATAACACAACCTCCAGAAACACATCCTCATCACCTCCACTAACTCGTCAAGAACACAACCTCCAGATACACATCCTCATCACCTCCACTAACTTCCCGACAACACAACCTCCAGATCCACATTCACATCACCTCCACTAACGTCACAATAACACAACCTCCAGAACCACATCCTCATCACCTCCACTAACGTCACAATAACACAACCTCCAGAAACACATCCTCAATACCTCCACTAACTTCCCAATAACACAACCTCCAGAAACCCATCCTCATCACCTCCACTAACTTCCCAATAACACAACCTCCAGAAACACATCCTGATCACCTCCACTAACTTCCCAATAACACAACCTCCAGAAACACATTCACATCACCCCCACTAACTTCCCAATAACACAACCTCCAGAAACACATCCTCATCACCTCCACTAACTCGTCAAGAACACAGCCTCCAGATACACATCCACATCACCTCCACTAACTTCACAATAACACAACCTCCAGAAACTCACCCTCATCACCTCCACTAACTTCCCTATAACACAGCCTCCAGAAACACGTCCTCATCACCTCCACTAACTCCCCAATAACACAACCTCCAGAAACACATCCACATCACCTCCACTAACTCGTCAAGAACACAACCACCAGAAACACATCCTCATCACATCCACTAACTCGTCAAGAACACAACCTCCAGATACACATCCTCATCACCCCCACTAACTTGTCAAGAACACAACCACCAGAAACGCATCCTCATCACATCCACTAACTTGTCAAGAACACAACCACCAGAAGCACATCCTCATCACATCCACTAACTTGTCAAGAACACAACCTCCAGATACACATCCTCATCACCTCCACTAACTTCCCAATAACACAACTTACAGAAACACGTCCTCATCACCTCCAATAACCTCCCAATAACAGAACCTCCAGAAACACATCCTCATCACCTCCACTAACTTCCCAATAACACAACCTCCAGAAACACATCCTCATCACCTCCACTAACTTCACAATAACACAACCTCCAGAACCACATCCTCATCACCTCCACTAACTTCCCAATAACACAACCTCCAGAAACACATCCTGATCACCTCCACTAACTTCCCAATAACACAACCTCCAGAAAAACATTCACATCACCCCCACTAACTTCCCAATAACACAACCTCCAGAAACACATCCTCATCACCTCCACTAACTCGTCAAGAACACAGCCTCCAGATACACATCCACATCACCTCCACTAACTTCACAATAACACAACCTCCAGAAACTCACCCTCATCACCTCCACTAACTTCCCTATAACACAGCCTCCAGAAACACGTCCTCATCACCTCCACTAACTCCCCAATAACACAACCTCCAGAAACACATCCACATCACCTCCACTAACTCGTCAAGAACACAACCACCAGAAACACATCCTCATCACATCCACTAACTCGTCAAGAACACAACCTCCAGATACACATCCTCATCACCCCCACTAACTTGTCAAGAACACAACCACCAGAAACGCATCCTCATCACATCCACTAACTTGTCAAGAACACAACCACCAGAAGCACATCCTCATCACATCCATTAACTTGTCAAGAACACAACCTCCAGATACACATCCTCATCACCTCCACTAACTTCCCAATAACACAACTTACAGAAACACGTCCTCATCACCTCCAATAACCTCCCAATAACAGAACCTCCAGAAACACATCCTCATCACCTCCACTAACTTCCCAATAACACAACCTCCAGAAACACATCCTCATCACCTCCACTAACTTCCCTATAACACAACCTCCAGAAACACATCCTCATCACCTCCACTAACCTGCCAATAACACAACCACAAGAAACCCATCCTGATCCCCTCCACTAACTTCCTAATAACACAACCTCCAGGAACACAACCTCATCACCTCCACTAACCTCCCAATAACACAACCTCCAGAAACACAACCTCATCACCTCCACTAACTTCCCAATAAGACAACCTCCAGAAACACATCCTCATCACCTCCACTAACTTCCCAATAACACAATCTCCAGAAACCCATCAGCTCCACTAACTTCCCAATAATACAACATTCAGATACCCATCCACATCACCTCCACTAACTTCCCATTAACAAAACCTCCAGAAACACATTCACTTCACCTCCACGAACTCCCCAATAACACAACATCCTGAATGACGTCCACTTCACCCCCATAAACATCCCAATAACACAAACTCCATAAACACATCCTCATCTGCACAACTAACTTCCCAATAACACAACCACCAGAAACACATCCTCATCACCTCTACTAACTTCCCAATAACACAACGTCCCGAAACACATCCTCATCACCTCCACTAACTTCCCAATAACACAACCTCCAGAAACACATCCTCATCACCTCCACTAACCTCCCAATAACACAACCTCCAGATACACATCCTCATCACCTCCACTAACTCCTCAAGAACACACCCTCCCGATACACATCCGCAACACCTCCACTAACTTCCCAATAACACAACCTCCAGAAACACATCCTCATCAACGCAACTAACTTCCCAATAACACAACCTCCAGAAACACATCCTCATCACCCCCACTAACTGCCCAATAACACAACCTCCAGAAACACATCCACATCACCTCCAATAACTTCCCAATAACACAACCTCCAGAAACACATCCTCATCGCCTCCACTAACTTCCCTATAACACAACCTCCAGAAACACATCCTCATAAACTCCACTAACTTCCCAATAACACAACCTCCAGAAACACATCCTCATAACCTCCACTAACTTCCCAATAATTCAACCTCCAGAAACACATCCTCATAACCTCCACTAACTTCCCAATAACACAACCTCCAGAAACACATCCTCATAACCTCCACTAACTTCCCAATAATTGAACCTCCAGAAACACGTCCTCATCACCTCCACTAACTTCCCAATAACACAGCCTCCAGAAACACATCCTCATCACCTCCACTAACTTCCCAATAACACAACCTCCAGAAACACATCCTCATCACCTCCACTAACTTCCCAATAACACAACCTCCAGAAACACATCCTCATCACCTCCACTAACTTCCAAATAACACAACCTCCAGAAACACATTCTCATCACCTCCACTAACTTCCCAATAACACAACCTCCAGGAACACATCCTCATCACCTCCACTGACTTCCCAATAACACAACCTCCAGAAACACATCCTCATCACCTCCACTAACTTCCCAATAACGCAATCTCCGGGAAGACATCCTCACCACCTCCACTGACTTCCCAATAACGCAACCTCCAGAAACACATCCTCATCACCTCCACTAACTTCCCAATAACGCAATCTCCGGGAAGACATCCTCACCACCTCCACTAACTTCCCAATAACACAACCTCTAGAAACACATTCTCATCACCCCCACTAACTTCGCAATAACACAACAACCAGAAACACGTCCTCATCAACTCAACTAACTTCCCAATAACACTACCTCCAGAAACACATCCTCATCACCCCCACTAACTGCCCAATAACACAACCTCCAGAAACACATCCACATCACCTCCAATAACTTCCCAATAACACAACCTCCAGAAACACATCCTCATCACCTCCATTAACTTCCCAATAACTCAAACTCCAGAAACCCAGCCTCATCGCCTCCACTAACTTCCCTATAACACAACCTCCAGAAACACATCCTCATAAATTCCACTAACTTCCCAATAACACAACCTCCAGAAACCCAGCCTCATCACCTCCACTAACTTCCCAATAACACAACCTCCAGAAACCCATCCTCATAACCTCCACTAACTTCCCAATAACACAACCTCCAGAAACACATTCTCATAACCTCCACTAACTTCCCAATAATTCAACCTCCAGAAACACATCCTCATAACCTCCACTAACTTCCCAATAACACAACCTCCAGAAACACATCCTCATAACCTCCACTAACTTCCCAATAACACAACCTCCAGAAACAGATCCTCATCACCTCCACTAACTTCCCAATAATTCAACCTCCAGAAACACATCCTCATCACCTCCACTAACTTCCCAATAACACAACCTCCAGAAACCCATCCTCATCACCTCCACTAACCTCCCAATAACACAACCTCCAGAAATACATCCTCATAACCTCCACTAACTTCCCAATAACACAACCTCCAGAAACACATCCTCATCACCTCCACTAACTTCCCAATAATACTACCTCCAGAAACACATCCTCATCACCTCCACTAACTTCCCAATAACACAACCTCCAGAAACACATCCTCATAACCTCCATTAACCTCCCAATCACACAACCACCATTTACACATTCACATAACCTCCACTAACTTCCCAATAACACAACCATCAGAACCACATCCTCATCACCACCACTAACTTCCCAATCACACAAACCGGCAGGAACACATCCTCAACAACTCCACTAACTTCCCAATAACACCAACTCCAGAAACACATGCTAATCAACTCCACTAACTCCTCAATTACAGAACCACCAGAAATCAAACCACTTCACCTCCACTAGCTTCCCAATAACTCAACCTCCAGAAACACGTCCTCATCACCTCAAATAACTTCCCAATAAAACAACCTCCAGAAACACATCCCCATCACCTACAATAACATCCCAATAACACAGCCTCCAGAACCCCATCTACATCACCTCCTCTAACTTCCCAATAACACAACCTCAAGAAACACATCCTCATCACCTCCACTAACTTCCCAATAACAGAACCTACAGAAACACATCCGCATCACGTCCACTAACCTCCCAATAACATAACCTCCAGAAACACATTCTCATCACCTACACTAACCTCCCAATAACACAACCTCCAGAAACACATCCATATCAACTCCACTAACTTCCCAATAACACTACCTACAGAAACACATCCTCATCACCGCCACTAACCTCCCAATAACACAACCTCCAGAAACACATCCTCATCACCTCCACTAACTTCCCAATAACACAACCTCCAGAAAGACATCCCCATCACCACCACTAACTTCCCAATAACACAACCTCCAGAAACACATCCTCATCACCACGAATAACTTCCCAATAACACAACCCCCAGAAACATATCTACATCACCTCCACTAACATCCCAATAACAGAACCTCCAGAAACTCATCCTCAACACCTCCACTAACCTCCCAATAACATAACCTCCAGAAACACATCCACATCAACTCCACTAACTTCCCAATAACACAACCTACAGAAACACATCCTCATCACCTCCACTAACTTCCCAATAACACAACCTCCAGAAACACATCCTCATCACCACGACTAACTTCCCAATAACACAACCTCCAGAAAGACATCCCCATCACCACCACTAACTTCCCAATAACACAACCTCCAGAAACACATCCTCATCACCACGACTAACTTCCCAATAACACAACCTCCAGAAACACATCCACATCACCTCCACTAACTTCCCAATAACACAACCTCCAGAAAGACATCCCCATCACCACCACTAACTTCCCAAGAACACAACCTCCAGAAACACATCCTCATCACCACGACTAACTTCCCAATAACACAACCTCCAGAAACACATCCTCATCACCTCCACTAACTCCCCAATAACACAACCTCCAGAAACACATCCTGATCCCCTCCAATAACTTCCCAATAAAACAACCTCCAGAAACACGTCCTCATCACCTCCACTAACTTCCCAATAACACAACCTCCAGAAACACATCCTCATCACATCCACTAACCTCCCAATAACACAACCTCCAGAAACACATCCTGATCCCCTCCACTAACTTCCCAATAACACAACCTCCAGAAACACATCCTCATCACCTCCACTAACTTCACAATAACACAACCTACACAAACCCATCCACATCACCTCCACTAACTTCCCAATAACACAACCTGCAGAAACACATCCTCATCACCTCCACTAACCTCCCAATAACACAACCTCCAGAAACACATCCTCATCACCTCCACTAACTCGTCAAGAACACAACCTCCAGATACACATCCTCATCACCTCCACTAACTTCCCGACAACACAACCTCCAGATCCACATTCACATCACCTCCACTAACGTCACAATAACACAACCTCCAGAACCACATCCTCATCACCTCCACTAACGTCACAATAACACAACCTCCAGAAACACATCCTCAATACCTCCACTAACTTCCCAATAACACAACCTCCAGAAACCCATCCTCATCACCTCCACTAACTTCCCAATAACACAACCTGCAGAAACACATCCTCATCCCCTCCACTAACTCGTCAAAAACACAACCTCCAGATACACATCCTCATCACCTCCACTAACTTCCCAATAACACAACCTCCAGAAACACATCCACATCACCTCCACTAACTTCACAATAACACAACCTCCAGAAACTCACCCTCATCACCTCCACTAACTTCCCTATAACACAGCCTCCAGAAACACGTCCTCATCACCTCCACTAACTTCCCAATAACACAACCTTCAGAAACACATCCTCATCACCTCCACTAACTCCCCAATAACACAACCTCCAGAAACACATCCACATCACCTCCACTAACTCGTCAAGAACACAACCACCAGAAACACATCCTCATCACATCCACTAACTCGTCAAGAACACAACCTCCAGATACACATCCTCATCACCCCCACTAACTCGTCAAGAACACAACCACCAGAAACGCATCCTCATCACATCCACTAACTTGTCAAGAACACAACCACCAGAAGCACATCCTCATCACATCCACTAACTCGTCAAGAACACAACCTCCAAATACACATCCTCATCACCTCCACTAACTTCCCAATAACACAACCTCCAGAAACACATCCTCATCACCTCCACTAACCTCCCAATAACACAATCTCCAGAAACACATCCTCATCACCTCCACTAACCTCCCAATAACACAACCTCCAGAAACCTATCCTCATCAGCTACACTAACCTCCCAATAACACAACCTCCAGAAACCCATCCACATCACCTCAACTAACTTCCCAATAACACAACCTCCAGAAACACATCCTCATCACCTCCACTAACTTCCCAATAACACAACCACCAGAAACACATCCTCATCACCTCAACTAACTTCCCAATAACACAACCTCCAGAAACACATCCTCACAACCTCCACTAACTTCCCAATAACACAACCTCCAGAAATACATCCTCATCACCTCCACTAACCTCCCAATAACACAACCTCCAGAAACACATCCTCATCAGCTCCACTAACTCCCCAATAACACAACCTCCAGAAACACATCCTCATCACCTCCACTAACCTCCCAATAACACAACCTCCAGAAACACATCCTCATCAGCTCCACTAACTTCCCAATAACACAACCTCCAGATACACATCCTCATCACCTCCAATAACCTCCCAATAACAGAACCTCCAGAAACACATCCTCATCACCTCCACTAACTTCCCAATAACACAACCTCCAGAAACACATCCTCATCACCTCCACTAACTTCACAATAACACAACCTCCAGAACCACATCCTCATCACCTCCACTAACTTCCCTATAACACAACCTCCAGAAACACATCCTCATCACCTCCACTAACTTCCCAATAACACAACCTCCAGAAACACATCCTCATCACCTCCACTAACTTCCCTATAACACAACCTCCAGAAACACATCCTCATCACCTCCACTAACTTCCCTATAACACAACCTCCAGAAACACATCCTCATCACCTCCACTAACTTCCCTATAACACAACCTCCAGAAACACATCCTCAATACCTCCACTAACTTCCCAATAACACAACCTCCAGAAACCCATCCTCATCACCTCCACTAACTTCCCAATAAAACAACCTGCAGAAACACATCCTCATCCCCTCCACTAACTCGTCAAAAACACAACGTCCAGATACACATCCTCATCACCTCCACTAACTTCCCAATAACACAACCTCCAGAAACACATCCTCATCACCTCCACTAACTTCCCTATAACACAGCCTCCAGAAACACGTCCTCATCACCTCCACTAACTTCCCAATAACACAACCTTCAGAAACACATCCTCATCACCTCCACTAACTCCCCAATAACACAACCTCCAGAAACACATCCACATCACCTCCACTAACTCGTCAAGAACACAACCACCAGAAACACATCCTCATCACATCCACTAACTCGTCAAGAACACAACCTCCAGATACACATCCTCATCACCCCCACTAACTCGTCAAGAACACAACCACCAGAAACGCATCCTCATCACATCCACTAACTTGTCAAGAACACAACCACCAGAAGCACATCCTCATCACATCCACTAACTCGTCAAGAACACAACCTCCAAATACACATCCTCATCACCTCCACTAACTTCCCAATAACACAACCTCCAGAAACACATCCTCATCACCTCCACTAACCTCCCAATAACACAATCTCCAGAAACACATCCTCATCACCTCCACTAACCTCCCAATAACACAACCTCCAGAAACCTATCCTCATCAGCTACACTAACCTCCCAATAACACAACCTCCAGAAACCCATCCACATCACCTCAACTAACTTCCCAATAACACAACCTCCAGAAACACATCCTCATCACCTCCACTAACTTCCCAATAACACAACCACCAGAAACACATCCTCATCACCTCAACTAACTTCCCAATAACACAACCTCCAGAAACACATCCTCACAACCTCCACTAACTTCCCAATAACACAACCTCCAGAAATACATCCTCATCACCTCCACTAACCTCCCAATAACACAACCTCCAGAAACACATCCTCATCAGCTCCACTAACTCCCCAATAACACAACCTCCAGAAACACATCCTCATCACCTCCACTAACCTCCCAATAACACAACCTCCAGAAACACATCCTCATCAGCTCCACTAACTTCCCAATAACACAACCTCCAGATACACATCCTCATCACCTCCAATAACCTCCCAATAACAGAACCTCCAGAAACACATCCTCATCACCTCCACTAACTTCCCAATAACACAACCTCCAGAAACACATCCTCATCACCTCCACTAACTTCACAATAACACAACCTCCAGAACCACATCCTCATCACCTCCACTAACTTCCCTATAACACAACCTCCAGAAACACATCCTCATCACCTCCACTAACTTTCCAATAACACAACCTCCAGAAACACATCCTCATCACCTCCACTAACTTCCCTATAACACAACCTCCAGAAACACATCCTCATCACCTCCACTAACTTCCCTATAACACAACCTCCAGAAACACATCCTCATCACCTCCACTAACTTCCCTATAACACAACCTCCAGAAACACATCCTCATCGCCTCCAATAACCTCCCAATAACACAACCTCCAGAAACACATCCTCATCACCTCCACTAACCTGCCAATAACACAACCACCAGAAACCCATCCTGATCCCCTCCACTAACTTCCCAATAACACAACCTCCAGGAACACAACCTCATCACCTCCACTAACCTCCCAATAACACAACCTCCAGAAACACATCCATCATCACCTCCACTAACATCCCAATAACACAACCTCCAGGAACACAACCTCATCACCTCCACTAACTTCCGAATAACACAACCTCCAGAAACACATCCTCATCACCTCCACTAACTTCCCAATAACACAATCTCCAGAAATCCATCAGCTCCACTAACTTCCCAATAATACAACCTTCAGATACCCATCCACATCACCTCCACTAACTTCCCATTAACAAAACCTCCAGAAACACATTCACTTCACCTCCACGAACTCCGCAATAACACAACATCCTGAATGTCGTCCACTTCACCCCCATAAACATCCCAATAACACAAACTCCATAAACACATCCTCATCTGCACAACTAACTTCCCAATAACACAACCACCAGAAACACATCCTCATCACCTCTACTAACTTCCCAATAACACAACGTCCCGAAACACATCCTCATCACCTCCACTAACTTCCCAATAACACAACCTCCAGAAACACATCCTCATCACCTCCACTAACCTCCCAATAACACAACCTCCAGATACACATCCTCATCACCTCCACTAACTCCTCAAGAACACACCCTCCCGATACACATCCTCATCACCTCCATTAACTTCCCAATAACACAACCTCCAGAAACACAGCCACTTCACCTCCACTAACTTCCCAATAACACAAACTCCAGAAACACATCCTCATCACCTCCACTAACTTCCCAATAACACAACCTCGAGAAACACATCATCATCACCTCCAATAACCTCCCAATAACAGAACCTCCAGAAACACATCCTCATCACCTCCACTAACTTCCCAATAACACAACCTCCAGAAACACATCCTCATCACCTCCACTAACTTCACAATAACAAAACCTCCAGAACCACATCCTCATCACCTCCACTAACTTCCCTATAACACTACCTCCAGAAACACATCCTCATCACCTCCACTAACTTCCCAATAACACAACCTCCAGATACACATCCTCATCGCCTCCAATAACCTCCCAATAACTCAACCTCCAGAAACACATCCTCATCAACTCCACTAACTTCCCAATAACACAACCTGCAGAAACACGTCCTCATCACCTCCACTAACCTGCCAATAACACAACCACCAGAAACCCATCCTGATCCCCTCCACTAACTTCCCAATAACACAACCTCCAGGAACACAACCTCATCACCTCCACTAACATCCCAATAACACAACCTCCAGGAACACAACCTCATCACCTCCACTAACTTCCCAATAACACAACCTCCAGAAACACATCCTCATCACCTCCACTAACTTCCCAATAACACAATCTACAGAAACCCATCAGCTCCACTAACTTCCCAATAATACAACCTTCAGATACCCATCCACATCACCTCCACTAACTTCCCATTAACAAAACCTCCAGAAACACATTCACTTCACCTCCACGAACTCCCCAATAACACAACATCCTGAATGACGTCCACTTCACCCCCATAAACATCCCAATAACACAAACTCCATAAACACATCCTCATCTGCACAACTAACTTCCCAATAACACAACCACCAGAAACACATCCTCATCACCTCTACTAACTTCCCAATAACACAACGTCCCGAAACACATCCTCATCACCTCCACTAACTTCCCAATAACACAACCTCCAGAAACACATCCTCATCACCTCCACTAACTTCCCAATAACACAACCTCCAGAAACACATCCACTTCACCTCCACTAACTTCCCAATAACACAAACTCCAGAAACACATCCTCATCACCTCCACTACCTTCCCAAGAACACAACCTCCAGAAACACATCCTCATCACCTCCACTAACCTCCCAATAACACAAACTCCAGAAACACATCCTCATCACCTCCACTAAATTCCCAATAATACAACCTCCAGAAACACATCCTCATCACCTCCACTAACTTCCCAATAACACAACCTCCAGAAACACATCCTCATAACCTCCATTAACCTCCCAATCACACAACCACCATTTACACATTCACATAACCTCCATTAACTTCCCAATAACACAACTTGCAAAAACGCAACCTCCAGAAACACATCGTCATCAACCCAACTAACCCCAATAACACAACCTCCAGAAACACATCCTCATCACCACCACTAACCTCCCAATAACACAAACCGGCAGGAACACATCCTCAACAACTCCACTAACTTCCCAATAACACCAACTCCAGAAACACATCCTAATCAACTCCACTAACTCCTCAATTACAGAACCACCAGAAATCAAACCACTTCACCTCCACTAGCTTCCCAATAACTCAACCTCCAGAAACACGTCCTCATCACCTCAAATAACTTCCCAATAAAACAACCTCCAGAAACACGTCCCCATCACCTACAATAACCTCCCAATAACACAGCCTCCAGAACCCCATCTACATCACCTCCTCTAACTTCCCAATAACACAACCTCAAGAAACACATCCTCATCACCTCCACTAACTTCCCAATAACACAACCTACAGAAACACATCAGCATCACTTCCACTAACCTCCCAATAACATAACCTCCAGAAACACATTCTTATCACCTACACTAACCTCCCAATAACACAACCTCCAGAAACACATCCACATCAACTCCACTAACTTCCCAATAACACTACCTACAGAAACACATCCTCATCACCGCCACTAACCTCCCAATAACACAACCTCCAGAAACACATCCTCATCACCTCCACTAACTTCCCAATAACACAACCTCCAGAAAGACATCCCCATCACCACCACTAACTTCCCAATAACACAACCTCCAGAAACACATCCTCATCACCACGACTAAATTCCCAATAACACAACCTCCAGAAACATATCTACATCACCTCCACTAACTTCCCAATAACACAACCTCCAGAAAGACATGCCCATCACCACCACTAACTTCCCAATAACACAACCTCCAGAAACACATCCTCATCACCACGACTAACTTCCCAATAACACAACCCCCAGAAACATATCTACATCACCTCCACTAACATCCCAATAACAGAACCTCCAGAAACTCATCCTCAAAACCTCCACTAACCTCCCAATAACATAACCTCCAGAAACACATCCACATCAACTCCACTAACTTCCCAATAACACAACCTACAGAAACACATCCTCATCACCTCCACTAACTTCCCAATAACACAACCTCCAGAAACACATCCTCATCACCACGACTAACTTCCCAATAACACAACCTCCAGAAAGACATCCCCATCACCACCACTAACTTCCCAATAACACAACCTCCAGAAACACATCCTCATCACCACGACTAACTTCCCAATAACACAACCTCCAGAAACAGATCCACATCACCTCCACTAACTTCCCAATAACACAACCTCCAGAAAGACATCCCCATCACCACCACTAACTTCCCAAGAACACAACCTCCAGAAACACATCCTCATCACCACGACTAACTTCCCAATAACACAACCCCCAGAAACTTATCGACATCACCTCCACTAACATCCCAATAACAGAACCTCCAGAAACACATCCTCAACACCTCCACTAACTTCCCAATAACAAAACATCCAGAAACACATCCTCATCACCTCCACTAACTTCCCAATAACACAACCTCCAAAAACACGTCCTCATCACCTCCACTAGCTTCCCAATAATTCAACCTCCAGAAACACGTCCTCATCACCTCCACTAGCTTCCCAATAACACAACCTCCAGAAACACATCCTCATCACATCCACTAACCTCCCAATAACACAACCTCCAGAAACACATCCTGATCCCCTCCAATAACTTCCCAATAAAACAACCTCCAGAAACACGTCCTCATCACCTCCACTAACTTCCCAATAACACAACCTCCAGAAACACATCCTCATCACATCCACTAACCTCCCAATAACACAACCTCCAGAAACACATCCTGATCCCCTCCACTAACTACCCAATAACACAACCTCCAGAAACACATCCTCATCACCTCCACTAACTTCACAATAACACAACCTACACAAACCCATCCACATCACCTCCACTAACTTCCCAATAACACAACATGCAGAAACACATCCTCATCACCTCCGCTAACCTCCAAATAACACAACCTCCAGAAACACATCCTCATCACCTCCACTAACTCGTCAAGAACACAACCTCCAGATACACATCCTCATCACCTCCACTAACTTCCCGACAACACAACCTCCAGATCCACATTCACATCACCTCCACTAACGTCACAATAACACAACCTCCAGAAACACATCCTCAATACCTCCACTAACTTCCCAATAACACAATCTCCAGAAACCCATCCTCATCACATCCACTAACTTCCCAATAACACAACCTCCAGAAACACATCCTGATCACCTCCACTAACTTCACAATAACACAACCTCCAGAAACTCACCCTCATCACCTCCACTAACTTCCCTATAACACAGCCTCCAGAAACACGTCCTCATCACCTCCACTAACTTCCCAATAACACAACCTCCACAACCACATCCTCATCACCTCCACTAACTCCCCAATAACACAACCTCCAGAAACACATCCACATCACCTCCACTAACTCGTCAAGAACACAACCACCAGAAACACATCCTCATCACATCCACTAACTCGTCAAGAACACAACCTCCAGATACACATCCTCATCACCCCCACTAACTCGTCAAGAACACAACCACCAGAAACGCATCCTCATCACATCCACTAACTTGTCAAGAACACAACCACCAGAAGCACATCCTCATCACCTCCACTAACTTCCCAATAACACAACCTCCAGAAACACATCCTCATCACCTCCACTAAGTTCCCAATAACACAAACTCCAGATACACATCCTCATCACCTCCACTAACTTCACAATAACACAACCTCCAGAACCACATCCTCATCACCTCCACTAACTTCCCTATAACACAACCTCCAGAAACACATCCTCATCACCTCCACTAACTTCCCAATAACACAACCTCCAGAAAGACATCCCCATCACCACCACTAACTTCCCAAGAACACAACCTCCAGAAACACATCCTCATCACCACGACTAACTTCCCAATAACACAACCCCCAGAAACTTATCTACATCACCTCCACTAACATCCCAATAACAGAACCTCCAGAAACACATCCTCAACACCTCCACTAACTTCCCAATAACAAAACATCCAGAAACACATCCTCATCACCTCCACGAACTTCCCAATAACACAACCTCCAAAAACACGTCCTCATCACCTCCACTAGCTTCCCAATAATTCAACCTCCAGAAACACGTCCTCATCACCTCCACTAGCTTCCCAATAACACAACCTCCAGAAACACATCCTCATCACATCCACTAACCTCCCAATAACACAACCTCCAGAAACACATCCTGATCCCCTCCACTAACTTCCCAATAACACAACCTCCAGGAACACAACCTCTTCACCTCCACTAACCTCCCAATAACACAACCTCCAGAAACACATCCTCATCACCTCCACTAACATCCCAATAACACAACCTCCAGGAACACATCCTCATCACCTCCACTAACTTCCCAATAACACAACCTCCAGAAACACATCCTCATCACCTCCACTAACTTCCCAATAACACAATCTCCAGAAACCCATCAGCTCCACTAACTTCCCAATAATACAACCTTCAGATACCCATCCACATCACCTCCACTAACTTCCCATTAACAAAACCTCCAGAAACACATTCACTTCACCTCCACGAACTCCCCAATAACACAACATCCTGAATGACGTCCACTTCACCCCCATAAACATCCCAATAACACAAACTCCATAAACACATCCTCATCTGCACAACTAACTTCCCAATAACACAACCACCAGAAACACATCCTCATCACCTCTACTAACTTCCCAATAACACAACGTCCCGAAACACATCCTCATCACCTCCACTAACTTCCCAATAACACAACCTCCAGATACACATCCTCATCGCCTCCACTAACCTCCAAATAACACAACCTCCAGAAACACATCCTCATCACCTCCACTAACTTCCCAATAACACAACCTCCAGATACACATCCTCATCGCCTCCACTAACCTCCAAATAACACAACCTCCAGAAACACATCCTCATCACCTCCACTAACTTCCCAATAACACAACCTCCAGAAACACATCCTCATCACCTCCAATAACCTCCCAATAACACAACCTCCAGAAACACATCCTCATCACCTCCACTGACTTCCCTAAACACAACCTCGAGAAACACATCCTCATCACCTCCACTAACTTCCCAATAACACAACCTCCAGAAACACATCCTCATCACCTCCACTAACCTCCCAATAACACAACCTCCAGAAACACATCCTCATCACCTCCACTAACTTCCCAATAACACAACCTCCAGAAACACGTCCTCATCACCTCCAATAACCTCCCAATAACACAACCTCCAGAAACACATCCACATCCCCTCCACTAACTTCCCAATAACACAACCACCAGAAACACATCCTCATCACCTCCACTGACTTCCCTATAACACAACCTCCAGAAACACATCCTCATCACCTCCACTAACTTCCCAATAACACAACCTCCAGATACACATCCTCATCACCTCCAATAACCTCCCAATAACAGAACCACCAGAAACACATCCTCATCACCTCCACTAACTTCCCAATAACACAACCTACAGAAACACATCCTCATCACCTCCACTAACTTCCCAATAACACAACCTCCAGAAACACATCCTCATCACCTCCACTAACTTCACAATAACACAACCTCCAGAACCACATCCTCATCACCTCCACTAACTTCCCCATAACCCAACCTCCAGATACACATCCTCATCGCCTCCAATAACCTCCCAATATCACAACCTCCAGAAACACATCCTCATCAACTCCACTTACTTCCCAATAACACAACCTCCAGAAACACATCCTCATCACCTCCACTGACTTCCCTATAACACAACCTCCAGAAACACATCCTCATCACCTCCACTAACTTCCCAATAACACAACCTCCAGATACACATCCTCATCACCTCCAATAACCTCCCAATAACAGAACCACCAGAAACACATCCTCATCACCTCCACTAACTTCCCAATAACACAACCTACAGAAACACATCCTCATCACCTCCACTAACTTCCCAATAACACAACCTCCAGAAACACATCCTCATCACCTCCACTAACTTCACAATAACACAACCTCCAGAACCACATCCTCATCACCTCCACTAACTTCCCCATAACACAACCTCCAGATACACATCCTCATCGCCTCCAATAACCTCCCAATAACACAACCTCCAGAAACACATCCTCATCAACTCCACTAACTTCCCAATAACACAACCTCCAGAAACACATCCTCTTCACCTCCACTAACCTGCCAATAACACAACCACCAGAAACCCATCCTCATCACCTCCACTAACTTCCCAATAACACAATCTCCAGAAACCCATCAGCTCCACTAACTTCCCAATAATACAACCTTCAGATACCCATCCACATCACCTCCACTAACTTCCCATTAACAAAACCTCCAGAAACACATTCACTTCACCTCCACGAACTCCCCAATAACACAACATCCTGAATGACGTCCACTTCACCCCCATAAACATCCCAATAACACAAACTCCATAAACACATCCTCATCTGCACAACTAACTTCCCAATAACACAACCACCAGAAACAAATCCTCATCACCTCCACTAACTTCCCAATAACACAACCTCCAGAAACACATCCTCATCAACCCAACTAACTTCCCAATAACACAACCTCCAGAAACACATCCTCATCACCTCCACTAACTTCCCAATAACACAACCTCCAGAAACACATCCTCATCACCTACACTAACTTCCCAATAACACAACCTCCAGATACACATCCTCATCACCTCCACTAACTCCTCAAGAATACAACCTCCAGAAACCCATCCTCATCACCTCCATTAACTTCCCAATAACACAACCTCCAGAAACACATCCACTTCACCTCCACTAACTTCCAAATAACACAAACTCCAGAAACACATCCTCATCACCTCCACTAACTTCCCAATAACACAACCTCCAGAACCACATCCACTTCACCTCCACTAACTTCCCAATAACACAAACTCCAGAAACACATCCTCATCACCTCCACTACCTTCCCAAGAACACAACCTCCAGAAACACATCCTCATCACCTCCACTAACTTCCCAATAACACAAACTCCAGAAACACATCCTCATCACCTCCACTAACTTCCCAATAACACAACCTCCAGAAACACATCCTCATCACCTCCACTAACTTCCCAATAACACAACCTCCAGAAACACATCCTCATCACCTCCACTAACTTCCCAATAACACAACCTCCAGAAACACTTCCTCATGACCTCCACTAACTTCCCAATAACACAACCTCCAGAAACACATCCTCCTCACCTCCACTAACCTCCCAATAACACAACCTCCAGAAACACATCCTCATCACCTCCACTAACTTCCCAATAACACAACCTCCAGAAACACATCCTCATCACCTCCACTAACTTCCCAATCACACAACCTCCAGAAACACATCCTCATCACCTCCACTAACGTCCCAATAGCACAACCTCCAGGAACACAACCTCATCACCTCCACTAACTTCCCAATAACACAACCTCCAGAAACACATCCACATCACCTACACTAACTTCCCAATAACACAACCTCCAGAAACACATCCTCATCACCTACACTAACTTTCCAATAACACAACCTCCAGAAACACATCCTCATCACCTCCACTAACATCCCAATAACACAACCTCCAGGAACACAACCTCATCACCTCAACTAACTTCCCAATAACACAACCTCCAGAAACACATCCTCATCACCTCCACTAACTTCCTAATAACACAATCTCCAGAAACCCATCAGCTCCACTAACTTCCCAATAATACAACCTTCAGATACCCATCCACATCACCTCCACTAACTTCCCATTAACAAAACCTCCAGAAACACATTCACTTCACCTCCACGAACTCCCCAATAACACAACATCCTGAATGACGTCCACTTCACCCCCATAAACATCCCAATAACACAAACTCCATAAACACATCCTCATCTGCACAACTAACTTCCCAATAACACAACCACCAGAAACACATCCTCATCACCTCTACTAACTTCCCAATAACACAACCTCCAGAAACACATCCACTTCACCTCCACTAACTTCCCAATAAGACAAACTCCAGAAACACATCCTCATCACCTCCACTAACTTCCCAATAACGCAACCTCCAGAAACACATTCTCATCATCTCCACTAACTTCCCAATAACACAACCTCCAGAAACAAATCCTCATCACCTCCACTAACATCCCAATAACACAACCTCCAGATACACATCCTCATCACCTCCACTAACTTCCCAATAACACAACCTCCAGAAACACATCCTCATCACCTCCACTAACTTCCCAATAACACAACCTCCAGAAACACATCCTCATCACCTCCACTAACTTCCCAATAACACAACCTCCAGATACACATCCTCATCACCTCCACTAACTTCCCAATAACACAACCTCCAGAAACACATCCTCATCACCTCCACTGACTTCCCTATAACACAACCTCCAGAAACACATCCTCATCACCTCCACTAACTTCCCAATAACACAACCTCCAGAAACACATCCTCATCACCTCCACTAACTTCCCAATAACACAACCTCCAGAAACACATCCTCATCACCTCCACTAACTTCCCAATAACACAACCTCCAGAAACACATCCTCATCACCTCCACTGACTTCCCTATAACACAACCTCCAGAAACACATCCTCATCACCTCCACTAACTTCCCAATAACACAACCTCCAGAAACACATCCTCATCACCTCCACTAACTTCCCAATAACACAACCTCCAGAAACACATCCTCATCACCTCCACTAACTGCCCAATAACACAACCTCCAGAAACACATCCACATCACCTCCACTAACTTCCCAATAACACAACCTCCAGAAACACATCCTCATCACCTCCACTAACTTCCCAATAACACAACCTCCAGAAACACATCCTCATCACCTCCACTAACTTCCCAAGAACACAACCTCCAGAAACACATCCTCATCACCTCCACTAACTTCCCAATAACACAACCTCCAGAAACCCATTCACATCACCTCCACTAACTTCCCAAGAACACAACCTCCAGATCTGGCAGATGGAATACAATGTTGACAAATGTGAGGTTATCCATTTTGGTAATTATAACGGCAAAAGGGATTATTATTTAAATGATAAAAAATTAAAACATGCTGATGTGCAGAGAGACCTGGGTGTGCTAGTGCATGAGTCGCAAAAAGTTGGTTTTCAGGTGCAACAGGTGATTAAGAAGGCAAATGGAGTTTTGTCCTTCATTGCTAGAGGGATGGAGTTTAAGACTAGGGAGGTTCTGCTGCAATTGTATAAGGTGTTAGTGAGGCCACACCTGGAGTATTCTGTTCAGTTTTGGTCTCCTTACTTGAGAAAGGACGAACTGGCACTGGAGGGTGTGCAGAGGAGATTCACTCGGTTAATCCCAGGGTTGGATTACGAGGAGAGGTTGAGTAGACTGGGACTGCACTCGTTGGAATTTAGAAGGATGAGGGGGGACCTTATAGAAACATATAAGATTATGAAGGGAATAGATAGGATAGATGCGGGCAGGTTGTTTCCACTGGCGGGTGAAAGCAGAACTAGGGGGCATAGCCTCAAAATAAGGGAAAGTAGATTGAGGACTGAGTTTAGGAGGAACTTCTTCACCCAAAGGGTTGTGAATCTATGGAATTCCTTGCCCAGTGAAGCAGTTGAGGCTCCTTCATTGAATGTTTTTAAGATAAAGATAGATAGTTTTTTGAAGAATAAAGGGATTAAGGGTTATGGTGTTCGGGCCGGAAAGTGGAGCTGAGTCCACAAAAGATCAGCCATGATCTCATTGAATGGTGGAGCAGGCTCGAGGGGCCAGATGGCCTACTCCTGCTCCTAGTTCTTATGTTCTTATGTTCTTATGTTCTATACACATCCACATCACCTCCACAACATCCCAATAACACAACCTCCAGAAACACATGCACATCCCCTCACTAACTTCCCAATAACACAACCTCCAGAAACACATCCACAGCCCCTCCACTAACTCCCCAATAACGCACCCTCCAGAAACACATCCACAGCCCCTCCAGTAACTTCCCAATAACACAACCACCAGAAACACATCCTCATCACCTCCAGTAACTTCCCAATAGCAGAATTGGACACTGAATGAAAATTAAATGTTTTCACTTTCGTTGGAAATGGTAGAAGTTATTGTGTGAGACTGTGGAGAATTTCAATCACAGAATGAGAACATTGATATTGAGATGCTGCCAGATTGGGAACCAATGTAGATCAGTGAGCAGAGGGACGGTACGTGACTGGCATTGTGTATGGGTTAGGATATGGACAGCAGAGTTGGGGGTGATCTGTGCTTCATGAAGATTTATAACAGCAATTGAGTGACTCGATTATTAATCGCAATAGTCGATTCTGGATTTGACACAGACACAGATGATGGATTGTTCTGCGATGAGGCGATGGCAAGTGGGCAGGATTGGGAATAGAAAGAACATCTGGATATAAATAATTTCAGTGTCAAAGGGAGCGCGGAGATTGTGACCCCAGTCTCCGATTTCAGCCAGAGAGCGGTGTGTGGATACTGGATAGGGACTGAGATTAGTGACTGGAACTGAAGAACATGCATTCAATCTTTCCAAGATGGAAATTCCAGAGCAATAATACACTTAAAGTAGTTTATACAATAAATAACTGGATAGTGAGACTTACCAGGGACACCGACTACAGCCAGGAGCGGATAATAACCCGCCTGAATTATATAGAGTACATCTAGGATCCAATATGCTGAAAGGAAAGGATCTCGAGCAATCCAATTAAGACCCTCGGATAAACTCCTGTCCATTGCTGTTAAGTCCCTGTGGTTAGATCCCAGATTCTGATCCATTGCTGTAACGTTCCTGTGGTTAGATCCCAGATTCTGATCCATTGCTGTAACGTTCCTGTTGTTAGATCCCAGATTCTGATCCATTGCTGTAACGTTCCTGTGGGTAGTTCCCAGATTCTGATCCATTGCTGTAACGTTCCTGTGGGTAGTTCCCAGATTCTGATCCATTGCTGTAACGTCCCTGTGGATAGTTCCCAGATTCTGATCCATTGCTGTAACGTTCCTGTGGGTAGTTCCCAGATTCTGATCCATTGCTGTCACGTTCCTGTGGATAGTTCCCGGATTCTGATCCATTGCTGTAACGTTCCTGTGGGTAGTTCCCAGATTCTGATCCATTGCTGTAACGTTCCTGTGGGTAGTTCCCAGATTCTGCTCCCTCCTCTCGGTCTCTCTGGAGCCGCTGATCTCTGGCAGTGTTGGAATTGACGCTCCCGCTGACTGTTTGGGATAACACAATGAAAGGAATCGCTTATTAATACAGAGACAAACCCTCCAGTGACACGGTTAGATCCATGGAGACTGACATTAATCACAGTCACTAAACAAACAGGCTCAGTTAACCCCTTTCAATCCAATACTTTTTCTATCACAATGAAATAGAAGATTAGCCGGGTCTGGATCGGTTGTGTGACAGTGACTGAGGGATGGAGTGTGGAAATAGTGGACACACTGACCCTGATACTCAATCCTCATTGATCTCTGAGTGGTTCCAGGGGACTGGGGCATTTTCCCTGCCCCATCCTGTTTATAAAAGGAGAGAGAGGGATAAACCCTGGAGTGACAGAGCAGTCAGTATAATGTTAGTCACCAGGACATTTCTAGGGCAGACTGGGCAACAGGAATATTGCTCCTTCGCGAGGAAATGGTGTTATGTGACCAGAAACACGGCGATATTCGTGGGAAATCACATCGCATGTTGTTATTGCAGTTATATTTCAAAATAACTGGAGGATTAATGAGGGAACTGATATGGATTTATGTACTGGGACATATTGTGATCAAATGCCATTTATTAGAGTTGTTCTCGAGTCCCAAAGCCGTGGATTAAAGGGTCTGTGACAGTGAGAATGTGAGATTGGCTAAGAAACAGAAAGCAGAGAGAAGCGATGAATGATAGTTATTCAGACAGGAGGGGAGGAGACACTGATGTTCACTCGGGGTCCACATGAGGACAATTGCTCTTCAAGATACAATTCACTGAAATAGGTTTCAATGGAAAGAATTTCAACATTCACAAATGACAGACACTCAGCAATGACACAGTGAGCAGTGTAGCAGCAATCTTCAGCAGCATGTTCCCAGATCTGTGAAAGGGAGGGTCACGGGGAAAGTAAATTTAAATCACTGTCGTGTGGGTGATGCATCAGGGAGGAGGGCAGAGGACAGGAAATATAAACTAAACGGGACAAGTTAAAAAAGTGTACAGGAAGGGAGCGGGGACATGTCCACACTTTGCACTGGAAGGTCATGGGGATAAGATTGGAAAAACCTCAGAAGATATTTAACTTGATCAATAGAGGCGGAGACTCGGAAAAGAAGGATGGTAGGATCATAGAGTCATCGAGGTCCAGAGCACAGAAAGGCCATTCGTCCCATCTGGACTGGGCAGGTCAAAAACAACCACCTGAGTATTTGAATCCCACTGTCTAACACTTTGCCAATAGCCTATAGAGTTATAACTAGGTTTATAGAGAGGACCATAGCTGAGGAATTGCTTCTTGTTCTGCCGCTAAATATACAAAAGGATGTGAGGATCTTGGAGACAAAACAAAGGGTATTTAATGGAGTGTTGTCAGGGATGGAGGATTTCAGTTGAATGGTGGGATTAGTGAACTGGAATTGTAATCTGTAGATCAGTTTAAGGTAAACAGCAATTTCACAGAGGACTCCAAATTAGGAAGGAGTTTAGAGAGAGTGAGCAGAAAGGGTTGCACTGGAGTGTGTGTGTGGGCTGGGGAGAGTGGCCTGGAGTGTGTGTGTGGGCTGGCCGGGAGTGGCCTGGAGTGTGTGTGTGGGCTGGCCGGGAGTGGCCTGGAGAGTGTGTGTGGGCTGGCCGGGAGTGGCCTGGAGTGTGTGTGTGGGCTGGGGAGAGTGGCCTGGAGTGTGTGTGTGGGCTGGGGAGAGTGACCTGGAGTGTGTGTGTGGGCTGGCCGGGAGTGGCCTGGAGTGTGTGTGTGGGCTGGCCGGGAGTGGCCTGGAGTGTGTGTGTGGGCTGGCCGGGAGTGGCCGGGAGTGTGTGTGTGGGCTGGGGGGAGTGGCCTGGAGTGTGTGTGTGGGCTGGCCGGGAGTGGCCTGGAGTGTGTGTGTGGACTGGCCGGGAGTGGCCTGGAGTGTGTGTGTGGGCTGCTCGGGAGTGGCCTGGAGTGTGTGTGTGGGATGGCCGGGAGTGGCTGGAGTGTGTGTGTGGGCTGGCCGGGAGTGGCCTGGCCTGGAGTGTGTGTGTGGGCTGGCCGGGAGTGGCCTGGAGTGTGTGTGTGGGCTGGCCGGGAGTGGCCTGGAGTGTGTGTGTGGGCTGGCCGGGAGTGGCCTGGAGTGTGTGTGTGGGCTGGCCGGGAGTGGCCTGGAGTGTGTGTGTGGGCTGGCCGGGAGTGGCCTGGAGTGTGTGTGTGGGCTGCTCGGGAGTGGCCTGCAGTGTGTGTGTGGGCTGGCCGTGAGTGGCCTGGAGTGTGTGTGTGGGTTGGCCGGGAGTGGCCTGGAGTGTGAGTGTGGGCTGGCCGGGAGTGGCCTGGAGTGTGAGTGTGGGCTGGCCGGGAGTGGCCTGGAGTGTGTGTGTGGGCTGGCCGGGAGTGGCCTGGAGTGTGTGTGTGGGTTGGCCGGGAGTGGCCTGGAGTGTGAGTGTTGGCTGGCCGGGAGTGGCCTGCAGTGTGTGTGTGGGCTGGCCGGGAGTGGCCTGGAGTGTGTGTGTTGGCTGGCCGGGATTGCCCTGCAGTGTGTGTGTGGGCTGGCCGGGAGTGGCCTGGAGTGTGTGTGTTGGCTGGCCGGGAGTGGTCTGCAGTGTGTGTGTGGGCTGGCCGGGAGTGGCCTGGAGTGTGAGTGTGGGCTGGCCGGGAGTGGCCTGGAGTGTGTGTGTTGGCTGGCCTGGAGTGGCCTGGAGTGTGTGTGTGGGCTGGCCGGGAGTGGCCTGGAGTATGTGTGTTGGCTGGCCGTGAGTGGCGGGAGTGTGAGTGTGGGCTGGCCTGGAGTGGCCTGGAGTGTGTGTGTGGGCTGGCCTGGAGTGGCCTGGAGTATGTGTGTTGGCTGGCTGTGAGTGGCCGGGAGTGTGTGTGTTGGCTGGCCTGGAGTGGCCGGGAGTGTGTGTGTGGGCTGGCCGGGAGTGTGTGTGTGGGATGGCCGGGAGTGGCCTGGAGTGTGAGTGTGGACTGGCCGGGAGTGGCCTGGAATGTGTGTGTGGGCTGGCCGGGAGAGTCCTTGAGTGTGTGTGTGGACTGGCCGGGAGTAGGCTGGAGTGTGTGTGTGGGCTGGCAGGGAGTGGCCTGGCCTGGGGTGTGTGTGGGGGCTGGTCGGGAGTGGCCTGGACTGTGTGTGTGGGCTGGCCGGGAGTCGCCTGGAGTGTTTGTGTGGGTGGCCGGGATTGGCCTGGAGTGTGTGTGTGGGCTGGCCGGGAGTGGCCTGGAGTGTGTGTGTTGGCTGGCCGGGAGTGGCCGGGAGTGTGTGTGTGGGCTGGCCGGGAGTGGCCTGGAGTGTGTGTGTTGGCTGGCCGGGAGTGGCCTGGAGTGTGAGTGTGGGCTGGCCGGGAGTGGCCTGGAGTGTGTGTGTTGGCTGGCCTGGAGTGGCCTGGAGTGTGTGTGTGGGCTGGCCGGGAGTGGCCTGGAGTGTGTGTGTGGGCTGGCCGGGAGTGGCCTGGAGTGTGTGTGTGGGCTGGCCGGGAGTGGCCTGGAGTGTGCGTGTGGGCTGGCCGGGAGTGGCCTCGCCTGGAGTGTGTGTGTGGGCTGGCCGGGAGTGGCCTGGAGTGTGTGTGTGGGCAGGCCGGGAGTGGCCTGGAGTGTGTGTGTGGGCTGGCCGGGAGTGGCCTGGAGTGTGTGTGTGGGCTGGCCGTGAGTTCCTTTAGTTTGTGTGTGGGATGGCCCGGAATGGCCTGGAGTGTGTTTGTGGGCTGGCCGGGAGTGGCCTGGAGTGTGTGTGTGGGCTGGCCGGGAGTGGCCTGGAGTGTGTGTGTGGGCTGGCCGGGAGTGGCCTGGAGTGTGTTTGTGGGCTGGCCGGGAGTGGCCTGGAGTGTGTGTGTGGGCTGGCCGGGAGTGGCCTGGAGTGTGTGTGTGGGCTGGCAGGGAGTGGTCTGGAGAGTGTGTGTTGGCTGGCCGGGAGTGGCCTGGAGTGTGTGTGTGGGCTGGCCGGGAGTGGCCTGGAGTGTGTTTGTGGGCTGGCCGGGAGTGGCCTGGAGTGTGTGTGGGCTGGCCGGGAGTGGCCTGGAGTGTGTGTGTGGGCTGGCCGGGAGTGGCCGGGAGTGTGAGTGTGGGCTGGCCGGGAGTGGCTTGGAGTGTGTGTGTGGGCTGGCCGGGAGTGGCCTGGAGTGTGTGTGTGGTCTGGCCGGGAGTGGCCTGGTGTGTGTGTGTGGGCTGGCCGGGAGTGGCCTGGAGTGTGTGTGTGGGCTGGCCGGGAGTGGCCTGGAGTGTGTGTGTGGGCTGGCCGGGAGTGGCCTGGAGTGTGTGTGTGGGCTGGCCGGGAGTGGCCTGGCCTGGAGTGTGTGTGTGGACTGGCCGGGAGTGGCCTGGAGTGTGAGTGTGGACTGGCCGGGAGTGGCCTGGAGTGTGTGTGTGGGCTGGCCGGGAGTGGCTTCGCCTGGAGTGTGAGTGTGGGCTGGCCGGGACTGGCCTGGAGTGTGCGTGTGGGCTGGCCGGGAGTGGCCTCGCCTGGAGTGTGAGTGTGGGATGGCCGGGACTGGCCTGGAGGGTATGTGTGTGCTGGTCGGGAGTGGCCTGGAGTGTGTGTGTGGGCTGGACGGGAGTGGCCTGGAGTGTGTGTGTGGGCTGGCCGGGAGTGGCTTGGAGCGTGTGTGTGGGCTGGCCGGGAGTGGCCTGGAGTGTGTGTGTGGGCTGGCCGTGAGTGGCCTGGAGTGTGTGTGTGGGTTGGACAGGAGTGACCTGGAGTTTGTGTGCGGGCTGGCCGGGAGTGGCCCTGGAGTATGTGTGTGGGCTGGCCGGGAGTGGCCTGGAGTTTGTGTGTGGGCTGGCCGGGAGTGACCTGGAGTTTGTGTGTGGGCTGGCCGGGAGTGACCTGGAGTTTGTGTGTGGGCTGGCCGGGAGTGGCCTGGAGTATGTGTGTGGGCTGGCCGGGAGTGGCCTGGAGTGTGTGTGTGGGCTGGCCGGGAATGGCCTGGAGTGTGTTTGTGGGCTGGCCGGGAGTGGCCTGGAGTGTGTGTGTGGGCTGGCCGGGAGTGGCTTGGAGTGTGTGTGTGTGGGCTGGCCGGGAGTGGCCTGGAGTGTGTGTGTGGGCTGGCCGGGAGTGGCCTGGAGTATGTGTGTGGGCTGGCCGGGAGCGGCCTGGAGTGTGTGTGTGGGCTGGCCGGGAATGGCCTGGAGTGTGTTTGTGGGCTGGCCGGGAGTGGCCTGGAGTGTGTGTGTGGGCTGGCCGGGAGTGGCTTGGAGTGTGTGTGTGGGCTGGCCGGGAGTGGCCTGGAGTGTGTGTGTGGGCTGGCCGGGAGTGGCCTGGAGTGTGTGTGTGGGCTGGCCGTGAGTGGCCTGGAGTGTGTGTGTGGGCTGGCCGGGAGTGGCCTGGAGTGTGTGTGTGGGCTGGCCGGGAGTGGCCTGGAGTGTGTGTGGGCTAGCCGTGAGTGGCCTGGAGTGTGTTTGTGGGCTGGCCGGGAGTGGCCTGGAGTGTGTGTGTTGCCTGGCCGGGAGTGGCCTGGAGTGTGTGTGTGGGCTGGCCGGGAGTGGCCTGGAGTGTGTGTGTGGGCTGGCCGGGAGTGGCCTGGAGTGTGTGTGTGGGCTGGCCGGTAGTGGCCTGGAGTGTGTGTGTGGGCTGGCCGGGAGTGGCCTGGAGTGTGTGTGTGGGATGGTCGGGGGTGGCCAGGCCTGGAGTGTGTGTCTGGGCTGGCCGGGAGTGGCCTGGAGTGTGTGTGTGGGCTGGCCGTGAGTGGCCTGGAGTGTGTGCGTGGGCTGGCCGGGAATGGCCGGGAGTGTGCGTGTGGGCTGGCCGGGAGTGGCCTGGAGTGTGAGTGTGGACTGGCCGGGAGTGGCCTGGCCTGGAGTGTGTGTGTGGACTGGCCGGGAGTGGCCTGGAGCGTGTGTGTGGGCTGGCCGGGAGTGGCCTGGAGTGTGTGTGTGGGCTGGCCGGGAGTGGCCTGGAGCGTGTGTGTGGGCTGGCTGGGAGTGGCCGGGAGTGTGTGTGTGGGCTGGCCGGGAGTGGTCTGGCCTGGAGTGTGTGTGTGGGCTGGCCGGGAGTGGCCTGGAGTGTGTGTGTGTGCTGGCCCGGAGTGGCCTGGAGTGTGTGTGTGGGATGGTCGGGGGTGGCCAGGCCTGGAGTGTGTGTCTGGGCTGGCCGGGAGTGGCCTGGAGTGTGTGTGTGGGCTGGCCGTGAGTGGCCTGGAGTGTGTGCGTGGGCTGGCCGGGAATGGCCGGGAGTGTGCGTGTGGGCTGGCCGGGAGTGGCCTGGAGTGTGAGTGTGGACTGGCCGGGAGTGGCCTGGCCTGGAGTGTGTGTGTGGACTGGCCGGGAGTGGCCTGGAGCGTGTGTGTGGGCTGGCCGGGAGTGGCCTGGAGTGTGTGTGTGGGCTGGCCGGGAGTGGCCTGGAGCGTGTGTGTGGGCTGGCTGGGAGTGGCCGGGAGTGTGTGTGTGGGCTGGCCGGGAGTGGTCTGGCCTGGAGTGTGTGTGTGGGCTGGCCGGGAGTGGCCTGGAGTGTGTGTGTGTGCTGGCCGGGAGTGGCCTTGCCTGGAGTGTGAGTGTGGACTGGTCGGGAGTGGCCTGGAGTGTGAGTGTGGGCTGGCCGGGAGTGGCCTGGAGTGTGTGTGTGTGCTGGCCGGGAGTGGCCTTGCCTGGAGTGTGAGTGTGGACTGGTCGGGAGTGGCCTGGAGTGTGTGTGTGGACTGGCCGGGAGTGGCCTGGAGTGTGTGTGTGTGCTGGCCGGGAGTGGCCTTGCCTGGAGTGTGTGTGTGGACTGGCCGGGAGTGGCCTGGAGTGTGTATGTGGGCTGGCCGGGAGTGGCCTTGCCTGGAGTGTGTGTGTGGACTGGCCGGGAGTGGCCTGGAGTGTGTGTGTGGGCTGGCCGGGAGTGGCCTTGCCTGGAGTGTGTGTGTGGACTGGCCGGGTGTGGCCTGGTGTGTGTGTGTGGGCTGGCCGTGAGTGGCCTGGAGTGTGTGTGTGGGCTGGCCGGGAGTGACCTGGAGTTTGTGTGCGGGCTGGCCGGGAGTGGCCTGGAGTATGTGTGTGGGCTGGCCGGGAGTGGCCTTGAGTGTGAGTGTGGGCTGGCCGGGAGTGGCCTGGAGTGTGTGTGTTGGCTGGCCTGGAGTGGCCTGGAGTGTGTGTGTGGGCTGGCCGGGAGTGGCCTAGAGTCTGAGTGTTGGCTGGCCGGGAGTGGCCTGCAGTGTGTGTGTGGGCTGGCCGGGAGTGGCCTGTAGTGTGTGTGTTGGCTGGCCGGGTGTGGCCTGCAGTGTGTGTGTGGGCTGGCCGGGAGTCGCCTGGAGTGTTTGTGTGGGTGGCCGGGATTGGCCTGGACTGTGTGTGTGGGCTGGCCGGGAGTGGCCTGGAGTGTGTGTGTGGGCTGGCCGGGAGTGGCCTGGAGTGTGTGTGTGGTCTGGCCGGGAGTGGCCTGGAGTATGTGTGTGTGGGCTGGCCGGGAGTTCCTTTCGTGTGTGTGTGGATTGGCCCGGAATGGCCTGGAGTGTGTTTGTGGGCTGGCCGGGAGTGGCCTGGAGTGTGTGTGGGGGCTGGCCGGGAGTGGCTTGGAGTGTGTGTGTGGACTGGCAGGGAGTGGCCTTGAGTGTGTGTGTGGGCTGGCCGGGAGTGGCCTGGAGTGTGTGTGGGGGCTGGCCGGGAGTGGTCTGGAGTGTGTGTGTGGGCTGGCAGGGAGTGGCCTTGAGTGTGTGTGTGGGCTGGCCGGGAGTGGCCTGGAGTGTGTGTGTGGGCTGGCAGGGAGTGGCCTGGAGTGTTTGTGTGGGCTGGCCGGGAGTGGCCTGGCCTGGAGTGTGTGTGTGGGCTGGCCGGGAGTGGCCTGGAGTGTGTGTGTGGGCTGGCCGGGAGTGGCCTGGAGTGTGTGTGTGGGCTGGCCCGGAGTGACCTGGAGTGTGTGTGTGGGCTGGCCGGGAGTGGCCTGGAGTGTGTGTGTTGGCTGGCCGGGAGTGGCCTGGAGTGTGTGTGTGGGGCGGGAGTGGCCTGGAGTGTGTGTGTGGGCTGGCCGGACGTGGCCTGGAGTGTGTGTGTTGGCTGGCCGGGAGTGGCCTGGACTGTGCGTGTGGGATGGCCGGGAGTGACCTGGAGTGTGTGTGTGGGCTGGCCGGGAGTGGCCTGGAGTGTGTGTGTGGGCTGGCCGGAAGTGGCCTGGTGTGTGTGTGTGTGCTGGCCCGGAGTGGCCTGGAGTGTGTGTGTGGGGCGGGAGTGACCTGGAGTGTGTGTGTGGGCTGGCCGGGAGTGGCCTGGAGTGTGTGTGTGGGCTGGCCGGGAGTGGCCTGGTGTGTGTGTGTGTGCTGGCCCGGAGTGACCTGGAGTGTGTGTGTGGGCTGGCCGGGAGTGGGCTGGAGTGTGTGTGTGGGCTGGCCGGGAGTGGCCTGGAGTGTGTGTGTGGGCTGGCCGGGAGTGGCCTGGAGTGTGTGTGTGGGGCGGGAGTGGCCTGGAGTGAGTGTGTGGGCTGGCCGGGAGTGGCCTGGAGTGTGTGTGTGGGGCGGGAGTGGCCTGGAGTGAGTGTGTTGGCTGGCCGGGAGTGGCCTGGAGTGTGTGTGTGGGCAGGCCGGGAGTGGCCTGGAGTGTGTGTGTGGGGCGGGAGTGGCCTGGAGTGAGTGTGTTGGCTGGCCGGGAGTGGCCTGGAGTGTGTGTGTGGGCAGGCCGGGAGTGGCTTGGAGTGTGCGTGTGGGATGGCCGGGAGTGACCTGGAGTGTGTGTGTGGGCTGGCCGGGAGTGGCCTGGAGTGTGTGTGTGGGCTGGCCGGGAGTGGCCTGGTGTGTGTGTGTGTGCTGGCCCGGAGTGGCCTGGAGTGTGTGTGTGGGCTGGCCGGGAGTGGCCTGGAGTGTGTGTGTGGGCTGGCCGGGAGTGGCCTGGTGTGTGTGTGTGGGCTGGCCGGGAGTGACCTGGAGTGTGTGTGTGGGCTGGCCGGGAGTGGCCTGGCCTGGAGTGTGTGTGTGGGCTGGCCGGGAGTGGCCTGGAGTGTGTGTGTGGGCTGGCCGGGAGTGGCCTGGTGTGTGTGTGTGTGCTGGCCCGGAGTGGCCTGGAGTGTGTGTGTTGCCTGGCCGGGAGTGGCCTGGAGTGTGTGTGAGTGGGCTGGCCGGGAGTGGCCTGGAGTGTGTGTGTGGGCTGGCCCGGAGTGACCTGGAGTGTGTGTGTGGGCTGGCCGGGAGTGGCCTGGAGTGTGTGTGTTGGCTGGCCGGGAGTGGCCTGGAGTGTGTGTGTGGGCTGGCCGGGAGTGTCCTGGAGTGTGTGTGTTGGCTGGCCGGGAGTGGCCTGGACTGTGTGTGTGGGCTGGCCGAGAGTGGCCTGGAGTGTGTGCGTGGGCTGGCCGGGAGTGGCCTGGAGTGTGTGTGTGGGCTGGCCGGGAGTGGCCTGGAGTGTGTGTGTGTGCTGGCCCGGAGTGGCCTGGAGTGTGTGTGTGGACTGGCCGGGGGTGGCCAGGCCTGGAGTGTGCGTGTGGGCTGGCCGGGAGTGGCCTGGAGTGTGTGCGTGGGCTGGCCGGGAACGGCCTGGAGTGTATGTGTGGGCTGGCCGGGGGTGGCCAGGCCTGGAGTGTGTGTGTGGGCTGGCCGGGAGTGGCCTGGAGTGTGTGTGTTGGCTGGCCGGGAGTGGCCTGGACTGTGTGTGTGGGCTGGCCGAGACTGGCCTGGAGTGTGTGTGTGGGCTGGCCGGGAGTGGCCTGGAGTGTGTGTGTGGGCTGGCCGGGAGTGGCCTGGAGTGTGTGTGTGGGCTGGCCGTGAGTGGCCTGGAGTGTGTGCGTGGGCTGGCCGGGAATGGCCGGGAGTGTGTGTGTGGGCTGGCCGGGAGTGGCCTGGCCTGGAGTGTGTGTGTGAACTGGCCGGGAGTGGCCTGGAGTGTGAGTGTGGACTGGCCGGGAGTGGCCTGGAGCGTGAGTGTGGGCTGGCCGGGAGTGGCCTGGCCTGGAGTGTGTGTGTGGACTGGCCGGGAGTGGCCTGGAGTGTGAGTGTGGACTGGCCGGGAGTGGCCTGGAGCGTGTGTGTGGGCTGGCTGGGAGTGGCCGGGAGTGTGTGTGTGGGCTGGCCGGGAGTGGTCTGGCCTGGAGTGTGTGTGTGGGCTGGCCGTGAGTGGCCTGGAGTGTGTCTGTGGGCTCGCCGGGAGTGGCCTGGAGTGTGTGTGTGTGCTGGCCATGAGTGGCCTGGAGTGTGTGTGTGGGCTGGCCGGGAGTGGCCTTGCCTGGAGTGTGTGTGTGGGCTGGCCGGGAGTGGCCTGGAGTGTGTGTGTGGGCTGGCCGGGAGTGGCCTGGCCTGGAGTGTGTGTGTGGGCTGGCCGGGAGTGGCCTGGAGTGTTTGTGTGGACTGGCCGGGAGTGGCCTGGAGTGTGTGTGTGGGCTGGACAGGAGTGACCTGGAGTGTGTGTGTGGACTGGCCGGGAGTGGCCTGGAGTGTGTGTGTGGGCTGGCCGTGAGTGGCCTGGAGTGTGTGTGTGGGCTGGACAGGAGTGACCTGGAGTTTGTGTGCGGGCTGGCCGGGAGTGGCCTGGAGTATGTGTGTGGGCTGGCCGGGAGTGGCCTGGAGTGTGTGTGTTGGCTGGCCGGGAGTGGCCTAGAGTCTGAGTGTTGGCTGGCCGGGAGTGGCCTGGAGTGTGTTTGTGGGCTGGCCGGGAGTGGCCTGCAGTGTGTGTGTGGGCTGGTCGGGAGTGGCCTGGAGTGTGTGTGTTGGCTGGCCTGGAGTGGCCTGGAGTGTGTCTGTGGGCTGGCCGGGAGTGGCCTGGAGTGTGTGTGTGGGCTGGCCGGGAGTGGCCTGGAGTGTGTGTGTTGGCTGGCCGGAGTGGCCTGGAGTGTGTGTGTGTCGTTTGGCCGGGAGTGGCCTGGAGTATGTGTGTGGGCTGGCCGGGAGTGGCCTGGAGTATGTGTGTGGGCTGGCCGGGAGTGGCCTGGAGTGTGTGTGTGGACTGGCCGTGAGTGGCCTGGAGTGTGTGTGTGGGCTGGCCGGGAGAGTCCTGGAGTGTGTGTGTGGGCTGGCCTGGAGTGGCCGGGAGTGTGTGTGTGGGCTGGCCGGGAGTGGCCTGGAGTGTGTGTGGGCTGGCCGGGCGTGGCCTGGAGTGTGTGTGGACTGGCCGGGAGTGGCCTGGCCGGGAGTGTGTGTGTTGGCTGGCCGGGAGTGGCCTGGAGTGTGTGTGTGGGCTGGCCGGGAGTGGCCTGGAGTGTGTGTGTGGGCTGGCCGGGAGTGGCCTGTAGTGTGTGTGTTGGCTGGCCGGGAGTGGCCTGGACTGTGTGTGTGGACTGGCCGAGAGTGGCCTGGAGTGTGTGCGTGGGCTGGCCGGGAGTGGCCTGGAGTGTGTGTGTGGGCTGGCCGGGAGTGGCCTGGAGTGTGTGTGTGTGCTGGCCCGGAGTGGCCTGGAGTGTGTGTGTGGACTGGCCGGGGGTGGCCAGGCCTGGAGTGTGCGTGTGGGCTGGCCGGGAGTGGCCTGGAGTGTGTGCGTGGGCTGGCCGGGAACGGCCTGGAGTGTATGTGTGGGCTGGCCGGGGGTGGCCAGGCCTGGAGTGTGTGTGTGGGCTGGCCGGGAGTGGCCTGGAGTGTGTGTGTTGGCTGGCCGGGAGTGGCCTGGACTGTGTGTGTGGGCTGGCCGAGACTGGCCTGGAGTGTGTGTGTGGGCTGGCCGGGAGTGGCCTGGAGTGTGTGTGTGGGCTGGCCGGGAGTGGCCTGGAGTGTGTGTGTGGGCTGGCCGGGAGTGGCCTGGAGTGTGTGTGTGGGCTGGCCGTGAGTGGCCTGGAGTGTGTGCGTGGGCTGGCCGGGAATGGCCGGGAGTGTGTGTGTGGGCTGGCCGGGAGTGGCCTGGCCTGGAGTGTGTGTGTGAACTGGCCGGGAGTGGCCTGGAGTGTGAGTGTGGACTGGCCGGGAGTGGCCTGGAGCGTGAGTGTGGGCTGGCCGGGAGTGGCCTGGCCTGGAGTGTGTGTGTGGACTGGCCGGGAGTGGCCTGGAGTGTGAGTGTGGACTGGCCGGGAGTGGCCTGGAGCGTGTGTGTGGGCTGGCTGGGAGTGGCCGGGAGTGTGTGTGTGGGCTGGCCGGGAGTGGTCTGGCCTGGAGTGTGTGTGTGGGCTGGCCGTGAGTGGCCTGGAGTGTGTCTGTGGGCTCGCCGGGAGTGGCCTGGAGTGTGTGTGTGTGCTGGCCATGAGTGGCCTGGAGTGTGTGTGTGGGCTGGCCGGGAGTGGCCTTGCCTGGAGTGTGTGTGTGGGCTGGCCGGGAGTGGCCTGGAGTGTGTGTGTGGGCTGGCCGGGAGTGGCCTGGCCTGGAGTGTGTGTGTGGGCTGGCCGGGAGTGGCCTGGAGTGTTTGTGTGGACTGGCCGGGAGTGGCCTGGAGTGTGTGTGTGGGCTGGACAGGAGTGACCTGGAGTGTGTGTGTGGACTGGCCGGGAGTGGCCTGGAGTGTGTGTGTGGGCTGGCCGTGAGTGGCCTGGAGTGTGTGTGTGGGCTGGACAGGAGTGACCTGGAGTTTGTGTGCGGGCTGGCCGGGAGTGGCCTGGAGTATGTGTGTGGGCTGGCCGGGAGTGGCCTGGAGTGTGTGTGTTGGCTGGCCGGGAGTGGCCTAGAGTCTGAGTGTTGGCTGGCCGGGAGTGGCCTGGAGTGTGTTTGTGGGCTGGCCGGGAGTGGCCTGCAGTGTGTGTGTGGGCTGGTCGGGAGTGGCCTGGAGTGTGTGTGTTGGCTGGCCTGGAGTGGCCTGGAGTGTGTCTGTGGGCTGGCCGGGAGTGGCCTGGAGTGTGTGTGTGGGCTGGCCGGGAGTGGCCTGGAGTGTGTGTGTTGGCTGGCCGGAGTGGCCTGGAGTGTGTGTGTGTCGTTTGGCCGGGAGTGGCCTGGAGTATGTGTGTGGGCTGGCCGGGAGTGGCCTGGAGTATGTGTGTGGGCTGGCCGGGAGTGGCCTGGAGTGTGTGTGTGGACTGGCCGTGAGTGGCCTGGAGTGTGTGTGTGGGCTGGCCGGGAGAGTCCTGGAGTGTGTGTGTGGGCTGGCCTGGAGTGGCCGGGAGTGTGTGTGTGGGCTGGCCGGGAGTGGCCTGGAGTGTGTGTGGGCTGGCCGGGCGTGGCCTGGAGTGTGTGTGGACTGGCCGGGAGTGGCCTGGCCGGGAGTGTGTGTGTTGGCTGGCCGGGAGTGGCCTGGAGTGTGTGTGTGGGCTGGCCGGGAGTGGCCTGGAGTGTGTGTGTGGGCTGGCCGGGAGTGGCCTGTAGTGTGTGTGTGGGCTGGCCGGGAGTGGCCTGGAGTGTGTGTGTGGACTGGCCGGGAGTGGCCTGGAGTGTGTGTGTGGGCTGGCCGGGAGTGGCCTGGCCGGGAGTGTGTGTGTGGGCTGGCCGGGAGTGGCCTGGAGTGTGTGTGTGGGCTGGCTGGGAGTGGCCTGGAGTGTGTGTGTGGGCTGGCCGGGAGTGGCCGGGAGTGTGTGTGTGGGCTGGCCGGGAGTGGCCGGGAGTGTGTGTGTGGGCTGGCCGCGAGTGGCCTGGAGTGTGTATGTGGGCTGGCCGGGAGTGGCCTGGAGTGTGTGTGTGGGCTGGCCGGGAGTGGCCTGGAGTGTGTGTGTGGGCTGGCCGGGAGTGGCCTGGCCTGGAGTGTGTGTGTGGGCTGGCCGGGAGTGGCCTGGAGTGTGTATGTGGGCTGGCCGGGAGTGGCCTGGAGTGTGTGTGTGGGTTGGCCGGGAGTGGCCTGGAGTGTGTGTGTGGGCTGGCCGGGAGTGGCCTGGCCTGGAGTGTGTGTGTGGGCTGGCCGCGAGTGGCCTGGAGTGTGTGTGTGGGCTGGCCGGGAGTGGCCTGGCCTGGAGTGTGTGTGTGGACTGGCCGGGAGTGGCCTGGAGTGTGTGTGTGGGCTGGCCGGGAGTGGCCTGGAGTGTGTGTGTGGGCTGGCCGGGAGTGGCCTGGAGTGTGTGTGTGGGCTGGCCGGGAGTGGCCTGGAGTGTGTGTGTGGGCTGGCCGGGAGTGGCCTGGAGTGTGTGTGGGCTGGCCGGGAGTGGCCTGGAGTGTGTGTGTGGGCTGGCCTCCCACCTGCCCCCTCATTGTAGAATCGACTTGCGTATTCTAGAAACTCCCCCCATTTCTTACTGTTTTTCCAGGGAATAATTTACAGTGGACCCTGGGCAGTATATCATTATATACAGTGGTCTCTGGCTAGTATATCATTATATACAGTGGTCCCTGGGTAGTATATCATTATTTACAGTGGTTCCTGGGCAGTATATCATTATATACAGTGGTCCCTGGGCAGTATATCATTATTGACAGTGGTCCCTGGGCAGTATATCATTATTGACAGTGGTCCCTGGGCTGTATATCATTATATACAGTGGTCCCTGAGTAGCATATCATTATATACAGTGTTCTCGGGCTAGTCTATCATTATATACAGAGGTCCCTGGGCAGTATATCATTATTTACAGTGGTCTCTGTGCAGAATATCATTTTTTTAAGTGGTCCCTGGGCAGTATATCATTATTTACATTGGTCCCTGGGCAGTATATCATTATTTACATTGGTCCCTGGGCAGTATATCTTTATATACAGTGGTCCCTGCGCAGTATATCATTATTGACAGTGGTCCCTGGGTAGTATATCATTATTTACAGTGGCCTCTGTGCAGAATATCATTATTTACAGTAGTCCCTGGGTGGTATGTCATGACTTACAGTGGTCACTGGGTTGTATTTCATTATTTACAGTGGTCTCTGTGCAGAATATCATTATATACAGTGGTTCCTGGGTAGTATGTCATTACTTACAGTGGTCCCTGGGTAGAATATCGTTATCTTCAGCGGTTCCTGGGTTGTATACCATTATTTACAGTGGCCTTGGGGAGGTAGCATCATTTACAGTGGCCACTGGATAGTATTTCATTAGTTACAGTGGTCCCTGGGCAGTATATCATTATTTACAGTGGTCCTTGGATAGTGCATCATTATTTACAGTGATCCCAGGGTAGATTATTATCATTTGCAATGGTCCTTTGGTAGTACAGCATTTTTTACACGGGTCCCTGAGTAGTATCTCATTCTTTACAGTGGTCCCTGGGAAGCATATCGTCATTTACAGTGGTCCCTGTGTAGTATATCATTATGCACAGCGGTCCCTGGGTAGAATAACATTATATACAGTTGTCCCTAGTTAGTAAATCATTATTTACAGTCGTCCCTGGATAGTATACCATTATTTACAGTGGCCTTGGGTAGGTATCATCATTTACAGTGGTCACTGGATAGTAATCCATTATTTACAGTGGTCTCTGGGTAGAATATCATTATTTACAGTGGTCCCTGGATAGTATATCATTATCTGCAGTGGTCCCTGGTTAGAATATCTTTATTTACAGTGGTCCCTGGGTAGTATCTCATTATTTACAATGGTCCCTGTGTGTTATATCAGTATCTACACGGGTCCCTGGGTATTATCTCATTACTTACAGTGTCCCTGGGGAGAATATCATTATTTACAGTGGTCTCTGGGTAGTATATCATTATTTACAGTGGTCCCTGGGTAGTATATCATTATTTACAGTGGTCCCTGGGTAGTATAGCATTATTTACAGTGGTCCCTGAGTGGTATATCCGTATCTACAATGGCCCCTTGGGTATTATCTCATTATTTACTGAGGTCCCTGGGTAGTATCTCATTATTTACAATGGTCCCTGTGTGTTATATCAGTACCTACAATGGTTCCTGGGTATTATCTCATTATTTACTGTGGTCCCTGGGTAGTATATCATTATTTACTGTGGTCCCAGGGTAGTATCTCATTATTTACTGTGGTCCCAGGGTAGTATCTCATTATTTACAATGGTCCCTGTGTGGTTTCATAGTATCTACAATGGTCCCTGGGTATTATCTCATTATTTACTGTGGTCCCTGGGTAGTATATCATTATTTAGTGTGGTCCCAGGGTAGTATCTCATTATTTACTGTGGTCCCAGGGTAGTATCTCATTATTTACAATGGTCCTTGTGTGGTATAATAGTATCTACAATGGTCCCTGGGTATTATCTCATGATTTACTATGGTCCCTGTGTAGTATATGATTATTTACTGTGGTCCCAGGGTAGTATCTCATCATTTACAATGGTCCCTGAGTGGGAGATCAGTATCTACAATGCTCCCTGGGTATTATCTCATTATTTACTGTGGTCAATGGGTAGTATATTATTATTTACTGTGGTCCCAGGGTAGTATCTCATCATTTACAATGGTCCCTGAGTGGTATATCAGTATCTACAATGGTCCCTGGGTATTATCTCATTATTTACTGTGGTCCCTGGGTAGTATATCATTATTTACTGTGGTCCCAGGGTAGCATCTCATTATTTACTGTGGTTCCAGGGTAGTATCTCATTATTTACAATGGTCCCTGTGTGGTGTGATAGTATCTACAATGGTCCCTGGGTATTATCTCATTATTTACTGTGTTCAATGGGTAGTATATCATTATTTACTGTGGTCCCAGGGTAGTATGTCATCATTTACAATGGTCCCTGAGTGGTATATCAGTATCTACAATGGTCCCTGGGTATTATCTCATTATTTACTGTGGTCCCTGGGGAGAATATCATTATTTACAGTGATCTCTGGGGAGTATATTCTTATCTACAATGGTCCCTGGGTATTATCTCATTATTTGCAGTGGTTTGGGGAGAATATCATTATTTACAGTGGTCCCTAGGCAGTATATCATTATTTACAGTGGTCCCTGGGTAGAGTATCAGGATCTACAATGGTCCCTGGGTAATATATCATTATTTACAGTGCTCCCTGGGTATAATCTCATTATTTACTGTGGTTTGGGGAGAATATCTTTATTTGCAGTGGTCCCTGGGAAGTATATCATTATTTAGAGTGGTCCCTGGGTAGAGTATCAGGATCTACAATGGTCCCTGGGTAATATATCATTATTTACAGTGGTCCCTGGGTATTATCTCATTATTTACTGTGGACCCTGTGTAGTATATCATTATTTACAGTGGCCCCTGGGTATTATCTCATTATTTACTGTGGTCCCTGTGGAGAATATCATTATTTACAGTGGTCTTTGGGTAGTATGTCCGTATCTACAATGGTCCCTGGGTAGTATCTCATTATTCACTGTGGTCCCTGGGTTGTATCTCATTATTTACTGTGGTCCCTGTGGAGAATATCATTATTTACAGTGGTCTCCGAGTAGTATATACGTATCTACAATGGTCCCTGGGAAGTATCTCATTATTTACTGTGGTCCCTGGGTAGTATATCATTATTTACTGTGGTCCCAGGGTAGCATTTCATTATTTACTGTGGTTCCAGGGTAGTATCTCATTATTTACCATGGTCCCTGTGTGGTATAATAGTATCTACAATGGTCCCTGGGTATTATCTCATTATTTACTGTGGTCAATGGGTAGTATATCATTATTTACTGTGGTCCCAGGGTAGTATCTCATCATTTACAATGGTCCCTGAGTGGTATATCAGTATCTACAATGGTCCCTGGGTATTATCTCATTATTTACTGTGGTCAATGGGTAGTATATCATTATTTACTGTGGTCCCAGGGTAGTATCTCATCATTTACAATGGTCCCTGAGTGGTATATCTGTATCTATAATGGTCCCTGGGTATTATCTCATTATTTACTGTGGTCCCTGGGTAGTATATCATTATTTACTGTGGTCCCAGGGTAGCATCTCATTATTTACTGTGGTTCCAGGGTAGTATCTCATTATTTACAATGGTCCCTGTGTGGTATGATAGTATCTACAATGGTCCCTGGGTATTATCTCATTATTTACTGTGTTCAATGGGTAGTATATCATTATTTACTGTGGTCCCAGGGTAGTATCTCATCATTTACAATGGTCCCTGAGTGGTATATCAGTATCTACAATGGTCCCTGGGTATTATCTCATTATTTACTGTGGTCCCTGGGGAGAATATCATTATTTACAGTGGTCTCTGGGGAGTATATTCTTATCTACAATGGTCCCTGGGTATTATCTCATTATTTGCAGTGGTTTGGGGAGAATATCATTATTTACAGTGGTCCCTAGGTAGTATATCATTATTTACAGTGGTCCCTGGGTAGAGTATCAGGATCTACAATGGTCCCTGGGTAATATACCATTATTTACAGTGGTCCCTGGGTATTATCTCATTATTTACTGTGGTCCCTGGGTAGTATATCATTATTTACAGTGGTCCCTGGGTATTATCTCATTATTTACTGTGGTCCCTGTGGAGAATATCATTATTTACAGTGGTCTTTGGATAGTATATCCGTATCTACAATGGTCCCTGGGTAGTATCTCATTATTCACTGTGGTCCCTGGGTTGTATCTCATTATTTACTGTGGTCCCTGTGGAGAATATCATTACTTACAGGGGTCCCTGGGTTGTATCTCATTATTTACAATGGACTCTGGATGGTGTACTTTTAATTACAGTGTTTCCTCATTAGTGTATCTTTATTTAGAGTTGTCGCTGGATGGTATAACATTATTTACAGTGGTCCCAGGGTGGTATATCATTATTTACCGTGAACCCTGGATAGTATATCAGTAACTTCAATGGTCCCTGGGTAGTATATCATTATTTACACTGGTCACTGGGTAGTATATCATTATTTATACTGGTTACTGGGCAGTATATCATTATTTATTGTGGTCCCTGTGAAGAATATGATTATTTACAGTGGTCCCAGGGTAGTATATCATTATTTAGCGTGATCCCTGGGTAGTATCTCATTATTTACAATGGATTCTGGATGTTGTATCTTTAATTACAGTGGTCCCTCGGTAGTATATTTTTATTTAGATTTGTCACTGGGTAGTATATCATTATTTAATACTGGTTACTGGGTAGTATATCATTATTTATTGTGGTCCCTGTGAAGAATATGATTATTTACAGTGGTCCCAGGGTAGTATATCATTATTTAGCGTGATCCCTGGGTAGTATCTCATTATTTACAATGGATTCTGGATGTTGTATCTTTAATTACAGTGGTCCCTCGGAAGTATATTTTTATTTAGATTTGTCACTGGATAGTATATCATTATTTACAGTGCTCCCAGGGTAGTATATAATTATTTATTGTGGTCCCTGTGGAGAATATCATTATTTACACTGGTCACTGGATAGTATATCATTATTTACAGTGGCAGTGGGTAGTATATCATTATTTACAGTGCTCCCAGGGTAGTATATCATTATTTACAGTGGTCAACCGGGACCTGGGATTCATGTCACATTACATTCATCCCCCACCATCTGGCCTGCGAAATCCTACCAACTGTCCTGGCTTGATGCAATTCACACCTCGTTAACCTGGGGTTACCCCATCGCATTCCAAGCATTGTTTGGCATCTTTGAATTTGTCTATATATGTGTTTCTGGATCATACCTCTTCATTCACCTGAGGAAGGAGCAGCGCTCCGAAAGCTAGTGACATCGAAACAAACCTGTTGGACTTTAACCTGGTGTTGTAAGACTTCGTATTATTTACAGTGGCCGTGGGTAGTATATCAGTATTTACAGTTCCCATGGGTAGTATATCATTATTTACAGTGGTCCCTTGATAGTGGATGATTATTTCCAATGGTCCCGATGTAGTATATCATTATTTACAGTTGTCCCTGGCTAGAATATCATTATTTACAGTGGTCCCATGGTAGTATATCATTATTTACAGAGGTCCCTGGGTAGAATATCATTATTTACAGTGGTCCCTGGGTAGAATATCATTATTTACAGTGGTCCCTGTGTAGTATTTCATTATGTTCAGTGGTCCCTGGGTAGAATATCATTATTTACAGTTGTCCCTGGGTAGAATATCATTATTTACAGTGGTCCCTGGGTAGTATATCAACATTTACAGTGGTCCCTGGGTAGAATATCATTATTTGCAGTGGTCCCTGGGTAGTATATCAATATTTACAGTGGTCCCTGGGTAGAATATCATTATTTACAGTGGGCCCTGGGTATTATATCATTGTTTACAGTGGTCCCTGGGTAGAATATCATTATTTACCGTGGTCCCTGGGTATTATATCATTGTTTACAGTGGTCCCTGGGTAGAATATCATTATTTACAGTGGTCCCTGGGTAATATATCATTATTTACATTGGTCCCTGTCTAATGTCTCAATATTTACAGTGGTCCCTAGGTAGAATATCATTATTTACACTGGTTCCTGGGATATAAATTATTATTTGCTGTGGTACTTGGATAGTATACCAATATTTACAGTGGTCCCTGGGTAGAATATCATTATTTACAGTGTTCCCTGGGTAGTATATCAATATTTATAGTCGTCCCTGCGTTGTATATCATTATTTACAGTGAGCCCCTGGTAGTATTTCATGATTTACAGTGGTCCCTGGGTAGTACATCATTATATACAGTGGTCCCTGAGCAGTATATCATTATTTACACTGGCTCCTGGGATATTAATTGTTATTTACTGTGGTACTTGGATAGTATATCAGTATTTACAGTGGACCCTGGGTAGAATATCATTATTTACAATGTGCCCTGGGTAGTACATCATTATTTACCGTGATCCCTGGGTAGTATATCATTATTTACAGTGGTCCCTGTGTAGTATACTATTATTTACATTGGCTGTGGGCAGTTATCATCATTTACAGTGGTCACTGGATAGTATTTCAATATTTACAGTGGCGCCAGGGCAGTATATCATTATTTTTAGTGGACCGTGGGCAGTATATCTTTATTTACAGTGTTCCCTGGCGAGTATATCATTACTTACAGTGGACCATGGGTATCATGTCCAATATACAGTCGTCCCTGCGTTGTATATCATTATTTTCAGTGGGCCCCTGGTAGTATTTCATTATTTACAGTGGTCCCTGAGCAGTATATCATTATTTACAGTTGTCCCTGGGTAGGATATCATTATTTACAGTTGTCCATGGATAGTATATCTTTATTTACTGTAGCCCCTGGGTAGTATATCATTTTCAACAGTGGTCCCTGCGTAGTATATCGTTATTTACAGTGGTCCCAGGGTGGTATATCACGATTTACAGTGGGCCCTGGACAGTATGTCATCAATTATAGTGTGCACTGTGCAGTACATCTTTAATCACAGTGGTCCATGGGCAGTATATCATTATTTACAGTGGTCACTGGGCAATATATCATTAAGCACAGTGGTCCCTGGGCAGTATACCATTATTTACAGTGGTCGCTGGCTAGTATATCATTATTTACAGTGGTCCCTGGGTAGTATAGCATTATTTACAGTGGTCCCTGAGTGGTATATCCGTATCTACAATGGCCCCTGGGTATTATCTCATTATTTACTGAGGTCCCTGGGTAGAATATCATCATTTACTGTGGTCCCTGGGTAGTATCACATTATTTACAATGGTCCCTGTGTGTTATATCAGTGCCTACAATGGTCCCTGGGTATTATTTCATTATTTACTGTGGTCCCTGGGTAGTATATCATTATTTACTGTGGTCCCAGGGTAGTATCACATTATTTACTGTGGTCCCAGAGTAGTATCTCATTATTTACAATGGTCCCTGTGTGGTATAATAGTATCTACAATGGTCCCTGGGTATTATCTCATTATTTACTGTGGTCCCTGGGATGTATATCATTATTTACTGTGGTCCCAGGGTAGTATCTCATCATTTACAATGGTCCCTGAGTGGTATATCAGTATCTACAATGGTCCCTGGGTAGTTTCTCATTATTTACTGTGGTCCCTGGGGAGAATATCTTTATTTACATTGGTCTCTGGGTAGTATATCATTATTTACAGTGGTCCCTGGGTAGTATATCATTATTTACAGTGGTCCCTGAGTGGTATATCAGTATCGACAATGGTCCTTGGGTATTATCTCATTATTTACTGTGGTCGCTGGGTAGTACATCATTATTTACTGTGGTCCCAGGGTAGTATCTCATTATTTACAGTGGTCCCTGAGTGGTATATCAGTATCTACAATGGTCCCTGGGTATTATCTCATTACTTACAGTGGTCCCTGGGTAGTATCTCATTATTTACAATGGTCCCTGAGTGGTATATCAGTATCTACAATGGTCCCTGGGTATTATCTCATTACTTACAGTGGTCCCTGGGTAGTATCTCATTATTTACAGTGGTCTCTGGGGAGTATATTCTTATCTACAATGGTCCCTGGGTATTATCTCATTATTTGCAGTGGTTTGGGGAGAATATCATTATTTACAGTGGTCCCTAGGTAGTATATCATTATTTACAGTGGTCCCTGGGTAGAGTATCAGGATCTACAAAGGTCCCTGGGTAATATATCATTATTTACAGTGGTCCCTGGGTATAAACTCATTATTTACTGTGGTTTGGGGAGAATATCATTATTTGCAGTGGTCCCTGGGAAGTATATCATTATTTAGAGTGGTCCCTGGGTAGAGTATCAGGATCTACAATGGTCCCTGGGTAATATATCATTATTTACAGTGGTCCCTGGGTTTTATCTCATTATTTACTGTGGTCCCTGGGTAGTTTCTCATTATTTACAGTGGCCCCTGGGTATTATCTCATTATTTACTGTGGTCCCTGGGTTGTATCTCATTATTTACTGTGGTCCCTGTGGAGAATATCATTATTTACAGAGGTCTCCGGGTAGTATATACTTATCTACAATGGTCCCTGGGAAGTATCTAATTATTTACTGTGGTCCCTGGGTAGTATATCATTATTTACAGTGGTCCCAGGGTGGTATATCATTATTTACCGTGAACCCTGGATAATATATCAGTAACTACAATGGTCCCTGGGTAGTATATCATTATTTACACTGGTCGCTGGGTAGTATATCATTATTTATACTGGTTACTGGGCAGTATATCATTATTTATTGTGGTCCCTGTGAAGAATATGATTATTTACAGTGGTCCCAGGGTAGTATATCATTATTTACCGTGAACCCTGGATAGTATATCAGTAACTACAATGGTCCCTGGGTAGTATATCATTATTTACACTGGTCGCTGGGTAGTATATCATTATTTATACTGGTTACTGGGCAGTATATCATTATTTATTGTGGTCCCTGTGAAGAATATGATTATTTACAGTTGTCCCAGGGTAGTATATCATTATTTACACTGGTCACTGGGTAGTATATCATTATTTAATACTGGTTACTGGGTAGTATATCATTATTTATTGTGGTCCCTGTGAAGAATATGATTATTTACAGTGGTCCCAGGGTAGTATATCATTATTTAGCGTGATCCCTGGGTAGTATCTCATTATTTACAATGGATTCTGGATGTTGTATCTTTAATTACAGTGGTCCCTCGGAAGTATATTTTTATTTAGATTTGTCACTGGATAGTATATCATTATTTACAGTGCTCCCAGGGTAGTATATAATTATTTATTGTGGTCCCTGTGAAGAATATGATTATTTACAGTGGTCCCAGGGTAGTATATCATTATTTACAGTGGCCGTGGGTAGTATATCATTATTTACAGTGCTCCCAGGGTAGTATATCATTATTTACAGTGGTCCCTGAGTGGTATATCAGTATCTACAATGGTCCCTGGGTATTATCTCATTACTTACAGTGGTCCCTGGGTAGTATCTCATTATTTACAGTGGTCTCTGGGGAGTATATTCTTATCTACAATGGTCCCTGGGTATTATATCATTATTTGCAGTGGTTTGGGGAGAATATCATTATTTACAGTGGTCCCTAGGTAGTATATCATTATTTAGAGTGGTCCCTGGGTAGAGTATCAGGATCTACAATGGTCCCTGGGTAATATATCATTATTTACAGTGGTCCCTGGGTATAATCTCATTATTTACTGTGGTTTGGGGAGAATATCATTATTTGCAGTGGTCCCTGGGAAGTATATCATTATTTACAGTGGTTGAACGGGACCTGGGATTCATGTCGCATTACATTCATCCCCCACCATCTGGCCTACGAAATCCTACCAACTGTCCTGGCTTGACACAATTCATACCTCTTTAACCTGGTGTTACCCCATCTCTGGATCTGTAAAGATTTAATCACCTGCTAATGGTCGCATTCCAAGCATTGTTTGGCATCTTTGAATTTGTCTATATATGTGTTTCTGGAACATACCTCTTCATTCACCTGAGGAAGGAGCAGCGCTCCGAAAGCTAGTGACATGGAAACAAACCTGTTGGACTTTAACCTGGTGTTGTAAGACTTCGTATTATTTACAGTGACCGTGGGTAATATATCATTATTTTCAGTTGCCATGGGTAGTATATCATTATTTACAGTTGTCCCTGGCTAGAATATCATTATTTGCAGTGCTCTCTGATTAGAATATTATTATTTACAGTGGTCCTTGGGTAGTATATGAATATTTACAGTGGTCCCTGGGTAGAATATCATTATTTACAGTTGTCACTGGGTAGTATCTCATTATTTACAGTGGTCTCTGGGCGGAATATCATTATTTATAGTGGTCCCTGGGTAGAATATAATTATTTACAGTGGTCCCTGGGTAGAATATCATTATTTACAGTGGTCCCATGGTAGTATATCATTTTTTATAGTGGTCCCTGGGTAGAATATCATTATTTACAGTGGTCCCTGGGTAGAATATCATTATTTACAGTGGTCCCTGTATAGTATTTCATTATGTTCAGTGGTCCCTGGGTAGAATATCATTATTTACAGCGGTCCCTGGGTATTATATCATTGTTTACAGTGGTCCCTGTGTAGAATATCATTATTTACAGTGGTCCCTGGGATATAAATTATTATTTACTGTGGTACTTGGATAGTATACCAATATTTACAGTGGTCCCTGGGTAGTATATCAATATTTACAGTCGTCCCTGCGTTGTATATCATTATTTACAGTGGGCCCCTGGTAGTATTTCATTATTTACAGTGGTCCCTGGGTAGTACATCATTATTTACAGTGGTCCCTGAGCAGTATATCATTATTTACACTGGCTCCTGGGATATTAATTTTTATTTACTATGGTACTTGGATAGTATATCAATATTTACAGTGGACCCTGGGTAGAATATCATTATTTATAATGTACCCTGGGTAGTACATCATTATTTACCGTGATCCCTGGGTAGTATATCATTATATGCAGTGGTCCCTGTGTAGTATACCAGTATTTACATTGGCTGTGGGCAGTTATCATCATTTACAGTGGTCACTGGATAGTATTTCATTATTTACAGTGGCGCCAGGGCAGTATATCATTATTTTCAGTGGACCGTGGGCAGTATATCTTTATTTACAGTGTTCCCTGGGGAGTATATCATTACTTACAGTGGACCATGGGTATCATGTCCAATATACAGTCGTCCCTGCGTTGTATATCATTATTTTCAGTGGGCCCCTGGTAGTATTTCATTATTTACAGTGGTCCCTGAGCAGCATATCATTATTTACAGTTGTCCCTGGATAGTATATCTTTATTTACTGTAGCCCCTGGGTAGTATATCATTTTCAACAGTGGTCCCTGCGTAGTATATCGTTATTTACAGTGGTCCCAGGGTGGCATATCATGATTTACAGTGGGCCCTGGACAGTATGTCATCAATTATAGTGTGCACAGTGCAGTACATCTTTATTCACAGTGGTCCATGGGCAGTATAACATTATTTACAGTGGTCACTGGGCAATATATCATTAAGCACAGTGGTCCCTGGGCAGTATACCATTATTTACAGTGGTCCCTGTGTAGTATATCATTATTTACAGTGGTCCCTGGGCAATATATCATTAATCACAGTGGGCTCTGGGTAGTATATCATCATTGACCGCGGTTCCTGGGAAGTATATCATTATTTACAGTGGTCCCTGGGTAGTATATCATTATTTACACAGGTCACTGGGTAGTATATCATCCTTTACAGTGGTCCCTGGATTGCATATCATTATTTACATTTGCCCCTTGGTGATATATAATTATTTGCAGTGGTCTCTGGACGGTATATCATTATTCATAGTGGTCCCTGGGTAACATATCATTATTTACAGTGGACCCAGTGTAGTGTAGTATTATCTACAGTGGTCCCAGAGTGATACATCATGATTTACAGTGGTCCCTGGATAGTATTGCATTACTGACAGTGGTCCCTCGGCAGTATATCATTATTTACAGTGGTCCCTTGATAGTGGATGATTATTTACAATGGTCCCTATGTAGTATATCATTATTTGCAGTGCTCTCTGATTAGAATATTATTATTTGCAGTGGTCCCTGGGTAGAATATCATTATCTACACTGTTCCCTGGGTAGTATATCATCATTTACAGTAGTGCCTGGGTAGTATATCATCATTTACAGTAGTGCCTGGGGAGTATATCATCATTTACAGTGGACCCTGGGCAGTCTGTCATTATTTACAGTGGTCCCTGTGTAGAATATCATTATTGATAGTGGTCCCTGGGTAGTATATCATTATTTACAGTGGTCCCTGAGTAGTATATCATTATTTACAGTGGTCCCTGGGTAGTATATCATCATTTACAGTAGTGCCTGGGGAGTATATCATCATTTACAGTGGACCCTGGGCAGTAAGTCTTTACTTACAGTGGTCCCTCGGTAGTATATCATTATTTACAGTGTTCACTGGGTAGACTATCATTGTTTACAGTGGTCCTTGGGTCGTATATCATTATTTACAGTGGTTCCTTGGTAGAATATCTTTAGTTACAGCGTTCCATGGGCACTTCACCATTATTAATAGTTGTCCATCGATAGTATATTATATTCTGCAGTGGTCCCTGGGTAGTAAATCATTAATTACTGTAGTCCCTGGTAGAATGTCAGCATTTACAGTGGTCCCTGGTCAGAATGTCATTATTTACAGTTGTGCCTGGGTAGTACTTTATTATTTGCATTTGACCCTGGGTAGAATATCATTATTTACACTGGTCCCGGTGTAGAATATCATTATTTACAGTTGTCCCTGAGTAAAATATCATTATTTAAATTGGCCCCTGTGCTGTATATCATTATCTTTAGTGTTCCCTGCATAGTTTAACATTATTTCCAGTGGTTTCTGGGCAACGTATCATTATTTCCAGTGGTCCCAGGGTAGTATATAATTTTTTTGCAGTGCGCCTGTGCAGTATATCACTGTTTGCAGTCGGCCCTGGGCAGTATATCTATATTTACAGTGGTCCCTGAGTAGTCTATCATTATTTACATTCGTACCTGGGTAGTATATCATTATCTACAGTGGTCCCTGGGCAGTATATCTTTATTTACAGTGGTCCCTGAGTAGTCTATCATTATTTACATTCGTACCTGGGTAGTATATCATTATCTACAGTGGTCCCTGGGCAGTATATCTTTATTTACAGTGGTCCCTGAGTAGTCTATCATTATTTACATTCGTACCTGGGTAGTATATCATTATCTACAGTGGTCCCTGGGCAGTATATCTTTATTTACAGTGGTCCCTGAGTAGTCTATCATTATTTACATTCGTACCTGGGTAGTATATCATTATCTACAGTGGTCCCTGGGCAGTATATCTTTATTTACAGTGGTCCCTGAGTAGTCTATCATTATTTACATTCGTACCTGGGTAGTATATCATTATCTACAGTGGTCCCTGGGCAGTATATCTTTATTTACAGTGGTCCCTGAGTAGTCTATCATTATTTACATTCGTACCTGGGTAGTATATCATTATCTACAGTGGTCCCTGGGTAGTATATCATTATTTACAGTGGTCACTGGGTAGTAAATACTTATTTACAGTGGCCCCTGTGTAGTATGTCTTTATTTACAGTGGTCCCTGGGCAGTGTACCTTTATTTACAGTGGTCCCTGGGTAGTATATCATTATTTACAGTGGTCCCTGTGTAGTATGTCTTTATTTACAGTGGTTCCTGGTAGTATATCATTCATTACAGTGGTCCCATGATAGTATATCATTATTTAAAGTGGTCCCTGGGTAGTATATCATTATTTACAGAGGTCAGTGGGTAGTATATCATTATTTACAGTGGTCCCTGGGGTGTATATCATTATTTACAGTTGTCCCTGGGTAGTATATCATCATTTACAGTAGTGCCTGGGGAGTATATCATCATTTACAGTGGACCCTGGGCAGGAAGTCCCTGGGCAATATATCTTTATTTACAGTGGTCCCTGAGTAGTATAACATTATTTATAGTAGTCCCTGGTGAGTATATAATTATTTACAGTGGTCAATGGGCAGTCTGTCATTATTTACAGTGGTCCCTGTGTGGAATATCATTATTTACAGTGGTCCCTAGGTAGTATATCATTATTTACAGTGGTCACTGGGTAGAATATCATTATTTACAGTGGTCACTGGGTAGAATATCATTGTTGACAGTGGCCCCTGGGCAGTATATCATTATTTACAGTGGTTCCTTGGTATAGCTGTCTATCGGTAGTATATTATATTCTGCAGTGGTCCCTGGGTAGTAAATCATTATTTACTGTATTCCCTGGTAGAATGTCAGCATTTACAGTGGTCCCTGGTCAGAATGTCATTATTTACAGTTGTGCCTGGGTAGTACATTATTATTTGCATTTGACCCTGGATAGAATATCATTATTTACAGTTGTCCCTGAGTAAAATATCATTATTTAAATTGGTCCCTGTGCTGTATATCATTATTTTCAGTGTTCCCTGCATAGTTTAACATTATTTCCAGTGGTTTCTGGGCAACGTACCATTATTTACAGTGGTCCCAGGGTAGTATATAATTTTTTTGCAGTGCGCCTGTGCAGTATATCACTGTTTGCAGTCGGCCCTGGGCAGTGTATCTTTATTTACAGTGGTCCCTGAGTAGTCTATCATTATTTACATTCGTCCCTGGGTAGTATATCATTATTTACAGTGGTCCCTGGGCAGTATATCTTTATTTACAGTGGTCCCTGAGTAGTCTATCATTATTTACATTCGTACCTGGGTAGTATATCATTATCTACAGTGGTCCCTGGGCAGTATATCTTTATTTACAGTGGTCCCTGAGTAGTCTATCATTATTTACATTCGTACCTGGGTAGTATATCATTATGTACAGTGGTCCCTGGGTGGTATATAATTATTTACAGTGGTCACTGGGTAGTATATCTTTATTTACAGTGGTCCCTGAGTAGTCTATCATTATTTACATTCGTCCCTGGGTAGTATATCATTATGTACAGTGGTCCCTGGGTGGTATATAATTATTTACAGTGGTCCCTGGGTGGTATATAATTATTTACAGTGGTCACTGGGTAGTATATCTTTATTTACAGTGGTCCCTGGGAGTGTACCTCTATTTACAGTGGTTCCTGGTAGTATATAATTATTTACAGTGGTCACTGGGTAGTAAATAATTATTTACAGTGGCCCCTGTGTAGTATGTCTTTATTTACAGTGGTCCCTGGGCAGTGTACCTTTATTTAAAGTGGTCCCTGGGTAGTATATCATTATTTACAGTGGTCCCTGTGTAGTATGTCTTAATTTACAGTGGTTCCTGGTAGTATATCATTCATTACAGTGGTCCCATGATAGTATGTCATTATTTACTGTGGTCCCTGGGTAGTGCATCATTATTTACAGTGGTCCCTGGGTAGTTGATCATTATTTCCAGCGGTCCCTGGGCAGTATTTTATTTTTACAGTGGTACCTGGGCAGTACGTCATAATTTACAGTGATCCCTGATCAGGATATCAGTGGTCCATGGGTAATATTTCATTATTTGCTGTTGTCTCTGGTTAGAATATCATTATTTACAGTGGTCACTGTGTAGTATATCATTATCTACAATAGTCCCTGGATAGTATGACTTTATTTACAGTGGTCCCTCGGCAGTATACCTTTATTTACAGTGATCCCTGGTAGTATATCATTATTTACTATGGTCTCTGATTAGAATATCATTATTTACCGTGGGCACTGTGCAGTATATCTAATTTACAGTGGTTCCCGGGTTGTTTTTCATTATTTACAGTGGTCTCTGGGTGGTATATCTTTATTTGCAGTGGTCCCTGGGTGGGATAACTTTATTTACAGTGGTCCCTGGGAAGTATATCATTATACTGTATCATTTAGTGGGCAGCACGGTATATTATTATATCATTTAGCACCACTATATCATTTAGTGTGCAGCACGGTAGCATAGTGGATAGCACAATTGTTTCACAGCTCCAGGGTCGCAGGTTCGATTCCCGGCTTGGGTCACTGTCTGTGCGGAGTCTGCACATCCTCCCCGTGTCTGCGTGGGTTTCCTCCGGCTGTTCCGGTTATTTCCCACAGTCCAAAGATGTGCAGTTTAGGTGAATTGGCCATCATAAATTGCCTTAGTGTCCAAAATTGCCCTTAGTGTTGGGTGGGATTACTCGCTTATGGGGATAGGGTGGAGATGTGGACTTGGATAGGGTGCTCTTTCCAAGAGCCGGGCAGACTCGATGGGCCGAATGGCCTCCTTCTGCACTGTAAATTCTATGATCTATGGTTTACTGTGGTCCCTGGGTAGAGTATCATGATTTCCAGTGTTCACTCGGTGGTATATCATTATTTACAGCCGTCCCTCGGCAGTATATCTTTATTTACAGTGGTACCTAGGTAGTATATCATTATTTACAATTGTCCCTGGGTTGAATATAATTATCTACAGTTGTCCCTGGATAGTATATCTTAATTTGCCATTGTCCATGGGTAGTATATAATTATTTACAGTGCTCCATGGGTAGAATATCATTATTTACAGTGGTCCCTGGTAGTATATCATTATTTACAGTGGTCCCTGTGTAGTATGTCATTATTTACAGTGGTCCCTGTGTAGAAAGTCTTTATTTACATGGTTCCCGGGCGGTATATCTTTATTTACAGTGGTCACTGGGTAGTAAATCAGTATTTACAGTGACCCCTGTGTAGTACATCATTATTTGCAGTTGTCCCTGGGTAGAATATCATTATTTACAGTTGTCCCTCAGTATTGTATCACTGTTTACAGTGGACCCTGGACAGTGTATCATTATTTACAGTGGTCCCTAGGCAGTATTACCTTATTTACAGTGGTCTCTGTGCAGTATATCTTTATTTTTAGTGGTCCCTGGGTAGTATATCATTATTTTCAGTGTGCCTTGGTAGTATATCATTATTTACAGTGTGCCCTGGGTAGTATGTCATTATTCACAGTGGTTGTGTGCAGTATATCATTATCTGCAGTGGTCCCTGGGTAGTATATCATTATTTACAATGATCACTGGAAAGTATATCATTATCTGCAGTGGTCCCTGGGTAGTATAATCATTATTTACAGTGGTCCTTGTATAGAAATGCTTTAATTACAGTGGTTCCTGGGCGGGATACCTTTATTTACAGTGGTCACTGAGTTGTATATCATTGTTTACAGTGGCCACTGTGTAGAATATTATTATTTACAATAGTCCCTGGGTGGTATACTTTTATTTACAGTGGTCCCTGTGTGGTATTTCTTTATTTACAGTGGTCCCTGGGTTATTTATAAATATTAACAGAGGTCCCGGCGTACAATATCATTATTTACAGTGTTCCCTGGGTAGAATATCATTATTTACTGTAGTCCCTGTGTAGAATATCATTGTTTACAGTGGTCACTGGGTGGAATATCAATATTTACAGTGGTCCCTGGTAGTCTATCATTATTTACAGTGGCTCTGTGCAGTATATCATTATTTACAGTTGCTCTGTGCAGTATGTCATTATTTTCAATGATCACTGGGTAGTATATCATCATCTGCAGTGGTCCCTGGGTAGTATATCATTATTTCCAGTGGTCCTTGTGTAGAAAGTCTTTATTTACTGTGGTTCCTGGGCGGTATTCCTTTATTTACAGTGGTCACCGGGTAGTATATCATTATTTACAGTGAACACTGGGTAGTATATCACTATTTGCAGTGGTCCCTGGGCAGTATATCTGTATTTACAGATGATGTGGAGATGCCGGCGTTGGACTGGGGTGAGCACAGTAAGAAGTCTTACAACACCAGGATAAAGTCCAATAGGTTTGTTTCGATGTCACTAGCTTTCGGAGCACTGCTCCTTCCTCAGGTGAATGAAGAGGTATGTTCCAGAAACATATATATAGACAAATTCAAAGATGCCAGACAATGCTTGGAATGCGAGCATTAGCAGGTGATTAAATCTTTACAGATCCAGAGATGGGGTAACCCCAGGTTAAAGAGGTGTGAATTGTACCAAGCCAGGACAGTTGGTAGGATTTCGCAGGCCAGATGGTGGGGGGTGAATGTAATGCGACATGAATCCCAGGTCCCGGTTGAGGCCAAACTCATGTGTGCGGAACTTGGCTATAAGCTTCTGCTCGGAGATTCTGCGTTGTCGGGGGTCCTGAAGGCCGCCTTGGAGAACGCTTACCCGGAGATCAGAGGCTGAATGCCCTTGACTGCTGAAGTGTTCCCCGACTGGAAGGGAACATTCCTGCCTGGCGATTGTCGCGCGATGTCCGTTCATTCGTTGTCGCAGCGTCTGCATGGTCTCGCCAATGTACCACGCTTCGGGACACCCCTCCCCCAGCAGCCGAGATCCCTCCCCCCTCCCCCAGCAGCCGCGGGCCCCCTCCACCTCGTCTAGCAGCCGCGGTCCCCCTCCACCTCCCAGCAACTGTGGTCCCCCTACCCTCCCCGAGCAGCCGCGGTCCCCTCACCCTCCCCCAGCAGCCGCGGTCCCCTCACCCTCCCCCAGCAGCCGCGGTCCCCCCCCCCACTCACCCAGCAGCCGCGGCCCCCCTCCCCTCCCCCAGCAGCCGCGGTCCCCCTCCCCAGCAGCCGCTGTCCCCCTCCCCCAGCAGCCGCGGTCCCCCTCCCCTCCCCCAGCAGCAGCGGCCCCCCTCCCCTCCCGTAGCAGCCGTGGTCCCCCTCCCCCAGCAGCCGCGGTCCCCTCACTCTCCCCCAGCAGCCGCGGCCCCCCCCCTCCCCAGCAGCCGCGGCGACCCCTCCCCCTCCCCCAGCAGCCGCGGCCCCCCTCCCCCTCCCCCAGCAGCCACGGTCCCCCTCCCCAGCAGCCGCTGTCCCCCTCCCCCAGCAGCCGCGGCCCCCCTCCCCTCCCGGAGCAGCCGCGGTCACCCTACCCCAGCAGCCGCGGTACCCCCTCCCCCAGCAGCCGCGGTCCCCCTCCCCCAGCAGCCGCGGTCACCCTCCCCCAGCAGCCGCGGTACCCCCTCCCCCAGCAGCCGCGGCCCCCCTCCCCCAGCAGCCGCGGTCCCCCTCCCCTCCTCCAGCAGCCGCGGTCCCCTCACCCTCCCCCAGCAGCCGCGGCCCCCCTCCCCCAGCAGCCGCGGTCCCCCTCCCCTCCCCCAGCAGCCGCGGTCCCCTCACCCTCCCCCAGCAGCCGCGGTCCCCCCCCACTCCCCCAGCAGCCGCGGCCCCCCTCCCCCTCCCCCAGCAGCCGCGGTCCGCTCCCCCTCCCCCAGCAGCCGCGGTCCCCCTCCCCTCCCAGAGCAGCCGCGGTCCCCCTCCCCCAGCAGCCGCGGTCCCCCTCCCCCAGCAGCCGCGGTACCCCCTCCCCCAGCAGCCGCGGCCCCCCTCCCCAGCAGCCGCGGTCCCCCTCCCCCTCCCCCAGCAGCCGCGGTCCCCCTCCCCTCCCCCAGCAGCCGCGGTCCCCTCACCCTCCCCCAGCAGCCGCGGCCCCCCTCCCCCTCCCCCAGCAGCCGCGGTCCCCCTCCCCCAGCAGCCGCTGTCCCCCTCCCCCAGCAGCCGCGGTCCCCCTGCCCTCCCCCAGCAGCCGCGGACCCCCTACCCTCCCCGAGCAGCCTCGGTCCCCCTCCCCCAGCAGCCGCGGTCCCCCTCCCCTCCCCCAGCAGCCGCGGTCCCCCTCCCCAGCAACCGCGGCCCCCCTCCCCCAGCAGCCGCGGTCCCCCTCCCCCAGCAGCTGCGGTCCCCCTCCCCCAGCAGCCGCGGTCCCCCTCCCCAGCAGCCGCGATCCCCCTCCCCCAGCAGCCGCGGCCCCCCTCCCCCTCCCCCAGCAGCCGCGGCCCCCCTCCACCTCCCCCAGCAGCCGCGGCCCCCCTCCCCCTCCCCCAGCAGCCGCGGTCCACCTCCCCCTCCCCCAGCAGCCGTGGTCCCGCTCACCCGCCCCCAGCAGCCGCGGTCCCCCTCCCCCTGCAGCCGCGGTCCCCCTCCCCCAGCAGCCGCGGTCCCCCTCCCCCAGCAGCCACGGTCCCCCTCCCCAGCAGCCGCGGTCCCCCCCCCAGCAGCCGCGGTCCCCCTCCCCCAGCAGCCGCGGTCCCCCTCCCCCAGCAGCCGCGGTCCCCCTCCCCCAGCAGCCGCGGTCCCCCTCCCCCAGCAGCCGCGGTCCCCCTCCCCCAGCAGCCGCGGTCCCCCTCCCCCAGCAGCCGCGGTCCCCCTCCCCTCCCCCAGCAGCCGCGGTCCCCCTCCCCCAGCAGCCGCGGTCCCCCTCCCCCAGCAGCCGCGGTCCCCCTCCCCAGCAGCCGCGGTCCCCCTCCCCCAGCAGCCGCGGTCCCCCTCCCCTAGCAGCCACGGTCCCCCTCCCCCAGCAGCCGCGGTCCCCCTCCCCCAGCAGCCGCGGTCCCCATCCCCCTCCCCCAGCAGCCGCGGTCCCCCTCCCCCAGCAGCCGCGGTCCCCCTCCCCCAGCAGCCGCGGTCCCCCTCCCCCAGCAGCCGCGGTCCCACTCCCCCAGCAGCCGCGGTCCCCCTCCCCCAGCAGCCGCGGTCCCCCTCCCCAGCAGCCGCGGTCCCCCTCCCCCAGCAGCCGCGGTCCCCCTCCCCCAGCAGCCGCGGTCCCCCCCCCCAGCAGCCGCGGTCCCCCTCCCCCAGCAGCCGCGGTCCCCCTCCCCAGCAGCCGCGGTCCCCCTCCCCAGCAGCCGCGGTCCCCGTCCCCCAGCAGCCGCGGTCCCCCTCCCCAGCAGCTGCGGTCCCCCTCCCCCAGCAGCCGCGGTCCCCCTCCCCCAGCAGCCGCGGTCCCCCTCCCCCAGCAGCCGTGGTCCCCCTCCCCCAGCAGCCGCGGTGCCCCTCCCCCAGCAGCCGCGGTCCCCCTCCCCCAGCAGCCGCGGTCCCCCTCCCCCAGCAGCCGCGGTCCCCCTCCCCCAGCAGCCGCGGTCCCCCTCCCCCAGCAGCCGCGGTCCCACTCCCCCAGCAGCCGCGGTCCCCCTCCCCCAGCAGCCGCGGTCCCCCTCCCCCAGCAGCCGCGGTCCCCCTCCCCCAGCAGCCGCGGTCCCCCCCCCAGCAGCCGCGGTCCCCCCCCCCACAGCAGCCGCGGTCCCCCTCCCCCAGCAGCCGCGGTCCCCCTCCCCCAGCAGCCGCGGTCCCCCTCCCCCAGCAGCCGCGGTCCCCCTCCCCCAGCAGCCGCGGTCCCCCTCCCCTCCCCCAGCAGCCGCGGTCCCCCTCCCCCAGCAGCCGCGGTCCCCCTCCCCCAGCAGCCGCGGTCCCCCTCCCCCAGCAGCCGCGGTCCCCCTCCCCCAGCAGCCGCGGTCCCCCTCCCCCAGCAGCCGCGGTCCCCCTCTCCCAGCAGCCGCGGTCCCCCACCCCCAGCAGCCGCGGTCCCCCTCCCCCAGCAGCCGCGGTCCCCCTCCCCCAGCAGCCGCGGTCCCCGTCCCCCAGCAGCCGCGATTCCCCTCCCCCAGCAGCCGCGGTCCCCCTCCCCCAGCAGCCGCGGTCCCCCTCCCCTCCCCCAGCAGCCGCGGTCCCCTCCCCAGCAGCCGCGGTCGCCCTCCCCCAGCAGCCGCGGTCCCCCTCCCCAGCAGCCGCGGTCCCCCTCCCCCAGCAGCCGCGGCCCCCCTCCCCCAGCAGCCGCGGTCCCCCTCCCCCAGCAGCCGCGGTCCCCCTCCCCCAGCAGCCGCGGTCCCCCTCCCCCAGCAGCCGCGGTCCCCCTCCCCAGCAGCCGCGGTCCCCCTCCCCCAGCAGCCGCGGTCCCCCTCCCCCAGCAGCCGCGGTCCCACTCCCCCAGCAGCCGCGGTCCCCCTCCCCCAGCAGCCGCGGTCCCCCTCCCCCAGCAGCCGTGGTCCCCCTCCCCCAGCAGCCGCGGTCCCCCTCCCCCAGCAGCCACGGTCCCCCTCCCCCTCCCCCAGCTGCCGCGGTCCCCCTCCCCCAGCAGCCGCGGTCCCCCTCCCCCAGCAGCCGCGGTCCCCCTCCCCCAGCAGCATTGTCTCGGGTCGGACAGTTTGATGGTGCTGTTTATTTGATGTGTATATAATGTTTATTTGGATCTGTTTTCCCTGAGATTGCCTGTCCTGCCCGCTCTTCCCGCGGGCAGGGTGAGGCAGCGCCCGCCGCTGGCATCGGCCTGGAGCTGGGACACAACAAAGCAAAACAGACCAGAAGTAACTGATGGACAAAACAAAATGTGGGGAGTGCCCCAAACCGCGGGTGGAGCACAGCCCCAACAGAACAGGAAAAGAGACCAAACCTCACCCAATACCCGCCCAATGAAAGTGTGAGAATGGGGGTCGGTCCGGCAGCCCACCCCCTGCGGGGCCCAGCCAGCCCGGAAAGCTTCGAGGGTGCCCGTGGGCAGCGCCTGCCCCCGCTCCAGGGACCCCCGGCCGCCAGCCAGCCCTTCCCACGGCACCCACAGCCCTCCCCCACCCAGCCCTTCCCACGGCATCCACAGCCCTCCCCACCCAGCCCTTCCCACGGCACCCACAGCCCTCCGCCACCCAGCCCTGCCCACGGCACCCACCGCCCTCCCCCACCCAGCCCTTCCCACGGCACCCACAGCCCTCCGCCACCCAGCCCTGCCCACGGCACCCACAGCCCTCCGCCACCCAGCCCTGCCCACGGCACCCACAGCCCTCCGCCACCCAGCCCTGCCCACGGCACCCACAGCCCTCCGCCACCCAGCCCTGCCCACGGCACCCACAGCCCTCCGCCACTCAGCCCTGCCCACGGCACCCACCGCCCTCCGCCACCCAGCCCTTCCCACGGCACCCACAGCCCGGCCCTCCCCCACCCAGCGCTTCCCACGGCACCCACCGCCCTCCCCCACCCAGCCCTTCCCACGGCACCCACAGCCCTCCGCCACCCAGCCCTGCCCACGGCACCCACAGCCCTCCGCCACCCAGCCCTGCCCACGGCACCCACAGCCCTCCGCCACTCAGCCCTGCCCACGGCACCCACCGCCCTCCGCCACCCAGCCCTTCCCACGGCACCCACAGCCCGGCCCTCCCCCACCCAGCGCTTCCCACGGCACCCACCGCCCTCCCCCACCCAGCCCTTCCCACGGCACCCACAGCCCTCCGCCACCCAGCCCTGCCCACGGCACCCACAGCCCTCCGCCACCCAGCCCTGCCCACGGCACCCACCGCCCTCCGCCACCCAGCCCTTCCCACGGCACCCACAGCCCGGCCCTCCCCCACCCAGCGCTTCCCACGGCACCCACAGCCCTCCGCCACCCAGCCCTGCCCACGGCACCCACCGCCCTCCCCACCCAGCCCTGCCCACGGCACCCACCGCCCTCCGCTCCGCCAGCCACCCGAATGGAGATTGGCGGAGGTGCGGATTCCTGAGCAGCGCCTCCCTTACGACAGCCGCCACTCCTGACGGGGGAGAGCTGCGGCGCCTGGAGACCGTGTTCCAGACTTTGAGGAGGTCCTGGTACAAGACGGGCAGCGCCAACAGAGAGTTCCGAAGACCCTGCTGGTCCACAGACAGGATCCGCACGTCGTAGTTCAGGCCGAGCCCCTGGGGGGAGAAATCCGTCGCCAGGGCCCCACCGTGGAGGAGGCTCAGCGTACAGGTAACGCTGCAGAGTCTGAGGGTGGAAAGTGGCAGTCTGGGTGCGGAGGCACACCAGCGCCTGACCGCCCTCCGCCATCGGGAGACTCCAGACCTCCGCAGTGACCCCGTGCAGTCGATTGTCCCGGAGGAACCGAAGCCGGGCTCTCTGGATGGTGGGACAAAGCCAGGGGGAGGAGTCAGTGACCAGCCGGGACCACAGCATGGAGGCGATCAGCTGGTTTATGACGAGAACTCGGCCCCTGGGGGACAGCACTCGGAGCCGTCCTGTCCAGCGTCCCAGGCCAGCGGTGACCTTGGTCTCCAGCTCCTGCCCGTTCGCCGGCCAGGCTCCCTCTGCCGGGCAAAGATGGACTCCCAGGTCGAGGCTGTTGGTCCGACTCCAGCTGAAGGGCCCGAGCTCCTCCGGGAGGGGGTCCACCTGCCACGGACCGACCAGGAGTCCGGAACATTGAGCCCAGTTGATCCGTGGGGAGGACGCGGCGGAGTAGACAGCTTGGCTCTCTCGCATCCTCCGGGGGTCCCCGGGGTCAGTGACCATGAGGAACACGGCATCAGCGTCCGCCGAGAGGACCACCCCCCCGTCCGGCTCGCGCAGAACCAGCCCCGTGAACCCCCTCCGCAGGAGGCACAGGAAAGGCCCCACGCAGAGGGAATCATGTTGGCCGGACAGGGGGCAGCCCTGACGCACTCCTCTCCCAAAGCGAAGGGGCGCCGTCAGGGACCCGTTAACCTTAATCAGACTCTCCGAGGCGGCGGACAGTAACCGGATCCGGGGGACAAAATACCACCCGAACCCGACAGCTCGCAGAGTCCCGAGCAAATCCCCGGGCCCCACCCTGTCGAACGCCTTCTCCTGGTCAAGAGACAGGGAGGCGCTCGACATACCAGTCCGCTGGGTAAAGTGAATAATGTCCCGGGCCAGGTGGATATTGTCATAGATTGTGCGGTCCGGGACTGTGTAGGACTGGTCAGGGTGGATCATGTGGTCCAGCTCGGGGCCAAGGCGTAAACACAGCACCTTGGCTCAGATTTTATAGTCCGTGCTGAGGAGGGAGACCGGTCGCCAGTTCTCAAGTCGGCGGAGATCCCCCTTCTTGGGCAGCAGGGCAATGACGGCCCTGCGCCACGAAAGGGGCATCTCCCCGGTCGCGATACATTCCCCCAGGACCCCCGCGTAGTCGCTCCCCAGGACGTCCCAGCACGCCCTGAAGAACTCCACGGTCAGCCCGTCCAGCCCTGGGGATTTGCCCCGTGAGAGGCTGTCCAGGGCGCCGGTCAGCTCTTGGAGGTTGATGGCATTATTGAGCTTCCCGGCGCCCTCCGGGCCCACCTGCGGCAGGTCCTCCCCCAGAACTCTGCAAGCGTCCTCGCTGGACGGACCCGGAGAGAAGAGGTCGGAGTAAAAATCCCTGATCAGGGTCCTGACCCCCTCCGGATCCGAGACGAGGGGCCGGTCGTCGGCCAGCAGCGTAGAAACCTGCCGACGGGCCCCGCGTCCTCTTTCCAGCGAGTAGAAGAAGCGGGAGCCGCGGTCCATGTCCGTTAGGAGACGGATCCGCGACCTCACGTCCTCGCCGCGGGACCCGGCCAGTTGCAGGCCCCGCAGTGCGCCCCTCTTCTCCCTGTACACCAGCCCCAGGGCCGGGCCTCATCGGGCTGAGCGAGACGTGACTCCAGATCGAGGAGTTCCTCAGCCAGGTTGGCGATCGTGGAGTTCCGCCACGCCGAAGACCCCTCCGTGTACCCCTGACAGAAGGCACGGATCTGGGCCTTGCCCACATCCCACCGCAGCCTCAAGGAGGGGAAGCCACCCCGCTTCCTTCTCCAGCCGGCCCAGAAACGGCAGAACGAGTCCAGGAACCGCTCATCCTCCAGCAGCAGGTTGTTAAAGTGCCAGTACGCGGACAGTGTCTGAGGGCGGGACGGGGCGAGACCCGCCCACACCAGGTGGTGATCCGAGCTCGGCACCTGCTCCATGGAGGCCGTCGGAACGCTGGGCAAGTACGTCTTGGAAATGTAAAGACGGTCGATGCTGGACGCTCTGAACGGGGGCCGCACAGAGGTGCGCCCCCGCAATTCAGGATGGAGAGTCCGCCAGACATCCACCAAGTCAAAGGACCTAACCAGGTCCCTCAACTTCACCACCGCAGCCAGGCCGCGCTGGACTCCGATGCGGTCCTTGTCCTTGAGGGTGCAATTAAAATCCCCTCCGTGGACGATGCACTCTGTTTTTGAAAACTCACCACTATTCTTAGAATTCCCCCAATACCAAAAAGGGCCGAGATTCTAAATGGTGATCAGGATTCTCACTCCCCGACTCCGATGCAGGCTTCAGTGGGTGCTATTCAGGTGAAACTATGTTTTCTAGTTATCCCCCGGTATAACCCATACCTTCACCAAAGATTTCATCTACTTCCCACTTAGTAGCATCGATCCTGGGTCCCGCATTGCTAAGTAAGTAAAGTAGACTTTGGAATAACCACCATTTCAGGTTAAATTAATTTATTTTATTATTATATTTTTTCTTTTAAAAGCTGCAATTACTTTCTTTACAGAAAGGAAAAAGATCTTGCTTCTGGGTCCTTCTGGGTGGTTGAAGGGACCTTCAGGCCCACCTTGACAATCATTCTTCTTTTTAAAGTCTGGTCTTCTTTAGATGTAATCGCTGATGAGCTCGGTTGCTGTGTCCTGTCTTTCCCATGTACCGAGCTGTGAGAGCTGACTCTGCAGACTGTCGCTAAGCTGACATAGAGCTGACTCTTTGAATTCTAGTCTTCCTGAGATGTATCAGCTGTTTTAGCTCGGCTGCTATGCCTTGTCTTTCCCATGGCCGAGCTGACTGTAATCTGACTCTGAGCTGCTTGTTTCTTCTCTGCTTCTCTCTCTCCCTCCCTCTGAGTTCTGGTTCTGGTTCTGGTAGTTCCTGCCCTGGTCTCTGGGTTTACATATTTTTCTAACAGTTATCTAGTTTTTATGACTATATCGTAAAGTAACTTATTTCACTTTGATTGTAAAAAGTATCTTTGATCTAAACTTTCTAATCCAACTAAGTATTCATTTTGACATAACTGCATCTAATAGATCTGATTACAGTGTTTCCTTTGTGATGATCAAAATGCTTTGGTTTCAAGAGGTGTTACTTTTAATTCCTGTCATTTCTGTAGTTTTATTTTCCAATTGTGTCCTCAGCTCGTAATTTTGACTTTGCTTTTGGCTTTGAATTATGTTTCTCGTAGACATAGTCTCCAGCTTTCTTTAATTTACCTTGTTTAGCAAATTTTCACACCTAGAATTATCACCAAATTCAACTGAACCTCATCCTTTTTTCCAGCTGCTAACTAAGATAGTTACTTTCAATGAAGGTGTGGGCCATTGTTTTTGGCTTCATTCAAAATCCTGTTTGTCTTGTTTGCTAAGCCTGCTTGAGCAAGGAGATCTGCATTTTACAATGTGCTCCTGGCAGCTGCTGGTAACCCTTTGTGGGATCTTTCCCTGTATCCTCTCTTGTTTCTTCCAGACCAGATATTGCCAGACTTCCATGTTTCAAATGACACATCTTTCCATATTTTCAATAACAACTCTCCCACCGGGATGGTGCCTGGAAGAGTGGACACCTTTTGGAAGAAAGCCGCCTGCTGCGGTCCGGCCACGGGAGCGGATACATTTACAAAGTGAATCACCGCTGCCCCGAAACGGGCCTTTAGGTGCAGCAGACGGCCTGGCACCGGCTCCTTGACCCCCAAGATCTCCGGCTGAAAATGTGGAGCCAACAAGATAGCCACCCCGCCCGAACGTGGGGCCAGGTGACATATGGAGATTCCTCCTTGCCCCTCCAGGGTCCACTGAGCTTCGTAACCCGGATGGCCTGGGTTTCCTGCAGGAAGCACACCCCGTACTTTCGGTCCCGGAGGATAGACAGGAACTGGAACCGGTGGTGCGCGTGGCTGCTGCCGTTGATGTTGAGGCTGGCCATGGTTACCTCCATGTCAGCAGCAATAGTTATCCATCACCTTCAGTGCTCAGAGTGGGGGTACCGCCCCCTCCACTCCCTCAGGGGTCCCACAAGGAACTGAACAGCTTGGCGCTGCTCCTCCTGGTCTTGATCGAACTCCCGGGCCTCTCTGACATAGGCCCGGGCGGAGCCAAGGAGCAGCCCCAGATTTCCCCAGCTGTCCAGGGCCAGCCGCACACAGTCCGGGTGACCATGGTGCGTTCCCAGAAATGTCCGGAGTTCCCCAGGGGGGACGAGGGGAGACTCGGTGCCGGGTGTGAGGGTGCCCTCTGCCTCGCTGCAGAGCGCGTCTAAATCATCCGCCTCACCCGCGACCGAGCAGCCTTCCTCCTCCGAACGGTCACCTCCCGAGCTCGAGTCCCCCGCCACATGGAGTATGGCGGGCGGTACGGGCCCACCGGCTAACCCTTGACCCGAGTCGACCCCACCCCCAGGGTCGTCCTCAGGCAGGTCCCTCGCAGGCTCTTCCCGCGGCTCAGGGCCCGTGGACGGCGCCTCCACCCACGCCGGCGACTCCGGGACCTCGGAGAGACCCCCACGGAAACATGTCCGGCTTGAAAACAGGGCTCTCCGGCGTCGCCCGCTCGGGTGTAGAGGGCGGGGAGCCTTCCCCGTCCTACCCCGTCCACGGCCCACAGCGGCACGATGAGCGGTCGCTGCTGCTGCCGGCCCCCGGCGATGGTGAAGAGGAGGCGTCCGGGGAGGAAACTTGCACCGGGCGGGACGGGCCCCCAGGGGCTTCGTCTCCGCTCGACCCCGGGTCCTCCTGCTCGGGGGATGACAGCAGCTCGAGTGGCTCGGGGGCCTCGGAGGCCCCCCCGGCCTTGCTTCTCTTCATTGTGTGCCCCGGGCCAGGCGTCAGGGGGATGGGCACCAACACGGGAGGGATGGGGCAGGAGGAGCTCGGTGGGGAGGGAGGGCGGGACGTTTGATAGAACAACACGTTCTGCGGTGGCCTCCAGCGTCTCCACCGCCACGTGTGTCCCGCCCACCGTGAGCCCCCTTTCCAGGGCCCGGTGGGCCGCCTGCTCGGCCCGCAGGAAGAACCCGGCCTTGCCGTACATCCGCGAGGCGGCTACGATGGCCGAGGGGCCGACAGCCCTGCCCATCGCACGGGTGCCCGCCTCAATGGTCATGGTAGGGTGGGCATAGCACTTCCCCCCCAGCTGCCGCGTGAGCAGGCGGGAGGGCGAGGGCACCGCGGGGGCAGCGGAGCGACGGGAGGCTGCCGCCCCCACATAATGTCTTGTCCGCCCTGCCCCCGGCAGTGGAGGATGCACCCGAGGTGCTGGCCAGAGGGTGGGAGGGCAGGAGGCTGGGCCTGCAGCCCTGGATGGTCCCTGTCCCACCTCAGGCAGAGGGGTGGGGGACAGGAGGCCGGGCCTGCAGCCCTGGATGGTCCCTGTCCCACCTCAGGCAGAGGGGTGGGAGGACAGGAGGACGGGCCTGCAACCCTCGATGGTCCCAGTCCCAACTCAGGCAGAGGGGTGGGAGGACAGGAGGCTGGGCCTGCAGCCCTGGATGGTCCCAGTCCCAACTCAGGCAGAGGGGTGGGAGGACAGGAGGCCGGGCCTGCAGCCCTGGATGGTCCCAGTCCCACCTCAGGCAGAGGGGGGAGGAGGACAGGAGGCTGGGCCTGCAGCCCTGGATGGTCCCACTCCCACCTCTGGCAGAGGGGTGGGAGGACAGGAGGCCGGGCCTGCAGCGCTGGATGGTCCCACCTCAGGCATAGGGGTGGGAGGACAGGAGGCCGGGCCTGCAGCCCTGGATGGTCCCGCTCCCACCTCAGGCAGAGGGGTGGGAGGACAGGAGGCTGGGCTTGCAGCCCTGGATGGTCCCAGTCCCAACTCAGGCAGAGGGCTGGGAGGACAGGAGGCTCGGCCTGCAGCCCTGGATGGTCCCACCTCAGGCAGAGGGGTGGGAGGACAGGAGGCCGGGCCTGCAGCCCTGGATGGTCCCGCTCCCACCTCAGGCAGAGGGGTGGGAGGACAGGAGGCTGGGCCTGCAGCCCTGGATGGTCCCAGTCCCAACTCAGGCAGAGGGCTGGGAGGACAGGAGGCTCGGCCTGCAGCCCTGGACGGTTCCACCCACCTCAGGCAGAGGGGTGGTAGGACAGGAGGCCGGGCCTGCAGCTCTGGATGGTCCCACTCCCACCTCAGGCAGAGGGGTGGGAGGACAGGAGGCTGGGCCTGCAGCCCTGGATGGTCCCAGTCCCACCTCAGGCAGAGGGGTGGGAGGACAGGAGGCTGGGCCTGCAGCCCTGGATGGTCCCAGTCCCAACTCAGGCAGAGGGCTTGGAGGACAGGAGGCTCGGCCTGCAGCCCTGGATGGTCCCACTCCCACCTCAGGCAGAGGGGTGGGAGCACAGGAGGCCGGGCCTGCAGCCCTGGATGGTCCCACTCACACCTCAGGCAGAGGGGTGGGAGAACAGGAGACTGGGCCTGCAGCCTGGATGGTCCCACTCCCACCTCAGACAGAGGGGTAGGAGGACAGGAGGCTGGGCCTGCAGCCCTGGATGGTCCCAGTCCCACCTCAGGCAGAGGGGTGGGAGGACAGGAGGCTGGGCCTGCAACCCCAGGCGCTCCCACTCCCACCTCAGGCAGAGGGGTGGGAGGACAGGAGGCCGGGCCTGCAGCCCTGGATGGTCTCACTCCCACCTCAGGCAGAGGGGTGGGAGGACAGGAGGCCGGGCCTGCAGCCCTGGATGGTCCCACTCCCACCTCAGGCAGAGGGGTTGGAGGACAGGAGGCTGGGCCTGCAGCCCTGGATGGTCCCAGTCCCACCTCAGACAGAGGGGTGGGAGGACAGGAGGCTCTGCCTGCAGCCCTAGATGGTCCCACTCCCACCTCAGGCAGAGTGGTGGGAGGACAGGAGGCTGGGCCTGCAGCCCTGGATGGTCCCAGTCCCACCTCAGGCAGAGGGCTGGGAGGACAGGAGGACGGGCCTGCAGCCCTGGATGGTCCCAGTCCCACCTCAGGCAGAGGGGTGGGAGGACAGGAGGCTGGGCCTGCAGCCCTGGATGGTCCCACTCCCACCTCAGGCAGAGGGGTGGGGGGACAGGAGGCTGGGCCTGCAGCCCTGGATGGTCCCACTCCCACCTCAGACAGAGGGGTGGGAGGACAGGAGGCCGGGCCTGCAGCCTCGATGGTCCCACTCCCACCTCAGGCAGAGGGGTGATCAAACCGTGATCTTTATCAATGATGAGAAGGCGGAGACAGTGGAAGTTTAAACTGGACAGATATTTCACAGCTGGATTCACACAATACAGACAGCAATGTGTCGTAGATTGTGGAAGTGCCACAAATGTTGTCAAATGCAGGACGCGGGGTCCCTCAATGTTTCAATCTTGCTGAGAGACTGTCAGCCCACAGGGACAACATTTCTGTTTAATAGGATTGATGGACAAGTTAAAATAGTTCCGTTTCAAAGTTTAAAATAAGCAGTCATTGCTCTGTGCAGCTTTCGGAATCTGTCAGTGGAATTTACTTCACACAGGCAAGTTTAACAAGTGTATGGGGAACTGATTAGAAGTTTTGATGGAGATATTCCTGCATTATGGAAATGTGTGAGATCTATTTAGGGTTTGGAAATGGATTGAGGATCAAAGGAAGCAGTTGTTTTTTAACTACATTAGACTGAGAGCCTTGAAGATTCACAACTTCCATGTGCTGTGAGAAAGGATTGATTAACCAAGGCCTATTATACAAATACTTCAGACAAGTGAATAAGCTACAGGAACATTGAATATACAGACAGAGACAAGCAGACACCTGTAATCGGAGCTTAAACTTCACGTTTGAATGTGAAGGGCTGAAATAAACAAGAGTCCACCCTGGGATTCGGTGCAATTTGAGTTCTGCTTTTCCAAAAAATAAAAATAACTATCTGCAATGAAAAATTCCTTGGACAGGACAGAGGGATTTTGACTCTGTATTTAACCCCAGACAGTATTTGCGTTGTGAGTGTTTGATGGGCAGTGTAGATGGAGCTTTACTCTGAAACACTGAAATTCAGTCTCAGGGCTGATTTAATCACATGCTTCAGAATAATAATTGATATTGTACATCTCGTGTGTGTCTCAGTGTCAGCTGTGAAACATGTACAGCACAATCTCATCCTGTTTCTGTGTGTCTCTCTCTCTCGCTGAAATTAGCTGGTCCATTTCCTAAATTACAACCTTTCAAAAGGGCTCCATTGCCTGTGAAGCAGTTTGTGATACCCAAAGGTTATGAAAAGTGCTTTAGAAAAGTCTGTCCCCAAGCTGCTGTGAGGATGTTCAGAGTCAGTGTGTGTCTTGGGTCACACACAGGGCAGATACACCTCTCCAAGTTAAAGGTCGAGAATGGATCTCGCTCCATTTGAAAGATGTATTGACCCAGTCTGTCTGAGTTTGAGTATCTGTGTTTCTGTACACGTGTGTGTGTGTTGGGGGGGAGGGGAGGGTTATGTGTGGCATTCTTTAGGCGGCACTGGAAGTTACACGGTAGCACAGTGGTTAGCACTGCGGCCTCACAGCTCCAGAGCCCCAGGTTCGAATCCCGGCTTGGGTCGCAGTCTGTGCGGACTCTGCACGTTCTCCCCTTGTCCGCGTGGGTTTCTCCCGGGTGCTCCGGTTTCCCCCCTGAAGTCCCGTAGGACGTGCTGTTTGGTGAATTGGACATTATGTATTCACCCTCAGTGTACCCGAACAGGCGCCAGAGTTTGGAGACTAGGGACTTTTCTTAGTAACTTCATTGCAGTCTGTGACTGTGTGTCTGTGTGTGTCTGTGTGTGTGTGTGCCTTTGTGTGCGTGTGTGTGTGTGTCTGTGTGTGTCTGTGTGTGTGTGTGTGTGTGTGTGCCTGTGTGTGTGTGTGCCTGTGTGTGTGCCTGTGTGTGTGTGTGCCTGTGTGTGTGTGTGTGTGTGTGTGTATCTGTGTGTCTCAGTTTGACTTTGTTTAGTACTGATTGAAGATAATGAAATAGAAAGTTTGATAGAAAGTTTGGCAGCATTGTCGGTGTAAACAATAATGACAGAGGCAGTGTGAACCCTGAAGAGAGCGCCATACCTGGGCCCACTCCCCTATCCCGTCGCTGTCACCCCACCTAACCTGAACATCTTTAGATACTGTGGGCAATTTGGATTTATCACGGCCAACCCACCTAACCTGCACGTCTTTGGACGGTGGGAGGAAACCGGAGCACCCGGAGGAAGCCCACGCAGACACGGGGAGAACGTCCAGACTCCGCACAGACAGTGACCCAAGCCGGGAATCGAACGTGGGACCCTGTAGCTGTGAGGCAGCAGTGCTAACCACTGTTCAGTCCCGGCTCTGGGTCACTGTCCGTGTGGAGTTTGCACATTCTCCCCGTGTTAGCCTGGGTCTCACCCCCACAACCCAAAGATGTGCAGGGCAGGTGGATGGGCCGCGCTAAGTTGCCCCTGAATTGGAAAAACTGAACTGGGCTCTGGATTTATTGTAAAAATCTTTTTATTGCCGTTTCCACAATTCTGTGCATTGCGGCTAGTTTACATTTCTCAGAGAGCGAAAAGGCTTTCTCTTACGTTTCTATCGTTACAAACTGTTGCCGTTCAGTTCGGCGTGTCTGCCCCCCCCCCCAACCCCCCTTTCCCTAACCCTTCCCCTCTCTCCCCCGCAGACCCTCCGTGATGCCCTTCCTGGCCGACCTGGTGTGTGACCCCCTGCTCCTTGTTTACCCCCTTACCCCCCCTTCTTTTCTCCCTCCATCGGATTCAGCCGTGTTCTTTCAGTGGATTGGGGGGGGGTTCCCCCTCCCCATCTCTCTCGGTGGGGGAGGGGTCCCCCTCTCCATCTCTCTCGGTGGGGGGGGGGGTTCCCCCCTCTCCATCTCTCTCGGTGGGGAGGGAGTTCACCCCTCTCCATCTCTCTCGGTGGGGAGGGAGTTCACCCCTCTCCATCTCTCTCGGTGGGGGGGGGGGTTCACCCCCTCTCCATCTCTCTCGGTGGGGGGGGGGTCCCCCCTCTCCATCTCTCTCGGTGGGGGGGGTTCACCCCTTTCCATCTCTCTCGGTGGGGGGGGTTCCCCCCTCTCCATCTCTCTCGGTGTGGGGGGGGTTCCCCCCTCTCCATCTCTCTCGGTGTGGGGGGGGTTCCCCCCTCTCCATCCCTCTCGGTGGGGAGGGAGTTCACCCCTCTCCATCTCTCTCGGTGGGGGGGGGGGTTCCACCCCTCTCCATCTCTCTCGGTGGGGGGGGGGATGTTCCCCCCTCTCCATCTCCCTCGGTGGGGTGGGGGTTTCCCCCTCTCCATCTCTCTCGGTGGGAGGTGGTTCCCCCTCTCCATCTCCCTCGGTGGGGTGGGGGTTCCCCCCTCTCCATCTCTCTCGGTGGGGGGGTGTTCCCCCTCTCCATCTCTCTCGATGTGGGGGGGGGGTTTCCCCCCTCTCCATCTCTCTCGGTGGGGAGGGAGTTCACCCCTCTCCATCTCTCTCGGTGGGGGGGGGGGTTCACCCCTCTCCATCTCTCTCGGTAGGGGGGCGGACCCCCTCTCCATCCCTCTCGGTGGGAGGTGGTTCCCCCTCTCCATCTTTCTCGGTGGGGGGGTTCCCCCCTCTCCATCCCTCTCAGTGGGGGGGGGGGTTCCCCCCTCTCCATCCCTCTCGGTAGGGGGGATCCCCCCTCTCCATCCCTCTCGGTGGGGAGGTGGCTCCCCCTCTCCATCTCTCTCGGTGGGGGTGGGGGATCCCCCCTCTCCATCCCTCTCGGTGGGGGTGGTGGTTCCCCCTCTCCATCTCTCTCGGCGGGGGTGGGGGTTCCCCCCTCTCCATCCCTCCCGGTGGGGGGGTTCCCCCCTCTCCATCTCACTCGGTGGGGGGGGGGCTTCCCCCTCTCCATCCCTCTCGGTGGGGGTGGTGGTTCCCCCTCTCCATCTCTCTCGGCGGGGGTGGGGGTTCCCCCCTCTCCATCCCTCCCGGTGGGGGGGTTCCCCCCTCTCCATCTCACTCGGTGAGGGGGGGGGCTTCCCCTCTCCATCCCTCTCAGTGGGGGGGGTCCGCCCTCTTGATCTCTCTCGGTGGAGGGGGGGTCCCCCTCTCCATCCCTCTCAGTGGGGGGTGGGGTTCCCCCCTCTCCACAACTCTCGGTGGGGGGGGGGGGATTCCCGCCCTCCATCTCTCGGTGTGGGGGATTCCCCCTCTCCACCTCTCTCGGTGGGGGGGGGATCCCCCCTCTCCGTCTCTCTCGGTGGGGGGTCCCCCCTCTACATCACTCTCAGTGGGGGGGGGGTGTTACCCCCTCTCCATCTCTCTCATAGAACATTACAACGCAGTACAGGCCCTTCGGCCCTCGATGTTGCGCCGACCTGTGAAACCACTCTGAAGCCCATCTACACTATTCCCTTATCGCCCATATGTCTATCCAATGACCATTTGAATGTTCTTAGTGTTGGCGAGTCCACTACTGTTGCAGGCAGAGCATTCCACGCCCTTACTACACTCTGAGTAAAGAACGTACCTCTGACATCTGTCTTATATCTATCTCCCCTCAATTTAAAGCTATGTCCCCTCGTGCTAGACATCACCATCCGAGGAAAAAGGCTCTCACTGTCCACCCTATCCAATCCTCTGATCATCTTGTATGCCTCAATTAAGTCACCTCTTAACCTTCTTCTCTCTAACGAAAACAGCCTCAAGTCCCTCAGCCTTTCCTCATAAGATCTTCCCTCCATAACCAGCCAACATTCTGGTAAATCTCCTCTGCACCCTTTCCGATGCTTCCACATCCTTCCTATAATGCGGCGACCAGAACTGTACGCAATTCTCCAAAAGCGGCCGCACCAGAGTTTTGTACAGCTGCAACATGACCTCATGGCTCCGAAACTCAGACACTCTACCAATAAAAGCTAACACACCGTACGCCTTCTTAACAACCCTCTCAACCTGAGTGGCAACTTTCAGGGATCAATGTATATGGACACCGAGATCTCTCTGCTCATCCACACTGCCAAGAATCTTACCATTAGCCCAGTACTCTGTCTTCCTGTTATTCCTTCCTAAATGAATCACCTCACACTTTTCTGCATTAAACTCCATTTGCCACCTCTCAGACCAGCGCTGCAGCTTATCTATGTCCCTCTGTAACTTGTAACATCCTTCCGCACTGTCCACAACTCCACCGACTTTAGTGTCATCTGCAAATTTACTCACCCATCCTTCTATGCCCTCCTCCAGGTCATTTAGAAAAATGACAAATAGCAGTGGACGCAAAACAGATCCTTGTGGTACACCACTAGTAACTGGACTCCAGTCTGAACACTTCCCATCAACCACCACCCTTTGTCTTCTTCCAGCTAGCCAATTTCTGATCCAAACTGCTAAATCTCCCTGAATCCCATGCTTCCGTATTTTCTGCAGTAGCCTACCGTGGGGAACCTTGTCAAATGCTTTACTGAAATCCATATACACCACATCAACTGCTTTACCCTCATCCACCTGTTTCTCACCTTCTCAAAGAACCCTATATGGTTTGTGAGGCACAACCGACCCTTCACGAAACCGTTTTGACTATGTCTAATCAAATTATTCCTTTCCAGATGATTATACACCCTATCTCTTATAAACCTTTCCAAGATTTTGCCCACAACAGAAGTTAGACTCACTGGTCTATATTTACCGGGGTTATCTCTACTCTCCTTCTTGAACAAGGGGACAACATTTGCTATCCTCCTGTCTTCTGGCACTATTCCTGTTGACAAAGATGACTTAAAGATCAAAGCCAAAGGCTCTGTAATCTCCTCCCTAGCTTCCCAGAGAATCCTAGGATAAATCGTATCCGGCCCAGGGGACTTATCAATTTCACCCTTTCCAGAATAGTTAACACCTCCTCCTTATGAACCTCAAGCCCTTCTAGTATAGTAGCCTGAATCTCAGTATTCTCCTCGTCAACATTGTCTTTTTGCTGTGTGAATAGTGATGAAAAATATTCATATAGCACCTCGCCTATCTCCTCGAACTCCAAGCACAACTTCCCACTACTGTCCTTGACAGGCCCTACTCTTACCCTAGTCATTCTTTTATTCCTGACATATCTATAGAAAGCTTTAGGGTTATCCTTGATCCTACCTTCCAAAGACTTCTCATGTCCCCTCCTGGCTCTTCTTAGTTCTCTCTTTAGGTCCTTCCTAGCTAACTTGTAACTTTCGTGCGCCCTTACTGAACCTTCATGTCTCATCTTTACATACGCCTCCTTCCTTCTTCCTCTAGACAAGTGTTTCAACTGCCTTAGTAAATCACGGTTCCCTTGCTCGACCACTTCCTCCCTGCCTGACAGGTACATACTTATCAAGGACACGCAGTAGCTGTTCATTGAACAAGCTCCACATTTCCATTGTGCCCATCCCCTGCAGTTTTCCTCTCCGTCTCGGTGGGGGTGGGGGGAAGGGTCCCCCCTCTCCATCTCTCTCGGTGGGTGGGGGGTTCCCGCCTCTCCATCTCCCTCGGTGGGGTGGTCCCCCTCTCCATCTCTCTCGGTGGGGGAGTCCCCCCTCTCCATCTCTCTCGGTGGGGGGTCCCCCCCTCCATCTCTCTCGGTGGGTGGGGGGTTCCCGCCTCTCTATCTCTCTCGCTGGGGAAGTCCCCCCTCTCCATCTCTCTCGGTGGGGGAGTCCCCCGTCTCCATCTCTCTCGGTGGAGGGGGGGAACCCCCTCCATCTCTCTCGGTGGAGGGAGAGTTCCTCCCTCTCCATCTCTCTCGGTGGGTGGGGGGTTCCCGCCTCTCTATCTGTCTCGGTGGGGGGGGGTCCCCCTCTCCATCTCTCTCGCTGGGGGAGTACCCCCTCTCCATCTCACTCGGTGGGGGGGAGTTCTCCCCTCTCCATCTCTCTCGGTGGGGGGTCCCCTCTCTCCACCTCTCTTGGTGGGGGGGGACCCCGTCTCCATCTCTCTCGGCGGGGGGGGGGGAGGGGGTCCACCCTCTCCATCTCTCTCGGTGGAGGGGGAGTTCCCCCCTCTCCATCTCTCCCGTTGGGGGGGGGGTGGTTCCACCCTCTCCATCTCTCTCTCGGTGGGGGGGGTTCCCCCTTCTCCATCACGCGTTGTGGGGGGTCTCCTTCTCCATCTCTCTCGGTGGGGGGAGGGGGGTTCCTCCCACTCCATCTCTCTCTGTGGGGGGGGTCCCCCTTCTCCATCTCGCTCGGTGGGGGGGTGTTCCCCTTCTCCATCTCTCGGTGTGGGGGGGTTCCCCTTCTCCATCTCTCTCTGTGGGGGGGTTCCCCTTCTCCATCTCTCTCGGTGGGGGGGGGGGGGGGAGGGTGTTCTCCCCTCTCCATCTCTCTCGGTCTCTGCGTCTCTCCGTCTCTCTCTGGGACTCTGCCAAAACGAAATCCACAATCAGCAGTCGGCCGTTTTATGTCAGTTCACGGTGGCCATTTTATGTCAGTTCACGGTGGCCATTTTACATCAGTTCACGATAGCCATTAGTATGTCAGTTCACAATGGCCATTGTATGTCAGTTCACGGTGACCATTTTATGCCGGTTCACGGGAGCCATTTTATGTCAGTTCACAATAGCAATTTTATGTCAGTTAACAATGGACAGTTCATGTCAGTTCACGGGGGCCTTTTTAGGTCAGGTCGCAATGGTCATTTTATATCAGTTCACGGTGGCCATTGTATATCAGTTCACAATGGTCATTTTATGTCAGTTCACAATGGCCATTTTATGTCAGTTCACAATGGCCATTTTATGTCAGTTCACAATGGCCATTTTATGTCAGTTCACAATAGCCATTTTATGTCAATTTGCAATGGCCATTTTATGTCAGTTCACGGTGGCCATTGTATGCCAGTTCAGAATGGCCATTTTATGTCAATTTGCAATGGAAAGTTTATGTCGGTTCACGGGGGCCATTTTATCTCAATTCACGGTGGCCATTTTATGTCAGCTCACGGTGGCCATTTTATGTCACTTCACAGTGGCCATTTTATGTCAGTTCACAATGGCCATTTTATGTCAGTTCACGGTGGCCATTTTATGTCAGGTCGCAATGGCCATTTTATGTCAGTTCACAATGGACAGTTTATGTCATTTCACGGGGGCCATTTTATGTCAGGTCGCAATGGCCATTTTATGTCAGTTCAGAATGGACAGTTTATGTCAGTTCAGGGGGGCCTTTTTATGTCAGGTCGCAAAGGCCATTGTATGTCAGTTCACAATGGACAGTTCATGTCAGTTCACGGGGGCCTTTTTACGTCAGGTCGCAATGGCCATTTTATGTCAGTTCACGGCAGCCATTTTATGTCAGGTCGCAATGGCCATTTTATGTCAGTTCACGGGGGCCATTTTATGTCAGTTCACATTGGCCATTTTATGTCAGTTCACGGGGGCCATTGTATGTCAGTTCACAATGGCCATTTTATGTCAGTTCACGGGGTCCATTGTATGTCAGTTCACATTGGCCATTGTATGTCAGTTCACAATGGCCATTTTATGTCAGTTTGCAATGGCCATTTTTTCTCAGTTGACGGTGGCCATTTTGTGTCAGTTCACGGTGGCCATTGTATGTCAGTTCACAATGGCCATTTTATGTCAGTTTGCAATGGCCATTTTATCTGAGTTGCGGTGGCCAGTTCATGTTTGGTTCACGGGGGCCATGTTATGTCAGTTCACAATGGCCATTGTATGTCAGTTCACAATGGCCATTTTATGTCAGTTTGTAATGGCCATTTCTTCTCAGTTGACGGTGGCCATTTTGTGTCAGTTCACGGTGGCCATTGTATGTCAGTTCACAATGGCCATTTTATGTCAGTTTGTAATGGCCATTTTTTCTCAGTTGACGGTGGCCATTTTGTGTCAGTTCACGGTGGCCATTGTATGTCAGTTCACAATGGCCATTTTATGTCAGTTTGTAATGGCCATTTTTTCTCAGTTGACGGTGGCCATTTTGTGTCAGTTCACGGTGGCGATTGTATGTCAGTTCACAATGGCCATTTTATGTCAGTTTGCAATGGCCATTTTATCTCAGTTGCGGTGGCCAGTTCATGTTGGTTCATGGGGGCCATGTTATGTAAGTTCACGGTGGCCATTTTATGTCCGTTCACGGGGGCCATTTTATGTCAGTTCATGGTGGCTATTGTATGTCAGTACACAATTGTCATTTTATGTCAGTTCACGGTGGCCATTTTATGTCAGTTCACGCGGGCCATTTTATTCAGTCGATGGGGGGCATTTTATGTCAGTACATGGTGGCCATTTTATGTCAGTTCACGGTGGTCATTTTATGTCAGTTCATGGTGGCTATTGTATGTCAGTACACAATTGTCATTTTATGTCCGTTCACGGGGGCCATTTTATGTCAGTTCATGGTGGCTATTGTATGTCAGTACACAATTGTCATTTTATGTCAGTTCACGGTGGCCATTTTATGTCAGGTCACGGGGGCCATTGTATGTCAGTTCACAATGGCCATTGTATGTCAGTTCTCAATGGCCATTTTATGTCAGTTCACAGTGGCCATTTTATGTCAATTCATGGTAGCCATTGTATATCAGTTCACAGTGGCCATTTTATGTCAATTCACGGTAGCCATTGTATATCAGTTCACAATAGCCATTTTATGTCAGTTCATGGTGGCCATTGTATGTCAGTTCACAATGGCCATTGTATGTCAATTCACAATGGCCATTTTATGTCAGTTCACCGTGGCCATTTTATGACAGTTCACAATGGCCATTTTATGTAAGTTCACGGTGGCCATTGTATGTCAGTTCACAATAGTCATTTTATGTCTGTTCACAATGGTCATTTTATGTCTGTTCACAATGGCCATTTTATGTCAGTTCATGGTGGCCATTGTATGTCAGTTCATGGTGGCCATTTTATGTCAGTTCACCATGGCCATTTTATGTCAGTTCACAATGGCCATTTAACGTCAGGTTGCAATGGCCATTTTATCTCAGTTGACGGTGGCCATTTTATGTCAGTTCACGGTGGCCATTGTATGTCAGATCACAATGGCCATTTTATGTCAGTTTGCAATGGCCATTTAATCTCAGTTGCGGTGGCCAGTTCATGTTGGTTCACGGGGGCCATTTTATGTCAGATCACGGTGGCCATTTTATGTCAGGTCACGGGGGCCACTTTATGTCAGTTCATGGTGGCCATTTTATCTCAGTTCACGGTGGCCATTTTATGTCAGTTCACGGGGGGCCATTTTATTCAGTCAAAGGGGCCATTTGATGTCAGTACACGGTGGCCATTTTATGTCAGTTCACGGTGGTCATTTTATGTCGTTTGAAGGTGGCCATTTTATTTCAGCTCGCAATGGCCATTTTATGTCAGTTCACGGTGGCCATTGTATGTCAGTTCACGGCGGCCATTTTATGTCAGGTCTCGGTGGCTATTTTATGTTAGCTCACGGCAGCCATTTTATGTTCATTCACGGTGGCCATTTTATGTCAGTTCACGGCAGCCATTTTATGTCAGTTCACGGTGGTCATTTTATGTCGGTTGAAGGGGCCATTTTACGTCAGTTCACAGCAGCCATTTTATGTCAGTTCACAGTGGCCATTATATGTCAGTTCACGGTGGCCATTTTATGTCAGTTCCCGGTGGCCATTTTATGTCAGTTCACGGCAGCCTTTTTATGTCAGTACACGGCAACCATTTGTGGCAATTTTCAGCCATCCCACAGCCAGCACTGCCAGTGCTCCCCCACAGAGCCAGCACTGTCAGTGCACCCCACACAGCCAGCACTGTCAGTGCTCCCCCCATACAGCCAGCATTGTCAATGGTCCCCCACACAGCCAGCACTGCCAGTGCTCCCACTACACAGCCAGCACAGTCATCCTCCCCCACACAGCCAGCACTGTCAGTAACCCCCCCACCCCACACAGCTAGCACTGTCAGTGCTCCCCACACAGCCAGCACTGTCAGTGACCCCCCACACAGCCAGCACTACCAGTGCTCCCCACACAGCCAGCACTGCCAGTGATCTCCCACAGAGCTAGCACTGTCAGTGCTCCCCCACAGAGCCAGAACTGTCAGTGCTCCCACCACACAACCAGCACTGTCAGTGCTCCCCCACACAGCCAGCACTGTCAGTGCTCCACCCTCACAGACAGCACTGTCAGTGCTCCCTCCACACAGCCAGCACTTTCAGTGCTCCCACCACGCAGCCAGCACTGTCAGTGCTCCCACCATACAGACGGCACCGTCAGTGCTCCCCCCACACAGCCAGCACTCAGTGCTCCCACCACACAGACAGCATTGTCAGTGCTCCCCCACACAGCCAGCACTGTCAGTGCTCCACCCACAGAGCCAGCACTGTCAGTGCTCCCCACACAGCCAGCACTGTCAGTGCTCCCCCGCACAGCCAGCACTGTCAGTGCTCCCCCACACAGCCAGCACTGTCAGTGCTCCCACCACACAGCCAGCACTGTCAGTGCCCCCACCACACAACCGGCACTGTCAGTACTCCCACCACACAGCCAGCACTGTCAGTGCCCCCACCCCACACAGACAGCACTATCAATTATCCCAACAGCCAGCACTGCCAGTTCTCCACCCACGTAGCAAGCACTGTCAGAGCTCCCACCACACAGCCAGCACTGTCAGTTCTCCCCCACACAGCCAGCACTGTCATGTCTCCCCCACACAGCCAGCACTGTCAGTGCTCCCACCACACAGCCAGCATTGTCAGTCCTCCCACCACACAGCCAGCACTGTCAGTGCCCCCACCCCACACAGCCAGCACTATCAGTGCTCCCGCACAGCCAGCATTGTCAGTGCTCCCACCAGACAGCCAGCACTGCCAGTGCTCCCCAACACAGCCAGCACAGTCAGTGCTCCCACCACACAACCAGCACTGTCAGTGCTCCCACCACACAGCCAGCACTGTCAGTGCTCCCCACACAGCCAGCACAGTCAGTGCTCCCACCACACAGGCAGCACTGTCAGTGCTCCCACCACACAGCCAGCACTGTCAGAGCTCCCACCACACAGCCAGCACTGCCAGTGCTCCCCCAAACAGCCAGCACAGTCAGTGCTCCCACCACACTGACAGCACAGTCAGTGCTCCCACCACACAGCCAGCACTGTCAGTGCTCCCCAAACAGCCAGCACTGTCAGTGCTCCCACCACACAGCCAGCACTGCCAGTGCTTCCCCACACAGCCAGCACAGTCAGTGCTCCCATCACACAGACAGCACTGTCAGTGCTCCCACCACACAGCCAGCACTGTCAGTGCTCCCACCACACAGCCAGCACTGTCAGTGCTCCCACCACACAGCCAGCACTGTCAGTGCTCCCATCACACAGCCAGCACTGTCAGTGCTCCCACCATACAGACGGCACTGTCAGTGCTCCCACCACACAGCCAGCACTGTCAGTGCTCCCACCACGCTGCCAGCACTGTCAGTGCTCCCATCACACAGCCAGCACTGTCAGTGCTCCCCCACACAGCCAGCACTGTCAGAGCTCCCCCCCCACAAAGCCAGCAGTGTCAGTGCTCCCCCACACTGCCAGCACTGTCAGTGCTCCCCCACACAGCCAGCACTGTCAGTGCTCCCCCCACACAGCCAGAACTGTCAGTGCTCCCCACACACAGACAGCACTATCAGTGCTCCCACCACACAACCAGCACTATCCGTGCTCCCCAAAGAGCCAGCACTGTCTGTGCTCCTCCCACACACAGCCAGCACTGTCAGTGCTCTCACCACACAGCCAACACTGCCAGTGCTCACACCACAAGCCAGCACTGTCAGTGCTCCCCCCACACAGCCAGCACTGTCAGTGCTCCTACCCACACAGCCAGCACTGTCAGTGCTCCCACCACACAGCCAGCACTGTCAGTGCTCCCCCACACAGCCAGCACTGTCAGTGCTCCTACCGACACAGCCAGCACTTTCAGTGCTCCTACCGACACAGCCAGCACTGTCAGTGCTCCTACCCACACAGCCAGCACTGTCAGTGCTCCCACCACACAGCCAGCACTGTCAGTGCTCCCCAAACAGCCAGCACTGTCAGTGCTCCCACCACACAGCCAGCACTGCCAGTGCTTCCCCACACAGCCAGCACAGTCAGTGCTCCCATCACACAGACAGCACTGTCAGTGCTCCCACCACACAGCCAGCACTGTCAGTGCTCCCACCACACATCCAGCACTGTCAGTGCTCCCACCACACAGCCAGCACTGTCAGTGCTCCCATCACACAGCCAGCACTGTCAGTGCTCCCACCATACAGACGGCACTGTCAGTGCTCCCACCACACAGCCAGCACTGTCAGTGCTCCCACCACGCTGCCAGCACTGTCAGTGCTCCCATCACACAGCCAGCACTGTCAGAGCTCCCCCACACAGCCAGCACTGTCAGAGCTCCCCCCCTACAAAGCCAGCAGTGTCAGTGCTCCCCCACACTGCCAGCACTGTCAGTGCTCCCCCACACAGCCAGCACTGTCAGTGCTCCCCCCACACAGCCAGAACTGTCAGTGCTCCCCACACACAGACAGCACTATCAGTGCTCCCACCACACAACCAGCACTGTCCGTGCTCCCCAAAGAGCCAGCACTGTCTGTGCTCCTCCCACACACAGCCAGCACTGTCAGTGCTCTCACCCCACAGCCAACACTGCCAGTGCTCACACCACACAGCCAGCACTGTCAGTGCTCCCCCCACACAGCCAGCACTGTCAGTGCTCCTACCCACACAGCCAGCACTGTCAGTGCTCCCACCACACAGCCAGCACTGTCAGTGCTCCCCCACACAGCCAGCACTGTCAGTGCTCCTACCGACACAGCCAGCACTTTCAGTGCTCCTACCGACACAGCCAGCACTGTCAGTGCTCCCCCCACACAGCCAGCACTGTCAGTGCTCCCCCCATACAGCCAGCATTGTCAGTGCTCCCCCACACAGCCAGCACTGTCAGTGCTCCCCCACACAGCCAGCACTGTCAGTGCTCCCCCCATACAGCCAGCATTGTCAGTGCTCCCCCACTCAGCCAGCACTGTCAGTGCTCCCACCACACAGCCAGCACTGTCAGTGCTCCCCCCACACAGCCAGCACTGTCAGTGCTCCCAACACACAGCCAGCACTGTCAGTGCTACCCCCACTCAGCCAGCACTGTCAGTGCTCCCCACAGAGCCAGCACTGTCAGTGCACCCCCCACATAACCAGCACTGTCAGTGCTCCCAACACACAGCCAGCACTGCCAGTGCTCCCACTGCATAGCCAGCACTGTCAGTGCTCCCCCACACAGCCAGCAGTGTCAGTGCACCCCCACACAGCCAGCACTGTCAGTGCTCCCACCACACAGCCAGCACTGTCAGTGCTCCCACCACACAGCCAGCACTGTCAGTGTTCCCCACACAGCCAGAACTGTCAGTGCTCCCCCACACATCAGCACTGTCCGTGCTCCCAACATACAGCCAGCACTGTCAGTGCTCCCACCACACAGCCAGCACTGGCAGTGCTCCCCCACACAGCCAGCACTGTCAGTGATCCCACCACACAGCCAGCACTGTCCGTGCTCCCCACACAGCCAGCACTGTCAGTGCTCCCCCACACAGCCTGCACTGTCAGTGCTCCCACCACACAGCCAGCACTGTCCGTGCTCCCCACACAGCCAGCACTGTCAGTCCTCCCCAACACAGACAGCACTGTCAGTGCTCCCACACCACACAGCCAGCACTGTCAGTGCTCCCCACACACAGTCGGCACAGCCAGTGCTCCCACCACACAGCCAGCACTGTCAGTGCTCCCACCACACAGCCAGCACTGTCAGAGCCCCCACCCCACACAGCCAGCACTATCAGTGCTTCCACCACACAGCCAGCATTGTCAGTGCTCCCACCACACAGCCAGCACTGCCAGTGCTCCCCCACACAGCCAGCACATTCAGTGCTCCCACCACACAGCCAGCAGTGTCAGTGCTCCCACCACACAGCCAGCACTGCCAGTGCTTCCCCACACAGCCAGCACAGTCAGTGCTCCCACCACACAGACAGCACTGTCAGTGCTCCCACCACACAGCCAGCACTGTCAGTGCTCCCACCACACAGCCAGCATTTTCAGTGCTCCCCACACAGCCAGCCCTGCCCGTGCTTCACACACACAGCCAGCACTGCCAGTGCTCCCCCACACAGCCAGCACTGACAGTGCTCCCCCACAGAGCCAGCACTGTCAGTGCACCCCACACAGCCAGCACTGTCAGTGCTCCCCCCATACAGCCAGCATTGTCAATGCTCCCCCACACAGCCAGCTCTGCCAGTGCTCCCATTACACAGCCAGCACAGTCATCCTCCCCCACACAGCCAGCACTGTCAGTAACCCCCCCCCCACACAGCTAGCACTGTCAGTGCTCCCCACACAGCCAGCACTGTCAGTGACCCCCCACACAGCCAGCACTACCAGTGCTCCCCACACAGCCAGCACTGCCAGTGCTCTCCCACAGAGCTAGCACTGTCAGTGCTCCCCCACAGAGCCAGAACTGTCAGTGCTCCCACCACACAACCAGCACTGTCAGTGCTCCCCACACAGCCAGCACTGTCAGTGCTCCCCACACAGCCAGCACTGCCAGTGCTCTCCCACAGAGCTAGCACTGTCAGTGCTCCCCCACAGAGCCAGAACTGTCAGTGCTCCCACCACACAACCAGCACTGTCAGTGCTCCCCACACAGCCAGCACTGTCAGTGCTCCCCCACACAGCCAGCACTGTCAGCGCTCCACCCTCACAGACAGCACTGTCAGTGCTCCCTCCACACAGCCTGCACTGTCAGTGCTCCCACCACACAGCCAGCACTGTCCGTGCTCCCCACACAGCCAGCACTGTCAGTCCTCCCCAACACAGACAGCACTGTCAGTGCTCCCACACCACACAGCCAGCACTGTCAGTGCTCCCCACACACAGTCGGCACAGCCAGTGCTCCCACCACACAGCCAGCACTGTCAGTGCTCCCACCACACAGCCAGCACTGTCAGAGCCCCCACCCCACACAGCCAGCACTATCAGTGCTTCCACCACACAGCCACCATTGTCAGTGCTCCCACCACACAGCCAGCACTGCCAGTGCTCCCCCACACAGCCAGCACATTCAGTGCTCTCACCACACAGCCAGCAGTGTCAGTGCTCCCACCACACAGCCAGCACTGCCAGTGCTTCCCCACACAGCCAGCACAGTCAGTGCTCCCACCACACAGACAGCACTGTCAGTGCTCCCACCACACAGCCAGCACTGTCAGTGCTCCCACCACACAGCCAGCATTTTCAGTGCTCCCCACACAGCCAGCCCTGCCCGTGCTTCACACACACAGCCAGCACTGCCAGTGCTCCCCCCACACAGCCAGCACTGACAGTGCTCCCCCACAGAGCCAGCACTGTCAGTGCTCCCACCACACAGCCAGCACTGACAGTGCTCCCCCACACAGCCAGCACTGTCAGTGCTCCCCCCATACAGCCAGCATTGTCAATGCTCCCCCACACAGCCAGCTCTGCCAGTGCTCCCACTACACAGCCAGCACAGCCATCCTCCCCCACACAGCCATCACTGTCAGTAACCCCCCCCCCCCACACAGCTAGCACTGTCAGTGCTCCCCACACAGCCAGCACTGTCAGTGACCCCCCAAACAGCCAGCACTACCAGTGCTCCCCACACAGCCAGCACTGCCAGTGCTCTCCCACAGAGCTAGCACTGTCAGTGCTCCCCCACAGAGCCAGAACTGTCAGTGCTCCCACCACACAACCAGCACTGTCAGTGCTCCCCCACACAGCCAGCACTGTCAGTGCTCCACCCTCACAGACAGCACTGTCAGTGCTCCCTCCACACAGCCAGCACTGTCAGTGCTCCCACCATACAGACGGCACCGTCAGTGCTCCCCCCACACAGCCAGCACTGTCAGTGCTCCCACCACACAGCCAGCATTGTCAGTGCTCCCCCACACAGCCAGCACTGTCAGTGCTCCACCCACAGAGCCAGCACTGTCAGTGCTCCCACCACACAACCAGCACTGTCAGTGCTCCCCCACACAGCCAGCACTGTCAGTGCTCCACCCTCACAGCCAGCACTGTCAGTGCTCCCTCCACACAGCCAGCACTGTCAGTGCTCCCACCATACAGACGGCACCGTCAGTGCTCCCCCCACACAGCCAGCACTGTCAGTGCTCCCACCACACAGCCAGCATTGTCAGTGCTCCCCCACACAGCCAGCACTGTCAGTGCTCCACCCACAGAGCCAGCACTGTCAGTGCTCCCCACACAGCCAGCACTGTCAGTGCTCCCCCACACAGCCAGCACTGTCAGTGCTCCCACCACACAGCCAGCACTGTCAGTGCCCCCACCACACAACCGGCACTGTCAGTACTCCCACCACACAGCCAGCACTGTCAGTGCCCCCACCCCACACAGCCAGCACTATCAATGCTCCCAACAGCCAGCACTGCCAGTTCTCCACCCACGTAGCAAGCACTGTCAGAGCTCCCACCACACAGCCAGCACTGTCAGTGCTCCCACCACACAGCCAGCACTGTCAGAGCCCCCACCCCACACAGCCAGCACTATCAGTGCTTCCACCACACAGCCAGCATTGTCAGTGCTCCCACCACACAGCCAGCACTGCCAGTGCTCCCCCACACAGCCAGCACATTCAGTGCTCCCACCACACAGCCAGCAGTGTCAGTGCTCCCACCACACAGCCAGCACTGCCAGTGCTTCCCCACACAGCCAGCACAGTCAGTGCTCCCACCACACAGACAGCACTGTCAGTGCTCCCACCACACAGCCAGCACTGTCAGTGCTCCCACCACACAGCCAGCATTTTCAGTGCTCCCCACACAGCCAGCCCTGCCCGTGCTTCACACACACAGCCAGCACTGCCAGTGCTCCCCCACACAGCCAGCACTGACAGTGCTCCCCCACAGAGCCAGCACTGTCAGTGCACCCCACACAGCCAGCACTGTCAGTGCTCCCCCCATACAGCCAGCATTGTCAATGCTCCCCCACACAGCCAGCTCTGCCAGTGCTCCCATTACACAGCCAGCACAGTCATCCTCCCCCACACAGCCAGCACTGTCAGTAACCCCCCCCCCACACAGCTAGCACTGTCAGTGCTCCCCACACAGCCAGCACTGTCAGTGACCCCCCACACAGCCAGCACTACCAGTGCTCCCCACACAGCCAGCACTGCCAGTGCTCTCCCACAGAGCTAGCACTGTCAGTGCTCCCCCACAGAGCCAGAACTGTCAGTGCTCCCACCACACAACCAGCACTGTCAGTGCTCCCCACACAGCCAGCACTGTCAGTGCTCCCCACACAGCCAGCACTGTCAGTGCTCTCCCACAGAGCTAGCACTGTCAGTGCTCCCCCACATAACCAGCACTGTCAGTGCTCCCAACACACAGCCAGCACTGCCAGTGCTCCCACTGCATAGCCAGCACTGTCAGTGCTCCCCCACACAGCCAGCAGTGTCAGTGCACCCCCACACAGCCAGCACTGTCAGTGCTCCCACCACACAGCCAGCACTGTCAGTGCTCCCACCACACAGCCAGCACTGTCAGTGTTCCCCACACAGCCAGAACTGTCAGTGCTCCCCCACACATCAGCACTGTCCGTGCTCCCAACATACAGCCAGCACTGTCAGTGCTCCCACCACACAGCCAGCACTGGCAGTGCTCCCCCACACAGCCAGCACTGTCAGTGATCCCACCACACAGCCAGCACTGTCCGTGCTCCCCACACAGCCAGCACTGTCAGTGCTCCCCCACACAGCCTGCACTGTCAGTGCTCCCACCACACAGCCAGCACTGTCCGTGCTCCCCACACAGCCAGCACTGTCAGTCCTCCCCAACACAGACAGCACTGTCAGTGCTCCCACACCACACAGCCAGCACTGTCAGTGCTCCCCACACACAGTCGGCACAGCCAGTGCTCCCACCACACAGCCAGCACTGTCAGTGCTCCCACCACACAGCCAGCACTGTCAGAGCCCCCACCCCACACAGCCAGCACTATCAGTGCTTCCACCACACAGCCAGCATTGTCAGTGCTCCCACCACACAGCCAGCACTGCCAGTGCTCCCCCACACAGCCAGCACATTCAGTGCTCCCACCACACAGCCAGCAGTGTCAGTGCTCCCACCACACAGCCAGCACTGCCAGTGCTTCCCCACACAGCCAGCACAGTCAGTGCTCCCACCACACAGACAGCACTGTCAGTGCTCCCACCACACAGCCAGCACTGTCAGTGCTCCCACCACACAGCCAGCATTTTCAGTGCTCCCCACACAGCCAGCCCTGCCCGTGCTTCACACACACAGCCAGCACTGCCAGTGCTCCCCCACACAGCCAGCACTGACAGTGCTCCCCCACAGAGCCAGCACTGTCAGTGCACCCCACACAGCCAGCACTGTCAGTGCTCCCCCCATACAGCCAGCATTGTCAATGCTCCCCCACACAGCCAGCTCTGCCAGTGCTCCCATTACACAGCCAGCACAGTCATCCTCCCCCACACAGCCAGCACTGTCAGTAACCCCCCCCCCACACAGCTAGCACTGTCAGTGCTCCCCACACAGCCAGCACTGTCAGTGACCCCCCACACAGCCAGCACTACCAGTGCTCCCCACACAGCCAGCACTGCCAGTGCTCTCCCACAGAGCTAGCACTGTCAGTGCTCCCCCACAGAGCCAGAACTGTCAGTGCTCCCACCACACAACCAGCACTGTCAGTGCTCCCCACACAGCCAGCACTGTCAGTGCTCCCCACACAGCCAGCACTGCCAGTGCTCTCCCACAGAGCTAGCACTGTCAGTGCTCCCCCACAGAGCCAGAACTGTCAGTGCTCCCACCACACAACCAGCACTGTCAGTGCTCCCCACACAGCCAGCACTGTCAGTGCTCCCCCACACAGCCAGCACTGTCAGCGCTCCACCCTCACAGACAGCACTGTCAGTGCTCCCTCCACACAGCCTGCACTGTCAGTGCTCCCACCACACAGCCAGCACTGTCCGTGCTCCCCACACAGCCAGCACTGTCAGTCCTCCCCAACACAGACAGCACTGTCAGTGCTCCCACACCACACAGCCAGCACTGTCAGTGCTCCCCACACACAGTCGGCACAGCCAGTGCTCCCACCACACAGCCAGCACTGTCAGTGCTCCCACCACACAGCCAGCACTGTCAGAGCCCCCACCCCACACAGCCAGCACTATCAGTGCTTCCACCACACAGCCAGCATTGTCAGTGCTCCCACCACACAGCCAGCACTGCCAGTGCTCCCCCACACAGCCAGCACATTCAGTGCTCTCACCACACAGCCAGCAGTGTCAGTGCTCCCACCACACAGCCAGCACTGCCAGTGCTTCCCCACACAGCCAGCACAGTCAGTGCTCCCACCACACAGACAGCACTGTCAGTGCTCCCACCACACAGCCAGCACTGTCAGTGCTCCCACCACACAGCCAGCATTTTCAGTGCTCCCCACACAGCCAGCCCTGCCCGTGCTTCACACACACAGCCAGCACTGCCAGTGCTCCCCCCACACAGCCAGCACTGACAGTGCTCCCCCACAGAGCCAGCACTGTCAGTGCTCCCACCACACAGCCAGCACTGACAGTGCTCCCCCACACAGCCAGCACTGTCAGTGCTCCCCCCATACAGCCAGCATTGTCAATGCTCCCCCACACAGCCAGCTCTGCCAGTGCTCCCACTACACAGCCAGCACAGCCATCCTCCCCCACACAGCCATCACTGTCAGTAACCCCCCCCCACACAGCTAGCACTGTCAGTGCTCCCCACACAGCCAGCACTGTCAGTGACCCCCCAAACAGCCAGCACTACCAGTGCTCCCCACACAGCCAGCACTGCCAGTGCTCTCCCACAGAGCTAGCACTGTCAGTGCTCCCCCACAGAGCCAGAACTGTCAGTGCTCCCACCACACAACCAGCACTGTCAGTGCTCCCCCACACAGCCAGCACTGTCAGTGCTCCACCCTCACAGACAGCACTGTCAGTGCTCCCTCCACACAGCCAGCACTGTCAGTGCTCCCACCATACAGACGGCACCGTCAGTGCTCCCCCCACACAGCCAGCACTGTCAGTGCTCCCACCACACAGCCAGCATTGTCAGTGCTCCCCCACACAGCCAGCACTGTCAGTGCTCCACCCACAGAGCCAGCACTGTCAGTGCTCCCACCACACAACCAGCACTGTCAGTGCTCCCCCACACAGCCAGCACTGTCAGTGCTCCACCCTCACAGCCAGCACTGTCAGTGCTCCCTCCACACAGCCAGCACTGTCAGTGCTCCCACCATACAGACGGCACCGTCAGTGCTCCCCCCACACAGCCAGCACTGTCAGTGCTCCCACCACACAGCCAGCATTGTCAGTGCTCCCCCACACAGCCAGCACTGTCAGTGCTCCACCCACAGAGCCAGCACTGTCAGTGCTCCCCACACAGCCAGCACTGTCAGTGCTCCCCCACACAGCCAGCACTGTCAGTGCTCCCACCACACAGCCAGCACTGTCAGTGCCCCCACCACACAACCGGCACTGTCAGTACTCCCACCACACAGCCAGCACTGTCAGTGCCCCCACCCCACACAGCCAGCACTATCAATGCTCCCAACAGCCAGCACTGCCAGTTCTCCACCCACGTAGCAAGCACTGTCAGAGCTCCCACCACACAGCCAGCACTGTCAGTGCTCCCACCACACAGCCAGCACTGTCAGAGCCCCCACCCCACACAGCCAGCACTATCAGTGCTTCCACCACACAGCCAGCATTGTCAGTGCTCCCACCACACAGCCAGCACTGCCAGTGCTCCCCCACACAGCCAGCACATTCAGTGCTCCCACCACACAGCCAGCAGTGTCAGTGCTCCCACCACACAGCCAGCACTGCCAGTGCTTCCCCACACAGCCAGCACAGTCAGTGCTCCCACCACACAGACAGCACTGTCAGTGCTCCCACCACACAGCCAGCACTGTCAGTGCTCCCACCACACAGCCAGCATTTTCAGTGCTCCCCACACAGCCAGCCCTGCCCGTGCTTCACACACACAGCCAGCACTGCCAGTGCTCCCCCACACAGCCAGCACTGACAGTGCTCCCCCACAGAGCCAGCACTGTCAGTGCACCCCACACAGCCAGCACTGTCAGTGCTCCCCCCATACAGCCAGCATTGTCAATGCTCCCCCACACAGCCAGCTCTGCCAGTGCTCCCATTACACAGCCAGCACAGTCATCCTCCCCCACACAGCCAGCACTGTCAGTAACCCCCCCCCCACACAGCTAGCACTGTCAGTGCTCCCCACACAGCCAGCACTGTCAGTGACCCCCCACACAGCCAGCACTACCAGTGCTCCCCACACAGCCAGCACTGCCAGTGCTCTCCCACAGAGCTAGCACTGTCAGTGCTCCCCCACAGAGCCAGAACTGTCAGTGCTCCCACCACACAACCAGCACTGTCAGTGCTCCCCACACAGCCAGCACTGTCAGTGCTCCCCACACAGCCAGCACTGTCAGTGCTCTCCCACAGAGCTAGCACTGTCAGTGCTCCCCCACAGAGCCAGAACTGTCAGTGCTCCCACCACACAACCAGCACTGTCAGTGCTCCCCACACAGCCAGCACTGTCAGTGCTCCCCCACACAGCCAGCACTGTCAGTGCTCCACCCTCACAGACAGCACTGTCAGTGCTCCCTCCACACAGCCTGCACTGTCAGTGCTCCCACCACACAGCCAGCACTGTCCGTGCTCCCCACACAGCCAGCACTGTCAGTCCTCCCCAACACAGACAGCACTGTCAGTGCTCCCACACCACACAGCCAGCACTGTCAGTGCTCCCCACACACAGTCGGCACAGCCAGTGCTCCCACCACACAGCCAGCACTGTCAGTGCTCCCACCACACAGCCAGCACTGTCAGAGCCCCCACCCCACACAGCCAGCACTATCAGTGCTTCCACCACACAGCCAGCATTGTCAGTGCTCCCACCACACAGCCAGCACATTCAGTACTCTCACCACACAGCCAGCAGTGTCAGTGCTCCCACCACACAGCCAGCACTGCCAGTGCTTCCCCACACAGCCAGCACAGTCAGTGCTCCCACCACACAGACAGCACTGTCAGTGCTCCCACCACACAGCCAGCACTGTCAGTGCTCCCACCACACAGCCAGCATTTTCAGTGCTCCCCACACAGCCAGCCCTGCCCGTGCTTCACACACACAGCCAGCACTGCCAGTGCTCCCCCCACACAGCCAGCACTGACAGTGCTCCCCCACAGAGCCAGCACTGTCAGTGCACCCCACACAGCCAGCACTGTCAGTGCTCCCCCCATACAGCCAGCATTGTCAATGCTCCCCCACACAGCCAGCTCTGCCAGTGCTCCCACTACACAGCCAGCACAGCCATCCTCCCCCACACAGCCATCACTGTCAGTAACCCCCCCCCCCACACACAGCTAGCACTGTCAGTGCTCCCCACACAGCCAGCACTGTCAGTGACCCCCCAAACAGCCAGCACTACCAGTGCTCCCCACACAGCCAGCACTGCCAGTGCTCTCCCACAGAGCTAGCACTGTCAGTGCTCCCCCACAGAGCCAGAACTGTCAGTGCTCCCACCACACAACCAGCACTGTCAGTGCTCCCCCACACAGCCAGCACTGTCAGTGCTCCACCCTCACAGCCAGCACTGTCAGTGCTCCCTCCACACAGCCAGCACTGTCAGTGCTCCCACCATACAGACGGCACCGTCAGTGCTCCCCCCACACAGCCAGCACTGTCAGTGCTCCCACCACACAGCCAGCATTGTCAGTGCTCCCCCACACAGCCAGCACTGTCAGTGCTCCACCCACAGAGCCAGCACTGTCAGTGCTCCCCACACAGCCAGCACTGTCAGTGCTCCCCCACACAGCCAGCACTGTCAGTGCTCCCACCACACAGCCAGCACTGTCAGTGCCCCCACCACACAACCGGCACTGTCAGTACTCCCACCACACAGCCAGCACTGTCAGTGCCCCCACCCCACACAGCCAGCACTATCAATGCTCCCAACAGCCAGCACTGCCAGTTCTCCACCCACGTAGCAAGCACTGTCAGAGCTCCCACCACACAGCCAGCAATGTCAGTTCTCCCCCACACTGCCAGCACTGTCATGTCTCCCCCACACAGCCAGCACTGTCAGTGCTCCCACCACCCAGCCAGCACTCTCAGTGCTCCCCCCGCACAGCCAGCACTCTCAGTGCTCCCCCCACACAGCCAGCACTGTCAGTGCTCCCACCTCACAGCCAGCACTGTCAGTGCTCCCCCACACAGCCAGCACTGTCAGTGCTACCCATCACAGCCAGCACTGTCAGTGCTCCCACCACACAGCCAGCACTGTCAGTGCTTCCCATCACAGCCAGCACTGTCAGTGCTCCCACCACACAGCCAGCACTGTCAGTGCTACCCATCACAGCCAGCACTGTCAGTGCTCCCCCCACACAGCCAGCTCTGTCAGTGCTCCCACCCCCACACAGCCAGCACTGTCAGTGCTCCCCCCACAAAGTCGGCACTGCCTGTGCTCCCACCACACAGCCAGCACTGTCAGTGCTCCCACCACACAGCCAGCACTGTCAGTGCTCCCACCACACAGCCAGCACTGTCAGTGCTCCCACCACACAGCCAGCACTGTCAGTGCCCCCACCCCACACAGCCAGCACTATCAGTGCTCCCGCACAGCCAGTATTGTCAGTGCTCCCACCAGACAGCCAGCACTGCCAGTGCTCCCCAACACAGCCAGCACTGTCAGTGCTCCCGCCACACAGCCAGCACTGTCAGTGCTCCCGCCACACTGCCAGCACTGCCAGTGCTCCCCAACACAGCCAGCACTGCCAGTGCTCCCCACACAGCCAGCACAGTCAGTGCTCCCACCACACCGACAGCACTGTCAGTGCTCCCACCACACAGCCAGCACTGTCAGAGCTCCCACCACACAGCCAGCACTGCCAGTGCTCCCCACACAGCTAGCACAGTCAGTGCTCCCCCATACAGCCAGCACTGTCAATGCTCCCCCACACAGCCAGCACTGCCAGTGCTCCCACCACACAGCCAGCACTGTCAGTGCTCCCACCACACAGCTAGCACAGTCAGTGCTCCCCCATACAGCCAGCATTGTCAATGCTCCCCCACACAGCCAGCACTGCCAGTGCTCCCACTACACAGCCAGCACAGTCATCCTCCCCCACACAGCCAGCACTGTCAGTAACCCCCCCCCCCACACAGCCAGCACTGTCAGTGCTCCCCCACACAGCCAGCACTGTCAGTGACCCCCCACACAGCCAGCACTACCAGTGCTCCCCACACAGCCTGCACTGCCAGTGCTCTCCCACAGAGCTAGCACTGTCAGTGCTCCCCCACAGAGCCAGAACTGTCAGTGCTCCCACCACACAACCAGCACTGTCAGTGCTCTCCCACACAGCCAGCACTGTCAGTGCTCCACCCTCACAGACAACACTGTCAGTGCTCCCTCCACACAGCCAGCACTTTCAGTGCTCCCACCACGCAGCCAGCACTGTCAGTGCTCCCACCATACAGACGGCACCGTCAGTGCTCCCCCCACACAGCCAGCACTGTCAGTGCTCCCGCCACACAGCCAGCATTGTCAGTGCTCCCCCACACAGCCAGCACTGTCAGTGCTCCCCCACACAGCCAGCACTGTCAGTGCTCCCATCACACAGCCAGCACTGTCAGTGCCCCCACCACACAACCGGCACTGTCAGTACTCCCACCACACAGCCAGCACTGTCATTGCTCCCACCACACAGCCAGCACTGTCAGTGCCCCCACCCCACACAGCCAGCACTGTCAGTGCCCCCACCCCACACAGCCAGCACTATCAGTGCTCCCGCACAGCCAGCATTGTCAGTGCTCCCACCAGACAGCCAGCACTGCCAGTGCTCCCCAACACAGCCAGCACAGTCAGTGCTCCCACCACACAACTAGCACTGTCAGTGCTCCCACCACACAGCCAGCACTGCCAGTGCTCCCCACACAGCCAGCACAGTCAGTGCTCCCACCACACAGACAGCACTGTCAGTGCTCCCACCACACAGCCAGCACTGTCAGAGCTCCCACCACACAGCCAGCACTGCCAGTGCTCACCACACAGCCAACACAGTCATTGCTCCCCCATACAGCCAGCACTGTCAATGCTCCCCCACACAGCCAGCACTGCCAGTGCTCCCACCACACAGCCAGCACTGTCAGTGCTCCCACCACACAGCCAGCACTGTCAGTGCTCCCACCACACAGCCAGCACTGTCAGTGCTCCCATACAGACTGCACTGTCAGTGCCCCCCACACAGCCAGCACTGTCAGTGCTCCCCACAGAGCCAGCACTGTTAGTGCTCCCCCACACAGCCAGCACTGTCAGTGCTCCCAACACACAGCCAGCAATGCCAGTGCTCCCACTGCATAGCCAGCACTGTCAGTGCTCCCCAACAGAGCCAGCAGTGTCAGTGCTCCCCCACACAGCCAGCACTGTCAGTGCTCCCACCACACAGCCAGCACTGTCAGTTCTCCCACCACACAGCCAGCACTGTCAATGCTCCCCAGGCAGCCAGACCTGTCAGTGCTCCCACCACACAGCCAGCGCTGTCAGTGCTCCCCCCACACAGCCAGCACTGTCCGTGCTCCCACCACACAGCCAGCACTGTCAGTGCTCCCACCACACAGCCAGCACTGGCAGTGCTCCAACCACACAGCCAGCACTGTGAGGGCTCCCCACACACAGCCAGCACTGCCAGTGCTCCCCCACAGAGCCAGCACTGTCAGTGCTCCCACCACACAGCCAGCACTGTCAGTGCTCCCACCCACACAGACAGCACTGTCAGTGCTCCCCCCACAAAGTCGGCACTGCCAGTGCTCCCACCACACAGCCAGCACTATCAGTGCTCCCACCACACAGCCAGCACTGTCAGTGCCCCCACCCCACACAGCCAGCACTATCAGTGCTCCCGCACAGCCAGCATTGTCAGTCCTCCCACCAGACAGCCAACACTGCCAGTGCTCCCCCACACAGCCAGCACTGACAGTGCTCCCCCACACAGCCAGCACTGCCAGTGCTCCCACCACACAGCCAGCACTGTCATCCTCCCCCACACACCCATCACTGTCAGTGCTCCACCACACAGCCAGCGCTGTCAGTGCTCCCCCCACACAGCCAGCACTGTCAGTGCTCCCACCACACAGCCAGCACTGTCAGTGCTCCCCCCACACAGCCAGCACTGTCAGTGACCCCCCACACAGCCAGCGCTGTCAGTGCTCCCCACACAGCCAGCACTGTCAGTGCTCCCCCCACACAGCTAGCACTGTCAGTGCTCCCCACACAGCCAGCACTGTCAGTGACCCCCCACACAGCCAGCACTATCAGTGCTCCCCAGACAGCCAGCACTGCCAGTGCTCTCCCATAGAGCTAGCACTGGCAGTGCTCCCCCACAGAGCCAGAACTGTCAGTGCTCCCACCACACAAACAGCACTGTCAGTGCTCCCCCACACAACCAGCACTGTCAGTGCTCCACCCTCACAGACAGCACTGTCAGTGCTCCCACCACACAGCCAGCACTGTCAGTGCTCCCACCACACAGCCAGCACTGTCAGTGCTCCCACCACACAGCCTGCACTGTCAGTGCTCCCTTCACACAGCCAGCACTGTCAGTGCTCCCACCATACAGACGACACTGTCAGTGCTCCTACCACACAGCCAGCACTGTCAGTGCTCCCACCACACAGCCAGCACTGTCAGTGCTCCCACCATACAGACGACACTGTCAGTTCTCCCACCACACAGCCAGCACTGTCAGTGCTCCCCCACACAGCCAGCACTGTCATTGCTCCCCCCACAGAGCCAGCACTGTCAGTGCTCCCCACACAGCCAGCACTGTCAGTACTCCCACCAAAAAGCCAGCACTGTCAGTGACCCCACCACACAGCCAGCACTGTCAGTGCCCCCACCACACAACCAGCACTGTCAGTACTCCCACCACACAGCCAGCACTGTCAGTGCCCCACCCCACACAGCCAGCACTGTCAGTGCTCCCACCACACAGCCAGCACTGTCAGTGCTACCCCCACACAGCCAGCACTGTCAGTGCTCCCCCACACAGCCAGCACTATCAGTGCTCTCACCACACAGCCAGCACTGTCAGTGCTTCCCCCACACAGACATCACTGTCAGTGCCCCCCACACATCCAGCACTGACTGTGCTCCTCCCACACAGCCAGCACTGTCAGTGCTTCCCCCACACAGACATCACTGTCAGTGCCCCCCACACATCCAGCACTGACTGTGCTCCTCCCACACAGCCAGCACTGTCAGTGCTCTCACCACACAGCCAGCACTGTCAGTGCACCCACCACACAGCCAGCACTGTCAGTGCTCCCACCACACAGCCAGCACTGCCAGTGCTCCCACCACACAGCCAGCACTGTCAGTGGTCCCCCCACACAGCCAGCACTGTCAGTGCTCCCACCACACAGCCAGCACTGTCAGTGCTCCCCATACAGCCAGCACTGTCAGTGCTCCCGCCACAGAGCCAGCACTATCAGTGCTCCCACCACACAGCCAGCACTATCAGTGCTCCCACCACACAGCCAGCACTGTCAGTGCCCCCACCCCACACAGCCAGCACTATCAGTGCTCCCGCACTGCCAGCATTGTCAGTCCTCCCACCAGACAGCCAGCACTGCCAGTGCTCCCCCACACAGCCAGCACAGTCAGTGCTCCTACCACACAGCCAGCACTGTTAATGCTCCCCCACACAGCCAGTACTGCCAGTGCTCCCACCACACAGCCAGCACTGTCATCCTCCCCCACACAGCCATCACTGTCAGTGCTCCACCACACAGCCAGCGCTGTCAGTGCTCCCCCCACACAGCTAGCACTGTCAGTGCTCCCCACACAGCCAGCACTGTCAGTGACCCCCCACACAGCCAGCGCTGTCAGTGCTCCCCACACAGCCAGCACTGTCAGTGCTCCCCCCACACAGCTAGCACTGTCAGTGCTCCCTACACAGCCAGCACTGTCAGTGAACCCCCACACAGCCAGCACTATCAGTGCTCCCCAGACAGCGAGCACTGCCAGTGCTCTCCCATAGAGCTAGCACTGTCAGTGCTCCCCCACAGAGCCAGAACTGTCAGTGCTCCCACCACACAAACAGCACTGTCAGTGCTCCCCCACACAGCCAGCACTGTCAGTGCTCCACCCTCAGACAGCACTGTCAGTGCTCCCACCACACAGCCAGCACTGTCAGTGCTCCCACCACACAGCCAGCACTGTCAGTGCTCCCACCACACAGCCTGCACTGTCAGTGCTCCCATCACACAGCCAGCACTGTCAGTGCTCCCACCATACAGACGACACTGTCAGTGCTCCTACCACACAGCCAGCACTGTCAGTGCTCCCACCACACAGCCAGCACTGTCAGTGCTCCCACCATACAGACGAAACTGTCAGTTCTCCCACCACACAGCCAGCACTGTCAGTGCTCCCCCACACAGCCAGCACTGTCATTGCTCCCCCCACAGAGCCAGCACTGTCAGTGCTCCCCACACAGCCAGCACTGTCAGTGCTCCCCCACACAGCCAGCAATGTCAGTGCTCCCACTACACAGCCAGCACTGTCAGTACTCCCACCAAAAAGCCAGCACTGTCAGTGACCCCACCACACAGCCAGCACTGTCAGTGCCCCCACCACACAACCAGCACTGTCAGTACTCCCACCACACAGCCAGCACTGTCAGTGCCCCACCCCACACAGCCAGCACTGTCAGTGCTCCCACCACACAGCCAGCACTGTCAGTGCTACCCCCACACAGCCAGCACTGTCAGTGCTCCCCCACACAGCCAGCACTATCAGTGCTCTCACCACACAGCCAGCACTGTCAGTGCTTCCCCCACACAGACATCACTGTCAGTGCCCCCCACACATCCAGCACTGACTGTGCTCCTCCCACACAGACAGCACTGTCAGTGCTTCCCCCACACAGACATCACTGTCAGTGCCCCCCACACATCCAGCACTGACTGTGCTCCTCCCACACAGCCAGCACTGTGAGTGCTCCCACCCACACAGCCAGCACTGTCAGCGCTCCCACCGCTCTGCCAGCACTGTCAGTGCTCCCCCCACACAGCCAGCAATGTCAGTGCTCCCCCCACACAGCCAGCACTGTCAGTGCTCCCCCACACAGCCAGCACTGTCAGTGCTCCCACCACACAGCCAGTATTGTCAGTGCTCCCACCACACAGCCAGCAATGTCAGTGCTCCCCCCACACAGCCAGCACTGGCAGTGCTCCCCCACACAGCCAGCACTGCCAGTGCTCCCCCCACACAGCCAGCACTGTCAGTGCTCCCACCACACAGCCAGCACTGTCAGTGCTCCCCCCGCACAGCCAGCACTGTCAGTGCTTCCGCACACAGCCAGCACTGTCAGTGCTCCCACTACACAGCCAGCACTGTCAGTGCTCCCCCCACACAGCCAGCACTTCCAGTGCTACCCCACACAGCCAGCACTGTCAGTGCTCCCACCACACAGCCAGCACTGTCAGTGCTCCCCACACAGACAGCACTGGAAATGCTCCCTCCAAACTGTGTCTGTGTCTCTGTCTGTGTAGCTGTGTCTGTCTGTGTCTCTCTATCTGTCTCTCTCTCTGACCCTGTCTCTGTCTCTGCCTGTGTCTCTGTCTCTCTCTGTGTCTCTGTCTGTATCTCTGTCTCTGTCCCTGTCTCTGTCTGTGTCCCTGTCTCTGTCTGCGTCTCTGTCTGTGTCTCTGTCTCTGTCTGTGTCCCTGCCTCTGTCTGTGTCCCTGTCTCTCTCTGTGTCTCTGTCTGTGTCTCTGTGTTTGTCTGTGTCTTCGTCTGTCTGTGTCTCTGTCTATGTCTGTGTCTCTGTCTGTATCTCTGTCTGTGTCTCTGTGTCTGTCGGTCTCTGTGTCTCACTCTCTATCTCTGTCTGTATCTCCGTGTCTGTCAGTGTCTCAGTCTCTGTCTCTATCTGCTGCACAAACTGGGTTTAGGTGTGAGGCACCCACCCAGCTGATCGGCATTGGGGGAGTCACACACACCCAGCTGACTGGCCATGGTGGAGGCACACACTCGGCTGATCGGCAATGGGGAGAGGCACACATCCAGCTGATCGGCATTGGGGAGAGGCACACATCCAGCTGATCGGCAATGGGGAGAGGCACACATCCAGCTGATCGGCATTGGGGGAGTCACACACACCCAGTTGATCGGCAATGTGGGGAAGCACACACCCAGCTGATCGGCACGGGGGGAAAGCACACACACAGCTGACGGGCCATGGGGAGTCACACAGACCCAGTTGATCGGCCATGGGGAAGTCACAATGACCCAGTTGATCGGCCATGGGGGTGTCACACTGATCCAGCTGATCGGCCATGGGGAAGTCACACCCACCCACCGACAGTCTCTCCTGGTAATGCAGAATGGTAAATCTCTGCCTGTGTCTCTGCCTGTATCTGTCCAATTCTCTCTCTGTCTGTGTTTCTGTCTGTCAGCCAGCACTGTCAGTGCTCCCCCACACAGCCAGCACTGTCAGTCCTCCCACCACACAGCCAGCACTGTCAGTGCTCCCACCACACAGCCAGCACTGCCAGTGTCCCCCCACACAGCCAGCACTGTCAGTGCTCCCACCACACAGCCAGCACTGTCAGTGCTCCCCCACACAGCCAGCACTGTCAGCGCTCCCACCACACAGCCAGCACTGTCAGTGCTCCCCCACACAGCCAGCACTGTCAGTGCTCCCCCACAAAGCCAGCACTGTCAGTGCTCCCCCCACAAAGCCAGCACTGTCAGTGCTCCCCCCACACAGCCAGCACTGTCAGTGCTCCCACCACACAGCCAGCACTGTCAGTGCTCCCCACATACAGCCACCACTGTCAGTGCTCCCCACACACAGCTAGCACTGTCAGTGCTCCCCCACACAGCCAGCACTGTCAGTGCTCCCCCCACACAGCCAGCACTGCCAGTGCTCCCCCCACACAGCCAGCACTGTCAGTGCTCCCACCACACAGCCAGCACTGTCAGTGCTCCCCCACACAGCCAGCACTGTCAGTGCTCCCACCACACAGCCAGCACTGTCAGTTCTCCCACCACACAGCCCGCACTGTCAGTGCTCCCCCACAAAGCCAGCACTGTCAGTGCTCCCCCCACACAGCCAGCACTGTCAGTGCTCCCCCCACACAGCCAGCACTGTCAGTTCTCGCACCACACAGCCAGCACTGTCAGTGCTCCCCCCACACAGCCAGCACTGTCAGTGCTCCCCCCACACAGCCAGCACTGTCAGTGCTCCCCCACAAAACCAGCACTGTCAGTGCTCCCCCCACACAGCCAGCACTGTCAGTGCTCCCCCCACACAGCCAGCACTGTCAGTTCTCCCACCACACAGCCAGCACTGTCAGTGCTCCCCCACACAGCCAGCACTGTCAGTGCTCCCCCCACACAGCCAGCACTGTCAGTGCTCCCACCACACAGCCAGCACTGTCAGTGCTCCCCCACACAGCCAGCACTGTCAGTGCTCCCCACACACAGCTAGCACTGTCAGTGCTCCCGACACACAGCCAGCACTGTCAGTGCTCCCACCACACAGCCAGCACTGTCAGTGCTCCCCACACACAGCCAGCACTGTCAGTGCTCCCACCACACAGCCAGCACTGTCAGTGCTCCCCACACACAGCCAGCACTGTCAGTGCTCTCCCCACACAGCCAGCACTGTCAGTGCTCCCCCACACAGCCAGCACTGTCAGTGCTCCCACCACAGAGCCAGCACTGTCAGTACTCCCACCACACAGCCAGCACTGTCAGTGCTCCCCCACACAGCCAGCACTGTCAGTGCTCCCACCACAGAGCCAGCACTGTCCGTGCTCCCCCGCACAGCCAGCACTGTCAGGGCTCCCACCACACAGCCAGCACTGTCAGTGCTCCCCCCGCACAGCCAGCACTGTCAGTGTTCCCCCCACACAGCCAGCACTGTCCGTGCTCCCACCACAGAGCCAGCACTGTCAGTGCTCCCACCACACAGCCCGCACTGTCAGTGCTCCCCGCCACACAGCCAGCACTTCAGTGCTCCCCCACAGAGCCAACACTGTCAGTGCTCCCACCACCCAGCCAGCACTGTCAGTGCTCCCCCACAGAGCCAGCACTGTCAGTGCTACCACCACACAGCCAGCACTGTCAGTGCTCCCCCACACAGCCAGCACTGTCAGTGCTCCCCCCACACAGCCAGCACTGTCAGTGCTCCCCCACACAGCCAGCACTGTCAGTGCACCCCCCACACAGACAGCACTGTCAATGCTCCCCACACAGACAGCACTGTCAGTGATCCCACCACACAGCCAGCACTGTCAGTGCTCCCCACACAGCCAGAACTGTCAGTGCTCCCACCATACAGCCAGCACTGTCAGTGCTCCCCACACAGCCAGCACTGTCAGTGCTCCGACCACACAGCCAGCACTGTCAGTTCTCCCCCACATAGCCAGCACTGTCAGTGCTCCCACCACACAGCCAGCACTGTCAGTGCTCCCACCACACAGCCAGCACTGGCAGTGCTCCCACCACACAGCCAGCACTGTCAGGGCTACCCCCACACAGCCAGCACTGTCAGTGCTCCCACCACATAGCCAGCACTGTCTGTGCTTCCCGCACACAGCCAGCTCTGTCAGTTCTCCCCCACATAGCCAGCACTGTCAGTGCTCCCATCACACAGCCAGCACTGTCAGTGCTCCCACCGTACACACGGCACTGTCAGTGCTCCCACCACACAGCCAGCACTGTCAGTGCTCCCACCACACAGCCAGCACTGTCAGTGCTCCCCCACACAGCCAGCACTGTCAGTGCTCCCCACACAGCCAGCACTGTCAGTGCTCCCCCACACAGCCAGCACTGTCAGTACTCCCACCACACAGCCAGCACTGTCAGTGCCCCCACCACACAGCGAGCACTGTCAGTACTCCTACCACACAGCCAGCACTGTCAGTGCACCCACCCCACAAAGCCAGCACTATCAATGCTCCCCAACAGCCAGCACTGCCAGTTCTCCACCCACGTAGCAAGCACTGTCAGAGCTCCCACCACACAGCCAGCACTGTCAGTGCTACCCCACACAGCCAGCACTATCAGTGCTCCCCCCACACAGCCAGCACTGTCAGTGCTCTCACCACACAGCCAGCACTGTCAGTGCTCCCACCACACAGCCAGCACTGTCAGTGCTCCCAGCACAGCCAGCACTGTCAGTGCTCCCACCACACAGCCAGCACTGCCAGTGCTTCCCCACACAGCCAGCACAGTCAGTGCTCCCACCACACAGACACCACTGTCAGTGCTCCCACCACACAGCCAGCACTGTCAGTGCTCCCACCACAAAGCCAGCACTGTCAGTGCTCCCATCACACAGCCAGCACTGTCAGTGCTCCCACCGTACACACGGCACTGTCAGTGCTCCCACCACACAGCCAGCACTGTCAGTGCTCCCACCGCACAGCCAGCACTGTCAGTGCTCCCCCACACAGCCAGCACTGTCAGTGCTCCCCACACAGCCAGCACTGTCAGTGCTCCCCCACACAGCCAGCACTGTCAGTACTCCCACCACACAGCCAGCACTGTCAGTGCCCCCACCACACAGCGAGCACTGTCAGTACTCCTACCACACAGCCAGCACTGTCAGTGCCCCCACCCCACAAAGCCAGCACTATCAATGCTCCCCAACAGCCAGCACTGCCAGTTCTCCACCCACGTAGCAAGCACTGTCAGAGCTCCCACCACACAGCCAGCACTGTCAGTGCTACCCCACACAGCCAGCACTGTCAGTGCTCCCCCCACACAGCCAGCACTGTCAGTGCTCTCACCAGACAGCCAGCACTGTCAGTGCTCGCCCCATACAGCCAGCACTGCCAGTGCTCCCGCAACAAAGCCAGCACTGTCAGTGCTCCCCCCACACAGACATCACTGTCAGTGCCCCCCACACAGCCAGCACTGACTGTGCTCATCCCACACAGCCAGCACTGTCAGTGCTCTCACCACACAGCCAGCACGGTCAGTGCTCCCACCACACAGCCAGCATTGCCATTGCTCCCACCACACAGCCAGCACTGTCAGTGCTCCCCCCACACAGCCAGCACTGTCAGTGCTCCCACCACACAGCCAGCACTGTCAGTGCTCCCCATACAGCCAGCACTATCAGTGCTCCCCCCACACAGCCAGCACTGTCAGTGCTCCCACCACACAGCCAGCACTGTCAGTGCTCCCCCCACAGCCAGCACTCTCAGTGACCCCACCCACACAGCCAGCACTGTCAGTGCTCCCCACAGCCAGCATTGTCAGTGCTCCCACCACACAGTCAGCGCTGCCAGTTCTCCACCCACAGTCAGCACTGAGAGTGCGCCCCACACAGCCAGCACTGCCAGGGCTCTCCCACAGAGCTAGCACTGTCAGTGCTCCCCCACACAGCCAGCTCTGTCAGTGCTCCCACCACACAACCAGCACTGTCAGTGCTCCCCACACAGCCAGCACTGTCAGTGCTCCCCCAACACAGCCAGCTCTGTCAGTGCTCCCACCATACAACCAGCACTGTCAGTTCTCCCCACACAGCCAGCACTATCAGTGCTCCCACACACAGCCAGCACTGTCAGTGCTCCCCCCACACAGCCATCACTGTCAGTGCTCCCAACACTCAGCCAGCACTGTCAGTGCTCCCCCACACAGCCAGCACAGTCAGTGCTCCCACCACACAGCCAGCACTGTCAGTGCTCCCCCCACACAGCCAGCACTGTCAGTGCTCACCCCACACAGCCAGCACTGTCAGTGCTCCCACCACACAGCCAGCACTGTCAGTGCTTCCCCCACACAGCCAGCACTGTCAGTGCTCCCACCACACAGCCAGCACTGTCAGTGCTCCCCCCGCACAGCCAGCACTGTCAGTGCTCCCCCACACAGCCAGCACTGTCAGTGCTCCCACTACACAGCCAGCACTGTCAGTGCTCCCCCAACACAACCAGCACTGTCAGTGCTCCCCCAAACAGCCAGCACTGTCAGTGCTCCCACCACACAGCCAGCACTGTCAGTGCTCCCCATACAGCCAGCACTATCAGTGCTCCCCCCACACAGCCAGCACTGTCAGTGCTCCCCCACACAGCCAGCACTGTCAGTGCTCCCACCACACAGCCAGCACTGTCAGTGCTCCCCCCACAGCCAGCACTGTCAGTGACCCCACCCACACAGCCAGCACTGTCAGTGCTCCCCACAGCCAGCATTGTCAGTGCTCCCACCACACAGTCAGCGCTGCCAGTTCTCCACCCACAGTCAGCACTGAGAGTGCGCCCCACACAGCCAGCACTGCCAGGGCTCTCCCACAGAGCTAGCACTGTCAGTGCTCCCCCACACAGCCAGCTCTGTCAGTGCTCCCACCACACAACCAGCACTGTCAGTGCTCCCCACACAGCCAGCACTGTCAGTGCTCCCCCAACACAGCCAGCTCTGTCAGTGCTCCCACCATACAACCAGCACTGTCAGTTCTCCCCACACAGCCAGCACTATCAGTGCTCCCACACACAGCCAGCACTGTCAGTGCTCCCCCCACACAGCCAGCACTGTCAGTGCTCCCAACACTCAGCCAGCACTGTCAGTGCTCCCCCACACAGCCAGCACAGTCAGTGCTCCCACCACACAGCCAGCACTGTCAGTGCTCCCCCCACACAGCCAGCACTGTCAGTGCTCACCCCACACAGCCAGCACTGTCAGTGCTCCCACCACACAGCCAGCACTGTCAGTGCTTCCCCCACACAGCCAGCACTGTCAGTGCTCCCACCACACAGCCAGCACTGTCAGTGCTCCCCCCGCACAGCCAGCACTGTCAGTGCTCCCCCACACAGCCAGCACTGTCAGTGCTCCCACTACACAGCCAGCACTGTCAGTGCTCCCCCAACACAACCAGCACTGTCAGTGCTCCCCCCACACAACCAGCACTTCCAGTGCTACCCCACACAGCCAGCACTGTCAGTGCTCCCACCACACAGCCAGCACTGTCAGTGCTCCCCACACAGACAGCACTGGAAATGCTCCCTCTAAACTCTGTCTGTGCCTCTGTCTGTGTAGCTGTGTCTCGCTGTGTCTCTCTATCTGTCTCTCTCTCTGTCCCTGTCTCTGTCTCTGCCTGTGTCTCTGTCTCTCTCTGTGTCTCTGTCCCTGTCTCTGTCTGTGTCCCTGTCTCTGTATACGTCTCTGTCTGTGTCTCTGTCCCTGTCTCTGTCTGTGTCCCTGTCTCTCTCTGTGTCTCTGTCTGTGTCTCTGTGTTTGGCTGTGTCTTAGTCTGTCTGTGTCTCTGTCTATGTCTGTGTCTCTGTCTGTATCTCTGTCTGTGTCACTGTGTCTGCATATCTCTCTCTGTGTCTTTGTGTCTGTCTGTGTCTCAGTCTCTGTCTCTGTCTCTGTCTGTGTCTCTGTGTCTGTCCGTCTCTGTGTCTCACTCTCTATTTCTGTCTGTATCTCCGTGTCTGTCAGTGTCTCAGTCTCTGTCTCTATCTGGGGCACATTCTGCTGCACAGACTGTGTTTAGGTGTGAGGCACCCACCCAGCTGATCGGCATTGGGGGAGTCACACACACCCAGCTGACTGGCCATGGTGGAGGCACACACCCAGCTGATCGGCAATGGGGAGAGGCACACACCCAGCTGATCGGCAATGGGGAGAGGCACACATCCAGCTGATCGGCAATGGGGAGAGGCACACATCCAGCTGATCGGCATTGGGGGAGTCACACACACCCAGTTGATCGGCAATGAGGGAAGCACACACCCAGCTGATCGGCACTGGGGGGAAGCACACACACAGCTGACGGGCCATGGGGGAGTCACACTGAACCAGCTGATCGGCCATGGGAGAGTCACACAGACCCAGTTGATCGGCCATGGGAGAGTCACAATGACCCAGCTGATCGGCCGTGGGGGAGTCACACAGATCCAGCTCATCGGCCATGGGGGAGTCACACTGACCCAGCTGATCGGCCATGGGGGAGTCACACAGACCCAGCTGATCGGCCATGGGGGTGTCACACTGATCCAGCTGATCGGCCATGGGGGAGTCACACCCACCCACCGACAGTCTCTCCTGGTAATGCAGAATGGTAAATCTCTGCCTGTGTCTCTGCCTGTATCTGTCCAATTCTCTCTCTGTCTGTGTTTCTGTCTGTCAGCCAGCACTGTCAGTGCTCCCCCCACACAGCCAGCACTGTCAGTCCTCCCACCACACAGCCAGCACTGTCAGTGCTCCCACCACACAGCCAGGACTGCCAGTGATCCCCCCACACAGCCAGCACTGTCAGTGCTCCCACCACACAGCCAGCACTGTCAGTGCTCCCCCACACAGCCAGCACTGTCAGTGCTCCCACCACACAGCCAGCACTGTCAGTGCTCCCCCCACACAGCCAGCACTGTCAGTGCTCCCCCACAAAGCCAGCACTGTCAGTGCCCCCCCACACAGCCAGCACTGTCAGTGCTCCCCCACACAGCTAGCACTGTCAGTGCTCCCCACACAGCCAGCACTGTCAGTGCTCCCACCACACAGCCAGCACTGTCAGTGCTCCCCCACACAGCTAGCACTGTCAGTGCTCCCCCACACAGCTAGCACTGTCAGTGCTCCCCCACACAGCTAGCACTGTCAGTGCTCCCCCACACAGCTAGCACTGTCAGTTCTCCCACCACACAGCCAGCACTGTCAGTGACCCCCCACACAGCCAGCACTGTCAGTGCTCCCCCACACAGCCAGCACTGTCAGTGCTCCCCCACACAGCCAGCACTGTCAGTGCTCCCACCACACAGCCAGCACTGTCAGTGCTCCCCCCACACAGCCAGCACTGTCAGTTCTCCCACCACACAGCCACACTGTCAGTCCTCCCCCACACAGCCAGCACTGTCAGTTCTCCCCCCACACAGCCAGCACTGTCAGTCCTCCCCCACACAGCCAGCACTGTCAGTGCTCCCACCACACAGCCAGCACTGTCAGTGCTGCCCCCACACAGCAAGCACTGCCAGTGATCCCCCCACACAGCCAGCACTGTCAGTGCTCCCCCCACACAGCCAGCACTGTCAGTGCTCCCCCACACAGCCAGCACTGTCAGTGCTCCCCCACACAGCCAGCACTGTCAGTGATCCCCCACACAGCCAGCACTGTCAGTGCTCCCCACACAGCCAGCACTGTCAGTGCTCCCACCACAGAGCCAGCACTGTCCGTGCTCCCCCCACACAGCCAGCACTGTCAGTGCTCCCCCACACAGCCAGCACTGTCTGTGCTCCCCACACACAGCCAGCACTGTCAGTGCTCCCCCACACAGCCAGCACTGTCAGTGCTCCCCCACACAGCCAGCACTGTCAGTGCTCCCACCACAGAGCCAGCACTGTCCGTGCTCCCCCGCACAGCCAGCACTGTCAGTCCTCCCCCACACAGCCAGCACTGTCAGTGCTCCCCCACACAGCCAGCACTGTCAGTGCTCCCACCACACAGCCAGCATTGTCAGTGCTCCCACCACACAGCCAGCACTGTCAGTGATCCCCCACACAGCCAGCACTGTCAGTGCTCCCCCCACACAGCCAGCACTGTCAGTGCTCCCACCACACAGCCAGCACTGTCAGTGCTCCCCCCACACAGCCAGCACTGTCAGTGCTCCCCCACAAAGCCAGAACTGTCAGTGCTCCCCCACACAGCCAGCACTGTCAGTGCTCCCCCACACAGCCAGCACTGTCAGTGCTCCCCCCACACAGCCAGCACTGCCAGTGCTCCCCCCACACAGCCAGCACTGTCAGTTCTCCCACCACACAGCCAGCATTGTCAGTCCTCCCCCACACAGCCAGCACTGTCAGTGCTCCCCCACACAGCCAGCACTGTCAGTGCTCCCACCACACAGCCAGCACTGTCCGTGCTCCCCCGCACAGCCAGCACTGTCAGGGCTCCCACCACACAGCCAGCACTGTCAGTGCTCCCCCCGCACAGCCAGCACTGTCAGTGCTCCCACCACACAGCCAGCACTGTCAGTGCTCCCCACCACACAGCCAGCACTTCAGTGCTCCCCCACAGAGCCAACACTGTCAGTGCTCCCACCACACAGCCAGCACTGTCAGTGCTCCCCCACAGAGCCAGCACTGTCAGTGCTACCACCACACAGCCAGCACTGTCAGTGCTCCCCCCCACACAGCCAGCAGTGCCAGTGCTTCCCCCACACAGCCAGCACTGTCAGTGCTCCCCCACACAGCCAGCACTGTCAGTGCTCCCCCCACACAGCCAGCACTGTCAGTGCTCCCCCCCACACAGCCAGCAGTGCCAGTGCTTCCCCCACACAGCCAACACTGTCAGTGCTCCCACCACACAGCCAGCACTGTCAGTTCTCCCCCACAAAGCCAGCACTGTCAGTGATCCCACCACACAGCCAGCACTGTCAGTGCTCCCCCACACAGCCAGCACTGTCAGTACTCCCACCACACAGCCAGCACTGTCAGTGCCCCCACCACACAGCGAGCACTGTCAGTACTCCTACCACACAGCCAGCACTGTCAGTGCCCCCACCCCACAAAGCCAGCACTATCAATGCTCCCCAACAGCCAGCACTGCCAGTTCTCCACCCACGTAGCAAGAACTGTCAGAGCTCCCACCACACAGCCAGCACTGTCAGTGCTACCCCACACAGCCAGCACTGTCAGTGCTCCCCCCACACAGCCAGCACTGTCAGTGCTCTCACCAGACAGCCAGCACTGTCAGTGCTCGCCCCATACAGCCAGCACTGCCAGTGCTCCCGCAACAAAGCCAGCACTGTCAGTGCTCCCCCCACACAGACATCACTGTCAGTGCCCCCCACACAGCCAGCACTGACTGTGCTCATCCCACACAGCCAGCACTGTCAGTGCTCTCACCACACAGCCAGCACTGTCAGTGCACCCACCACACAGCCAGCACGGTCAGTGCTCCCACCACACAGCCAGCATTGCCATTGCTCCCACCACACAGCCAGCACTGTCAGTGCTCCCCCCACACAGCCAGCACTGTCAGTGCTCCCACCACACAGCCAGCACTGTCAGTGCTCCCCATACAGCCAGCACTATCAGTGCTCCCCCCACACAGCCAGCACTGTCAGTGCTCCCCCACACAGCCAGCACTGTCAGTGCTCCCACCACGCAGCCAGCACTGTCAGTGCTCCCCCCACAGCCAGCACTGTCAGTGACCCCACCCACACAGCCAGCACTGTCAGTGCTCCCCACAGCCAGCATTGTCAGTGCTCCCACCACACAGTCAGCGCTGCCAGTTCTCCACCCACAGTCAGCACTGAGAGTGCGCCCCACACAGCCAGCACTGCCAGGGCTCTCCCACAGAGCTAGCACTGTCAGTGCTCCCCCACACAGCCAGCTCTGTCAGTGCTCCCACCACACAACCAGCACTGTCAGTGCTCCCCACACAGCCAGCACTATCAGTGCTCCCACACACAGCCAGCACTGTCAGTGCTCCCCCCACACAGCCAGCACTGTCAGTGCTCCCAACACTCAGCCAGCACTGTCAGTGCTCCCCCACACAGCCAGCACAGTCAGTGCTCCCACCACACAGCCAGCACTGTCAGTGCTCCCCCCACACAGCCAGCACTGTCAGTGCTCACCCCACACAGCCAGCACTGTCAGTGCTCCCACCACACAGCCAGCACTGTCAGTGCTTCCCCCACACAGCCAGCACTGTCAGTGCTCCCACCACACAGCCAGCACTGTCAGTGCTCCCCCCGCACAGCCAGCACTGTCAGTGCTCCCCCACACAGCCAGCACTGTCAGTGCTCCCACTACACAGCCAGCACTGTCAGTGCTCCCCCAACACAACCAGCACTGTCAGTGCTCCCCCCACACAACCAGCACTTCCAGTGCTACCCCACACAGCCAGCACTGTCAGTGCTCCCACCACACAGCCAGCACTGTCAGTGCTCCCCACACAGACAGCACTGGAAATGCTCCCTCTAAACTCTGTCTGTGCCTCTGTCTGTGTAGCTGTGTCTCGCTGTGTCTCTCTATCTGTCTCTCTCTCTGTCCCTGTCTCTGTCTCTGCCTGTGTCTCTGTCTCTCTCTGTGTCTCTGTCCCTGTCTCTGTCTGTGTCCCTGTCTTTGTATACGTCTCTGTCTGTGTCTCTGTCCCTGTCTCTGTCTGTGTCCCTGTCTCTCTCTGTGTCTCTGTCTGTGTCTCTGTGTTTGGCTGTGTCTTAGTCTGTCTGTGTCTCTGTCTATGTCTGTGTCTCTGTCTGTATCTCTGTCTGTGTCACTGTGTCTGCATATCTCTCTCTGTGTCTTTGTGTCTGTCTGTGTCTCAGTCTCTGTCTCTGTCTCTGTCTGTGTCTCTGTGTCTGTCCGTCTCTGTGTCTCACTCTCTATTTCTGTCTGTATCTCCGTGTCTGTCAGTGTCTCAGTCTCTGTCTCTATCTGGGGCACATTCTGCTGCACAGACTGTGTTTAGGTGTGAGGCACCCACCCAGCTGATCGGCATTGGGGGAGTCACACACACCCAGCTGACTGGCCATGGTGGAGGCACACACCCAGCTGATCGGCAATGGGGAGAGGCACACACCCAGCTGATCGGCAATGGGGAGAGGCACACATCCAGCTGATCGGCAATGGGGAGAGGCACACATCCAGCTGATCGGCATTGGGGGAGTCACACACACCCAGTTGATCGGCAATGAGGGAAGCACACACCCAGCTGATCGGCACTGGGGGGAAGCACACACACAGCTGACGGGCCATGGGGGAGTCACACTGAACCAGCTGATCGGCCATGGGAGAGTCACACAGACCCAGTTGATCGGCCATGGGAGAGTCACAATGACCCAGCTGATCGGCCATGGGGGAGTCACACAGATCCAGCTCATCGGCCATGGGGGAGTCACACTGACCCAGCTGATCGGCCATGGGGGAGTCACACAGACCCAGCTGATCGGCCATGGGGGTGTCACACTGATCCAGCTGATCGGCCATGGGGGAGTCACACCCACCCACCGACAGTCTCTCCTGGTAATGCAGAATGGTAAATCTCTGCCTGTGTCTCTGCCTGTATCTGTCCAATTCTCTCTCTGTCTGTGTTTCTGTCTGTCAGCCAGCACTGTCAGTGCTCCCCCCACACAGCCAGCACTGTCAGTCCTCCCACCACACAGCCAGCACTGTCAGTGCTCCCACCACACAGCCAGGACTGCCAGTGATCCCCCCACACAGCCAGCACTGTCAGTGCTCCCACCACACAGCCAGCACTGTCAGTGCTCCCCCACACAGCCAGCACTGTCAGTGCTCCCACCACACAGCCAGCACTGTCAGTGCTCCCCCCACACAGCCAGCACTGTCAGTGCTCCCCCACAAAGCCAGCACTGTCAGTGCTCCCCCACACAGCCAGCACTGTCAGTGCTCCCCCACACAGCTAGCACTGTCAGTGCTCCCCACACAGCCAGCACTGTCAGTGCTCCCACCACACAGCCAGCACTGTCAGTGCTCCCCCACACAGCTAGCACTGTCAGTGCTCCCCCACACAGCTAGCACTGTCAGTGCTCCCCCACACAGCTAGCACTGTCAGTGCTCCCCCACACAGCTAGCACTGTCAGTTCTCCCACCACACAGCCAGCACTGTCAGTGACCCCCCACACAGCCAGCACTGTCAGTGCTCCCCCACACAGCCAGCACTGTCAGTGCTCCCCCACACAGCCAGCACTGTCAGTGCTCCCACCACACAGCCAGCACTGTCAGTGCTCCCCCCACACAGCCAGCACTGTCAGTTCTCCCACCACACAGCCACACTGTCAGTCCTCCCCCACACAGCCAGCACTGTCAGTTCTCCCCCCACACAGCCAGCACTGTCAGTCCTCCCCCACACAGCCAGCACTGTCAGTGCTCCCACCACACAGCCAGCACTGTCAGTGCTGCCCCCACACAGCAAGCACTGCCAGTGATCCCCCCACACAGCCAGCACTGTCAGTGCTCCCCCCACACAGCCAGCACTGTCAGTGCTCCCCCACACAGCCAGCACTGTCAGTGCTCCCCCACACAGCCAGCACTGTCAGTGATCCCCCACACAGCCAGCACTGTCAGTGCTCCCCACACAGCCAGCACTGTCAGTGCTCCCACCACAGAGCCAGCACTGTCAGTGCTCCCCCACACAGCCAGCACTGTCAGTGCTCCCCCCACACAGCCAGCACTGTCAGTGCTCCCCCACACAGCCAGCACTGTCTGTGCTCCCCACACACAGCCAGCACTGTCAGTGCTCCCCCACACAGCCAGCACTGTCAGTGCTCCCCCACACAGCCAGCACTGTCAGTGCTCCCACCACAGAGCCAGCACTGTCCGTGCTCCCCCGCACAGCCAGCACTGTCAGTCCTCCCCCACACAGCCAGCACTGTCAGTGCTCCCCCACACAGCCAGCACTGTCAGTGCTCCCACCACACAGCCAGCATTGTCAGTGCTCCCACCACACAGCCAGCACTGTCAGTGATCCCCCACACAGCCAGCACTGTCAGTGCTCCCCCCACACAGCCAGCACTGTCAGTGCTCCCACCACACAGCCAGCACTGTCAGTGCTCCCCCCACACAGCCAGCACTGTCAGTGCTCCCCCACAAAGCCAGAACTGTCAGTGCTCCCCCACACAGCCAGCACTGTCAGTGCTCCCCACACAGCCAGCACTGTCAGTGCTCCCACCACACAGCCAGCACTGTCAGTGCTCCCCCACACAGCTAGCACTGTCAGTGCTCCCCCACACAGCTAGCACTGTCAGCGCTCCCCCACACAGCTAGCACTGTCAGTGCTCCCCCACACAGCTAGCACTGTCAGTTCTCCCACCACACAGCCAGCACTGTCAGTGACCCCCCACACAGCCAGCACTGTCAGTGCTCCCCACACAGCCAGCACTGTCAGTGCTCCCCCACACAGCCAGCACTGTCAGTGCTCCCACCACACAGCCAGCACTGTCAGTGCTCCCCCCACACAGCCAGCACTGTCAGTTCTCCCACCACACAGCCACACTGTCAGTCCTCCCCCACACAGCCAGCACTGTCAGTTCTCCCCCCACACAGCCAGCACTGTCAGTCCTCCCCCACACAGCCAGCACTGTCAGTGCTCCCACCACACAGCCAGCACTGTCAGTGCTGCCCCCACACAGCAAGCACTGCCAGTGATCCCCCCACACAGCCAGCACTGTCAGTGCTCCCCCCACACAGCCAGCACTGTCAGTGCTCCCCCACACAGCCAGCACTGTCAGTGCTCCCCCACACAGCCAGCACTGTCAGTGATCCCCCACACAGCCAGCACTGTCAGTGCTCCCCACACAGCCAGCACTATCAGTGATCCCGCACAGCCAGAATTGTCAGTGCTCCCACCACACAGCCAGCACTGCCAGTGCTCCCCCACACAGCCACAACAGTCAGTGCTCCCACCACACAGCCAGCACTGTCAGTGCTCCCACCACACAGCCAGCACTGCCAGTGCTCCCCCAAACAGCCAGCACAGTCAGTGCTCCCACCACACAGTCAGCACTGTCAGTGCTCCCACCACACAGCCAGCACTGTCAGTGCTCCCAGCACAGCCAGCACTGTCAGTGCTCCCACCACACAGCCAGCACTGCCAGTGCTTCCCCACACAGCCAGCACAGTCAGTGCTCCCACCACACAGACAGCACTGTCAGTGCTCCCACCACACAGCCAGCACTGCCAGTTCTCCACCCACGTAGCAAGCACTGTCAGAGCTCCCACCACACAGCCAGCACTGTCAGTGCTACCCCACACAGCCAGCACTATCAGTGCTCCCCCCACACAGCCAGCACTGTCAGTGCTCTCACCACACAGCCAGCACTGTCAGTGCTCCCACCACACAGCCAGCACTGTCAGTGCTCCCAGCACAGCCAGCACTGTCAGTGCTCCCACCACACAGCCAGCACTGCCAGTGCTTCCCCACACAGCCAGCACAGTCAGTGCTCCCACCACACAGCCAGCACTGTCAGTGCTCCCACCACACAGCCAGCACTGTCAGTGCTCCCACCACAAAGCCAGCACTGTCAGTGCTCCCATCACACAGCCAGCACTGTCAGTGCTCCCACCGTACACACGGCACTGTCAGTGCTCCCACCACACAGCCAGCACTGTCAGTGCTCCCACCGCACAGCCAGCACTGTCAGTGCTCCCCCACACAGCCAGCACTGTCAGTGCTCCCCACACAGCCAGCACTGTCAGTGCTCCCCCACACAGCCAGCACTGTCAGTACTCCCACCACACAGCCAGCACTGTCAGTGCCCCCACCACACAGCCAGCACTGTCAGTGCTCCCACCACACAGCCAGCACTGTCAGTGCTCCCCCAGACAGCTAGCACTGTCAGTACTCCTACCACACAGCCAGCACTGTCAGTACTCCTACCACACAGCCAGCACTGTCAGTGCCCCCACCCCACAAAGCCAGCACTATCAATGCTCCCCAACAGCCAGCACTGCCAGTTCTCCACCCACGTAGCAAGCACTGTCAGAGCTCCCACCACACAGCCAGCACTGTCAGTGCTACCCCACACAGCCAGCACTGTCAGTGCTCCCCCCACACAGCCAGCACTGTCAGTGCTCTCACCAGACAGCCAGCACTGTCAGTGCTCGCCCCATACAGCCAGCACTGCCAGTGCTCCCGCAACAAAGCCAGCACTGTCAGTGCTCCCCCCACACAGACATCACTGTCAGTGCCCCCCACACAGCCAGCACTGACTGTGCTCATCCCACACAGCCAGCACTGTCAGTGCTCTCACCACACAGCCAGCACTGTCAGTGCACCCACCACACAGCCAGCACGGTCAGTGCTCCCACCACACAGCCAGCATTGCCATTGCTCCCACCACACAGCCAGCACTGTCAGTGCTCCCCCCACACAGCCAGCACTGTCAGTGCTCCCACCACACAGCCAGCACTGTCAGTGCTCCCCATACAGCCAGCACTATCAGTGCTCCCCCCACACAGCCAGCACTGTCAGTGCTCCCCCACACAGCCAGCACTGTCAGTGCTCCCACCACACAGCCAGCACTGTCAGTGCTCCCCCCACAGCCAGCACTGTCAGTGACCCCACCCACACAGCCAGCACTGTCAGTGCTCCCCACAGCCAGCATTGTCAGTGCTCCCACCACACAGTCAGCGCTGCCAGTTCTCCACCCACAGTCAGCACTGAGAGTGCGCCCCACACAGCCAGCACTGCCAGGGCTCTCCCACAGAGCTAGCACTGTCAGTGCTCCCCCACACAGCCAGCTCTGTCAGTGCTCCCACCACACAACCAGCACTGTCAGTGCTCCCCACACAGCCAGCACTGTCAGTGCTCCCCCAACACAGCCAGCTCTGTCAGTGCTCCCACCATACAACCAGCACTGTCAGTTCTCCCCACACAGCCAGCACTATCAGTGCTCCCACACACAGCCAGCACTGTCAGTGCTCCCCCCACACAGCCAGCACTGTCAGTGCTCCCAACACTCAGCCAGCACTGTCAGTGCTCCCCCACACAGCCAGCACAGTCAGTGCTCCCACCACACAGCCAGCACTGTCAGTGCTCCCCCCACACAGCCAGCACTGTCAGTGCTCACCCCACACAGCCAGCACTGTCAGTGCTCCCACCACACAGCCAGCACTGTCAGTGCTTCCCCCACACAGCCAGCACTGTCAGTGCTCCCACCACACAGCCAGCACTGTCAGTGCTCCCCCCGCACAGCCAGCACTGTCAGTGCTCCCCCACACAGCCAGCACTGTCAGTGCTCCCACTACACAGCCAGCACTGTCAGTGCTCCCCCCACACAACCAGCACTTCCAGTGCTACCCCACACAGCCAGCACTGTCAGTGCTCCCCCCACACAGCCAGCACTGTCAGTGCTCTCACCAGACAGCCAGCACTGTCAGTGCTCGCCCCATACAGCCAGCACTGCCAGTGCTCCCGCAACAAAGCCAGCACTGTCAGTGCTCCCCCCACACAGACATCACTGTCAGTGCCCCCCACACAGCCAGCACTGACTGTGCTCATCCCACACAGCCAGCACTGTCAGTGCTCTCACCACACAGCCAGCACTGTCAGTGCACCCACCACACAGCCAGCACGGTCAGTGCTCCCACCACACAGCCAGCATTGCCATTGCTCCCACCACACAGCCAGCACTGTCAGTGCTCCCCCCACACAGCCAGCACTGTCAGTGCTCCCACCACACAGCCAGCACTGTCAGTGCTCCCCATACAGCCAGCACTATCAGTGCTCCCCCCACACAGCCAGCACTGTCAGTGCTCCCCCACACAGCCAGCACTGTCAGTGCTCCCACCACACAGCCAGCACTGTCAGTGCTCCCCCCACAGCCAGCACTGTCAGTGACCCCACCCACACAGCCAGCACTGTCAGTGCTCCCCACAGCCAGCATTGTCAGTGCTCCCACCACACAGTCAGCGCTGCCAGTTCTCCACCCACAGTCAGCACTGAGAGTGCGCCCCACACAGCCAGCACTGCCAGGGCTCTCCCACAGAGCTAGCACTGTCAGTGCTCCCCCACACAGCCAGCTCTGTCAGTGCTCCCACCACACAACCAGCACTGTCAGTGCTCCCCACACAGCCAGCACTGTCAGTGCTCCCCCAACACAGCCAGCTCTGTCAGTGCTCCCACCATACAACCAGCACTGTCAGTTCTCCCCACACAGCCAGCACTATCAGTGCTCCCACACACAGCCAGCACTGTCAGTGCTCCCCCCACACAGCCAGCACTGTCAGTGCTCCCAACACTCAGCCAGCACTGTCAGTGCTCCCCCACACAGCCAGCACAGTCAGTGCTCCCACCACACAGCCAGCACTGTCAGTGCTCCCCCCACACAGCCAGCACTGTCAGTGCTCACCCCACACAGCCAGCACTGTCAGTGCTCCCACCACACAGCCAGCACTGTCAGTGCTTCCCCCACACAGCCAGCACTGTCAGTGCTCCCACCACACAGCCAGCACTGTCAGTGCTCCCCCCGCACAGCCAGCACTGTCAGTGCTCCCCCACACAGCCAGCACTGTCAGTGCTCCCACTACACAGCCAGCACTGTCAGTGCTCCCCCAACACAACCAGCACTGTCAGTGCTCCCCCCACACAACCAGCACTTCCAGTGCTACCCCACACAGCCAGCACTGTCAGTGCTCCCACCACACAGCCAGCACTGTCAGTGCTCCCCACACAGACAGCACTGGAAATGCTCCCTCTAAACTCTGTCTGTGCCTCTGTCTGTGTAGCTGTGTCTCGCTGTGTCTCTCTATCTGTCTCTCTCTCTGTCCCTGTCTCTGTCTCTGCCTGTGTCTCTGTCTCTCTCTGTGTCTCTGTCCCTGTCTCTGTCTGTGTCCCTGTCTCTGTATACGTCTCTGTCTGTGTCTCTGTCCCTGTCTCTGTCTGTGTCCCTGTCTCTCTCTGTGTCTCTGTCTGTGTCTCTGTGTTTGGCTGTGTCTTAGTCTGTCTGTGTCTCTGTCTATGTCTGTGTCTCTGTCTGTATCTCTGTCTGTGTCACTGTGTCTGCATATCTCTCTCTGTGTCTTTGTGTCTGTCTGTGTCTCAGTCTCTGTCTCTGTCTCTGTCTGTGTCTCTGTGTCTGTCCGTCTCTGTGTCTCACTCTCTATTTCTGTCTGTATCTCCGTGTCTGTCAGTGTCTCAGTCTCTGTCTCTATCTGGGGCACATTCTGCTGCACAGACTGTGTTTAGGTGTGAGGCACCCACCCAGCTGATCGGCATTGGGGGAGTCACACACACCCAGCTGACTGGCCATGGTGGAGGCACACACCCAGCTGATCGGCAATGGGGAGAGGCACACACCCAGCTGATCGGCAATGGGGAGAGGCACACATCCAGCTGATCGGCAATGGGGAGAGGCACACATCCAGCTGATCGGCATTGGGGGAGTCACACACACCCAGTTGATCGGCAATGAGGGAAGCACACACCCAGCTGATCGGCACTGGGGGGAAGCACACACACAGCTGACGGGCCATGGGGGAGTCACACTGAACCAGCTGATCGGCCATGGGAGAGTCACACAGACCCAGTTGATCGGCCATGGGAGAGTCACAATGACCCAGCTGATCGGCCATGGGGGAGTCACACAGATCCAGCTCATCGGCCATGGGGGAGTCACACTGACCCAGCTGATCGGCCATGGGGGAGTCACACAGACCCAGCTGATCGGCCATGGGGGTGTCACACTGATCCAGCTGATCGGCCATGGGGGAGTCACACCCACCCACCGACAGTCTCTCCTGGTAATGCAGAATGGTAAATCTCTGCCTGTGTCTCTGCCTGTATCTGTCCAATTCTCTCTCTGTCTGTGTTTCTGTCTGTCAGCCAGCACTGTCAGTGCTCCCCCCACACAGCCAGCACTGTCAGTCCTCCCACCACACAGCCAGCACTGTCAGTGCTCCCACCACACAGCCAGGACTGCCAGTGATCCCCCCACACAGACAGCACTGTCAGTGCTCCCACCACACAGCCAGCACTGTCAGTGCTCCCCCACACAGCCAGCACTGTCAGTGCTCCCACCACACAGCCAGCACTGTCAGTGCTCCCCCCACACAGCCAGCACTGTCAGTGCTCCCCCACAAAGCCAGCACTGTCAGTGCTCCCCCACACAGCCAGCACTGTCAGTGCTCCCCCACACAGCTAGCACTGTCAGTGCTCCCCACACAGCCAGCACTGTCAGTGCTCCCACCACACAGCCAGCACTGTCAGTGCTCCCCCACACAGCTAGCACTGTCAGTGCTCCCCCACACAGCTAGCACTGTCAGTGCTCCCCCACACAGCTAGCACTGTCAGTGCTCCCCCACACAGCTAGCACTGTCAGTTCTCCCACCACACAGCCAGCACTGTCAGTGACCCCCCACACAGCCAGCACTGTCAGTGCTCCCCCACACAGCCAGCACTGTCAGTGCTCCCCCACACAGCCAGCACTGTCAGTGCTCCCACCACACAGCCAGCACTGTCAGTGCTCCCCCCACACAGCCAGCACTGTCAGTTCTCCCACCACACAGCCACACTGTCAGTCCTCCCCCACACAGCCAGCACTGTCAGTTCTCCCCCCACACAGCCAGCACTGTCAGTCCTCCCCCACACAGCCAGCACTGTCAGTGCTCCCACCACACAGCCAGCACTGTCAGTGCTGCCCCCACACAGCAAGCACTGCCAGTGATCCCCCCACACAGCCAGCACTCTCAGTGCTCCCCCCACACAGCCAGCACTGTCAGTGCTCCCCCACACAGCCAGCACTGTCAGTGCTCCCCCACACAGCCAGCACTGTCAGTGATCCCCCACACAGCCAGCACTGTCAGTGCTCCCCACACAGCCAGCACTGTCAGTGCTCCCACCACAGAGCCAGCACTGTCAGTGCTCCCCCACACAGCCAGCACTGTCAGTGCTCCCCCCACACAGCCAGCACTGTCAGTGCTCCCCCACACAGCCAGCACTGTCTGTGCTCCCCACACACAGCCAGCACTGTCAGTGCTCCCCCACACAGCCAGCACTGTCAGTGCTCCCCCACACAGCCAGCACTGTCAGTGCTCCCACCACAGAGCCAGCACTGTCCGTGCTCCCCCGCACAGCCAGCACTGTCAGTCCTCCCCCACACAGCCAGCACTGTCAGTGCTCCCCCACACAGCCAGCACTGTCAGTGCTCCCACCACACAGCCAGCATTGTCAGTGCTCCCACCACACAGCCAGCACTGTCAGTGATCCCCCACACAGCCAGCACTGTCAGTGCTCCCCCCACACAGCCAGCACTGTCAGTGCTCCCACCACACAGCCAGCACTGTCAGTGCTCCCCCCACACAGCCAGCACTGTCAGTGCTCCCCCACAAAGCCAGAACTGTCAGTGCTCCCCCACACAGCCAGCACTGTCAGTGCTCCCCCACACAGCCAGCACTGTCAGTGCTCCCCCCACACAGCCAGCACTGCCAGTGCTCCCCCCACACAGCCAGCACTGTCAGTTCTCCCACCACACAGCCAGCATTGTCAGTCCTCCCCCACACAGCCAGCACTGTCAGTGCTCCCCCACACAGCCAGCACTGTCAGTGCTCCCACCACACAGCCAGCACTGTCCGTGCTCCCCCGCACAGCCAGCACTGTCAGGGCTCCCACCACACAGCCAGCACTGTCAGTGCTCCCCCCGCACAGCCAGCACTGTCAGTGCTCCCACCACACAGCCAGCACTGTCAGTGCTCCCCACCACACAGCCAGCACTTCAGTGCTCCCCCACAGAGCCAACACTGTCAGTGCTCCCACCACACAGCCAGCACTGTCAGTGCTCCCCCACAGAGCCAGCACTGTCAGTGCTACCACCACACAGCCAGCACTGTCAGTGCTCCCCCCCACACAGCCAGCAGTGCCAGTGCTTCCCCCACACAGCCAGCACTGTCAGTGCTCCCCCACACAGCCAGCACTGTCAGTGCTCCCCCCACACAGCCAGCACTGTCAGTGCTCCCCCCACACAGCCAGCAGTGACAGTGCTTCCCCCACACAGCCAACACTGTCAGTGCTCCCACCACACAGCCAGCACTGTCAGTTCTCCCCCACAAAGCCAGCACTGTCAGTGATCCCACCACACAGCCAGCACTGTCAGTGCTCCCCACACAGCCAGAACTGCCAGTGCTCCCACCATACAGCCAGCACTGTCAGTGCTCCCCACACAGCCAGCACTGTCAGTGCTCCGACCACACAGCCAGCACTGTCAGTTCTCCCCCACATAGCCAGCACTGTCAGTGCTCCCACCACACAGCCAGCACTGTCAGTGCTCCCACCACACAGCCAGCACTGGCAGTGCTCCCACCACACAGCCAGCACTGTCAGGGCTCCCCCCACACAGCCAGCACTGTCAGTGCTCCCACCACATAGCCAGCACTGTCTGTGCTTCCCGCACACAGCCAGCTCTGTCAGTGCTCCCCCACACAGCCAGCACTGTCCGTGCTCCCCACACATCCAGCACTGTCAGTTCTCCCCCACATAGCCAGCACTGTCAGTGCTCCCACCACACAGCCAGCACTATCAGTGCTCCCACCACACAGCCAGCACTGTCAATGCTCCCCACACAGACAGCACTGTCAGTGATCCCACCACACAGCCAGCACTGTCAGTGCTCCCACCCCACACAGCCAGCACTGTCAGTGCTCCCCACACAGTCGGCACTGCCAGTGCTCCCACCACACAGCCAGCATTGTCAGTGCTCCCACCACACAGCCAGCACTGTCAGTGCCCCCACCCCAGACAGCCAGCACTATCAGTGCTCCCGCACAGCCAGAATTGTCAGTGCTCCCACCACACAGCCAGCACTGCCAGTGCTCCCCCACACAGCCACAACAGTCAGTGCTCCCACCACACAGCCAGCACTGTCAGTGCTCCCACCACACAGCCAGCACTGCCAGTGCTCCCCCAAACAGCCAGCACCGTCAGTGCTCCCACCACACAGACAGCACATTCAGTGCTCCCACCACACAGCCAGCACTGTCAGTGCTCCCAGCACAGCCAGCACTGTCAGTGCTCCCACCACACAGCCAGCACTGCCAGTGCTTCCCCACACAGCCAGCACAGTCAGTGCTCCCACCACACAGACAGCACTGTCAGTGCTCCCACCACACAGCCAGTACTGTCAGTGCTCCCACCACAAAGCCAGCACTGTCAGTGCTCCCATCACACAGCCAGCACTGTCAGTGCTCCCACCGTACAGACGGCACTGTCAGTGCTCCCACCACACAGCCAGCACTGTCAGTGCTCCCACCACGCTGCCAGCACTGTCAGTGCTCCCATCACACAGCCAGCACTGCCAGTGCTCCCACCATACAGACGGCACTGTCAGTGCTCCCACCACACAGCCAGCACAGTCAGTGCTCCCACCACACAGCCAGCACTGTCAGTGCTCCCCCACACAGCCAGCACTGTCAGTGCTCCCCCACAGAGCCAGCACTGTCAGTGCTCCCCACACAGCCAGCACTGTCAGTGCTCCCCCACACAGCCAGCACTGTCAGTACTCCCACCACACAGCCAGCACTGTCAGTGCCCCCACCACACAGCGAGCACTGTCAGTACTCCTACCACACAGCCAGCACTGTCAGTGCCCCCACCCCACAAAGCCTGCACTATCAATGCTCCCCAACAGCCAGCACTGCCAGTTCTCCACCCACGTAGCAAGCACTGTCAGAGCTCCCACCACACAGCCAGCACTGTCAGTGCTACCCCACACAGCCAGCACTGTCAGTGCTCCCCCCACACAGCCAGCACTGTCAGTGCTCTCACCACACAGCCAGCACTGTCAGTGCTTCCCCCACACAGACATCACTGTCAGTGCCCCCCACACAGCCAGCACTGACTGTGCTCATCCCACACAGCCAGCACTGTCAGTGCTCTCACCACACAGCCAGCACTGTCAGTGCACCCACCACACAGCCAGCACGGTCAGTGCTCCCACCACACAGCCAGCACTGCCAGTGCTCCCACCACACAGCCAGCACTGTCAGTGCTCCCCCCACACAGCCAGCACTGCCAGTGCTCCCCCCACACAGAAAGCACTGTCAGTCCTCCTCCACACAGCCAGCACTGTCAGTGCTCCCACCACACAGCCAGCACTGTCAGTGCTCCCACCACACAGCCAGCACTATCAGTGCTCCCCCCACACAGCCAGCACTGTCAGTCCTCCCCCACACAGCCAGCACTGTCAGTGCTCCCCCACACAGCCAGCACTGTCAGTGCTCCCACCACACAGCCAGCACTGTCAGTGCTGCCCCCACACAGCCAGCACTGCCAGTGATCCCCCCACACAGCCAGCACTGTCAGTTCTCCCACCACACAGCCAGCACTGTCAGTTCTCCCCCACAAAGCCAGCACTGTCAGTGCTCCCCACACACAGCCAGCACTGTCAGGGCTCCCCGACACAGCCAGCACTGTCAGTGCTCCCAACACAGAGCCAGCACTGTCCGTGCTCCCCCGCACAGCCAGCACTGTCAGGGCTCCCACCACACAGCCAGCACTGTCAGTGCTCCCCCGCACAGCCAGCACTGTCTGTGCTCCCACCACACAGCCAGCACTGTCAGTGCTCCCCACCACACAGCCAGCACTTCAGTGCTCCCCCACAGAGCCAACACTGTCAGTGCTCCCACCACACAGCCAGCACTGTCACTGCTACCACCACACAGCCAGCACTGTCAGTGCTCCCCCCACACAGCCAGCAGTGCCAGTGCTTCCCCCACACAGCCAGCACTGTCAGTGCTCCCCCACACAGCCAGCACTGTCAGTGCTCCCCCACACAGCCAGCACTGTCAGTGCTCCCCCCCACACAGCCAGCAGTGCCAGTGCTTCCCCCACACAGCCAACACTGTCAGTGCTCCCACCACACAGCCAGCACTGTCAGTTCTCCCCCACAAAGCCAGCACTGTCAGTGATCCCACCACACAGCCAGCACTGTCAGTGCTCCCCACACAGCCAGAACTGCCAGTGCTCCCACCATACAGCCAGCACTGTCAGTGCTCCCCACACAGCCAGCACTGTCAGTGCTCCGACCACACAGCCAGCACTGTCAGTTCTCCCCCACATAGCCAGCACTGTCAGTGCTCCCACCACACAGCCAGCACTGTCAGTGCTCCCACCACACAGCCAGCACTGGCAGTGCTCCCACCACACAGCCAGCACTGTCAGGGCTCCCCCCACACAGCCAGCACTGTCAGTGCTCCCACAACATAGCCAGCACTGTCTGTGCTTCCCGCACACAGCCAGCTCTGTCAGTGCTCCCCCACACAGCCAGCACTGTCCGTGCTCCCCACACATCCAGCACTGTCAGTGCTCCCCCACATAGCCAGCACTGTCAGTGCTCCCACCACACAGCCAGCACTATCAGTGCTCCCACCACACAGCCAGCACTGTCAATGCTCCCCACACAGACAGCACTGTCAGTGATCCCACCACACAGCCAGCACTGTCAGTGCTCCCACCCCACACAGCCAGCACTGTCAGTGCTCCCCACACAGTCGGCACTGCCAGTGCTCCCACCACACAGCCAGCATTGTCAGTGCTCCCACCACACAGCCAGCACTGTCAGTGCCCCCACCCCACACAGCCAGCACTATCAGTGCTCCCGCACAGCCAGAATTGTCAGTGCTCCCACCACACAGCCAGCACTGCCAGTGCTCCCCCACACAGCCACAACAGTCAGTGCTCCCACCACACAGCCAGCTCTGTCAGTGCTCCCACCACACAGCCAGCACTGCCAGTGCTCCCCCAAACAGCCAGCACAGTCAGTGCTCCCACCACACAGACAGCACATTCAGTGCTCCCACCACACAGCCAGCACTGTCAGTGCTCCCCCACACAGCCAGCACTGTCAGTGCTCCCATCACACAGCCAGCACTGTCAGTGCTCCCACCGTACAGACGGCACTGTCAGTGCTCCCACCACACAGCCAGCACTGTCAGTGCTCCCACCACACAGACAGCACTGTCAGTGCTCCCCCCACACAGCCAGCACTGTCAGTGCTCCCACCACGCTGCCAGCACTGTCAGTGCTCCCATCACACAGCCAGCACTGCCAGTGCTCCCACCATACAGACGGCACTGTCAGTGCTCCCACCACACAGCCAGCACAGTCAGTGCTCCCACCACACAGCCAGCACTGTCAGTGCTCCCCCACACAGCCAGCACTGTCAGTTTTCCCCCACAGAGCCAGCACTGTCAGTGCTCCCCACACAGCCAGCACTGTCAGTGCTCCCCCACACAGCCAGCACTGTCAGTACTCCCACCACACAGCCAGCACTGTCAGTGCCCCCACCACACAGCGAGCACTGTCAGTACTCCTACCACACAGCCAGCACTGTCAGTGCCCCCACCCCACAAAGCCTGCACTATCAATGCTCCCCAACAGCCAGCACTGCCAGTTCTCCACCCACGTAGCAAGCACTGTCAGAGCTCCCACCACACAGCCAGCACTGTCAGTGCTACCCCACACAGCCAGCACTGTCAGTGCTCCCCCCACACAGCCAGCACTGTCAGTGCTCTCAACACACAGCCAGCACTGTCAGTGCTCCCACCACACAGCCAGCACTGTCTGTGCTCCCGCAACACAGCCAGCACTGTCAGTGCTACCCCACACAGCCAGCACTGTCAGTGCTCTCACCACACAGCCAGCACTGTCAGTGCTTCCCCCACACAGACATCACTGTCAGTGCCCCCCACACAGCCAGCACTGACTGTGCTCATCCCACACAGCCAGCACTGTCAGTGCTCTCACCACACAGCCAGCACTGTCAGTGCACCCACCACACAGCCAGCACGGTCAGTGCTCCCACCACACAGCCAGCACTGCCAGTGCTCCCACCACACAGCCAGCACTGTCAGTGCTCCCCCCACACAGCCAGCACTGTCAGTGCTCCCACCACACAGCCAGCACTGTCAGTGCTCCCCATACAGCCAGCACTGTCAGTGTTTCCCCCCACACAGCCAGCACTGCCAGTGCTCCCCCACACAGCCAGCACTGTCAGTGCTCCCCCCACACAGCCAGCACTGTCAGTGCTCCCCACACAGCCAGCACTGTCAGTGCTCCCCCCACACAGCCAGCGCTGTCAGTGCTCCCCCCACACAACAGCAATGTCAGTGCTCCCCCCACACAACCAGCACTGTCAGTGCTCCACCCTCACAGTCAGCACTGTCAGTGCTCCCACCACACAGCCAGCACTGTCAGTGCTCCCCCCACAGCCAGCATTGTCAGTGCTCCCACCACACAGTCAGCGCTGCCAGTTCTCCACCCACAGTCAGCACTGAGAGTGCGCCGCACACAGCCAGCACTGCCAGGGCTCTCCCACAGAGCTAGCACTGTCAGTGCTCCCCCACACAGCCAGCACTGTCAGTGCTCCCCTCACGCAGCCAGCTCCGTCAGTGCTCCCACCACACAACCAGCACTGTCAGTGCTCCCCACACAGCCAGCACTGTCAGTGCTCCCCCACACAGCCAGCTCTGTCAGTGCTCCCACCACACAACCAGCACTGTCAGTGCTCCCCACACAGCCAGCACTATCAGTGCTCCCCCACACAGCCAGCACTGTCAGTGCTCCCCCCACACAGCCAGCACTGTCAGTGCTCCCAACACTCAGCCAGCACTGTCAGTGCTCCCCCACACAGCCAGCACAGTCAGTGCTCCCACCACACAGCCAGCACTTTCAGTGCTCCCCCCACACAGCCAGCACTGTCAGTGCTCACCCCACACAGCCAGCACTGTCAGTGCTCCCATCACACAGCCAGCACTGTCAGTGCTTCCCCCACACAGCCAGCACTGTCAGTGCTCCCACCACACAGCCAGCACTGTCAGTGCTCCCCCCGCACAGCCAGCACTGTCAGTGCTCCCCCACACAGCCAGCACTGTCAGTGCTCCCACTACACAGCCAGCACTTCCAGAGCTACCCCACACAGCCAGCACTGTCAGTGCTCCCACCACACAGCCAGTACTGTCAGTGCTCCCCACACAGACAGCACTGGAAATGCTCCCTCCAAACTCTGTCTGTGTCTCTGTCTGTGTAGCTGTGTCTCGCTGTGTCTCTCTATCTGTCTCTCTCTCTGTCCCTGTCTCTGTCTCTGCCTGTGTCTCTGTCTCTCTCTGTGTCTCTGTCCCTGTCTCTGTCTGTGTCCCTGTCTCTGTATACGTCTCTGTCTGTGTCTCTGTCCCTGTCTCTGTCTGTGTCCCTGTCTCCCTCTGTGTCTCTGTCTGTGTCTCTGTGTTTGGCTGTGTCTTAGTCTGTCTGTGTCTCTGTCTATGTCTGTGTCTCTGTCTGTATCTCTGTCTGTGTCTCTGTGTCTGTATATCTCTGTCTGTGTCTCTGTGTCTGTCCGTCTCTGTGTCTCACTCTCTATTTCTGTCTGTATCTCCGTGTCTGTCAGTGTCTCAAACTCTGTCTCTATCTGGGGCACATTCTGCTGCACAGACTGTGTTTAGGTGTGAGGCACCCACCCAGCTGATCGGCATTGGGGGAGTCACACACACCCAGCTGACTGGCCATGGTGGAGGCACACACCCAGCTGATCGGCAATGGGGAGAGGCACACACCCAGCTGATCGGCAATGGGGAGAGGCACACATCCAGCTGATCGGCAATGGGGAGAGGCACACATCCAGCTGATCGGCATTGGGGGAGTCACACACACCCAGTTGATCGGCAATGAGGGAAGCACACACCCAGCTGATCGGCACTGGGGGGAAGCACACACACAGCTGACGGGCCATGGGGGAGTCACACTGAACCAGCTGATCGGCCATGGGAGAGTCACACAGACCCAGTTGATCGGCCATGGGAGAGTCACAATGACCCAGCTGATCGGCCATGGGGGAGTCACACAGATCCAGCTCATCGGCCATGGGGGAGTCACACTGACCCAGCTGATCGGCCATGGGGGATTCACACAGACCCAGCTGATCGGCCATGGGGGTGTCACACTGATCCAGCTGATCGGCCATGGGGGAGTCACACCCATCCACCGACAGTCTCTCCTGGTAATGCAGAATGGTAAATCTCTGCCTGTGCCTCTGCCTGTATCTGTCCAATTCTCTCTCTGTCTGTGTTTCTGTCTGTTTCTCTGTCTGTGTCTGTCTCTGTCTGTGTCTCTGTCTGTGTCTCTGTGTCGGTCTGTATCTCTCTCTGTGTCTCCGTCTCTGTCTGTGTCTCTGTCTGTGTCTGTATCTCTCTGTGTCTGTGTCCCTGTTGAGGCTGTGTCAGTGTCTCTACCTGTGTCTCTATCTGTGTCTCTATCTGTATCTCTGACTGTGTTTCTGTCTGTGTCTCTGGCAGTGTCTCTTTCTCTGTCCGTGTCTATCTCTGTCTGTGTCTCTGTCTGTGTCACTGCCTCTGTCTCTGCATGTGTCTCTGTCTCTGTCTGTTTCTGTGTTTGTGTCTCTATCTGTGTCTATGCCTCTGTCTCTGTCTGTGTCTGTCTCTGTATCTCTGTCTGTGTCTCTGTCTGTGTCACTGTCTCTGCCTCTGTCTGTGTCTCTGTCTGTGCCCCTGTCTCCGTCTGTGTCTCTCTGTACCTCTGTCTGTGTCTCTGTGTCTGTCTGTGTCTCTGTCTGTGTCTCTCTGTACCTCTGTCTGTGTCTCTGTCTGTGTCACTGCCTCTGTCTCTGTCTGTTTCTGTGTGTTTGTCTCTATCTGTGTCTCTGTCTGTGTCTCTGTCTCTGCCTCAGTCTGTGTCTATGTCTCTGTCAGTGTCTCTGTCTGTGTCCCTGTTTCTGTCTGTGTCTCCCTGTACCTCTGTCTGTGTCTCTGTGTCTGTCTGTGTCTCTGTCTCAGTCTCTGTCTGGGGCACATTCTGCTGCACAGACTGTGTTGAGGTGTGAGGCACACACCCAGCTGATCGGCAATGGGGGGAAGGACACACCCAGCTGATCGGCATTGGGAGAGTCACACACACCCAGCTGATCGGCCATGGTGGGTGCACATACCCAGCTGATCGGCAATGCGGGGAAGGAAACACCCAGCTGATCGGCAATGGGGGGGAAGGACAGACCCAGCTGATCGGCAATGGGGGGAAGCACACACCCAGCTGATCGGCAATGGGGGGAAGCACACATCCAGCTGATCGGCATTGGGAGAGTCACACACCCAGCTGATCGGCCATGGTGGGGGAACATACCCAGCTGATCGGCAATGCGGAGAAGCACATGCCCAGCTGATCGGCAATGCGGGTAAGGAAACACCCAGCTGATCGGCAATGCGGGGAAGCACACACCCAGCTGATCGGCAATGGGGGGAAGGACACACCCAGCTGATCGGCAATGGGGGGAGGCACACACCCAGCTGATCGGCAATGCGGGGAAGCACATACCCAGCTGATCGGCAATGCGGGGAAGGACAGACCCAGCTGATCGGCAATGGGGGGAAGCACACACCCAGCTGGTCGGCAATGGGGGGAAGCACACACCCAGCTGATTGGCAATGGGGGGAAGGACAGACCCAGCTGAGCGGCAATGGGGGGATGCACACACCCAGCTGATCAGCAATGGGGGAAAGGACACTCCCAGCTGATCGACAATGCGGGGAAGCACACACCCAGCTGATCGGCAATGGGGGGAAGGACAGACCCAGCTGATCGGCAATGGGGGGAAGGACAGACCCAGCTGATCGGCAATGGGGGGGATGCACACACCCAGCTGATCAGCAATGGGGGAAAGGACAGACCCAGCTGATCGGCAATGGGGGGAAGGACAGACCCAGATGATCGGCAATGGGGGGAAGCACACACCCAGCTGATCGGCAATGGGGGGAAGGACACACCCAGCTGATCGGCAATGGGGGGAAGGACACACCCAGCTGATCGGCAATGGGGGGAAGGACAGACCCAGATGATCGGCAATGGGGGGAAGCACACACCCAGCTGATCGGCAATGCGGGGAAGCACACACCCAGCTGATCGGCAATGCGGGGAAGCACACACCCAGCTGATCGGCAATGGGGGGAAGGACACACCCAGCTGATCGGCAATGGGGGGAAGCACACACCCAGCTGATCGGCAATGGGGGGAACGACAGACCCAGATGATCGGCAATGCGGGGAAGCACACGCCCAGCTGATCGGCAATGCGGGGAAGCACACTACCAGCTGATCGGCAATGGGGGGGATGCACACACCCAGCTGATCGGCAATGCGGGGATGCACACTCCCAGCTGATCGGCAATGGGGGGGATGCACACACCCAGCTGATCGGCAATGGGGGGATGCACACACCCAGCTGATCAGCAATGGGGGAAGCACACACCCAGCTTATCGGCAATGGGGGGGATGCACACACCCAGCTGATCGGCAATGGGGGGAAGGACACACCCAGCTGATCGGCAATGGGGGGAAGGACACTCCCAGCTGATCGGCAATGGGGGGAAGCACACTCCCAGCTGATCGGCAATGCGGGGAAGGACACACCCAGCTGATCGGCAATGCGGGGAAGGACACACCCAGCTGATCGGCAATGCGGGGATGCACACCCCCAGCAGATCGGCAATGGTGTGAAGCACACACCCAGCTGATCGGCAATGCGGGGAAGGACAGGCCCAGCTGATCGGCAATGGGGGGAAGCACACTCCCAGCTGATCGGCAATGCGGGGAAGCACACACCCAGCTGATCGGCAATGGGGGGAAGGACACACCCAGCTGATCGGCAATGGGGAGAAGGACACACCCAGCTGATCGGCAATGGGGGGAGGCACACACCCAGCTGATCGGCAATGCGGGGATGCACACTCCCAGCTGATCGGCAATGGGGGGAAGCACACACCCAGCTGATCGGCAATGCGGGGAAGCACACACCCAGCTGATCGGCAATGCGGGGAAGCACACACCCAGCTGATCGGCAATGGGGGGGAAGGACACACCCAGCTGATCGGCAATGGGGGGAAGCACACACCCAGCTGATCGGCAATGGGGGGAACGACAGACCCAGATGATCGGCAATGCGGGGAAGCACACGCCCAGCTGATCGGCAATGCGGGGAAGCACACTCCCAGCTGATCGGCAATGGGGGGGATGCACACACCCAGCTGATCGGCAATGCGGGGATGCACACTCCCAGCTGATCGGCAATGGGGGGGATGCACACACCCAGCTGATCGGCAATGGGGGGATGCACACACCCAGCTGATCAGCAATGGGGGAAGCACACACCCAGCTTATCGGCAATGGGGGGGATGCACACACCCAGCTGATCGGCAATGGGGGGAAGGACACACCCAGCTGATCGGCAATGGGGGGAAGGACACTCCCAGCTGATCGGCAATGGGGGGAAGCACACTCCCAGCTGATCGGCAATGCGGGGAAGGACACACCCAGCTGATCGGCAATGCGGGGAAGGACACACCCAGCTGATCGGCAATGCGGGGATGCACACCCCCAGCTGATCGGCAATGGTGTGAAGCACACACCCAGCTGATCGGCAATGCGGGGAAGGACAGGCCCAGCTGATCGGCAATGGGGGGAAGCACACTCCCAGCTGATCGGCAATGCGGGGAAGCACACACCCAGCTGATCGGCAATGGGGGGAAGGACACAGCCAGCTGATCGGCAATGGGGGGAAGGACACACCCAGCTGATCGGCAATGGGGGGAGGCACACACCCAGCTGATCGGCAATGCGGGGATGCACACTCCCAGCTGATCGGCAATGGGGGGGATGCACACACCCAGCTGATCGGCAATGGGGGGAAGCACAGACCCAGCTGATCGGCAATGGGGGGGAAGCACACACCCAGCTGATCGGCAATGGGGGGAAGGACACACCCAGCTGATCGGCAATGGGGGGAAGCACACACCCAGCTGATCGGCAATGCGGGGAAGCACACACCCAGCTGATCGGCAATGGGGCGAAGCACACACCGAGCTGATCGGCAATGCGGGGAAGCACACACCGAGCTGATCGGCAATGGGGGGAAGCACACACCCAGCTGATCGGCCATGGTGGGGGAACATACCCAGCTGATCGGCAATGCGGGGAAGCACACACACAGCTGATCGGCAATGCGGGGAAGCACATACCCAGCTGATCGGCAATGCGGGTAAGGAAACACCCAGCTGATCGGCAATGCGGGGAAGCACACACCCAGCTGATCGGCAATGGGGGGAAGGACAGACCCAGCTGATCGGCAATGGGGGGAAGCACACACCCAGCTAATCGGCAATGGGGGGAAGGACACACCCAGCTGATCGGCAATGGGGGGAGGCACACACCCAGCTGATCGGCAATGCGGGGAAGCACACACCCAGCTGAACGGCAATGGGGGGAAGGACAGACCCAGCTGATCGGCAATGGGGGGAAGGACAGACCCAGCTGATCGGCAATGGGGGGAAGGACAGACCCAGATAATCGGCAATGCGGGGAAGCACACACCCAGCTGATCGGCAATGGGGGGATGTACACACCCAGCTGAGAGGCAATGGGGGAAAGGACACTCCCAGCTGATCGGCAATGGGGGGTAGGACAGACCCAGATGATCGGCAATGGGGGAAGCACACGCCCAGCTGATCGGCAATGGGGGGAAGCACACGCCCAGCTGATCGGCAATGGGGGGGAAGCACACACCCAGCTGATCGGCAATGGGGGGAAGGACACACCCAGCTGATCGGCAATGGGGGGAAGCACACACCCAGCTGATCGGCAATGGGGGAAAGCACACACCCAGCTGATCGGCCATGGGGGGAAGCACACACCCAGCTGATCGGCAATGGGGGGAAGGACACACCCAGCTGATCGGCAATGGGGGGAGCCACACACCCAGCTGATCGGCAATGGGGGGGAAGCACACACCCAGCTGATCGGCAATGGGGGGAAGGACACTCCCAGCTGATCGGCAATGGGGGGAAGGACACTCCCAGCTGATCGGCAATGCGGGGAAGGACAGACCCAGCTGATCGGCAATGCGGGGAAGCACACACCCAGCTGATCGGCAATGGGTGGAAGGACACTCCCAGCTGATCGGCAATGCGGGGAAGGACAGACCCAGCTGATCGGCAATGCGGGGAAGGACAGACCCAGCTGATCGGCAATGGGGGGAAAGCACACACCCAGCTGATCGGCAATGGGGGGAAGCACACACCCAGCTGATCGGCAATGGGGGGAAGGACACTCCCAGCTGATCGGCAATGGGGGGAAGGACACTCCCAGCTGATCGGCAATGCGGGGAAGGGCAGACCCAGCTGATCGGCAATGGGGGGAAGCACACACTCAGCTGATCGGCAATGGGGGGTAAGCACACACCCAGCTGATCGGCAATGGGGGGAAGCACACACCCAGCTGATCGGCAATGGGGGGAAGGACACTCCCAGCTGATCGGCAATGGGGGGGACACTCCCAGCTGATCGGCAATGCGGGGAAGGGCAGACCCAGCTGATCGGCAATGGGGGGAAGGACACACCCAGCTGATCGGCAATGGGGGGAAGGACACACCCAGCTGATCGGCAATGGGGGGTAGCACACACCCAGCTGATCGGCAATGGGGGGAAGGACACAACCAGCTGATCTGCAATGGGGGGAAGCACACACCCAGCTGATCGACAATGGGGGGAAGGACAGACCCAGCTGATTGGCAATGGGGGGAAGCACACACCCAGCTGATCGGCAATGGGGGGAAGGACAGACCCAGCTGATCGGCAATGGGGGGAAGCACACACCCAGCTGATCGGCAATGGGGGGAAGCACACTCCCAGCTGATCAGCAATGGGGGGAAGCACACACCCAGCTGATCGGCAATGGGGGGAAGCACACACCCAGCTGATCGGCAATGGGGGGAAGGACAGACCAAGCTGATCGGCAATGGGGGGGAAGGTCAGACCCAGCTGATCGGCAATGGGGGGAAGCACACACCCAGCTGATCGGCAATGGGGGGAAGCACACACCCAGCTGATCGGCAATGCGGGGAAGCACACACCCAGCTGATCGGCAATGGGGGGGAAGGGCAGACCCAGCTGATCGGCAATGGGGGGAAGGACAGACCCAGCTGATCGGCAATGGGGGGAAGGGCAGACCCAGCTGATCGGCAATGGGGGGAAGCACACACCCAGCTGATCGGCAATGGGGGGAAGGACACTCCCAGCTGATCGGCAATGCGGGGAAGCACACACCCAGCTGATCGGCAATGGGGGGAAGCACACACCCAGCTGATCGGCAATGGGGGGAAGCACACACCCAGCTGATCGGCAATGGGGGGAAGCACACACCCAGCTGATCGGCAATGGGGGGAAGCACACGCCCAGCTGATCGGCAATGGGGGGAAGGACAGACCCAGCTGATCGGCAATGGGGGGAAGGACACTCCCAGCTGATCGGCAATGCGGGGAAGCACACACCCAGCTGATCGGCAATGGGGGGAAGCACACACCCAGCTGATCGGCAATGGGGGGAAGCACACACCCAGCTGATCGGCAATGGGGGGAAGCACACACCCAGCTGATCGGCAATGGGGGGAAGCACACGCCCAGCTGATCGGCAATGGAGGGGAAGGACACACCCAGCTGATCGGCAATGCGGGGAAGGACACACCCAGCTGATCGGCAATGGGGGGAAGCACACACCCAGCTGATCGGCAATGGGGGGAAGCACACACCCAGCTGATCGGCAATGGGGGGAAGCACACGCCCAGCTGATCGGCAATGGGGGGAAGGACAGACCCAGCTGATCGGCAATGGGGGGAAGGACACTCCCAGCTGATCGGCAATGCGGGGAAGCACACACCCAGCTGATCGGCAATGGGGGGAAGCACACACCCAGCTGATCGGCAATGGGGGGAAGCACACACCCAGCTGATCGGCAATGGGGGGAAGCACACGCCCAGCTGATCGGCAATGGGGGGAAGGACAGACCCAGCTGATCGGCAATGGGGGGAAGGACACTCCCAGCTGATCGGCAATGCGGGGAAGCACACACCCAGCTGATCGGCAATGGGGGGAAGCACACACCCAGCTGATCGGCAATGGGGGGAAGCACACACCCAGCTGATCGGCAATGGGGGGAAGCACACACCCAGCTGATCGGCAATGGGGGGAAGCACACGCCCAGCTGATCGGCAATGGGGGGGAAGGACACACCCAGCTGATCGGCAATGCGGGGAAGGACACACCCAGCTGATCGGCAATGGGGGGAAGCACACACCCAGCTGATCGGCAATGCGGGGAAGCACACACCCAGCTGATCGGCAATGCGGGGAAGCACACACCCTGCTGATCGGCAATGGGGGGAAGGACACACCCAGCTGTTCGGCAAAGGGGGGGAAGAACACACCCAGCTGATCGGCAAAGGGGGGAAGCACACACCCAGCTGTTCGGTAAAGGGGGGGAAGAACACACCCAGCTGTTCGGCAAAGGGGGGGAAGAACACACCCAGCTGATCGGCAATGCGGGGAAGCACACACCTAGCTGATCGGCAATGGGGGGAAGCACACACCCAGCTGATCGGCAATGGGGGGAAGCACACACCCAGCTGATCGGCAATGCGGGGAAGGACACTCACAGCTGATCGGCAATGGGGGGGAAGGACACACCCAGCTGATCGGCAATGGGGGGAAGCACACACCCAGCTGATCGGCAATGCGGGGAAGCACACACCCAGCTGATCGGCAATGGGGGGAAGCACACACACAGCTGATCGGCAATGCGGGGAAGGACAGACCCAGCTGATCGGCAATGGGGGGAAGGACAGACCCAGCTGATCGGCAATGCGGGGAAGCACACGCCCAGCTGATCGGCAATGGGGGGAAGCACACACCCAGCTGATCGGCAATGCGGGGAAGCACACACCCAGCTGATCGGCAATGCGGGGAAGGACACTCCCAGCTAATCGGCAATGGGGGGAAGGACAGACCCAGCTGATCGGCAATGGGGGGAAGGACAGACCCAGCTGATCGGCAATGGGGGGAAGCACACACCCAGCTGATCGGCAATGCGGGGAAGCACACGCCCAGCTGATCGGCAATGGGGGGAAGGACAGACCCAGCTGATCGGCAATGGGGGGAAGGACAGACCCAGCTGATCGGCAATGCGGGGAAGGACTCTCCCAGCTGATCGGCAATGGGGGGAAGCACACACCCAGCTGATCGGCAATGGGGGGAAGGACAGACCCAGCTGATCGGCAATGGGGGGAAGGACAGACCCAGCTGATCGGCAATGGGGGGAAGCACACACCCAGCTGATCGGCAATGGGGGGAAGCACATACCCAGCTGATCGGCAATGGGGGGAAGCACACACCCAGCTGATTGGCAATGGGGGGAAGGAAACACCCAGCTGATCGGCAATGGGGGGAAGGACACTCCCAGCTGATCGGCAATGGGGGGAAGGACAGACCCAGCTGATCGGCAATGGGGGGAAGGACACTCCCAGCTGATCGGCAATGGGGGGAAGGACAGACCCAGCTGATCGGCAATGGGGGGAAGGACACTCCCAGCTGATCGGCAATGCGGGGAAGGACAGACCCAGCTGATCGGCAATGGGGGGAAGCACACACCCAGCTGATCGGCAATGGGGGGGAAGGACAGACCCAGCTGATCGGCAATGGGGGGAAGGACAGACCCAGCTGATCGGCAATGCGGGGAAGCACACACCCAGCTGATCGGCAATGCGGGGAAGCACACCCCCAGCTGATCGGCAATGGGGGGAAGCACACACCCAGCTGATCGGCAATGGGGGGAAGCACACACCCAGCTGATCGGCAATGCGGGGAAGCACACTCCCAGCTGATCGGCAATGGGGGGAAGCACACACCCAGCTGATCGGCAATGCGGGGAAGGAAACACCCAGCTGATCGGCAATGGGGGGAAGGACAGACCCAGCTGATCGGCAATGGGGGGAAGCACACACCCAGCTGATCGGCAATGGGGGGAAGCACACACCCAGCTGATCGGCATGGGGGGGAAGCACACACCCAGCTGATCGGCAATGCGGGGAAGCACACTCCGAGCTGATCGGCAATGCGGGGAAGCACACACCCAGCTGATCGGCAATGGGGGGAAGCACACACCCATCTGATCGGCAATGGGGGGACGCACACTCCCAGCTGATCGGCAATGGGGGGAAGCACACGCCCAGCTGATCGGCAATTGGGGGAAGCACACGCCCAGCTGATCGGCAATGGGGGAAAGCACACACCCAGCTGATCGGCAATGGGGGGAAGCACACACCCAGCTGATCGGCAATGGGGGGAAGGACACACCCAGCTGATCGGCAATGGGGGGAAGCACACACCCAGCTGATCGGCAATGGGGGGAAGGACAGACCCAGCTGATCGGCAATGGGGGGAAGGACAGACCCAGCTGATCGGCAATGGGGGGAAGGGCAGACCCAGCTGATCGGCAATGGGGGGAAGCACACACCCAGCTGATCGGCAATGGGGGGAAGGACAGACCCAGCTGATCGGCAATGGGGGGAAGCACACACCCAGCTGATCGGCAATGGGGGGAAGGACAGACCCAGCTGATCGGCAGTGGGGGGAAGCACACACCCAGCTGATCGGCAATGCGGGGAAGGACAGACCCAGCTGATCGGCAATGGGGGGAAGCACACACCCAGCTGATCGGCAATGCGGGGAAAGCACACACCCAGCTGATCGGCAATGGGGGGAAGGACAGACCCAGCTGATCGGCAATGGGGGGAAGCACACACCCAGCTGATCGGCAATGCGGGGAAGCACACACCCAGCTGATCGGCAATGGGGGGAAGGGCAGACCCAGCTGATCGGCAATGGGGGGAAGGGCAGACCCAGCTGATCGGCAATGGGGGGAAGGACAGACCCAGCTGATCGGCAATGCGGGGAAGCACACTCCCAGCTGATCGGCAATGGGGGGAAGCACACACCCAGCTGATCGGCAAATGGGGGAAGCACACACCCAGCTGATCGGCAATGGGGGGAAGCACACACCCAGCTGATCGGCAATGGGGGGAAGCACACGCCCAGCTGATCGGCAATGCGGAGAAGGACACACCCAGCTGATCAGCAATGCGGGGAAGGACACACCCAGCTGATCGGCAATGGGGGGAAGCACACACCCAGCTGATCGGCAATGGGGGGAAGGACAGACCCAGCTGATCGGCAATGGGGGGAAGCACACACCCAGCTGATCGGCAATGGGGGGAAGGACAGACCCAGCTGATCGGCAATGGGGGGAAGCACACACCCAGCTGATCGGCAATGGGGGGAAGGACAGACCCAGCTGATCGGCAATGGGGGGAAGGACAGACCCAGCTGATCGGCAATGGGGGGGAAGAACACACCCAGCTGATCGGCAATGGGGGGAAGCACACACCCAGCTGATCGGCAATGCGGGGAAGCACACACCTAGCTGATCGGCAATGGGGGGAAGCACACACCCAGCTGATCGGCAATGCGGGGAAGGACTCTCCCAGCTGATCGGCAATGGGGGGAAGCACACACCCAGCTGATCGGCAATGGGGGGAAGGACAGACCCAGCTGATCGGCAATGGGGGGAAGGACAGACCCAGCTGATCGGCAATGGGGGGAAGCACACACCCAGCTGATCGGCAATGGGGGGAAGCACATACCCAGCTGATCGGCAATGGGGGGAAGCACACACCCAGCTGATCGGCAATGGGGGGAAGGAAACACCCAGCTGATCGGCAATGGGGGGAAGGACACTCCCAGCTGATCGGCAATGGGGGGAAGGACAGACCCAGCTGATCGGCAATGGGGGGAAGGACACTCCCAGCTGATCGGCAATGGGGGGAAGGACAGACCCAGCTGATCGGCAATGGGGGGAAGGACACTCCCAGCTGATCGGCAATGCGGGGAAGGACAGACCCAGCTGATCGGCAATGGGGGGAAGCACACACCCAGCTGATCGGCAATGGGGGGGAAGGACAGACCCAGCTGATCGGCAATGGGGGGAAGGACAGACCCAGCTGATCGGCAATGCGGGGAAGCACACACCCAGCTGATCGGCAATGCGGGGAAGCACACCCCCAGCTGATCGGCAATGGGGGGAAGCACACACCCAGCTGATCGGCAATGGGGGGAAGCACACACCCAGCTGATCGGCAATGCGGGGAAGCACACTCCCAGCTGATCGGCAATGGGGGGAAGCACACACCCAGCTGATCGGCAATGCGGGGAAGGAAACACCCAGCTGATCGGCAATGGGGGGAAGGACAGACCCAGCTGATCGGCAATGGGGGGAAGCACACACCCAGCTGATCGGCAATGGGGGGAAGCACACACCCAGCTGATCGGCATGGGGGGGAAGCACACACCCAGCTGATCGGCAATGCGGGGAAGCACACTCCGAGCTGATCGGCAATGCGGGGAAGCACACACCCAGCTGATCGGCAATGGGGGGAAGCACACACCCATCTGATCGGCAATGGGGGGACGCACACTCCCAGCTGATCGGCAATGGGGGGAAGCACACGCCCAGCTGATCGGCAATTGGGGGAAGCACACGCCCAGCTGATCGGCAATGGGGGAAAGCACACACCCAGCTGATCGGCAATGGGGGGAAGCACACACCCAGCTGATCGGCAATGGGGGGAAGGACACACCCAGCTGATCGGCAATGGGGGGAAGCACACACCCAGCTGATCGGCAATGGGGGGAAGGACAGACCCAGCTGATCGGCAATGGGGGGAAGGACAGACCCAGCTGATCGGCAATGGGGGGAAGGGCAGACCCAGCTGATCGGCAATGGGGGGAAGCACACACCCAGCTGATCGGCAATGGGGGGAAGGACAGACCCAGCTGATCGGCAATGGGGGGAAGCACACACCCAGCTGATCGGCAATGGGGGGAAGGACAGACCCAGCTGATCGGCAGTGGGGGGAAGCACACACCCAGCTGATCGGCAATGCGGGGAAGGACAGACCCAGCTGATCGGCAATGGGGGGAAGCACACACCCAGCTGATCGGCAATGCGGGGAAAGCACACACCCAGCTGATCGGCAATGGGGGGAAGGACAGACCCAGCTGATCGGCAATGGGGGGAAGCACACACCCAGCTGATCGGCAATGCGGGGAAGCACACACCCAGCTGATCGGCAATGGGGGGAAGGGCAGACCCAGCTGATCGGCAATGGGGGGAAGGGCAGACCCAGCTGATCGGCAATGGGGGGAAGGACAGACCCAGCTGATCGGCAATGCGGGGAAGCACACTCCCAGCTGATCGGCAATGGGGGGAAGCACACACCCAGCTGATCGGCAATGGGGGGAAGCACACACCCAGCTGATCGGCAATGGGGGGAAGCACACACCCAGCTGATCGGCAATGGGGGGAAGCACACGCCCAGCTGATCGGCAATGCGGAGAAGGACACACCCAGCTGATCAGCAATGCGGGGAAGGACACACCCAGCTGATCGGCAATGGGGGGAAGCACACACCCAGCTGATCGGCAATGGGGGGAAGGACAGACCCAGCTGATCGGCAATGGGGGGAAGCACACACCCAGCTGATCGGCAATGGGGGGAAGGACAGACCCAGCTGATCGGCAATGGGGGGAAGCACACACCCAGCTGATCGGCAATGGGGGGAAGGACAGACCCAGCTGATCGGCAATGGGGGGAAGGACAGACCCAGCTGATCGGCAATGGGGGGGAAGAACACACCCAGCTGATCGGCAATGGGGGGAAGCACACACCCAGCTGATCGGCAATGCGGGGAAGCACACACCTAGCTGATCGGCAATGGGGGGAAGCACACACCCAGCTGATCGGCAATGGGGGGGAAGAACACACCCAGCTGATCGGCAATGGGGGGAAGCACACTCCCAGCTGATCGGCAATGCGGGGAAGCACACATCCAGCTGATCGGCAATGGGGGGAAGCACACTCCCAGCTGATCGGCAATGCGGGGAAGCACACACCCAGCTGATCGGCAATGGGTGGAAGGACACACCCAGCTGATCGGCAATGGGGGGAAGCACAGACCCAGCTGTTCGGCAAAGGGGTGGAAGAACACACCCAGCTGATCGGCAATGCGGGGAAGCACACACCTAGCTGATCGGCAATGGGGGGAAGGACACACCCAGCTGATCGGCAATGGGGGGAAGGACACACCCAGCTGATCGGCAATGGGGGGAAGCACACACCCAGCTGATCGGCAATGGGGGGAAGGACACTCCCAACAGATCGGCAATGGGGGGAAGGACAGGCCCAGCTGATCGGCAATGGGGGGAAGGACACTCCCAGCTGATCGGCAATGGGGGGAAGCACACACCCAGCTGATCGGCAATGCGGGGAAGCACACTCCCAGCTGATCGGCAAAGGGGGGAAGCACACACCCAGCTGATCGGCAATGCGGGGAAGGACACACCCAGCTGATCGGCAATGCGGGGAAGCACACACACAGCTGATCGGCAATGGGGGGAAGCACACTCCCAGCTGATCGGCAATGCGGGGAAGGACAGACCCAGCTGATCGGCAATGGGGGGAAGGACACTCCCAGCTGATCGGCAATTGGGGGAAGGACACACACAGCTGATCGGCAATGGGGGGAAGCACACACCCAGCTGATCGGCAATGGGGGGAAGCACAATCCCAGCTGATCGGCAATGGGGGGAAGCACACACCCAGCTGATCGGCAATGCGGGGAAGGACAGACCCAGCTGATCGGCAATGGGGGGAAGGACACTCCCAGCTGATCGGCAATGCGGGGAAGGACAGACCCAGCTGATCGGCAATGCGGGGAAGCACACACCCAGCTGATCGGCAATGGGGGGAAGGACACACCCAGCTGATCGGCAATGCGGGGAAGGACACTCCCAGCTGATCGGCAATGGGGGGAAGGACACACCCAGCTGATCGGCAATGGGGGGAAGCACACACCCAGCTGATCGGCAATGGGGGGAAGCACACACCCAGCTGATCGGCAATGGGGGGAAGCACACACCCAGCTGATCGGCAATGGGGGGAAGCACACTCCCAGCTGATCGGCAATGCGGGGAAGGACAGACCCAGCTGATCGGCAATGGGGGGAAGGACACACACAGCTGATCGGCAATGGGGGGAAGCACATACCCAGCTGATCGGCAATGGGGGGAAGCACACACGCAGCTGATCGGCAATGCGGGGAAGCACACAACCAGCTGATCGGCAATGGGGGGAAGCACACACCCAGCTGATCGGCAATGCGGGGAAGGACAGACCCAGCTGATCGGCAATGGGGGGAAGGACAGACCCAGCTGATCGGCAATGGGGGGAAGCACACACCCAGCTGATCGGCAATGCGGGGAAGGACAGACCCAGCTGATCGGCAATGGGGGGAAGCACCCACCCAGCTGATCGGCAATGGGGGGAAGCACACACCCAGCTGATCGGCAATGGGGGGAAGGACAGACCCAACTGATCGGCAATGGGGGGAAGCACACACCCAGATGATCGGCAATGCGGGGAAGGACAGACCCAGCTGATCGGCAGTGGGGGGAAGCACACACCCAGCTGATCGGCAATGGGGGGGAAGGACACACTCAGCTGATCGGCAATGGGGGGAAGGACAGACCCAGCTGATCGGCAATGGGGGGAAGGACAGACCCAGCTGATCGGCAATGGGGGGAAGGACAGACCCAGCTGATCGGCAATGGGGGGAAGCACACACCCAGCTGATCGGCAATGGGGGGAAGCACACACCCAGCTGATCGGCAATGGGGGGAAGGAAACACCCAGCTGATCGGCAATGGGGGGAAGGACAGACCCAGCTGATCGGCAATGGGGGGAAGGACAGACCCAGCTGATCGGCAATGGGGGGGAAGGACAGACCCAGCTGATCGGCAATGCGGGGAAGCACACACCCAGCTGATCGGCAATGCGGGGAAGCACACACCCAGCTGATCGGCAATGGGGGGAAGGACAGACCCAGCTGATCGGCAATGGGGGGAAGCACACTCCCAGCTGATCGGCAATGCGGGGAAGCACACACCCAGCTGATCGGCAATGCGGGGAAGCACACACCCACCTGATCGGCAATGGGGGGAAGGACAGACCCAGCTGATCGGCAATGGGGGGAAGCACACTCCCAGCTGATCGGCAATGGGGGGAAGCACACTCCCAGCTGATCGGCAATGGGGGGAAGGACAGACCCAGCTGATCGGCAATGGGGGGAAGGAAACACCCAGCTGATCGGCAATGGGGGGAAGGACAGACCCAGCTGATCGGCAATGCTGGAAGCACACTCCCAGCTGATCGGCAATGGGGGGAAGGACAGACCCAGCTGATCGGCAATGCGGGGAAGCACACACCCAGCTGATCGGCAATGGGGGGAAGCACACACCCAGCTGATCGGCAATGGGGGGAAGCACACACCCAGCTGATCGGCAATGGGGGGAAGCACACACCCAGCTGATCGGCATGGGGGGGAAGGACAGACCCAGCTGATCGGCAATGCGGGGAAGCACACTCCCAGCTGATCGGCAATGCGGGGCAGGACACTCCCAGCTGATCGGCAATGGGGGGAAGCACACACCCAGCTGATCGGCAATGGGGGGAAGCACACACCCAGCTGATCGGCAATGCGGGGAAGCACACACCCAGCTGATCGGCAATGTGGGGAAGGACAGACCCAGCTGATCGGCAATGCGGGGAAGCACACACCCAGCTGATCGGCAATGCGGGGAAGCACACACCCAGCTGATCGGCAATGGGGGGACACACACTCCCAGCTGATCGGCAATGGGGGGACGCACACTCCCAGCTGATCGGCAATGGGGGGGAAGCACACACCCAGCTGATCGGCAATGGGGGAAAGCACACACCCAGCTGATCGGCAATGGGGGGAAGCACACACCCAGCTGATCGGCAATGGGGGGAAGGACACACCCACCTGATCGGCAATGGGGGGGAAGGACACACCCAGCTGATCGGCAATGGGGGGAAGGACACACCCAGCTGATCGGCAATGCGGGGAAGCACACACCCAGCTGCCCGGCAATGCGGGGAAGCACACTCCCAGCTGATCGGATGGGGGGAGTCACACCCACCCACCGATAGTCCTGGTCATGCAGAATGGTAAATCAGGGTGAGGCTGGCTGGGGAGGGTCAGTTTCACCGGCAGTGCGAGGAGAGAGATGCCGAGTGGGTGGGGTTTCCTCTCAGGATTTAATGAATTGAAGAATTGAACGAAAGGGAACTTTCAGCACATTTTTCAACTGCTGCCTGAACTGAGTCTGTGTCACGGCGTAAATCGCAGTGTTTGTGCAGCAGCTCAGGAGCTGCAACATGAAGCCCAATTCCTGAACATAATCATCTAACCATACAGACTTATACCCCAGCCACCGCATCCGGTTCCATATAGAATAAACCATTACCGTTGACCATAACAGGATGAAGTTGGCGGAGATAACGAAGAGTAAGATGATGGATTTGCTGCGACTCTCCATCTCCGGGTCTCGGGCACTGTGCCCACTGCTGTGAGCCCGGAGTCTCCTGCGGGCCCTGCTGCTCAGGACAATGTGTCTGACGGTGAGAACATTGAGCAGCAGAATCAGGGCGAATGGAACACACGGGGTTAGAATGTGGTGGAGGAACTCGATTGGTCCCCAGACCGGAGAGGACATAACACCCATTGTGACATCACAAAACCAGGGGTCGTTCCCCAGCAGATACCCACCGGACAGCATCACCCCCCAGGAAATGTCCTTCAGACAGCTCAGCACAGCCACTGTCCCCAGAACCACGGCCGCCGCTTTCTCGCTGCAATATTTACTTTTCAGCCTCGGGCAACAAATGGCCACAAATCGATCAAAGGTGAAAGTGACGGTGAACCAGACAGAACAGTCAGTGGCTGCATAAAGCAGGGCGGCGTGGATATTACACACGGGGATGGACCACAGGAAATAAAACTGTTCCCTAAAAACAATGGGAATGTGTCTGAATATCAGGTCGAGAATCACGACCAGGAGATCCCCCACTGCCATGGCCAACAGGTAACAACTCACACATTTGGACAGCCCACAGTTTCTTCTCTTCAGGACCACAATTGTGATGAGGTTCACTGTGAGGAAGGGAAATACACAATGAAATTATACATCAGCCTGGGAAAGACATCACAAGTATGGTCGGCGTGGTGTGGAGGGAGTGAAATAAATATATACTAATACACACACTCACAGAGACAGTAACACACTCACACACAGACACAGAAACAGTAACACACTCACACACAGACAGTAATGCACTCACACACACACTCATATACTCACACTCACACACTGACACTGACACACACACATACACTAACACACACACACACACACTCACAGACCACTCACACAGACACTAACACACTCACACGCACATACAGAGACAGTAATATACTCACACTTACACAGACACTAACACACACTGACACACACATACAGAGACAGTAATACCCTCACACTCACACAGACAGTAACAGACACACCGACACACATACAGTAATACACACACACACACACGGACAGAGACAGTTATGCATTCACACTCACACAGACACTGAACCACACACATGCATACAGTAACACACTCGCATACACACACAGACAGAGACAGTAATACACTCACATACTCTGACACACACTCACACACATCCAGAGGCAGTAATACACTCACACACACACAGACACTAACACACACATACACACATACAGAGACAGTAATACACTCACGAACACATACAGAGACAGTAATACACTCACACTCACACATACAGAGACAGCAATACACTCGCATATCCACACAGACACTAACACACTCACACACACATACAGTAATACACTCACACACACACAAGCAGATACAGCAATACACTCACACTCACACAGATACTAACACACACACAGTAATACACACACACGCACAGACAGAGACTGTAATGCACTCACACAGAGACTAACACACTCACACACTCATACAGAGACAGTAATACACACACACTCACACACACACATGCAGAGACAGTAATACACTCACACTCACACAGACACGAACACACTCACACACACATGCAGAGACAGCAATACACTCACACTCACACAGACACTAACACACTCACACACACACATACAAAGACAATAATACACTCACACTCACACAGACACTAACACACTCACACAGAGACAGTAATATACTCAGGCACAAAGGCACTAATACACACTCACAGAGACACTAATGCACACACTCACGCAAACAGACACAAAGACGCACACTCACTGACACTGATACACTAATACAAACACTCACAGAAACAGAGACACTAATACACACGCTCAAAGACACACAGAGAAACTAATACACACACTCACGCAAACAGACACAAAGACGCACACTCACTGACACGCAGATACACTAATACAAACTCACAGACACACACAGACACTAATACACACACACACAGACAATAATTCACACACACAGACACATAGAGAAAGAAATATACACACTCACAGACACACACTGACACTAATACACACACACACACTGACACTGATAAACACACTCACAGGCACAGAGACAATAATACACATACTCACACACAGACTCTAATAAACACTCACAGACAGACTGCGACACTAATACACACACTCACACACAGATACACTAATACACACAATCACTGACTCACGCAGACATTAATACATCCACACACAGACAGAGACACGAATATACACACACACAGAAACTAATAGACACACTCACAGCCGCACACAAAGACTCTAATACACACATTCACACACACACAAATACACACACTCTCAGACACACAGATAGAACATAGAACACAGAACATTACAGTGCAGTACAGGCCCTTCAGCCCTCGATGTTGCGCCGACCTGTAGATAGACTAATACACACACGCACTGACACGCAGATTCACTAATACATACTCAGAGGCACACACACATGCACAGTAATACACACAAGCACTAATGCACACACACACAGACAGTAATACACACACTCACAGACACACACAGGGACACAAATACACACTCACACAGAGACAGTAATACACACACACACACACACAGTCACACACGCAAACACAAATACACACACTCACAGACACACAGATAGACCCTAATACACACACTCACTCACACACACAAAGACACCAATGGGCACAATCTCACACACAGATGCACTAATACACATCCACTCACAGACTAAACAGAGACTCTAATACACACACACAGACACTAATACACACACACAGATACACTAATGCACACACTCACAGACAAACACACAGACAGCAATACGCACACTCACACACAGACACACTAATACACACACTCACACAAAACAGACACACAGGGACACTAATTCACACTCACAGACACAGAGACACAAATACACACACACTCACACAGAGACAATAATACACACACTCACAGACACAAACACAGACATTAATACACCCCCTCACACACATAGACACTAATACAGACACACAAAGACACAGGCAGAGGCACGAATACACAAACTCATAAACACACACAGCCACACACAGACACTAATACACACACTCAACGACACACAGAGACACTAATACACACACTCACTGACAAGCAGATACACTAATACATACTCAGACACACACACACAAAGACACACACAAACAGACACACACACATGCACACTAATACACACACTCTCACACACAAGCACTAATGCACACACTCACAGGCACACATAGACACTAATCCACATGCACACACAGACGCTATTACACACACTCACTGATACATAGAGACAGTAATATACACACTCAGAGACACAGACACAATAATACACATACTCACCCACAGGCACTAATACACACTCACAGACTCACAGATACACTAATACACACACTCACAGACACACACAGACATGAATACACACACACACAGGCGCACTAATACATACACTCACAGTCACACACAGACACTAATACACACACTCACAGACACCCAGAGACACTAATTCACACACTCACTGACACACAGAGACACTAATGTACACACTTACAGACCCAGAGACACAAAACTCACACACACAGAAATACACAGATACATTGATAGATAAATTGAAACACACAGGGACACTAATACACACAATCACACACACACACTAATGCACACACTCACAGACAAACAGAGGCACCAATACACACACTCACAGACACACTAATACATACACTCACAGACTCAAACAGACAGTAGCACACACACTCACAGACACACAGAAACACTAATACACACACTCACAAACACACAGAGGCACTAATACGCACACTCACAGACACACAAATACACACACTTACATACACACAGAGACACTAACGCACTCTCAGACACAGAGACACTAACGCACTCTCAGACACAGAGACACTAATACACACACTCACAGACACACATAGAGACACTAATACACACACACACACTTATGCACATTCTCACAGACACACAGAGACATACATCCACACACCCACAGGCACATGGAGACTCTAATGCACACACTCTCACACACACACACACAGACACTGTCATGTGCGAGTACCTGTAAGAAATGGATGTTTATAAATGGGTGTGTATATAAATATCTATAGTGAAGTACCTTACAGAAATGGGTGTTTATTACTGCAGTGATGTCAGAGAGTGTGTGGAGATGGGCTGTCTGTCCGCTTTTTCTTTCATTTTGGCTGTTTGCTCCAGGGTGTGTTTTAGATTTGTTTTCAGTGTTGGAGCTGAAGCCAGACAGAGCAGGTGTGCTGTTGATCTCTCTGCCATGAGAAACTATCTCTTGATCATTTGGTGAATTCAGAATTATAAATGTTCTCAGTAGTGAATGTAAACCTAACGTCCCTCTGGTAAAATGTGTCTGAAGTCTTCTGGGTGTCAAAAGGACAGCTTTCGGATTACTTAGTGTTGGATTCTTTGGGGGTTGAATTTGAATTAATGGTTCCTAAGTTGTTCACTGCATGTTTTAAAAAGGTTAACTTGAGCTCATAGAATAAACATTGTTTTGCTTCGAAAAATAAGTTTCCATTTCTGCTGTACCCCACTGTAGTGTGGGCCATGTGCTCCCCATAACACAATCTATTAACATTTGTGGGTCAGGGGAACTCCAAGATACACTTTGGGGTTCTCTAAACCCTGGCCCATAACACAAATACACACACTCACAGACACACAGAGACACTAATACACACACTCACAGACACACAGAGACACTAACACACACACTCACATACACACAGAGACACTAATACACACACTCACAGACACACAGAGACACTAATACACACTCACAGACACACCGAGACACTAATACACACACTCACAGACACACAGAGACACTAATACACACACTCACAGACACACAGAGACACTAATACACACACTCGCAGACACACAGAGACACTAATACACACACTCACAGATACACCGAGACACTAATACACACACACACACTCACAGAGACACTAACACACACACTCACAGATACACCGAGACACTAATACACACACTCACAGATACACCGAGACACTAACACACACTCACAGACACACAGAGACACGAATACACACACTCACAGACACACAGAGACACTAATACACACACTCGCAGACACACAGAGACACTAATACACACACTCACAGACACACAGAGACACTAATACACACACACACACTCACAGAGACACTAACACACACACTCACAGATACACCGAGACACTAATACACACACTCACAGATACACCGAGACACTAACACACACTCACAGACACACAGAGACACAAATACACACACTCACAGACACACAGAGACACTAACACACACTCACATACACACAGAGACACTAATACACACACTCACATACACACAGAGACACTAATACACACACTCACAGACACACAGAGACACTAATACACACACTCACAGACACACAGAGACACTAATACACACACTCACAGACACACAGAGACACTAATACACACACTCACAGACACACAGAGACACTAATACACACACTCACAGACACACAGAGACACTAATACACACACTCACATACACACAGAGACACTAATACACACACTCACAGATACACCGAGACACTAATACACACACTCACAGATACACCGAGACACTAATACACACACTCACATACACACAGAGACACTAATACGCACACTCACAGACACACAGAGACACTAATACACACACTCACATACACACAGAGACACTAATACACACACTCACAGATACACCGAGACACTAATACACACACTCGCAGACACACAGAGACACTAATACACACACTCACATACACACAGAGACACTAACACACATTCACAGACACACAGAGACACTAATACACACACTCGCAGACACACAATTACACACACTCACATACACACAAAGACACACACTCACAGTCACACAGAGACACTAATACACACTCGCAAACACAGAGACACTGACACACACACTCACAGTCACGCAGAGACACGAATATTCACACACTCTCCCAGACACTAAGACAGACACTCACTGACACACAGAGACGCTAATATACCCAGTCTCAGATACACACAGAGACACTAATCAACTCACTCACACAACTCAGACACTAATGCACACACTCACATACACTAATACATACACACAGACACACACATGCACTAATGCACAAACTCAAAGATACACACAGAGACACTAATACACACACACAGAGAAACTAATACAACCACTCACACACAGACACTAATACACACACACACTGACATGCAGGTAAACTAATACACACACTCACACAAACACAGACACTAACACACACACACAGACACACACATATACTAATGCACAAACTCAAATACACACACAGAGACACTAATACACACACACAGACACACAGAGTCACGCATACACCACTCACACACAGACACTAATACACTCACTCACTGGCACGCAGATGCATTAAAATACACACTCGCACAACACACAGAGACACTAATACACACACACGCACATATAGTAATACACACACTCAAAGACACAGACACTAACACACAAACTCACAAACACACACAGCCACACACATACACTAATGCACAAACCCAAAGACGCACACAGAGACACACACACACACACACACACACACACAGACACTAAAACACACACACACAGACACACTAATACACTCACTCACCGACACATAGATACACTAATACACACTTACAGACACACATACAGTCACTAATACACACACTCACACACATAGACACTAATACACGGATTGGAAATTAGCAAACGTGACACCACTGTTTAAAAAAGGAGGTAGGCAGAAAGCGGGTAATTATAGGCCAGTCAGCTTAACTTCGGTAGGAGGGAAGATGCTGGAATCTATCATCAAGGAAGAAATAGCGAGGCATCTGGATGGAAATTGTCCCATTGGGCAGATGCAGCATGGGTTCATAAAGGGCAGGTCGTGCCTAACTAATTTAGTGGAATTTTTGAGGACATGACCAGTGCGGTAGATAACGGGGAGCCAATGGATGTGGTATATCTGGATTTCCAGAATACCATTGACAAGGTGCCACACAAAAGGTTACTGCATAAGATAAAGATGCATGGCATTAAGGGGAAAGTAGTAGCATGGATAGAGGATTGGTTACTTGATGGAAAGCAAAGAGTGGGGATTAATGGGTGTTTCTCTGGTTGGCAATCAGTAGCTAGTGGTGTCCCTCAGGGATCAGTGTTGGGCCCACAATTGTTCACAATTTACATAGATGATTTGGAGTTGGGGACAAAGGGCAATGTGTCCAAGTTTGCAGACGACACTAAGATGAGTGGTAAAGCAAAAAGTGCAGAGGATACTGGAAGTCTGCAGAGGGATTTGGATAGGCGAAGTGAATGGGCTAGGGTCTGGCAGATGGAATACAATGTTGACAACTGTGAGGTTATCCATTTTGGTAGGAATAATAGCAAAAGGGATTATTATTTAAATGATAAAATATTAAAACATGCTGCTGTGCTGAGAGACCTGGGTGTGCTAGTGCATGAGTTGCAAATAGTTGGTTTACAGGTGCAACAGGTGATTAAGAAGGCAAATGGAATTTTGTCCTTCATTGCTAGAGGGATGGAGTTCAAGACTAGGGAGGTTATGCTGCAATTGTATAAGGTGTTAGTGAGGCCACACCTGGAGTATTGTGTTCAGTTTTGGTCTCCTTACTTGAGAAAGGACGTACTGGCACTGGAGGGTGTGCAGAGGAGATTCACTAGGTTAATCCCAGAGCTGAAGGGGTTGGATTACGAGGAGAGGTTGAGGAGACTGGGACTGTACTCGTTGGAATTTAGAAGGATGAGGGGGGATCTGACAGAAACATATAAGATTATGAAGGGAATAGATAGGATAGATGCGGGCAGGTTGTTTCCACTGGCGGGTTAAAGCAGAACTAGGGGGCATAGCCTCAAAATAAGGGGAAGTAGATTTAGGACTGAGTTTAGGAGGAACGTCTTCACCCAAAGGGTTGTGAATCTATGGAATTCCTTGCCCAGTGAAGCAGTTGAGGCTCCTTCACTAAATGTTTTTAAGATAAAGATAGATAGTTTTTTGAAGAATAAAGGGATTAAGGGTTATGGTGTTCGGGCCGGAAAGTGGAGCTGAGTCCACAATAGATCAGCCATGATCTCATTGAATGGTGGAGCAGGCTCGAGGGGCCAGATGGCCTACTCCTGCTCCTAGTTCTTATGTTCTCACAGACACACGCTGGCACTAATACACACTCACAGGCTCAAAGAAACACTAATACACACTCGCAGACACACAGAGACACTAATACACACTCACAGAAACACATACAGACACTAATACACACACACAGACCCTAATACACCCACTCACAGACACAAACTGGCACCAATACACACAGACATTAACACACACACACCAGATACTAATACACACTCTAACGATGCACAGAGACAGTAATATACACACTCACAGACACATGTAGACTCGAATGCATACACTCACACACAGCGACACTAATACACACAGTCACACACACATGCACTAATACACGCACTAACACACACACACACACACATAAACTAATACACACACTCACTGATACACAGAGACAACAATACACACACTCACAGACACAAGCAGACACTAATACACACACCACACATACACTAATACACAGACACTAATACACAGACTCACAGTCACACGCAGACACTAATACACACACTAACACACAGAGACACTAATACACATTCACAGACACACAGATACACTAATACACCAACTCACACACAGAGAGGCACCAGTACACAGCTCACAGACTGACAGAGACACTAGTACACAGCTCACAGACTGACAGAGACACTAATACACAAACACACACACATTAATAGAGACACTCACACTCATAGCCACTAACGCACTCACACAAACAGACACTAATGCACACATTCTCACACACACTCAGACACACACAGACACTAACACACACTCACACACACAGAGACACTAGTACACACACTCACTGACACATAGATACACTAATACACACTCACAGACACACATACAGACACTAATACACACACTCACATACACAGACAACAATACACGCACTAACAGACAGACAGACACTGGCACCAATACACACATACACACTCACACACATAGACACTAATACACACACTCACAAACTCACACTGGCACTAATACACACACACATACACTAACGCACAGACACAGATAGTAATACACACACAGTGATACACAGAGACAATAATATACACACTCACAGACACAGGGAGACTCTAATGCATACACTCACACACACACACAGCGACACTAATACACACACAGAGACACTAAGACACATTCACAGACACACAGATACACTAATACAGACACTCACACACAGAGAGACACTAGTACACAGCTCACGGACCGACAGAGACATTAATACACAAACACACACACACTAATAGAGACACTCACACACATAGACACTAATACACTCTCACACACAGTCTAATGCCCACATTCTCACACACACACCGACACTCACAGATACACTAATATACACAGAAATACAGACACACACAGACTCTAATACACACACTCAAACGTCCCTCCACACACACACCACCCTCCACACACACACTACCCCCTCGACTGACACTACCCCCCACACACACACTAACCCCCTCAACCACAGACATACTAACCCCCACAGACACTAACCCACCCACACACACACTAACCCCCCACACACACACTCCCCCACCCCAGACATACTAACCCTCCCACACACTAACCCCCACACACACACACTAACCCCCCCCCACACACACTAACCCCCCACACACACACTAACCCTCCCTCACATACACTAACCCCCCCACACGCACTAATCCCTCCACACACTGACCCCACACCACACACACTGACCCCCTTCCACACACACACTAACCCCCCCCACACACACTAACACCCCCACTCATACTAACACCCACACACACTGTTCCCCCTCCCACCCACACACACTAAACCACACCCACACACCCTGACACACACTAATCCCCCACATACACACTAACCCCCCACACACACTCCCCCACCCCACACACACTAACCCCCCACACACACACTCCCCCACCCCACACACACTAAACCACCCCCACACACCCCACACACACTAACCCCTCACACACACACTAACCCCCACCACACACACACTAACCCCCCCCACACACACTCCCCCACCCCACACACACTAACCCTCCCACACACATTCCCCCACCCCACACACACTAACCCCCCAAACACACTCCCCCACCGCAGACACACTAACCTCCCACACACACACTCCCCCACCCCACACACACTAACACCCCACACACACACTAACCCACCCCACACAAACTAACCCCCCACACACACTAACCCCCACCACACACACACTAACCCCCACCACACACACACTAACCATCCCACACACACACTAACCCCCACCACACACATACTAACCCCCCCCAGACACACTAACCCTCCCACACACACACTAACCCCCACCACACACACACTAACCCCCCCCCCCCAGACATACTAACCCTCCCACACACACACTAACCCCCACCACACACACACTAACCCTCCCACACACACACTAACCCCCCCTCACATAAAACTAACCCCCACCACACACTAACCCCCCCACACACACTAACCCTCCCTCACACACACTAACCCCCCATACACACACTACCCCCCACCACACACACACTAAACCCCCCCGGCCACACACTAACCCCCACCACACACACACTAACCCCCACCACACACACACTAACCCCCCCCAGACACACTAACCCCCACCACACGCACACTAACCCTCCCACACACACACTAACCCCCACCACACGCACACTAACCCTCCCACACACACTAACCCCCACCACACACACACTAACCCCCACCACACACACACTAACCCCCACCACACACACACTAACCCCCACCACACACACACTAACCCCCACCACACACACTAACCCTCCCACACACACACGAACCCCCCCCAGACACACTAACCCTCCCACACACACACTAACCCCCACCACACACACACTAACCCCCCCAGACATACTAACCCCCACCACACACACACTAACCCCCACCACACACACACTAACCCCCCCACACACACTAACCCCCCCCACACACACTAACCCCCCCAGACATACTAACCCCCACCACACACACACTAACCCCCACCACACACACACTAACCCCCCCCACACACACTAACCCTCCCTCACACACACTAACCCCCCACACACACTCACTAACCCCACACACACACACTAACCCCCCCCACACACACTAACCCCCCACACACACACTAACCCTCCCACACACACACTAACCCTCCCTCACACACACTAACCCACCCCCCACACACACACACTAACCCCCCCACACACACTAACCCTCCCACACACACACTAACCCCCCCTCACACACACTAACCCCCACCACACACACTAACCCCCCCACACACACTAACCCTCCCCCACACACACTAACCCCCCACACACACACTAACCCCCCCCACACACACTAACCCTCCCTCACACACACTAACCCCCCACACACACTCACTAACCCCACACACACACACTAACCCCCCCACACACACTAACCCCCCACACACACACTAACCCTCCCACACACACACTAACCCTCCCTCACACACACTAACCCCCCCACACACACACACTAACCCTCCCACACACACACTAACCCCCACCACACACACACTAACCCTCCCACACACACACTAACCCCCCCCACACACACTAACCCCCCACACACACACTAACCCCCACCACACACACACTAACCCTCCCACACACACACTAACCCCCCCACACACACACTAACCCTCCCACACACACACTAACCCCCACCACACACACACTAACCCTCCCACACACACACTAACCCCCCCCACACACACTAACCCCCCACACACACACTAACCCCCACCACACACACACTAACCCTCCCACACACACACTAACCCTCCCACACACACACTAACCCTCCCACACACTCACTAACCCTCCCACACACACACTAACCCTCCCTCACACACACTAACCCCCCACACACACTAACCCCCCACACACACACTAACCCCCCCCACACACACTAACCCCCCCCACACACACTAACCCCCCCCACACACACTAACCCCCACACACACACTAACCCCCACACACACACACTAACCCCCACACACACACTAACCCTCCCTCACACACACTAATCGCCCTCACACACACACTAGCTACCCCACCCACACAAACACACATACTAACCCCCCACACACATTAATCCCCACCCCTCACACACACTAGCCCCTTCACACACACTAAACCCCCCACACACTAAACCCCCCAAATAAACACACACACAAACACCCCCACACACACTATCCCCCAAACACACAATAACCACCCCAACACACACTAACCCGCCACACACACACTAACACCCCCACACACACTAACACCCCCACACACACTAACCAGACCCAAAACACACTAACCCCCACCACACACACACTAACACCCCCACACACACTAACACACCTAACACACAATAACCACCCCAACACACACTAACCCCCACCGCACACACACTAACCCCCCCACACACACTAACACACCCAACACACACTAACCACACCCAACACACAATAACCACCCCAACACACACTAACCCCCACCACACACACACTAACCCCCCCACACTCACTAACACACCCAACACACACTAACCACAACCAACACACACTAACCACACCCAACACACACTAACCCCCACCACACACACTAACACCCCCACACACACTAACCCCCCCCACACACTAACCCCCACCACACACTAAACCCCCCACACACACTAACACCCCCAACACACACTAACCACACCCAACAAACACTAACCCCCACCACACACACACTAGCCCCCCCCACACACACAATAAACTCCTCCCCAACACACACTGACCACACCCAACACACAATAACCACCCCAACACACACTAACCCCCACCACACACACACTAACCCCCCCACACACACACTAACACACCCAACACACACTAACCACAACCAACACACACTAATAACACCCAACACACACTAACCCCCACCACACACACTAACACCCCCACACACACTAACCCCCCCCCACACACTAACCCCCACCACACACTAAACCCCCCACACACTAAACCCCCCACACACACTAACACCCCCAACACACACTAACCACACCCAACAAAAACTAACCCCCACCACACACACACTAGCCCCCCCCACACACACAATAAACTACTCCCCCACACACACTAACTCACCGCCCGCACACACTAACCCACTCCACACACACTATCCGTCCCACACACACACACACACACACACACACTAACCCCCCCACACACAAACACCACCTCACACACTAACATCCCCACTACACACACACTAACCCCACACACACTAACCTCCGCAACAAATACACCCAATGAAAAAGCTGTTTCAGATACTCTGTGCTGCATATAGTTAACCATTTACTGCTCAATAATCCCTGGGAGCAGAGAGCAGGCAGTGTGGTCCGTACGCCCCCAATTAAAAGGCTGTTTCAGAGACCTCTGTGCTGTACGTATTTAACCATTTACTGCTCAATAATCCCTGGGAGCAGGGGTCACGCAGTGTGGCCTCGAGAACCCCAATTAAAAAGCTGATTCAGAGACCTCTGTGCTGTATATGGTTAACCATTTAATTATCAATAATCCCTGGGAGCAGGGAACAGGCAGTGTGGTCTCGGGAGCCCCCAATTAAAAAGGTGTTTTAGATACTCTGTGCTGTATATAGTTAACCATTTACTGCTCAATAATCACTGGGAGCAGGGGACAGGCAGTGTGGCCTCAGGAGCCCCCAGTTAAAAAGGTGTTTCAGATACTCTGTGCTGTATATAGTTAACCATTTACTGCTCAATAATCCCTGGGAGCAGGGGACAGGCAGTGTGGCCTCAGGAGCCCCCAGTTAAAAAGGTGTTTCAGATACTCTGTGCTGTATATAGTTAACCATTTACTGCTCAATAATCCCTGGGAACAGGGGTCAGGCAGCGTGGCCTCGGGAGCCGCCAATTAAAACGGTGCTTCAGAGACCTCTGTGCTGTATGTATTTAACCATTTACTGCTCAATAATCCCTGGGAGCAGGGGTCAGGCAGTGTGGTCCGGGAGACCCCAATTAAAAAGCTGTTTCAGAGACCTGAGTGCTGTATATAGCTAACCATTTACAGCTCAATAATCCCTGGGAGCAGGGCTCAGGCAGTGTGGTCCGGGAGACCCCAATTAAAATGCTGTGTCAGATACCTCTGTGCTGTATATAGTTAACCATTTACTGCTAAATAATCCCTGGGAGCAGGGGACAGGCAGTGTGGCCTCGGGAGCCGCCAATTAAAAAGCTGTTTCAGAGACCTCTGTGCTGTATATAGTAAACCATTTACTGCTCAATAATCCCTGGGAGCGGGGGACAGGCAGTGTGGCCTCCGGAGCCCCCAATTAAAAGGCTGTTTCAGAGAACTCTGTGCTGTACTTATTTAACCATTTACTGCTCAATAATCCCTGGGAGCAGGGGTCACGCAGTGTGGCCTCGAGAACCCCAATTAAAAAGCTGATTCAGAGACCTCTGTGCTGTATATGGTTAACCATTTAATTATCAATAATCCCTGGGAGCAGGGAACAGGCAGTGTGGTCCGTGAGCCACAATTAAAAAGCTGTTCAGAGACGTCTTTGCTGTATATGGTTAACGATTTACTGCTCAATAATCCCTGGGAGCATGGGTCAGGCAGTGTGGCCTCGGGAGCCGCCAATTAAAAAGGTGTTTCAGAGAACTCTGTGCTGTATATAGTTAACCATTTACTGCTCAATAATCCCTGGGAGCAGGGTAGAGGCAGTGTGGCCTCGGGAGCCCCCAATTAAAAGGCTGTTTCAGAGATCTCTGTGCTGTATGTATTTAACCATTTACTGCTCAATAATCCCTGGGAGCAGGGGTCAGGCAGTGTGGTCCGGGAGACCCCAATTAAAATGCTGTGTCAGAGACCTCTGTGCTGTATATAGTTAACCATTTACTTCTCAATAATCCCTGGGAGCAGGGCACAGGCAGTGTGGCTTCGGGAGCCGCCAATTAAAAAGCTGTTTCAGAGACCCCTGTGCTGTATATAGTTAACCACTTACTGCTCAATAATCACTGGGAGCAGGGGACAGGCAGTGTGGCCTCGGGAGCCCCCAATTAAAAGGCTGTTTCAGAGACCTCTGTGCTGTACGTATTTAACCATTTACTGCTCAATAATCCCTGGGAGCAGGGGTCACGCAGTGTGGCCTCGAGAACCCCAATTAAAAAGCTGATTCAGAGACCTCTGTGCTGTATATGGTTAACCATTTAATTATCAATAATCCTTGGGAGCAGGGAACAGGCAGTGTGGTCCGTGAGCCACAATTAAAAAGCTGTTCAGAGATGTCTTTGCTGTATATGGTTAACGATTTACTGCTCAATAATCCCTGGGAGCAGGGGTCAGGCAGTGTGGCCTCGGGAACCCCCAATTGAAAAGCTGTTTCAGAGACCTCTGTGCTGTGTTTATTTAACCATTTACTGCTCAATAATCCCTGGGAGCAGGGGACAGGCAGTGTGGTCAGGGGCCCACTAGTTAAAATGCAGTGTCAGAGACCACTGCACCTGTATATAGTTAACCATTTACTGCTCAATAATCCCTGGGAGCAGGGGACAGGCAGCGTGGCCTCAGGAGCCCAATTAAAAAGCTGATTCAGAGACCTCTGTGCTGTATATGGTTAACCATTTAATTATCAATAATCCCTGGGAGCAGGGAACAGGCAGTGTGGTCCGTGAGCCACAATTAAAAAGCTGTTCAAAGACGTCTTTGCTGTATATGGTTAACGATTTACTGCTCAATAATCCCTGGGAGCAGGGGTCAGGCAGTGTGCCCTCGGGAACCCCCAATTGAAAAGCTGTTTCAGAGACCTCTGTGCTGTATATATTTAACCATTTACTGCTCAATAATCCTGGGAGCAGGGGACAGGCAGTGTGGTCAGGGGCCCACTAGTTAAAATGCAGTGTCAGAGACCACTGCACCTGTATATAGTTAACCATTTACTGCTCAATAATCCCTGGGAGCAGGGGACAGGCAGCGTGGCCTCAGGAGCCCCCAATGAAAAAGCTGTTTGGGAGACCTTTGTGCTGTACAGGGTTAAACATTTACTGCTCAATAATCCCTGGGAGCAGGGGACAGGCAGTGTGGCCTCGGGAGCCCCCAATTAAAAAGCTGAATCAGTGGCCTCTGTGCAGTATATAGTTAACCATTTACTTCTCAATAATCCCTGGGAGCAGGGGTCAGGCAGTGTGGCCTCGGGAACCCCCAATTGAAAAGCTGTTTCAGAGACCTCTGTGCTGTATATATTTAACCATTTACTGCTCAATAATCCCTGGGAGCAGGGGACAGGCAGTGTGGTCAGGGGCCCACCAGTTAAAATGCCGTGTCATAGACCACTGCACCTGTATATATAGTTAACCATTTACTGCTCAATAATCCCTGGGAGCAGGGGACAGGCATTGTGGCCTCGGGAGCCCCCAATGAAAAAGCTGTTTGGGAGACCTTTGTGCTGTACAGGGTTAAACATTTACTGCTCAATAATCCCTGGGAGCAGGGGACAGGCAGTGTGGCCTCGGGAGCCCCCAATTAAAAAGCTTAATCAGTGACCTCTGTGCAGTATATAGTTAACCATTTACTTCTCAATAATCCCTGGGAGCAGGGGACAGGCAGTGTGGCCTCGGGAGCCACCAATTAAAAAGCTGTTTCAGATACTCTGTGCTGTATATAGTTAACCATTTACTGCTCAATAATCCCTGGGAGCAGGGGACAGGCAGTGTGGACCGGGAGCCCCCAATTAAAAAGCTGTTTCAGAGACCTCTGTGCTGTATATAGTTAACCATTTACTGCTCAATAATCCCTGGGAGCAGGGTTGAGGCAGTGAGGCCTCGGGAGCCCCCAATTAAAAGGCTGTTTCAGAGACCTCTGTACTATACGTATTTAACCATTTACTGCTCAATAATCCCTGGGAGCAGGGGTCACGCAGTGTGGCCTCGAGAACCCCAATTAAAAAGCTGATTCAGAGACCTCTGTGCTGTATATGGTTAACCATTTAATTATCAATAATCCCTGGGAGCAGGGAACAGGCAGTGTAGTCCGTGAGCCACAATTAAAAAGCTGTTCAAAGACGTCTTTGCTGTATATGGTTAACGATTTACTGCTCAATAATCCCTGGGAGCAGGGGACAGGCAGTGTGGCCTCGGGAGCCCCCAATTAAAAAGCTGAATCAGTGACCTCTGTGCTGTATATAGTTAACCATTTACTGCTCAATAATCCCTGCGAGCAGGGGACAGGCAGTGTGGTCCGGGAGACCCCAATTTAAATGCTGTGTCAGAGACCTCTGTGCTGTATATAGTTAACCATTTACTGCTCAATAATCCTTGGGAGCAGGGGACAGGCAGTGTGGCCTCCGGAGCCGCCAATTAAAATGCTGTTTCAGAGACCTCTGTGCTGTATATAGTTAACCATTTACTGCTCAATAATCCCTGGGAGCAGGGTAGAGGCAGTGTGGCCTCGGGAGCCCCCAGTTAAAAAGCTGTTTCAGAGACCTGTGTGCTGTATATAGCTAACCATTTACTGCTCAATAATCCCTGGGAGCAGGGTAGAGGCAGTGTGGCCTCGGGAGCCCCCAATTAAAAGACTGTTTCAGAGACTTCTGTGCTGTACGTATTTAACCATTTACTGCTCAATAATCCCTGGGAGCAGGGGTCACGCAGTGTGGCCTCCAGAACCCCAATTAAAAAGCTACTTCAGAGACCTCTGTGCTGTATATAGTTAACCATTTACTTCTCAATAATCCCTGGGAGCAGGGGACAGGCAGTGTGGCCTCGGGAGCCACCAATTAAAAAGCTGTTTCAGATACTCTGTGCTGTATATAGTTAACCATTTACTGCTCAATAATCCCTGGGAGCAGGGGACAGGCAGTGTGGACCGGGAGCCCCCAATTAAAAAGCTGTTTCAGAGACCTCTGTGCTGTATATAGTTAACCATTTACTGCTCAATAATCCCTGGGAGCAGGGTTGAGGCAGTGAGGCCTCGGGAGCCCCCAATTAAAAGGCTGTTTCAGAGACCTCTGTACTATACGTATTTAACCATTTACTGCTCAATAATCCCTGGGAGCAGGGGTCACGCAGTGTGGCCTCGAGAACCCCAATTAAAAAGCTGATTCAGAGACCTCTGTGCTGTATATGGTTAACCATTTAATTATCAATAATCCCTGGGAGCAGGGAACAGGCAGTGTAGTCCGTGAGCCACAATTAAAAAGCTGTTCAAAGACGTCTTTGCTGTATATGGTTAACGATTTACTGCTCAATAATCCCTGGGAGCAGGGGACAGGCAGTGTGGCCTCGGGAGCCCCCAATTAAAAAGCTGAATCAGTGACCTCTGTGCTGTATATAGTTAACCATTTACTGCTCAAATATCCCTGCGAGCAGGTGACAGGCAGTGTGGTCCGGGAGACCCCAATTTAAATGCTGTGTCAGAGACCTCTGTGCTGTATATAGTTAACCATTTACTGCTCAATAATCCTTGGGAGCAGGGGACAGGCAGTGTGGCCTCCGGAGCCGCCAATTAAAATGCTGTTTCAGAGACCTCTGTGCTGTATATAGTTAACCATTTACTGCTCAATAATCCCTGGGAGCAGGGTAGAGGCAGTGTGGCCTCGGGAGCCCCCAGTTAAAAAGCTGTTTCAGAGACCTGTGTGCTGTATATAGCTAACCATTTACTGCTCAATAATCCCTGGGAGCAGGGTAGAGGCAGTGTGGCCTCGGGAGCCCCCAATTAAAAGACTGTTTCAGAGACTTCTGTGCTGTACGTATTTAACCATTTACTGCTCAATAATCCCTGGGAGCAGGGGTCACGCAGTGTGGCCTCCAGAACCCCAATTAAAAAGCTACTTCAGAGACCTCTGTGCTGTATATAGTTAACCATTTACTGCTCAATAATACCTGGGAGCAGGGGACAGGCAGTGTGGCCTCGGGAGCCCCCAATTAAAAAGCTGTTCCAGAGACCTCTTTACTGTACGTATTTAACCATTTACTGCTCAATAATCCCTGGGAGCAGGGGACAGGTAGTGTGGCCTCGGGAGCCCCCAGTTAAAAAGGTGTATCAGATACTCTGTGCTGTATACAGTTAACCGTTTACTGCTCAATAATCCCTGGGAGCAGGGGACAGGCAGTGTGGCCTCGGGAGCACCCAGTTAAAAAGGTGTTTCAGATACTCTGTGCTGTATAAAGTTAACCATTTACTGCTCAATAATCCCTCTGAGCAGGGGACAGGCAGTGTGGACCGGGAGCTCCCAATTAAAAAGCTGTTTCAGGGACCTCTGTGCTGTATATAGTTAATCATTTACTGCTGAATAATCCCTGGGAGCAGGGGACAGACAGTGTGGCTTCGGGAGTCCCCAATTAAAAAGCTGTTTCATAGACCTTTGTGCTGTATATAGTTAACCAATTACTGCTCAATAATCCCTGGAAGCAGGGGGAAGGCAGTTTGGATTCGGGAGCCCCCAATTAAAAAGCTGTTTCAGAGACCTGTGTGCTGTATATAATTAACCATTTACTTCTCAATAATCCCTGGGAGCAGGGGACAGGCAGTGTGGTCCGGGAGCCCTCAATTAAAAAGCTGTTTCAGAGTCCTCTGTGCTTTATATAGTTGACCATTTACTTCTCAATAAACCCTGGGAGAAGGGACAGGCAGGTTGGCCTCGGGAGCCCCCAATTAAAAAGCTGTTTCAGACATCTCTGTGCCTGTATAGAGTTAACCATTTACTGCTCAGCAATCCCTGGGAACAGGGGTCAGGCAGTGTGGCCTCGGGAGCCCCCAATTAAAAAGCTGTTTCAGAGACCTCTGTACCTGTATAGAGTTAACCATTTACTGCTCAATTATCCCTTGGAGCAGGGAACAGGCAATGTGGCCTCGGAGCCCCAATTAAAAGGCTGTTTCAGAGACTTCTGTGCTGTATATAGTTAACTATTTACTGCTCAATAATCCCTGGGAGCAGGGGACAGGCAGTGCGGCCTCGGGAGCCCACAATTAAAAAACTGTTTCAGAGACCTCTGTGCCTGTATATAGTTAACCATTTACTGCTCAATAATCCCTGAGAGCAAGGGTCAGGCAGTGTGGCCTCGGGAGCCCCGAATTAAAAAGCTGTTTCAGTGACCTCTGCGCCTGTATATAGTTAACCATTTACTGCTCAATAATCTCTGGGAGCAAGGGACAGGCAGTGTGGTCCGGGAGCACCAATTTAAAAAAACTGTTTCAGAGACCTCTGTGCTGTATAGTTAACCATTTACTGCTCAATAATCCCTGGGAGCAGGGGACAGGCAGTGTGTCCGGGAACCCCCAATTAAAAAGCTGTTTCAGTGACCTCTGCGCCTGTATATAGTTAACCATTTACTGCTCAATAATCCTTCGGAGCAGGGTACAGGCAGTGTGGCCTCAGGCGCCCCCAATTAAAAAACTGTTTCAGAGAACTCTGTGCTGTATACAGTTAACCATTTACTGCTCAATAATCCCTGGGAGCAGGGGACAGGCGGTGTAGCCTTGGGAGCCCCCAATTAAAAAGCTGCTTCAGAGGCCTCTGTCCTGTATACAGTTAACCATTTACTGCTCAATAATCCCTGGGAGCAGGGGACAGGCAGTGTGGCTCCGGGAGCCCCAATTAAAAAGCTGTTTCAGATAATCTGTGCTGTATATAGTTAACCATTTACTGCTCAATAATCCCTGGTTGCAGGGGACAGGCAGTGTGGTCTCGAGAGCCCCCAATTAAAAAGCTGTTTCAGAGACCTTTGTGCTGTACATAGTTAACCATTTACTGCTCAATAATCCCTGGGAGCAGGGGACAGGCAGTGTGGCCTCGGGAGCCCCCAGTTATAAAGGTGTTTTAGAGACCTCTGTGCTGTATATAGTTAACCGTTTACTGCTCAATAATCCCTGGGAGCAGGGGACAGGCAGTGTGGCCTCGGGAGCCCCCAATTAAAAAGCTGTTTCAGAGGCCTCTGTGCTGTATATAGTTAACCATTTACTGCTCAATAATCCCTGGGAGCAGGGTCAGGCAGTGTGGCCTCGGGAGCCCCCAGTTAAAAAGCTGTTTCAGTGACCTCTGTGCTGTACGTAGTTAACCATCTCATTCTCAATAATCCCTGGGAGCAGGGGACATGCAGTGTGGCCTCGGGAGCCCCCAATTAAAAAGCTGTTTCAGTGACCTCTGTGCTGTACGTAGTTAACCATCTCCTGCTCAATAATCTCTGGGAGCAGGGTCAGGCAGTGTGGCCTAGGGAGCCACCAATTCAAAAGCTGAATCAGTGACCTCTGTGCTGTATATACTTAACCATTTATTGCTCAACAATCCCTGGGAGCAGGGGACAGGCAGTGTGGCCTTGGGAGCCCCCAATTAAAAAGCTGTTTCAGAGGCCTCTGTGCATTATATCGTTAACCATTCACTGCTCAATAATCCCTGGGAGCAGGGGACAGGCAGTTTGGCCTTGTGAGTCACCAATTAAAAAGCTGTTTCAGAGACCTTTGTGCCTGTGTATAGTTAACCATTTACTGCCGTAAATCCCTGGGAGCAGGGGACAGGCAGTTTGGCCTCGGGGGCCCCCAATTAAAAAGCTGTTTCAGATACTCTGTGCTGTATATAGTTAACCATTTACTGCTCAATAATCCCTGCGAGCAGGGGACAGGCAGTGTGGCCTCGGGAGTCCCCAGTTAAAAAGGTGTTTCAGATACTCTGTGCTGTATATAGTCAACCATTTACTGCTCAAAGTCCCTGGGAGCAACGGACAGGCAGTGTGGCCTCGGGAGCCCCCAGTTAAAAAGGTGTTTCAGATACTCTGTGCTGTATATAGTTAACCATTTACTGCTCAATAATCTCTCTGAGCAGGGGATAGGCAGTGTGGTCCGGGAGCTCCCAATTAAAAAGCTGTTTCAGAGACCTCTGTGCTGTATATAGTTAATCATTTACTGCTCAATAATCCCTGGGAGCAGGGGACAGGCAGTGTGGTCCGGGAGCTCCCAATTAAAAAGCTGTTTCAGAGACCTCTGTGCTGTATATAGTTAACCAATTACTGCTCAATAATCCCTGGGAGCAGGGGTAGGCTGTTTGGCCTTGGGAGTCCCCAATTAAAAAGCTGTTTCAGAGACCTTTGTGCCTGTATATAGTTAACCAATTACTGCTCAATAATCCCTGGAAGCAGGGGGAAGGGAGTTTGGCCTCGGGAGCCCCCAATTAAAAAGCTGTTTCAGAGACCTCGATGCTGTATAAAGTGAACGGTGTACTTCCCAATAATCCCTGGGAGCAGGGGACAGGCAGTGTGGCCTCGGGAGCTCCCAATTAAAAAGCTGTTTCACAGACCTCTGTGCCTGTATATAGATAACCATTTACTTCTCAATAACCCCTGGCAGCGGGGGACAGCCAGTGAGGCCTTGGGAGCCCCCAATTAAAAAGCTGTTTCAGAGACCTCTGTGCTGTATATAATTAACCATTTACTTCTCAATAATCCCTGGGAGCAGGGGACAGGCAGTGTGGTCCTGGAGCCCCCAATTAAAAAGCTGTTTCAGTGATCTCTGCACCTGTATACAGTTAACCATTTACTGCTCAATAATCCCTGGGAGAAGGGACAGGCAGGTTGGCCTCGGGAGACCCCAATTAAAAAGCTGTTTCAGACATCTCTGTGCCTGTATAGAGTTAACCATTTACTGCTCAGCAATCCCAGGGAACAGGGGTCAGGCAGTGTGGCCTCGGGAGCCCCCAATTAAAAAGCTGTTTCAGAGACCTCTGTGCCTGTATAGAGTTAACCATTTACTGCTCAATAATCCCTTGGAGCAGGGGACAGGCAGTGTGGCCTCGGGAGCCCCAATTAAAAGGCCGTTTCAGAGACTTCTGTGCTGTACATAGTTAACCATTTACTGCTCAATAATCCCTGGGGACAGGGGACAGCCAGTGTGGCCTCGGGAGCCCCCAATTAAAAGGTTGTTTCAGAGACCTCTGTGCTGTATATAGTTAACCATTTACTGCTCAATAATCCCTGGGAGCAGGGGACAGGCAGTGTGGCCTCGGGAGCCCCCAATTAAAAAGCTGTTTCAGAGACATCTGTGCCTGTATATAGTTAACCATTTACTGCTCAATAATCCCTGGGAGCAGGGGACAGGCAGTGTGGCCTCGGGAGCCCCCAATTAAAAAGCTGTTTCAGAGACATCTGTGCTGTATATAGTTAACCAAATACTGCTCACTAATCCCTGGGACCAGGGGACAGGCAGTGTGGCCTCGGGAGCCCCCAATTAAAAAGCTGTTTCAGTGACCTCTGCGCCTGTATATAGTTAACCATTTACTGCTCAATAATGCCTGGGAGCAAGGGACAGGCAGTGTGGTCCGGGAGCACCCATTTAAAAAAACTGTTTCAGAGGCCTCTGTGCTGTATATAGTTAACCAAATACTGCTCACTAATCCCTGGGACCAGGGGACAGGCAGTTTGGCCTCGGGAGCCCCGAATTAAAAAGCTGTTTCAGAGACCTCTATGCTGTATATGGTGAACCGTGTACTTCCCAATAATCCCTGGGAGCAGGGGACAGGCAGTGTGGCCTCGGGAACCCCCAATTGAAAAGCTGTTTCAGAGACCTCTGTGTTGTATATATTTAACCATTTACTGCTCAATAATCCCTGGGAGCAGGGGACAGGCAGTGTGGTCAGGGGCCCACCAGTTAAAATGAAGTGTCAGAGACCACTGCACCTGTATATAGTTAACCATTTACTGCTCAATAATCCCTGGGAGCAGGGGACAGGCAGTGTGGCCTCGGGAGCCCCCAATGAAAAAGCTGTTTGGGAGACCTTTGTGCTGTACAGGGTTAAACATTTACTGCTCAATAATCCCTGGGAGCAGGGGACAGGCAGTGTGGCCTCGGGAGCCCCCAATTAAAATGCTGAATCAGTGACCTCTGTGCAGTATATAGTTAACCATTTACTTCTCAATAATCCCTGGGAGCAGGGTTCAGGCAGTGTGGCCTCGGGAACCCCCAATTAAAAAGCTGTTTCAGAGACCTCTGTGCTGTATATATTTAACCATTTACTGCTCAATAATCCCTGGGAGCAGGGGACAGGCAGTGTGGTCAGGGGCCCACCAGTTAAAATGCCGTGTCAGAGACCACTGCACCTGTATATAGTTAACCATTTACTGCTCAATAATCCCTGGGAGCAGGGGACAGGCAGTGTGGCCTCGGGAGCCCCCAATGAAAAAGCTGTTTGGGAGACCTTTGTGCTGTACAGGGTTAAACATTTACTGCTCAATAATCCCTGGGAGCAGGGGACAGGCAGTGTGGCCTCGGGAGCCCCCAATTAAAAAGCTGAATCAGTGACCTCTGTGCAGTATATAGTTAACCATTTACTTCTCAATAATCCCTGGGAGCAGGGGACAGGCAGTGTGGCCTCGGGAGCCCCAATTAAAAAGCTGTTTCAGATACTCAGTGCTGTATATAGTTAACCATTTACTGCTAAATAATCCCTGGGAGCAGGGGACAGGCAGTGTGGTCCGGGAGCCCCCAATTAAAACGCTGTTTCGGAGACCTCTGTGCTGTATATAGTTAACCATTTACTGCTCAATAATCCCTGGGAGCAGGGGTCAGGCAGTGTGGTCCGGGAGACCCCAATTAAAATGCTGTTTCAGAGACCTCTGTGCTGTACGTATTTAACCATTTACTGCTCAATAATCCCTGGGAGCAGGGGTCAGGCAGTGTGGCCTCGGGAGCCCCCAGTTAAAAAGGTGTTTCAGATACTCTGTGCCTGTATGTAGTTAACCATTTACTGCTCAATAAACCCTGGGAGCAGGGGACAGGCAGTGTGGTCCGGGAGCCCACAATTAAAAAGCTGTTTCAGAGACCTCTGTGCAGTATATAATTAACCATTTACTTCTCAATAATCCCTGGGAGCAGGGAGCAGGCAGTGTGGCCTCGGAAGCCCCCAATTAAAAAGCTGTTTCAGAGACATCTGTGCTGTATATAGTTAACCATTTACTTCTCAATAGTCCGTTGGAGCAGGGGACAGGCAGTGTGGTCCGTGAGCCCCCAATTAAAAAGCTGTTTCAGAGACGTCTTTGCTGTATATGGTTAACCATTTACTGCTCAGTAATCCCTGGGAGCAGGGGGCAGGCAGGGTGGCCTCGGGAGCCCCCAATTAAAAAGCTGTTTCAGAGACCTGTGTGCTGTATATAGCTAACCATTTACTGCTCAATAATCCCTGGGAGCAGGGGTCAGGCAGTGTGGTCCGGGAGACCCCAATTAAAATGCTGTGTCAGACACCTCTGTGCTGTATATAGTTAACCATTTACTGCTCAATAATCCCTGAGAGCAGGGAACAGGCAGTGTGGCCTCGGGAGCCCCCAATTAAAAAGCTGTTTCAGGGACCTGTGTGCTGTATATAGCTAACCATTTACTGCTCAATAATCCCTGGGAGCAGGGGTCAGGCAGTGTGGTCCGGGAGACCCCAATTAAAATGCTGTGTCAGAGACCTCTGTGCTGTATATAGTTAACCATTTACTGCTCAATAATCCCTGAGAGCAGGGAACAGGCAGTGTGGCCTCGGGAGCCCCCAATTAAAAAGCTGTTTCAGAGACCTGTGTGCTGTATATAGCTAACCATTTACTGCTCAATAATCCCTGGGAGCAGGGGACAGGCAGTGTGGTCCGGGAGACCCCAATTAAAATGCTGTGTCAGAGACCTCTGTGCTGTATATAGTTAAACATTTACTGCTCAATAATCCCTGGGAGCAGGGGACAGGCAGTGTGGTCCGGGAGACCCCAATTAAAATGCTGTGTCAGAGACCTCTGTGCTGTATATAGTTAAACATTTACTGCTCAATAATCCCTGGGAGCAGGGAACAGGCAGTGTGGCCTCGAGAGCCCCCAATTAAAAAGCTGTTTCAGAGACCTCTGTGCTCTACATAGTTAACCATTTACTGCTCAATAATCCCTGGGAGCAGGGGACACGCAGTGTGGTCCGTGAGCCCCCAATTAAAAAGCTGTTTCAGAGACTTCTTTGCTGTATATGGTTAACCATTTACTGCTCAATAATCCCTGGGAGCAGGGGGCAGGCAGGGTGGCCTCGGGAGGGCCCAATTAAAAAGCTGTTTCAGAGACCTGTGTGCTGTATATAGCTAACCATTTACTGCTCAATAATCCCTGGGAGCAGGGGTCAGGCAGTGTGGTCCGGGAGACCCCAATTAAAATGCTGTGTCAGAGACCTCTTTGCTGTATATAGTTAACCATTTACTGCTCAATAATCCCTGGGAGCAGGGGACAGGCTGTGTAGCCTCGGGAGCCGCCAATTAAAAAGCTGTTTCAGAGACCTCTGTGCCTGTATATAGTTAACCATTTACTGCTCAATAATCCCTGGGAGCAGGGGACAGGCAGTGTGGTCCGTGAGCCCCCAATTAAAAAGCTGTTTCAGAGACCTCTGTGCTGTACGTATTTAACCATTTACTGCTCAATAATCCCTGGGAGCAGTGGTCACGCAGTGTGGCCTCGAGAACCCCAATTAAAAAGCTGATTCAGAGACCTCTGTGCTGTATATGGTTAACCATTTAATTATCAATAATCCCTGGGAGCAGGGAACAGGCAGTGTGGCCTCAGGAGCCCCCAATTAAAAAGCTGTTTCAGAGACCTCTGTGCTGTATATAGTTAACCATTTACTGCTCAATAATCCCTGGGAGCAGGGGGCAGGCAGTGTGGCCTCGGGAGCCCCCAATTAAAAAGCTGTTTCAGAGACCTCTGTGCTGTATATAGTTAACCATTTACTGCTCAATAATCCCTGGGAGCAGGGGACAGGCAATGTGGCCTCGGGAGCACCCAATTAAAAAGGTGTTCCAGATACTCTGTGCTGTATACAGTTAACCATTTACTGCTCAATAATCCCTGGGAGCAGGGGACAGGCAGTGTGGCCTCGGGAACCCCCAATTGAAAAGCTGTTTCAGAGACCTCTGTGCTGTATATATTTAACCATTTACTGCTCAATAATCCCTGGGAGCAGGTGACAGGCAGTGTGGTCAGGGGCCCACCAGTTAAAATGCCGTGTCTGAGACCACTGCACCAGTATATAGTTAACCATTTACTGCTCAATAATCCCTGGGAGCAGGGGACAGGCAGTGTGGCCTCGGGAGCCCCCAATGAAAAAGCTGTTTGGGAGACCTTTGTGCTGTACAGGGTTAAACATTTACTGCTCAATAATCCCTGGGAGCAGGGGACAGGCAGTGTGGCCTCGGGAGCCCCCAATTAAAAAGCTGTTTCAGATACTCTGTGCTGTATATAGTTAACCATTTACTGCTCAATAATCCCTGGGAGCAGGGGACAGGCAGTGTGGTCCGGGAGCCCCCAATTAAAATGCTGTGTCAGAGGACACTGCGCTGTATATAGTTAACCATTTACTGCTCAATAATCCCTTGGAGCAGGGGACAGGCAGTGTGGCCTCTCAGCACCCAATGAAAAAGTTGTTTGGGAGACGTCTGTGCTGTATACAGTTAACCATTTACTTCCCAATAATCCCTGGCAGCAGGGAAAAGGCAGTGTGGCCTCAGGAGCCCCCAATTAAATGGCTGTTTCAGGGACCTCTGTGCTGTACGTATTTAACCATTGACTGCTCAATAATCCCTGGGAGCAGGGGTCAGGCAGTGTGGCCTCGGGAGCCCCCAGTTAAAAAGGTGTTTCAGATACTCTGTGCTGTATATAGTTAACCATTTACTGCTCAATAATCCCTGTGAGTAGGGGATAGGCAGTGTGGACTCGGGAGCCCCCAATTAAAAAGCTGTTTCAGAGACCTCTATGCCTGTATATAGTTAACCATTTACTGCTCAATAAACCCTGGGAGCAGGGGACAGGCAGTGTGGTCCGGGAGCCCACAATTAAAAAGCTGTTTCAGAGACCTCTGTGCAGTATATAATTAACCATTTACTTCTCAATAATCCCTGGGAGCAGGGAGCAGGCAGTGTGGCCTCGGAAGCCCCCAATTAAAAAGCTGTTTCAGAGACCTCTGTGCTGTATATAGTTAACCATTTACTTCTCAATAGTCCCTTGGAGCAGGGGACAGGCAGTGTGGTCCGTGAGCCCCCAATTAAAAAGCTGTTTCAGAGACGTCTTTGCTGTATATGGTTAACCATTTACTGCTCAATAATCCCTGGGAGCAGGGGTCAGGCAGTGTGGTCCGGGAGACCCCAATTAAAATGCTGTGTCAGAGACCTCTGTGCTGTATATAGTTAACCATTTACTGCTCAATAATCCCTGAGAGCAGGGAATAGGCAGTGTGGCCTCGGGAGCCCGCAATTAAAAAGCTGTTTCAGAGACGTCTTTGCTGTATATGGTTAACCATTTACTGCTCAATAATCCCTGGGAGCAGGGGTCAGGCAGTGTGGCCTCGGGAGCCCCCAATTAAAAAGCTGTTTCAGAGACCTCTGTGCTGTATATAGTTAACCATTTACTTCTCAATAGTCCCTTGGAGCAGGGGACAGGCAGTGTGGTCTCGGGAGCCCCCAATTAAAAAGCTGTTTCAGAGACCTCTGTGCTGTATATAGTTAACCATTTGCTTCTCAATAATGCCTGGGAGCAGGGGACAGGCAGTGTGTCCGGGAGACCCCAATTAAAAAGCTGTTTCAGAGACTTCTTTGCTGTATATGGTTAACCATTTACTGCTCAATAATCCCTGGGAGCAGGGGGCAGGCAGGGTGGCCTCGGGAGGGCCCAATTAAAAAGCTGTTTCAGAGACCTCTGTGCTGTATATAGTTAACCATTTGCTTCTCAATAATCCCTGGGAGCAGGGGACAGGCAGGGTGGCCTCGGGAGCCCCCAATTAAAAAGCTGTTTCAGAGACCTCTGTGCTGTACGTATTTAACCATTTACTACTCAATAATCCCTGGGAGCAGTGGTCACGCAGTGTGGCCTCGAGAACCCCAATTAAAAAGCTGATTCAGAGACCTCTGTGCTGTATATGGTTAACCATTTAATTATCAATAATCCCTGGGAGCAGGGAACAGGCAGTGTGGCCTCAGGAGCCCCCAATTAAAAAGCTGTTTCAGAGACCTCTGTGCTGTATATAGTTAACCATTTACTGCTCAATAATCCCTGGGAGCAGGGGGCAGGCAGTGTGGCCTCGGGAGCCCCCAATTAAAAAGCTGTTTCAGAGACCTCTGTGCTGTATATAGTTAACCATTTACTGCTCAATAATCCCTGGGAGCAGGGGACAGGCAGTGTGCCCTCGGGAGCCCCCAATTAAAAAGGTGTTCCAGATACTCTGTGCTGTATACAGTTAACCATTTACTGCTCAATAAACCCTGGGAGCAGGGGACAGGCAGTGTGGACTCGGGAGCCCCAAGTTAAAAAGGTGTTTCAGATACTCAGTGCTGTATAAAGTTAACCATTTCCTGCTCAATAATCCCTCTGAGCAGGGGACAGGCAGTGTGGACCGGGAGCTCCCAATTAAAAAGCTGTTTCAGGGACCTCTGTGCTGTATATAGTTAATCATGTACTGCTCAATAATCCCTGGGAGCAGGGGACAGACAGTGTGGCTTCGGGAGTCCCCAATTAAAAAGCTGTTTCAGAGACCTCTATGCTGTATATAGTTAACCGTGTACTTCCCAATAATCCCTGGGAGCAGGGGACAGGCAGTGTGGCTTCGGGAGTCCCCAATTAAAAAGCTGTTTCAGAGACCTCTGTGCTGTATATAATTAACCATTTACTTCTCAATAATCCCTGGGAGCAGGGGACAGGCAGTGTGGTCCGGGAGCCCTCAATTAAAAAGCTGTTTCAGAGTCCTCTGTGCTTTATGTAGTTGACCATTTACTTCTCAATAAACCCTGGGAGAAAAGAAAGGCAGGTTGGCCTCGGGAGCCACCAATTAAAAAGCTGTTTCAGACATCTCTGTGCCTGTATAGAGTTAACCATTTACTGCTCAGCAATCCCTGGGAACAGGGGTCAGGCAGTGTGGCCTCGGGAGCCCCCAATTAAAAAGCTGTTTCAGAGACCTCTGTGCCTGTATAGAGTTAACCATTTACTGCTCAATAATCCCTTGGAGCAGGGAACAGGCAGTGTGGCCTCGGAGCCCCAATGAAAAGGCTGTTTCAGAGACTTCTGTGCTGTATATAGTTAACTATTTACTGCTCAATAATCCCTGGGAGCAGGGGACAGGCAGTGTGGGCTCGGGAGCCCCCAATTAAAAAGCTGTTTCAGAGACCTCTGTGCCTGTATATAGTTAACCATTTACTGCTCAATAATCCCTGAGAGCAAGGGTCAGGCAGTGTGGCCTCGGGAGCCCCCAATTAAAAAGCTGTTTCAGTGACCTCTGCGCCTGTATAAAGTTAACCATTTACTGCTCAATAATCTCTGGGAGCAAGGGACAGGCAGTGTGGTCCGGGAGCACCCATTTAAAAAGCTGTTTCAGTGACCTCTGCGTCTGTATATAGTTAACCATTTACTGCTCAATAATCCTTCGGAGCAGTTTACAGGCAGTGTGGCCTCAGGCGCCCCCAATTAAAAAACTGTTTCAGAGACCTCTGTGCTGTATACAGTTAACCATTTACTGCTCAATAATCCCTGGGAGCAGGGGACAGGCGGTGTAGCCTTGGGAGCCCCCAATTAAAAAGCTGCTTCAGAGGCCTCTGTCCTGCATATACTTAACCATTTACTGCTCAATAATGCCTCTGAGCAGGGGACAGGCAGTGTGGTCCGGGAGCTCCCAATTAAAAAGCTGTTTCAGAGACCTCTGTGCTGTATATAGTTAATCATTTACTGCTCAATAATCCCTGGGAGCAGGGGACAGATAGTGTGGCTTCGGGAGCCCCCATTTAAAAAAACTGTTTCAGAGGCCTCTGTGCTGTATATAGTTAACCAATTACTGCTCAATAATCCCTGGGAGCAGGGGACAGGCGGTGTAGCCTTGGGAACCCCCAATTAAAAAGCTGCTTCAGAGGCCTCTGTCCTGCATATACTTAACCATTTACTGCTCAACAATCCCTGGGAGCAGGGGACAGGCAGTTTGGCCTCGGGGGCCCCCAATTAAAAAGCTGTTTCAGATGCTCTCTGCTGTATATAGTTAACCATTTACCGCTCAATAATCCCTGCGAGCAGGGGACAGGCAGTGTGGCCTCGGGAGTCCCCAGTTAAAAAGGTGTTTCAGATAATCTGAGCTGTATATAGTTAACCATTTACTGCTCAATAATCCCTGGGAGCAACGGACAGGCAGTGTGGCCTCGGGAGCCCCCAGTTAAAAAGGTGTTTCAGATACTCTGTGCTGTATATAGTTAACCATTTACTGCTCAATAATGCCTCTGAGCAGGGGACAGGCAGTGTGGTCCGGCAGCTCCCAATTAAAAAGCTGTTTCAGAGACCTCTGTGCTGTATATAGTTAATCATTTACTGCTCAATAATCCCTGGGAGCAGGGGACAGACAGTGTGGCTTCGGGAGCCCCCAATTAAAAAAACTGTTTCAGAGGCCTCTGTGCTGTATATAGTTAACCAATTACTGCTCAATAATCCCTGGGAGCAGGGGTAGGCTGTTTGGCCTTGGGAGTCCCCAATTAAAAAGCTGTTTCAGAGACCTTTGTGCCTGTATATAGTTAACCAATTACTGCTCAATAATCCCTGGAAGCAGGGGGAAGGCAGTTTGGCCTCGGGAGCCCCCAATTAAAAAGCTGTTTCAGAGACCTCTATGCTGTATAAAGTGAACCGTGTACTTCCCAATAATCCCTGGGAGCAGGGGACAGGCAGTGTGGCCTCGGGAGCCCCCAATTAAAAAGCTGTTTCAGAGACATCTGTGCCTGTATATAGTTAACCATTTACTGCTCAATAACCCCTGAGAGCAAGGGTCAGGCAGTGTGGCCTCGGGAGCTCCCAATTAAAAAGCTGTTTCAGTGACCTCTGCGCCTGTATATAGTTAACCATTTACTGCTCAATAATCCCTGGGAGCAAGGGACAGACAGTGTGGCCTCGGGAGCCCCCAGTTAAAAAGGTGTTTCAGAGACCTCTGTGCTGTATATAGTTAACCATTTACTGCTCAATAATCCCTCTGAGCAGGGGACAGGCAGTGTGGCCTCGGGAGCCCCCAATTAAAAAGCTGTTTCAGACATCTCTGTGCCTGTATAGAGTTAACCATTTACTGCTCAGCAATCCCTGGGAACAGGGGTCAGGCAGTGTGGCCTCGGGAGCCCCCAATTAAAAAGCTGTTTCAGAGACCTCTGTGCCTGTATAGAGTTAACCATTTACTGCTCAATTATCCCTTGGAGCAGGGGACAGGCAGTGTGGCCTCGGGAGCCCCAATTATAAGGCCGTTTCAGAGACTTCTGTGCTGTACATAGTTAACCATTTACTGCTCAATAATCCCTGGGAGCAGCGGACAGGCTGTGTGGCTCCGGGAGCCCCCAATTAAAAAGCTGTTTCAGATACTCTGTGCTGTATATAGTTCACCATTTACTGCTCAATAATCCCTGGTTGCAGGGGACAGGCAGTGTGGTCTCGAGAGCCTCCAATTAAAAAGATGTTTCAGAGACATATATGCAGTATATAGTTAACCATTTACTGCTCAATAATCCCTGGGAGCAGGGGACAGGCAGTGTGGCCTCGGGACACACAGTTAAAAAGGTGTTTCAGAGACCTCTGTGCTGTATATAGTTAACCATTTACTGCTCAATAATCCCTGGGAGCAGGGGACAGGCAGTGTGGCTTCGGGAGCCCCCAATTAAAAAAACTGTTTTAGAGGCCTCTGTGGTGTATATAGTTAACCAATTATTGCTCAATAATTCGTGGGAGCAGGGGACAGGCAGTGTGGCTCCGGGAGTCCCCAATTAAAAAGCTGTTTCAGAGACCTCTGTGCTGTATATAGTTAACCGTGTACTTCCCAATAATCCCTGGGAGCAGGGGACAGGCAGTGTGGCCTCGGGAGCTCCCAATTAAAAAGCTGTTTCAGAGACCTCTGTGCCTGTATATAGTTAACCATTTATTTCTCAATAACCCCTGGCAGCGGGGGACAGCCAGTGAGGCCTTGGGAGACCCCAATTAAAAAGCTGTTTCAGAGACCCCTGTGCTGTATATAATTAACCATTTACTTCTCAATAATTCCTGGGAGCAGGGGACAGGCAGTGTGGTCTGGGAGCCCCAATTAAAAAGCTGTTTCAGTGATCTCTGCGCCTCTATACAGTTAACCATTTACTGCTCAATAATCCCTGGGAGAAGGGACAGGCAGGTTTGCCTCGGGAGCCCCCAATTAAAAAGCTGTTTCAGACATCTCTGTGCCTGTATAGAGTTAACCATTTACTGCTCAGCAATCCCTGGGAACAGGGGTCAGGCAGTGTGGCCACGGGAGCCCCCAATTAAAAAGCTGTTTCGGAGACCTCTGTGCCTGTATAGAGTTAACCATTTACTGCTCAATAATCCCTTGGAGCAGGGGACAGGCAGTGTGGCCAAGGGTGCCCCCAATTAAAAGGCTGTTTCAGAGACCTCTGTGCTGTATATAGTTAACCATTTACTGCTCAATAATCCCTGGGAGCAGGGGACAGGCAGTGTGGCCTCGGGAGCCCCCAATTAAAAAGCTGTTTCAGAGACATCTGTGCCTGTATATAGTTAACCATTTACTGCTCAATAATCCCTGAGAGCAAGGGTCAGGCAGTGTGGCCTCGGGAGCTCCCAATTAAAAAGCTGTTTCAGTGACCTCTGCGCCTGTATATAGTTAACCATTTACTGCTCAATAATCCCTGGGAGAAAGGGACAGGCAGTGTGGTCCGGGAGCACCCATTTAAAAAGCTGTTTCAGAGACTTCTGCGCCTGTATATAGTTAACCATTTACTGCTCAATAATCCTTCGGAGCAGGGGACAGGCAGTGTAGCCTCGGGTGCCCCCAATTAAAAAACTGTTTCCGAGACCTCTGTGCTGTACAGAGTTAACCATTTACTGCTCAATAATCCCTGGGAGCAGGGGTCAGGCAGTGTGGCCTCGGGAGCCCCCAGTTAAAAAGCTGTTTCAGTGACCTCTGTGCTGTATATAGCTAACCATTTACTGCTCAATAATCCCTGGGAGCAGGGGTCAGGCAGTGTGGCCTCGGGAGCCCCCAATTAAAAAGCTGAATCAGTGACCTCTGTGCAGTATATAGTTAACCATTTACTGCTCAATAATCCCTGGGAGCAGGGGTCAGGCAGTGTGGCCTGGGGAGCCTCCAATTAAAAAGCTGTTTCAGAGGCCACTGTGCATTGTATAGTTAACCATTTACTGCTCAATAGTCCCTGGGAGCAGGGGACAGGCAGTTTGGCCTTATGAGTCACCAATTAAAAAGCTGTTTCAGAGACCTTTGTGCCTGTATATAGTTAACCATTTACTGCTCAATAATCCCTGGGAGAAGGGGGCAGGCAGTTTGGCCTCAGGGGCCCCCAATTAAGAAGCTGTTTCAGATACTCTGTGCTGTATATAGTTAACCATTTACTGCTCAATAATCCCTGGGAGCAGGGGACAGGCAGTGTGGCCTCGGGAGCCACCAATTAAAAAGCTGTTTCAGATACTCTGTGCTGTATATAGTTAACCATTTACTGCTCAATAATCCCTGGGAGCAGGGGACAGGCAGTGTGGCCTCGGGAGCCCCCAGTTAAAAAGGTGTTTCAGAGACCTCTGTGCTGTATACAGTTAACCATTTACTGCTCAATAATCCCTGGGAGCAGGGGACAGGCAGTGAGGCCTCGGGAGCCCCCAATTAAAAAGCTGTTTCAGAGACATCTGTGCCTGTATATAGTTAACCATTTACTGCTCAATAATCCCTGGGAGGAGGGGACAGGCAGTGTGGCCTCGGGAGCCCCAATTAAAAGGCTGTTTCAGAGACTTCTGTGCTGTATATAATTAACCATTTACTGCTCAATAATCCCTCTGAGCAGGGGACAGGCAGTGTGGTCCGGGAGCTCCCAATTAAAAAGCTGTTTCAGAGACCTCTGTGCTGTATATAGTTAACCATTTACTGCTCAATAATCCCTGGGAGCAGGGGACAGGCAGTGTGGTTATGGGAGCCCCCAATTAAAAATCTGTTTCAGAGACCTCTGTGCCTGTATATAGTTAACCATTTACTGCTCAATAATCCCTGAGAGCAGGGGACAGGCAGCGTGGCCTCGGGTGCCTCCAATTAAAAAGCTGTTTCAGTGACCTCTGTGCCTGTATATAGTTAACCATTTACTTCTCAATAATCCCTGGGAGCAGGGCACAGGCAGTGTGGCCTCGGGAGCCCCCAAATTAAAAGCTGTTTCAGAGACCTCTGTGCTGTATATAGTTAACCATTTACTGCTCAATAATCCCTGGGAGCAAGGGACAGGCAGTGTGGTCCGGGAGCACCCATTTAAAAAGCTGTTTCAGAGACCTCTTTGCTGTATATAGTTAACCATTTACTGCTCATTAATCCTTCGGAGCAGGGGACAGGCAGTGTAGCCTCGGGTGCTCCCAATTAAAAAGCTGTTTCAGAGACCTCTGTACTGTACAGAGTTATCCATTTACTTCTCAATAATCCCTGGGAGAAGGGGGCAGGCAGGTTGGCCTCGGGATCCCCCAATTAAAAAGCTGTTTCCGAGATCTCTGTGCTGTAAACAGTTAACCATTTACTGCTCAATAATCCCTGGGAGCAGGGGACAGGCAGTGTGGCCTTGGGAGCCCCCAATTAAAAAGCTGTTTCAGAGGCCTCTGTGCATTTTGTAGTTAACCATTTACTGCTCAATAATCCTTCGGAGCAGGGGACAGGCAGTGTGGCTCTGGGAGCCCCCAATTAAAAAGCTGAATCAGTGACCTCTGTGCTGTATATAGTTAACCATTTACTGCTCAACAATCCCTGGGAGCAGGGGACAGGCAGTGTGGCCTGGGGAGCCCCCAATTAAAAAGCTGTTTCAGAGGCCACTGTGCATTATGTAGTTAACCATTTACTGCTCAATAATCCGGGGGAGCAGGGGACAGGCAGTTTGGCCTTATGAGTCACCAATTAAAAAGCTGTTTCAGAGACCTTTGTGCCTGTATATAGTTAACCATTTACTGCTCAATAATCCCTGGGAGCAGGGGACAGGCAGTTTGGCCTCAGGGGCCCCCAATTAAAAAGCTGTTTCAGATACTCTGTGCTGTATATAGTTAACCATTTACTGCTCAATAATCCCTGGGAGCAGGGGACAGGCAGTGTGGCCTCGGGAGCCCCCAATTAAAAAGCTGTTTCAGATACTCTGTGATGTATATAGTTAACCATTTACTGCTCAATAATCCCTGGGAGCAGGGGACAGGCAGTGTGGCCTCGGGAGCCCCCAGTTAAAAAGGTGTTTCAGAGACTTTGTGCTGTATATAGTTAACCATTTACTGCTCAATAATCCCTGGGAGCAGGGGACAGGCAGTGTGGCCTCGGGAGCGCCCAATTAAAAAGCTGTTTCAGAGACATCTGTGCCTGTACATAGTTAACCATTTACTGCTCAATAATCTCTGGGAGGAGGGGACAGGCAGTGTGGCCTCGGGAGCCCCAATTAAAAGGCTGTTTCAGAGACTTCTGTGCTGTATATAATTAACCATTTACTCCTCAATAATCCCTCTGAGCAGGGGACAGGCAGTGTGGCCTCGCAGCACCCAATGAAAAAGCTGTTTGGGAGACCTCTGTGCTGTATACAGTCAACCATTTACTTCCCAATAATCCCTGGGAGCAGGGACAGGCAGTGTGGCCTCGGGAGCCCCCAATTAAAAGGCTGTTTCAGAGACATCTGTGCTGTACAAGGTTAACCATTTACTGCTGAATAAACACTGGGAGCAGGGGTCAGGCAGTGTGGACTCGGGAGCCCCCAGTTAAAAAGGTGTTTCAGATACTCTGTGCTGTACGTATTTAACCATTTACTGCTAAATAATCCCTGGGAGCAGGGGTCAGGCAGTGTGGCCTTGGGAGCCGCCAATTAAAAAGCTGTTTCAGAGACCTCTGTGCTGTACGTATTTAACCATTTACTGCTCAATAATCCCTGGGAGCAGGAGACAGGCAGTGTGGCTCCGGGAGCCCCCAATTAAAAAGCTGTTTCAGTGACCTCTGTGGTGTATATAGTGAACCATTTACTGCTCAATAATCCCTGGGAGCAGGGGACAGGCAGTTTGGCCTCGGGGGCCCCCAATTATAAAACTGTTACAGAGACCTCTGTGCTATATGTAATTAACCATTTACTGCTCAATAATCCCTGGGAGCAGGGGACAGACAGTGTGGCCTCGGGAGCCCCCAATTAAAAAGCTGTTTCAGAGACCTCTGTCCTGTATATAGTTAACCAATTACTGCTCAATAATCCCTGGGAGCAGGGGTAGGCTGTTTGGCCTTGGGAGTCCCCAATTAAAAAGCTGTTTCAGAGACCTTTATGCCTGTATATAGTTAACCAATTACTGCTCAATAATCCCTGGAAGCAGGGGGAAGGCAGTTTGGCCTCGGGAGCCCCCAATTAAAAAGCTGTTTCAGAGACCTCTATGCTGTATATAGTTAACCGTGTCCGTCCCAATAATCCCTGGGAGCAGGAAATAGGTAGTTTGGATTCGGGTGCCCCCAATTAAAAAGCTGTTTCAGAGACTTCTATGCTGTATATAGTTAACCGTGTACTTTCCAATAATCCCTGGGAGCAGGGGACAGCCAGTGAGGCCTTGGGAGCCCCCAATTAAAAAGCTGTTTCAGAGACCTCTGTGCTGTATATAATTAACCATTAACTTCTCAATAATCCCTGGGAGCAGGGGACAGGCAGTGTGGCCTCGGGAGCCCCCAATTAAAAAGCTGTTTCAGTGATCTCTGCGCCTGTATATAGTTAACCATTTACTGCTCAATAATCCCTGGGAGCAGGGGACAGGCAGTGTGGCCTTGGGAGTCCCCAATTAAAAAGCTGTTTCAGATGCTCTGTGCTGTATATAGTTAACCATTTACTGCTCAATAATCCCTGGGAGCAGGGGACAGGCAGTGTGGCCTCGGGAGCCCCAATTAAAAGGCTGTTTCAGAGACTTCTGTGCTGTATCTAGTTAACCATTTACTGCTCAATAATCCCTGGGAGCAGGGGACAGGCAGTGTGGTTACGGGAGCCCCCAATTAAAAAGCTGTTTCAGAGACCTCTGTGCCTGTATATAGTTAACCATTTACTGCTCAATAATCCCTGAGAGCAAGGGTCAGGCAGCGTGGCCCCGGGAGCCTCCAATTAAAAAGCTGTTTCAGTGACCTCTGCGCCTGTATATAGTTAACCATTTACTTCCCAATAAACCCTGGGAGCAGGGTACAGGCAGTGTGGCCTCGGGAGCCCCCAATTAAAAGGCTGTTTCAGAGACATCTGTGCTGTACAAGGTTAACCATTTACTGCTCAATAATTACTGGGAGCAGGGGACAGGCAGTGTGGCCTCGGGAGCCCCCAGTTAAAAAGGTGTTTCAGATACTCTGTGCTGTATATAGTTAACCATTTACTGCTCAATAATCGATGGGAGCAGGGGACAGGCAGTGTGGGCTCGGGAGCCCCCAATTAAAAAGCTGTTTCAGAGACTTCTGTCCTGTATATAGTTAACCAATTACTGCTCAATAATCTCTGGGAGCAGGGGTAGGCTGTTTGGCCTTGGGAGTCCCCAATTAAAAAGCTGTTTCAGAGACCTTTATGCCTGTATATAGTTAACCAATTACTGCTCAATAATCCCTGGAAGCAGGGGGAAGGCAGTTTGGCCTCGGGAGCCCCCAATTAAAAAGCTGTTTCAGAGACCTCTATGCTGTATATAGTTAACCGTGTCCGTCCCAATAATCCCTGGGAGCAGGAAATAGGTAGTTTGGATTCGGGTGCCCCCAATTAAAAAGCTGTTTCAGAGACTTCTATGCTGTATATAGTTAACCGTGTACTTTCCAATAATCCCTGGGAGCAGGGGACAGCCAGTGAGGCCTTGGGAGCCCCCAATTAAAAAGCTGTTTCAGAGACCTCTGTGCTGTATATAATTAACCATTAACTTCTCAATAATCCCTGGGAGCAGGGGACAGGCAGTGTGGCCTCGGGAGCCCCCAATTAAAAAGCTGTTTCAGTGATCTCTGCGCTGTATATAATTAACCATTAACTTCTCAATAATCCCTGGGAGCAGGGGACAGGCAGTGTGGCCTCGGGAGCCCCCAATTAAAAAGCTGTTTCAGAGACCTCTGAGCAGTATATAGTTAACCATTTGCTTCTCAATAATCCCTGGGAGCAGGGGACAGGCAGTGTAGTCCGGGAGCCCCCAATTAAAACGCTGTTTCAGAGACCTCTGTGCTGTATATAGTTAATCATTTACTGCTCAATAATCCCTGGGAGCAGGGGACAGACAGTGTGGCCTCCGGAGCCCCCAATTAAAAAGCTGTTTCAGAGACCTCTGTGCCTGTATATAGTTAACCATTTACTGCTCAATAATCCCTGGGAGCAGGGGACAGACAGTGTGGCTTCGGGAGTCTCCAATTAAAAAGCTGTTTCAGAGACCTCTGTGCCTGTACATAGTTAACCATTTACTGCTCAATAATCCCTGGAAGCAGGGGGAAGGCAGTTTGGCCTCGGAAGCCCCCAATTAAAAAGCTGTTTCAGAGACCTCTGTGCCATTATATAGTTAACCATTTACTGCTCAATAATCCCTGGGAGCAGGGGACAGGCAGTGTGGCCTCGGGAGCCCCCAATTAAAAAGCTGCTTCAGAGACCTCTGTGCTGTATATAGTTAACCATTTACTGCTCAATAATCCCTGGGAGCAGGGGACAGGCAGTGTGGCCTCGGGAGCCCCCAATTAAAAAGCTGTTTCAGATACTCTGTGCAGTATATAGTTAACCATTTACTGCTCAATAATCCCTGGGAGCAGGGGACAGGCAGTGTGGTCCGGGAGCCCCCAATTAAAATGCTGTGTCAGAGAACACTGCGCGTGTATATAGTTAACCATTTACTGCTCAATAATCCCTTGGAGGAGGGGACAGGCAGTGTGGCCTCGCAGCACCCAATGAAAAAGCTGTTTGGGAGACCTCTGTGCTGTATACAGTTAACCATTTACTTCCCAATAATCCCTGGCAGCAGGGGAAAGGCAGTGTGGTTTCAGGAGCCCCCAATTAAATGGCTGTGTCAGAGACCTCTATGCTGTACGTATTTAACCATTTACTGCTCAATAATCCCTGGGAGCAGGGGACAGGCAGTGAGGCCTCGGGAGCTCCCCATAAAAACTGTTTCAGAGACCTCTGTGCTATATATAGATAATCATTTACTGCAAAATAATCCATGGGAGCAGGGGACAGACAGTGTGGCCTCGGGAGCCGCCAATTAAAAAAGCTGTTTCAGTGGCCTCTGTGCTGTATATAGTTAACCAATTACTGCTCAATAATCCCTGGGAGCAGGGGACAGGCAGCGTGGCCTCGGGAGCCCCAATTAAAAAGCTGTTTCAGATACTCTGTGCTGTATCTAGTTAACCATTTAATGCTCAACAATCCCTGGGAGCAGGGGTAGGCTGTTTGGCCTTGGGAGTCCCCAATTAAAAAGCTGTTTCAGAGACATTTGTGCCTTTATATAGTTAACCAATTACTGCTCAATAATCCCTGGAAGCAGGGGACAGGCAGCGTGGCCTCGGGAGCCCCCAATTTAAAAGCTGTTTCAGTGACCTCTGCGCCTGTATATATTTAACCATTTACTGCTCAATAATCCCTGGTAGCAAGGGGCAGGCAGTGTGGTCCGGGAGCACCCATTTAAAAAGCTGTTTCAGAGACCTCTTTGCTGGATATAGTTAACCATTTACTGCTCAATAATCCTTCGGAGCAGGGGACAGGCAGTGTAGCCTCGGGTGCCCCCAATTAAAAAGCTGTTTCAGAGACCTCTGTGCTGTATATAGTTAACCATTTACTGCTCAATAATCCCTGGGAGCAGGGGACAGGCAGTGTGGCCTCGGGAGCCCCCAATTAAAAGGCTGTTTCAGAGACTTCTGTGCTGTATATAATTAACCATTTACTCCTCAATAATCCCTCTGAGCAGGGGACAGGCAGTGTGGTCCAAGAGCTCCCAATTAAAAAGCTGTTTCAGAGACCTCTGTGCCTGTATATAGTTAACCATTTACTGCTCAATAATCCCTGAGAGCAAGGGCCAGTCAGCGTGGCCTCGGGAGCCTCCAATTAAAAAGCTGTTTCAGTGACCTCTGCGCCTGTATATAGTTAACCATTTACTGCTCAATAATCCCTGGGAGCAGGGGACAGGCAGCGTGGCCTCGGGAGCCTCCAATTAAAAAGCTGTTTCAGTGACCTCTGCGCCTGTATATAGTTAACCATTTACTTCTCAATAATCCCTGCGAGCAGGGCACAGGCAGTGTGGCCTCGGGAGCCCCCAATTAAAAAGCTGTTTCAGAGACCTCTGTGCTGTATATAGTTAACCATTTACTTCTCAATAATCCCTGGGAGCAGGGCACAGGCAGTGTGGCCTCGGGAGCCCCCATTTAAAAAGCTGTTTCAGAGACCTCTTTGCTGTATATGGTTAACCATTTACTGCTCATTAATCCTTCGGAGCAGGGGACAGGCAGTGTAGTCTCGGGTGCTCCCAATTAAAAAGCTGTTTCTGAGACCTCTGTACTGTACAGAGTTATCCATTTACTTCTCAATAATCCCTGGGAGAAGGGGGCAGGCAGGTTTGCCTCGGGAGCCCCCCAATTAAAAAGCTGTTTCAGAGACCTCTGTGATGTATATAGTTAACCATTTACTGCTCAATAATCCCTGGGAGCAAGGGACAGGCAGTGTGGTCCGGGAGCACCCATTTAAAAAGCTGTTTCAGAGACCTCTTTGCTGTATATAGTTAACCATTTACTGCTCATTAATCCTTCGGAGCAGGGGACAGGCAGTGTGGCTCCGGGAGCCCCCAATTAAAAAGCTGTTTCAGAGACCTCTGTACTGTACAGAGTTATCCACTTACTTCTCAATAATCCCTGGGAGAAGGGGGCAGGCAGGTTGGCCTCGGGATCCCCCAATTAAAAAGCTGTTTCCGAGATCTCTGTGCTGTATACAGTTAACCATTTACTGCTCAATAATCCCTGGGAGCAGGGGACAGGCAGTGTGGCCTTGGGAGCCCCCAATTAAAAAGCTGTTTCAGAGGCCTCTGTGCATTTTATAGTTAACCATTTACTGCTCAATAATCCTTCGGAGCAGGGGACAGGCAGTGTGGCTCTGGGAGCCCCCAATTAAAAAGCTGAATCAGTGACCTCTGAGCTGTATATAGTTAACCATTTACTGCTCAACAATCCCTGGGAGCATGGGACAGGCAGTGTGGCCTGGGGAGCCCCCAATTAAAAAGCTGTTTCAGAGGCCACTGTGCATTATATAGTTAACCATTTCCTGCTCAATAATCCCTGGGAGCAGGGGACAGGCAGTTTGGCCTTGTGAGTCACCAATTAAAAAGCTGTTTCAGATACTCTGTGCTGTATATAGTTAACCATTTACTGCTCAATTATCCCTGGGAGCAGAGACAGGCAGTGAGGTCCGGGAGCCCCCAATTAAAAAGCTGTTTCAGAGACTTCTGTGCCTGTATAGAGTTAACCATTTACTACTCAATAATCCCTGGGGGCAGGGTACAGGCAGCGTGGCCTCAGGCGCCCCCAATTAAAAAGCTGTTTCAGTGACCTCTGTGCAGTATATCGTTAACCATTTACTGCTCAATAATCCCTGGGAGCAGGGGACAGGCAGTGTGGCCTTGGGAGCCCCCAATTAAAAAGCTGTTTCAGATACCTCTGTGCTGTATATAGTTAACCATTTACTGCTCAATAATCCCTGGGAGCAGGGGACAGGCAGTGTGGCCTCGCAGCACCCAATGAAAAAGCTGTTTGGGAGACCTCTGTGCTGTATACAGTCAACCATTTACTTCCCAATAATCCCTGGGAGCAGGGAATAGGCAGTGTGGCCTCGGGAGCCCCCAATTAAAAGGCTGTTTCAGAGACATCTGTGCTGTACAAGGTTAACCATTTACTGCTGAATAAACACTGGGAGCAGGGGTCAGGCAGTGTGGCCTCGGGAGCCCCCAGTTAAAAAGGTGTTTCAGATACTCTGTGCTGTACGTATTTAACCATTTACTGCTAAATAATCCCTGGGAGCAGGGGTCAGGCAATGTGGCCTTGGGAGCCGCCAATTAAAAAGCTGTTTCAGAGACCTCTGTGCTGTACGTATTTAACCATTTACTGCTCAATAATCCCTGGGAGCAGGAGACAGGCAGTGTGGCTCCGGGAGCCCCCAATTAAAAAGCTGTTTCAGTGACCTCTGTGGTGTATATAGTGAACCATTTACTGCTCAATAATCCCTGGGAGCAGGGGACAGGCAGTTTGGCCTCGGGGGCCCCCAATTATAAAACTGTTTCAGAGACCTCTGTGCTATATGTAGTTAACCATTTACTGCTCAATAATCCCTGGGAGCAGGGGACAGACAGTGTGGCCTCGGGAGCCCCCAATTAAAAAGCTGTTTCAGAGACCTCTGATCTGTATATAGTTAACCAATTACTGCTCAATAATCCCTGGAAGCAGGGGTAGGCTGTTTGGCCTTGGGAGTCCCCAATTAAAAAGCTGTTTCAGAGACCTTTATGCCTGTATATAGTTAACCAATTACTGCTCAATAATCCCTGGAAGCAGGGGGAAGGCAGTTTGGCCTCGGGAGCCCCCAATTAAAAAGCTGTTTCAGAGACCTCTATGCTGTATATAGTTAACCGTGTCCGTCCCAATAAGCCCTGGGAGCAGGAAATAGGTAGTTTGGATTCGGGTGCCCCCAATTAAAAAGCTGTTTCAGAGACTTCTATGCTGTATATAGTTAACCGTGTACTTTCCAATAATCCCTCGGAGCAGGGGACAGCCAGTGAGGCCTTGGGAGCCCCCAATTAAAAAGCTGTTTCAGAGACCTCTGTGCTGTATATAATTAACCATTTACTTCTCAATAATCCCTGGGAGCAGGGGACAGGCAGTGTGGCCTCGGGAGCCCCCAATTAAAAAGCTGTTTCAGTGATCTCTGCGCCTGTATATAGTTAACCATTTACTGCTCTATAATCCCTGGGAGCAGGGGACAGGCAGTGTGGCCTTGGGAGTCCCCAATTAAAAAGCTGTTTCAGATGCTCTGTGCTGTATATAGTTAACCATTTACTGCTCAATAATCCCTGGGAGCAGGGGACAGGCAGTGTGGCCTCGGGAGCCCCAATTAAAAGGCTGTTTCAGAGACTTCTGTGCTGTATATAGTTAACCATTTACAGCTCAATAATCCCTGGGAGCAGGGGACAGGCAGTGTGGTTACGGGAGCCCCCAATTAAAAAGCTGTTTCAGAGACCTCTGTGCCTGTATATAGTTAACCATTTACTGCTCAATAATCCCTGAGAGCAAGGGTCAGGCAGCGTGGCCCCGGGAGCCTCCAATTAAAAAGCTTTTTTAGTGACCTCTGCGCCTGTATATAGTTAACCATTTACTTCCCAATAATCCCTGGGAGCAGGGTACAGGCAATGTGGCCTCGGGAGCCCCCAATTAAAAGGCTGTTACAGAGACATCAGTGCTGTACAAGGTTAACCATTTACTGCTCAATAATCCCTAGGAGCAGGGGACAGGCAGTGTAGTCCGGGAGCCCCCAATTAAAAAGCTGTTTCAGAGACCTCTGAGCAGTATATAGTTAACCATTTGCTTCTCAATAATCCCTGGGAGCAGGGGACAGGCAGTGTAGTCCGGGAGACCCCAATTAAAACGCTGTTTCAGAGACCTCTGTGCTGTATATAGTTAATCATTTACTGCTCAATAATCCCTGGGAGCAGGGGACAGACAGTGTGGCCTCCGGAGCCCCCAATTAAAAAGCTGTTTCAGAGACCTCTGTGCCTGTATATAGTTAACCATTTACTGCTCAATAATCCCTGGGAGCAGGGGGCAGACAGTGTGGCTTCGGGAGTCTCCAATTAAAAAGCTGTTTCAGAGACCTCTGTGCCTGTACATAGTTAACCATTTACTGCTCAATAATCCCTGGAAGCAGGGGGAAGGCAGTTTGGCCTCGGAAGCCCCCAATTAAAAAGCTGTTTCAGAGACCGCTGTGCCATTATATAGTTAACCATTTACTGCTCAATAATCCCTGGGAGCAGGGGACAGGCAGTGTGGCCTCGGGAGCCCCAAATTAAAAAGCTGCTTCAGAGACCTCTGTGCTGTATATAGTTAACCATTTACTGCTCAATAATCCCTGGGAGCAGGGGACAGGCAGTGTGGTCCGGGAGCCCCCAATTAAAATGCTGTGTCAGAGAACACTGCGCGTGTATATAGTTAACCATTTACTGCTCAATAATCCCTTGGAGGAGTGGACAGGCAGTGTGGCCTCGCAGCACCCAATGAAAAAGCTGTTTGGGAGACCTCTGTGCTGTATACAGTTAACCATTTACTTCCCAATAATCCCTGGCAGCAGGGGAAAGGCAGTGTGGTTTCAGGAGCCCCCAATTAAATGGCTGTGTCAGAGACCTCTATGCTGTACGTATTTAACCATTTACTGCTCAATAATACCTGGGAGCAGGGGACAGGCAGTGAGGCCTCGGGAGCTCCCCATAAAAAGCTGTTTCAGAGACCTCTGTGCTATATATAGATAATCATTTACTGCTCAATAATCCATGGGAGCAGGGGACAGACAGTGTGGCCTCGGGAGCCGCCAATTAAAAAAGCTGTTTCAGTGGCCTCTGTGCTGTATATAGTTAACCAATTACTGCTCAATAATCCCTGGGAGCAGGGGACAGGCAGCGTAGCCTCGGGAGCCCCAATTAAAAAGCTGTTTCAGATACTCTGTGCTGTATCTAGTTAACCATTTACTGCTCAATAATCCCTGGGAGCAGGGGTAGGCTGTTTGGCCTTGGGAGTCCCCAATTAAAAAGCTGTTTCAGAGACATTTGTGCCTGTATATAGTTAACCAATTACTGCTCAATAATCCCTGGAAGCAGGGGACAGGCAGAGTGGCCTCGGGAGCCCCCAATTAAAAAGCTGTTTCAGTGACCTCTGCGCCTGTATATAGTTAACCATTTACTGCTCAATAATCCCTGGTAGCAAGGGGCAGGCAGTGTGGTCCGGGAGCACCCATTTAAAAAGCTGTTTCAGAGACCTCTTTGCTGGATATAGTTAACCATTTACTGCTCAATAATCCTTCGGAGCAGGGGACAGGCAGTGTAGCCTCGGGTGCCCCCAATTAAAAAGCTGTTTCAGAGACCTCTGTGCTGTATATAGTTAACCATTTACTGCTCAATAATCCCTGGGAGCAGGGGACAGGCAGTGTGGCCTCGGGAGCCCCCAATTAAAAAGCTGTTTCAGAGACCTCTGTGCTGTATATAGTTAACCATTTACTGCTCAATAATCCCTGCGAGCAGGGGACAGGCTGGTTGGCCTCGGCATCCCCCAATTAAAAAGCTGTTTCCGAGATCTCTGTGCTGTATACAGTTAACCATTTACTGCTCAATAATCCCTGGGAGCAGGGGACAGGCAGTGTGGCCTCGGGAGCCCCCAATTAAAAAGGCTGTTTCAGAGACATCTGTGCTGTACATAGCTACCCATTTACTGCTCAATAATCCCTGGGAGCAGGGGACAGGCAGTGTGGCCTCGGTAGCCCCCAATTAAAATGCTGTTTCAGAGACCTCTGTGCCTGTATATAGTTAACCATTTACTGCTCAATAATCCCTGGGAGCAGGGGACAGGCAGCGTGGTCTCGGGAGCACACAGTTAAAAAGGAGTTTCAGAGACCTCTGTGCTGTATATAGTTAACCATTTACTGCTCAATAATCCCTGGGAGCAGGGGACAGGCAGGGTGGCCTCGGGAGCCCCCAATTAAAAAGCTGTTTCAGAGGCCTCTATGCTGTATATAGTTAACCGTGTACTTCCCAATAATCCCTGGGAGCAGGGGACACCCAGTGAGGCCTTGGGAGCTCCCAATTAAAAAGCTGTTTCAGAGACCTCTGTGCTGTATATAATTAACCATTTACTTCTCACTAATCCCTGGGAGCAGGGGACAGGCAGTGTGGCCTCGGTAGCCCCCAATTAAAATGCTGTTTCAGAGACCTCTGTGCCTGTATATAGTTAACCATTTACTGCTCAATAATTCCTGGGAGCAGGGGACAGGCAGCGTGGTCTCGGGAGCACACAGTTAAAAAGGAGTTTCAGAGACCTCTGTGCTGTATATAGTTAACCATTTACTGCTCAATAATCCCTGGGAGCAGGGGACAGGCAGGGTGGCCTCGGGAGCCCCCAATTAAAAAGCTGTTTCAGAGACCTCTGTGCTGTATATAATTAACCATTTACTTCTCACTAATCCCTGGGAGCAGGGGACAGGCAGTGTGGCCTCGGGAGCCGCCAATTAAAAAAACTGTTTCAGTGGCCTCTGTGCTGTATATAGTTAACCAATTACTGCTCAATAATCCCTGGGAGCAGGGGTAGGCTGTTTGGCCTCGGGAGCCCCCAATTAAAAAGCTGTTTCAGTGACCTCTGCGCCTGTATATAGTTAACCATTTACTGCTCAATAATCCCTGGGAGCAAGGGATAAGCAGTGTGGTCCGGGAGCACGCATTTAAAAAGCTGTTTCAGAGACCTCTGTGCTGTACAGAGTTATCCATTTACTTCTCAATAATCCCTGCGAGCAGGGGACAGGCAGGTTGGCCTCGGGAGCACACAGTTAAAAAGGGGTTTCAGTGACCTCTGTGCTGTATATCGTTAACCATTTACTGCTCAATAATCCCTGGGAGCAGGGGACAGGCAGGGTGGCCTCGGGAGCCCCCAATTAAAAAGCTGTTTCAGAGGCCTCTATGCTGTATATAGTTAACCATTTACTGCTCAATAATCCCTGGGAGCAGGGGACAGGCAGTGTGGTCTGGGAGACCCCAATTAAAAAGCTGTTTCAGAGACCTCTGTGCTGTATCTAGTTAAGCATTTACTGCTCAATAATCCCTGGGAGCAGGGGACAGGCAGTTTGGCCTTGGGTGTCACCAATTAAAAAGCTGTTTCAGAGACCTTTGTGCCTGTATATAGTTAACCATATACTGCTCAATAATCCCTGGGAGCAGGGGACAGGCAGTGAGGCCTTGGGAGCCCCCAATTAAAAAGCTGTTTCAGAGACCTCTGTGCTGTATATAGTTAACCATTTACTGCTCAATAATCCCTCGGAGCAGGGGACAGGCAGTGTGGTCTGGGAGACCCCAATTAAAAAGCTGTTTCAGAGACCTCTGTGCTGTATCTAGTTAAGCATTTACTGCTCAATAATCCCTGGGAGCAGGGGACAGGCAGTTTGGCCTTGGGTGTCACCAATTAAAAAGCTGTTTCAGAGACCTTTGTGCCTGTATATAGTTAACCATATACTGCTCAATAATCCCTGGGAGCAGGGGACAGGCAGTGTGGTCTGGGAGCCCCCAATTAAAAAGCTGTTTCAGAGACCTCTGTGCTGTATGTAATTAACCATTTACTTCTCAATAATCCCTCGGAGCAGGGAACAGGCAGTGTGGCCTCGGTAGCCCCCAATTAAAAAGCTGTTTCAGATACTCTGTGCAGTATATAGTTAGCCATTTACTGCTCAATAATGCCTGGGAGCAGGGGACAGGCAGTGTGGTCCGGGAGCCCCCAATTAAAATGCTGTGTCAGAGAACACTGCGCGTGTATATAGTTAACCATTTACTGCTCAATAATCCCTTGGAGGAGGGGACAGGCAGTGTGGCCTCGCAGCACCCAATGAAAAAGCTGTTTGGGAGACCTCTGTGCTGTATACAGTTAACCATTTACTTCCCAATAATCCCTGGCAGCAGGGGAAAGGCAGTGTGGTTTCAGGAGCCCCCAATTAAATGGCTGTGTCAGAGACCTCTATGCTGTACGTATTTAACCATTTACTGCTCAATAATCCCTGGGAGCAGGGGACAGGCAGTGAGGCCTCGGGAGCTCCCCATAAAAAGCTGTTTCAGAGACCTCTGTGCTATATATAGATAATCATTTACTGCTCAATAATCCATGGGAGCAGGGGACAGACAGTGTGGCCTCGGGAGCCGCCAATTAAAAAAGCTGTTTCAGTGGCCTCTGTGCTGTATATAGTTAACCAATTACTGCTCAATAATCCCTGGGAGCAGGGGACAGGCAGCGTGGCCTCGGGAGCCCCAATTAAAAAGCTGTTTCAGATACTCTGTGCTGTATCTAGTTAACCATTTACTGCTCAATAATCCCTGGGAGCAGGGGTAGGCTGTTTGGCCTTGGGAGTCCCCAATTAAAAAGCTGTTTCAGAGACATTTGTGCCTGTATATAGTTTACCAATTACTGCTCAATAATCCCTGGAAGCAGGGGACAGGCAGAGTGGCCTCGGGAGCCCCCAATTAAAAAGCTGTTTCAGTGACTTCTGCGCCTGTATATAGTTAACCATTTACTGCTCAATAATCCCTGGTAGCAAGGGGCAGGCAGTGTGGTCCGGGAGCACCCATTTAAAAAGCTGTTTCAGAGACCTCTTTGCTGGATATAGTTAACCATTTACTGCTCAATATCCTTCGGAGCAGGGGACAGGCAGTGTAGCCTCGGGTGCCCCCAATTAAAAAGCTGTTTCAGAGACCTCTGTGCTGTATATAGTTAACCATTTACTGCTCAATAATCCCTGGGAGCAGGGGACAGGCAGTGTGGCCTCGGGAGCCCCCAATTAAAAAGCTTTTTCAGAGACCTCTGTGCTGTATATAGTTAACCATTTACTGCTCAATAATCCCTGCGAGCAGGGGACAGGCAGGTTGGCCTCGGCAGCCCCCAATTAAAAAGCTGTTTCCGAGATCTCTGTGCTGTATACAGTTAACCATTTACTGCTCAATAATCCCTGGGAGCAGGGGACAGGCAGTGTGGCCTCGGGAGCCCCCAATTAAAAAGGCTGTTTCAGAGACATCTGTGCTGTACATAGCTACCCATTTACTGCTCAATAATCCCTGGGAGCAGGGGACAGGCAGTGTGGCCTCGGTAGCCCCCAATTAAAATGCTGTTTCAGAGACCTCTGTGCCTGTATATAGTTAACCATTTACTGCTCAATAAACCCTCGGAGCAGGGGACAGGCAGTGTGGTCTTGGAGACCCCAATTAAAAAGCTGTTTCAGAGACGTCTGTGCTGTACAGAGTTATCCATTTACTTCTCAATAATCCCTGGGAGCAGGGGACAGGCAGGTTGGCCTCGGGAGCCCCCAATTAAAAAGCTGTTTCCGAGATCTCTGTGCTGTATACAGTTAACCATTTACTGCTCAATAATACCTGGGAGCAGGGGACAGGCAGTGTGGCCTCGGGAGCCCCCAATTAAAAGGCTGTTTCAGAGTCCTCTGTGCTGTACATAGTTAATCATTTACTGCTCAATAATCCGTGGGAGCAGGGGTCAGGCAGTGTGGTCTCGAGAGCCCCCAATTAAAAAGCTGTTTGGGAGACCTATGTGCTGTATATAGTTAACCATTTACTGCTCAATAATCCCTGGGAGCAGACGACAGGCAGTGTGGCCTCGGGAGCCTCCAGTTAAAAAGGTGTTTCAGATACCTCTGTGCTGTATATAGTTAACCATTTACTGCTCAATAATCCCTGGGAGCAGGGGACAGGCAGTGTGGCTCCGGGAGCACCCAATTAAAATGTTGTTTCAGAGACCTCTGTGCCTGTATATAGTTAACCATTTACTGCTCAATAATCCCTCGGAGCAGGGGACAGGCAGTGTGGTCTGGGAGACACCAATTAAAAAGCTGTTTCAGAGACCTCTGTGCTGTATATAGTTAAGCATTTACTGCTCAATAATCCCTGGGAGCAGGGGACAGGCAGTTTGGCCTTGGGTGCCACCAATTAAAAAGCTGTTTCAGAGACCTCTGTGCTGTATATAGTTAACCATATACTGCTCAATAATCACTGGGAGCAGGGGATAGGCAGTGTGGCCTCGGGGGCCCCCAATTAAAAAGCTGAATCAGAGACCTCTGTGCTGTATGTAATTAACCATTTACTTCTCAATAATCCCTGGGAGCAGGGGACATGCAGTGAGGCCTCGGGAGCCCCCAATTAAAATGCTGTGTCAGAGAACACTGCGCGTGTATATAGTTAACCATTTACTGCTCAATAATCCCTTGGAGCAGGGGAAAGGCAGTGTGTCCTCGCAGCACCCAATGAAAAAGCTGTTTGGGAGACCTCTGTGCTGTATACAGTTAACCATTTACTTCCCAATAATCCCTGGCAGCAGGGGAAAGGCAGTGTGGCTTCAAGAGCCCTCAATTAAATGGCTGTTTCAGAGACCTCTGTGCTGTACAGAGTTAACCATTTACTTCTCAATAATCCCTGGGAGCAGGGGACAGGCAGTGTGGCCTCGGGAGCCCCCAATTAAAAGGCTGTTTCAGAGACCTCTGTGCTGAACATAGTTACCCATTTACTGCTCAATAATCCGTGGGAGCAGGGGTCAGGCAGTGTGGTCTCGAGAGCCCCCAATTAAAAAGCTGTTTCAGAGACCTATGTGCTGTATATAGTTAACCATTTACTGGTCAATAATCCCTGGGAGCAGGGGACAGGCAGCGTGGCCTCGGGAGCACACAGTTAAAAAGGGGTTTCTGAGACCTCTGTGCTGTATATAGTTAACCATTTACTGCTCAATAATCCCTGGGAGCAGGGGACAGGCAGTTCGGCCTCGGGTGCCCAGAATTAAAAAGCTGTTTCAGAGACCTCTGTGCCTGTATATAGTTAACCATTTATTGCTCAATAATCCCTGGGAGCAGGGGACAGGCAGTGAGGCCTCGGGAGCACCCAATTAAAAAGCTGTTTCAGAGGCCTCTGTGCTGTATATAGTTAACCGTGTACTTCCCAATAATCCCTGGGAGCAGTGGACAGCCAGTGAGGCCTTGGGAGTCCCCAATTAAAAAGCTGTTTCAGAGACCTCTGTGCTGTATATAATTAACCATTTACTTCTCACTAATCCCTCGGAGCAGGGGACAGGCAGTGTGGCCTCTGGAGCCCCCAATTAAAAAGCTGTTTCAGAGACCTCTGTGCTGTATATAATTAACCATTTACTTCTCAATAATCCCTGGGAGCAGGGTACAGGCAGTGTGGCATCGGGAGCCCCCAATTAAAAAGCTGTTTCAGAGACCTCTGTTCCTGTATATAGTTAACCAGTTACTGCTCAATAATCCCTCGGAGCAGGGGACAGGCAGTTTGGCCTTGGGAGCCCCCAATTAAAAAGCTGTTTCAGAGACCTCTGTGCTGTATATTGTTACCCATTTACTGCTCAATAATCCGTGGGAGCAGGGGTCAGGCAGTGTGGTCTCGAGAGCCCCCAATTAAAAAGCTCTTTTAGAGACCTATGTGCTGTATATAGTTAACCATTTACTGCTCAATAATCCCTGGGAGCAGTGGATAGGCAGTGTGGCCTCGGGAGCCCCCAGTTAAAAAGGTGTTTCAGATACCTCTGTGCTGTATATAGTTAACCATTTACTGCTCAATAATCCCTGGGAGCAGGGGACAGGCAGTGTGGCCTCGGGAGCCCCCAATTAAAAAGCTGTTTCAGAGTCCTCTGTGCTGTATATAGTTAACCATTTACTGCTCAATAATCCCTGGGAGCAGGGGACAGGCAGTGTGGCTCCGGGAGCCCCCAATTAAAAAGCAGTTTCAGAGACCTCTGTGCTGTATATAGTTAACCATTTACTGCTCAATAATCCCTGGGAGCAGGGGTCAGGCAGTGTGGCCTCAGGAACCCCCAATTAAAAAGCTGTTTCAGAGACCTCTGTGCTGTATATAATTAACTATTTACTGCTGAATAATCCCTGGGAGCAGGGTACAGGCAGTGTGGCCTCGAAAGCTCCCAATTAAGAAGCTGTTTCAGAGACCTCTGTGCTGTATATAATTAAACATTTACTGCTCAATTATCCCTGGGCGCAGGGGACAGGCAGTGTGGCCTCGGGAGCCCCCAATTAAAAAGCTGTTTCAGAAACCTCTGTGCTGTATATAGTTAACCATTTACTGCTCAATAATCCCTCGGAGCAGGGGACAGGCAGTGTGGTCTGGGAGACCCCAATTAAAAAGATGTTTCAGAGACCTCTGTGCTGTATATAGTTAAGCATTTACTGCTCAATAATCCCTGGGAGCAGGGGACAGGCAGTTTGGCCTTGGGAGTCACCAATTAAAAAGCTGTTTCAGAGATCTTTGTGCCTGTATATAGTTAACCATATACTGCTCAATAATCCCTGGGAGCAGGGGTCAGGCAGTGTGGTCCGGGAGCCCCCTATTAAAAAGCTGTTTCAGAGACCTCTGTGCTGTATATAGTTAACCATTTACTGCTCAATAATCCCTGGGAGCAGGGGTCAGGCAGTGTGGCCTCGGGAGCCCCCAGTTAAAAAGTTGTTTGAGAGACCTCTGTGCTGTACGTAGTTAACCATTTACTTCCCAATAATCCCTGGGAGCAGGGTACAGGCAGTGTGGCCTCGGGAGCCCCCAATTAAAAAGCTGTTTCAGAGACCTCTGTTCCTGTATATAGTTAACCATTTACTGCTCAATAATCCCTCGGAGCAGGGGACAGGCAGTTTGGTCTTGGGAGCCCCCAATTAAAAAGCTGTTTCAGAGACATCTGTGCTGTATATTGTTAGCCATTCACTGCTCAATAATCCCTGGGAGCAGGGGACAGGCAGTGTGGTCTGGGAGACCCCAATTAAAAAGCTGTTTCAGAGACCTCTGTGCTGTACAGAGTTATCCATTTACTTCTCAATAATCCCTGGGAGAAGGGACAGGCAGGTTGGCCTCGGGAGACCTCAATTAAAAAGCTGTTTCCGAGATCTCTGTGCTGTATACAGTTAACCATTTACTGCTCAATAATCCCTGGGAGCAGGGGACAGGCAGTGTGGCCTTGGGAGCCCCCAATTAAAAAGCTGTTTCAGAGTCCTCTGTGCTGTACATAGTTACCCATTTACTGCTCAATAATCCGTGGGAGCAGGGGTCAGGCAGTGTGGTCTCGAGAGCCCCCAATTAAAAAGCTCTTTTAGAGACCTATGTGCTGTATATAGTTAACCATTTACTGCTCAATAATCCCTGGGAGCAGGGGATAGGCAGTGTGGCCTCGGGAGCCCCCAGTAAAAAAGGTGTTTCAGATACCTCTGTGCTGTATATAGTTAACCATTTACTGCTCAATAATCCCTGGGAGCAGGGGACAGGCAGTGTGGCCTCGGGAGCCCCCAATTAAAAAGCTGTTTCAGAGGCCTCTGTGCTGTATATAGTTAACCATTTACTGCTCAATAATCCCTGGGAGCAGGGGTCAGGCAGTGTGGCCTCGGGAGCCCATGTAAAAAAGTTGTTTCAGAGACCTCTGTGCTGTACGTAGTTAACCATTTACATCCCAATAATCCCTGGGAGCAGGGGACAGGCAGTGTGGCCTCGGGAGCCCCCAGTTAAAAAGGTGTTTCAGATACTCTGTGCTGTATATAGCTAACCATTTACTGCTCAATAATCGATGGGAGCAGGGGACAGGCAGTGTGGCCTCGGGAGCCCCCAATTAAAAAGCTGTTTCAGAGACTTCTGTGCCTGAATATAGTTAACGATTTACTGCTCAATAATCCCGAGGAGCAGGGGACAGGCAGTGTGGTCTGGGAGACCCCAATTAAAAAGCTGTTTCAGAGACCTCTGTGCTGTATATAGTTAAGCATTTACTGCTCAATAATCCCTGGGAGCAGGGGACAGGCAGTTTGGCCTTGGGAGTCATCAATTAAAAAGATGTTTCAGAGACCTCTGTGCTGTATGTAGTTAACCATTTACTGCTCAATAATCCCTGGGAGCAGGGGACAGGCAGTGTGACCTCGGGAGCCCCCAATTAAAAAGCTGTTTCAGATACTCTGTGCTGTATATAGTTAACCATTTACTGCTCAATAATTCCTGGGAGCAGGGGACAGGCAGTGTGGTCCGGGAGCCCCTAATTAAAAAGCTGTTTCAGAGACGTCTGTGCTGTATATAGTTAACCATTTACTGCTCAATAATCCCTGGGAGCAGGGGACAGGCAGTGTGGCCTCGCAGCACCCAATGAAAAAGCTGTTTGGGAGACCTCTGTGCTGTATACAGTTAACCATTTACTTCCCAATAATCCCTGGCAGCAGGGGAAAGGCAGTGTGGCTTCAAGAGCCCGCAATTAAATGGCTGTTTCAGAGACCTCTGTGCTGTACGTATTTAACCATTTACTGCTCAATAATCCCTGGGAGCAGGGGTCAGGCACTGAGGCCTCGGGAGCTCCCAGTTAAAATGGTGTTTCAGATACTCTGTGCTGTATAGTTAACCATTTACTGCTCAATAATCCCTGGGGATAGGGGACAGGCAGTGTGGACTCGGGAGCCCCCAATTAAAAAGCTGTTTCAGAGACCTCTGTGCCTGTATAAAGTTAACCATTTACTGCTCAATAAACCCTGGGAGCAGGGGACAGGCAGTGTGGTCCGGGAACCCACAATTAAAAAGCTGCTTCAGAGTCCTCTGTGCAGTATATAATTAATCATTTACTTCTCAATAATCCCTGGGAGCAGGGAGCAGATAGTGTGGCCTCGGGAGCCCCCAATTAAAAAGTGTTTCAGAGACCTCTGTGCTGTATATAGTTAACCATTTACTGCTCAATAATCCCTGGGAGCAGTGGACAGACAGTGTGGCTTCGGGAGTCCCCAATTAAAAAGCTGTTTCAGAGACCTCTGTGCTGTATGTAGTTAACCAATTACTGCTCAATAATCCCTGGGAGCAGGGGTAGGCTGTTTGGCCTTGGGAGTCCCCAATTAAAATGCTGTTTCAGAGACCTTTGTGCTGTATATAGTTAACCAATTACTGCTCAATAATCCCTGGAAGCAGGGGAAGGCAGTTTGGCCTCGGGAGCCCCCAAGTAAATACCTGTTTCAGAGACCTCTATGCTCTATATAGTTAACCGTGTACTTCCCAATAATCCCTGGGAGCAGGAGACAGGTAGTTTGGCCTCGGGTGCCCCCAATTAAAAAGCTGTTTCAGAGACCTCTATGCTGTACGTAGTTAACCAATTACTTCCCAATAATCCCTGGGAGCAGGGGACAGGCAGTGTGGCCTCGGGAGCCCCCAGTTAAAAAGGTGTTTCAGATACTGTGTGCTGTATATAGTTAACCATCTACTGCTCAATAATCGATGGGAGCAGGGGACAGGCAGTGTGGCCTCGGGAGCCCCAATTAAAAAGCTGTTTCAGAGACTTCTGTGCCTGAATATGGTTAACCATTTACTGCTCAATAATCCCTAGGAGCAGGGGACAGGCAGTGTGGCCTCGGGAGCCCCCAATTAAAAAGCTGTTTCAGAGACCTCTGTGCTGTATATAATTAACCATTTACTTCTCAATAATCCCTGGGAGCAGGGGACAGGCAGTGTGGCTCCGGGAGCCCCCAATTAAAATGCTGTTTCAGAGACCTCTGTGCCTGTATATAGTTAACCATTTACTGCTCAATAATCCCTGGGAGAAGGGGACAGGCAGTGTGGCTCCGGGAGCCCCCAATTAAAAAGCTGTTTCAGAGACCTCTGTGCTGTATATAGTGAACCATTTACTGCTCAATAATCCCTGGGAGCAGGGGACAGGCAGTGTGGCCTCGGGAGCCCCCAATTAAAAAGCTGTTTCAGAGAGCTCTGGGCTGTATATAATTAACCATTTACTGCTCAATTATCCCTGGGCGCAGGGGACAGGCAATGTGGCCTCGGGAGCCCCCAATTAAAAAGCTGTTTCAGAAACCTCTGTGCTGTATGTAATTAACCATTTACTTCTTGTAGCGCACAATGACTTACGAGAGAGACGAGTAGAGATGAAGTCGATGAGGCTTTATTAAGCGAGACTTGTCCCCAGCAGTTCAGCAACTAATGGAGCGGCGGGGAGAAGCTCGTGTCCTTATACTCCCCCTTCAGGGCGGAGCCAGGAGTCAACAGCCAACCAGGACCCGGGATCTGTCAGCCAATAGCATCACGGCTTCACCGTCCCACATGACCCCTAATACATACTACCACATTCACCCCTTGTTAAAAATGAACCCGGCGGGGTGGTGGTTCGCATGGTGGTAGGGGTTTACAAGGCTGATCCTGGGAGGAAAATTTTGGGCATGTCATTACAGTTTTAGCCCTACACTGGGCTATGTACAAGGTTTGTGAAACTATTTCCAATATTAGTAAGTGAAAATGTTTTTGTTACAGTCCAACAACGTTCTTGGTGTCACGCCGATGCCACGAGTCGAGCGGGCGGTCTGGTCTTCCTTGTCGATCGCCTCAGCCCCGGTGGTGGTGCAGGTGCTTGTTCGGGCGTTGTCGTCTCCGGGAGCTTTACGGTGTCTGCTTCTGCTTCACTCCTGGTCGGACATGGGAGGAGGACCGATCCTCCCGGGAAGGGGGCGGTTGCGGGGTGCGCCGGTGGCAGGGAGGGGGTGATCGGTGTCGGGGGGGGTGTGTGTGTTGCCGGCGGGCACCAGGTCTCGCAGGGAGACCGTGTCCTTTCGGCCGTCGGGGTACTCCACGTCGGCGTACTGCGGTTTCGCGTGGAGGAGGTGAACCCTCTCGACCAACGGGTCCGACTTGTGCGCCCGCACATGTTTCCGGAGCAAGATGGGACCTGGGGCCGCCAGCCAGGTCGGCAGCGACGTTCCAGAGGAGGACCTCCTAGGGAAGACAAGGAGGCGCTCATGGGGCGTTTGGTTAGTGGTGGTACACAGCAGCGACCGGATGGAGTGGAGAGCGTCCGGGAGGACCTCCTGCCACCGGGAAACGGGGAGATCCTTGGACCGTAGGGCCAGTAGGACGGTCTTCCAGACCGTGCCGTTCTCCCTCTCTACTTGCCCGTTCCCCCGGGAGTTGTAGCTGGTCGTCCTGCTCGAGGCTATGCCCTTGCTGAGCAGGAACTGGCGCAGCTCGTCACTCATGAAGGAGGACCCCCTGTCGCTATGGATATATGCGGGGCAACCGAACAGTGTGAATATGGTGCCAAGGGCTTTAATGACTGTGGCCGCTGTCATGTCGGGGCAGGGGATGGCGAAGGGGAAACGGGAGTACTCGTCCACCACGTTCAGGAAGTATGCGTTGCGGTCGGTGGAGGGGAGGGGCCCTTTGAAATCCAGACTGAGGCGTTCAAAGGGACGGGAAGCCTTGATCAGGTGCGCTCTATCCGGCCTGAAAAAGTGCGGTTTGCACTCTGCGCAGATGTGGCAGTTCCTGGTGACTGTACGGACCTCCTCCACAGAGTAGGGGAGGTTGCGGGACTTGATGAAATGGTAGAACCGAGTGACCCCCGGGTGGCAGTGGTCCTCATGGAGGGCTTGGAGACGGTCTATTTGTGCGTTGGCACATGTGCCGCGGGATAGGGCGTCGGACGGCTCGTTCAGCAATCCGGGACGGTACAAGATCTCGTAGTTGAAGGTGGAGAGCTCGATCCTCCACCTTAAGATCTTGTCATTTTTAATTTTGCCCCGCTGTGCACTATCGAACATGAAAGCTACCGACCGTTGGTCAGTGAGGAGAGTGAATCTCCTGCCGGCCAGGTAATGCCTCCAATGTCGCACAGCTTCCACTGTGGCCTGGGCCTCCTTTTCCACTGAGGAGTGGCGGATTTCTGAGGCGTGGAGGGTTCGGGAGAAAAAGGCCACGGGTCTGCCCGCTTGGTTAAGGGTGGCCGCCAGAGCTACGTCGGAGGCGTCGCTCTCGACCTGGAAGGGGAGGGACTCGTCGATGGCGTGCATCGTGGCCTTTGCGATATCCGCTTTGATGCGGCTGAAGGCCTGGCGAGCCTCTGTCTACAGAGGGAAGGTAGTGGCCTGTATTAGGGGGCGGGCCTTGTCTGCATACTGGGGGACCCACTGGGCGTAATATGAAAAGAACCCCAGGCAACGTTTCAGGGCTTTGGAGCAGTGGGGAAGGGGAAATTCCATGAGGGGGCGCATGGGGTCGGGGCCTGTTATCCCATTGCGCACTACGTATCCCAGGATGGCTAGCCGGTTTGTGCTAAAAACGTACTTTTCCTCGTTGTATGTGAGGTTCAAGGCTTTAGCGGTCTGGAGGAATTTTGGAGGTTGGCGTCGTGGTCCTGCTGATCGTGGCCGCAGATGGTTACGTTGTTGAGATACGGGAACGTGGCCTGCAACCCGTGTTGATCAACCATTCGGTCCATCTCCCGTTGGAAGACCGAGACCCCGTTCGTGACACTAAATGGGACCCTTAGGAAGTGGTATAGACGCCCGTCTGCCTCGAAGGCTGTGTACTTGCGGTCACCTGGGCGGATGGGGAGCTGGTGGTAGGCGGACTTGAGGTCCACGGTGGAGAAAACCTTATACTGGGCAATCCGATTTACCATGTCGGATATGCGGGGGAGAGGGTACGCATCTCGCTGTGTGTACCTGTTGATGGTCTGGCTATAGTCTATGACCATCCTTTGCTTTTCCCCGGTCTTTACGACTACCACCTGGGCTCTCCAGGGACTATTGCTGGCCTGGATTATGCCTTCCTTCAGCAACCGCTGGACTTCAGACCGAATAAATATCCGGTCCTGGGCGCTGTACCATCTGCTCCTAGTGGCGACGGGTTTGCAATCCGGGGTGAGGTTTGCAAACAAGGACGGCGGTTCAACCTTGATAGTTGCGAGGCCGCAGATAGTGAGTGTGGGTATTGGGCCGCCGAATTGGAACGTTAGGCTCTGCTGGTTCCACTGGAAATCTAATCCCAGTAATGTGGGCGCACAGAGTTGGGGAAGGACGGAGAGCCTGTAGTTTTTAAACTCCCTCCCTTGCACCGTGAGGTTCGCGATGCAGAACCCTTTGATCTCTACGGAGTGGGATCCTGCAACTAGGGAAATCTTTTGCGTACTTGGATGGATGGTCAGAAAACAGCGTCTTACCGTGTCGGGGTGGATGAAACTTTCGGTGCTCGTGGAGTCGATCAGGCATGGTGTCTCGTGTCCGTTGATCAGCACCATTGTTGTCGTCGTCTGGAGCGTCCGGGGCCGTGATTGATCCAGTGTCACCGAAGCCAGTCGTGGTCGAAGTGTCTCAGCGTCTTCTTCGGACCCCGTGGAGCCGTCGATGCTGGGGTCCTTTGTTGTCATCCAAGATGGCGGCGTCCATGAATCGCATGTGGCCGGGGGTGGACAAAATGGCCGCCCCCATGGATCGCACGTGGTCAGGGGTGGACAAAATGGCCGCCCCCATGAATCGCACGTGGCTGGGGAGTCACAAGATGGCAGCGCCCATCCTCCCCTCGTGGTGCCCGGGACCCAAAATGGCGGCGCCCGCGGGTCGCACATGGGGTGCTGGCAGGGGGGGGGGGGTTGGGGAGCGTTTGGGATGCGCTGGGCTTGTTCTTATCCGGGGATTGCGGCGACCCCCCGGGACCGGCACACAGCCGCGTAATGGCCCTTCTTGCCGCAGCTTTTGCAAATAGCTGCACGGGCTGGGCAGCGCTGCCAGGGGTGTTTCGCTTGCCCGCAGAAATAGCAGCGGGCCCCCCGGGATGATCTGGCGCTTTAACCGCGCAAGCCTGTGAGGGAGGGGGGTGGTTTGTTGCGACGGGGGTCCACGGAGCCCAAGGGGATGCCGCGCGGTCGGGGCCGTAGGCGCGGGCGTTTTGTGAGGCCACATCTAGGGAAGCTGCAAGGGCCCGTGCCTCTGAGAGTCCTAGCGACTCTCTTTCTAAAAGTCTTTGTCGGATTTGGGGAGGGTTCATACCTGCCACAAACGCATCGCAAATTAACATGTCCTAGTGTTCGATCGCGTTCACCAGCGGGCAGCTGCAGCCCCATCCCAGAATTAGCAGCGCGGCGTAGAATTCCTCTAACAATTCTCCGGGACTTTGCCGTCTCGTTGCGAGTTGGTAGCTCGCGTAGACCTGGTTCACGGGGCGAACGTAGATGCTCTTCAGTGCTGCGAGCGCCGTCTGGAAATCCTCTGCGTCTTCTATGAGAGGGTAAATCTCCGTGCTTACCCTCGAGTGCAGGACCTGCAGTTTCTGGTCTTCTGTGATCCGGCCGGGGGCCGTTCGGAGGTAGGCCTCGAAACAAGTCTGCCAGTGTTTAAATACTGCTGCCGAGTTCGCTGCGTGGGGGCTGATCCGCAGGCATTCCGGGACGATCCGGAGATCCATAGTCCTTTAAGCTCGCTTAATAAATTGTAGCGCACAATGACTTACGAGAGAGACGAGTAGTGATGAAGTCGATTCAGGCTTTATTAAGCGAGACTTGTCCCCAGCAGTTCAGCAACATAATGAAGCGGCGGAGAGAAGCTTGGGTTCTTATACTCCGCCTTCAGGGCGGAGCTAGGGGTCAACAGCCAACCAGGACCCGGGATCTGTCAGCCAACAGCATCACGGCTTCACAGTCCCACATGACCCCTAATACACACGACCACACTTCTCAATAATACCTGGGAGCAGGGGACAGACAGTGTGGCCTCGGGAGCCCCAATTAAAAAGCTGTTTCAGAGAGCTCTGTGCTGTATATAGTTAACCATTTACTGCTCAATAATCCCTGGGAGCAGGGGACAGGTAGTGTGGCCTCCAATTAAAAAGCTGTTTCAGAGACCTCTGTGCTGTATGTAGTTAACCAGTTACTTGTCAATAATCTTTGGGAGCAGGGGACAGGCAGTGTGGTCTCGGGAGCCCCAATTAAAAAGCTGTTTCAGAGACCTCTGCGCCTGCATATAGCTAACCATTTACTGCTCAATAATCCCTGGGAGCAGGGGACAGGCAGTGTGGCCTCGGGAGCCCCCAATTAAAAAGCTGTTTCAGAGACCTCTGAGCTTGTATATAGTTAACCATTTACTGCTCAATAATCCCTGGAGCAGGGGTCAGGCAGTGTGACCTCGGGAGACCCCAATTAAAAAGCTGTTTCAGAGACCTCTGTGCCTGTATATAGTTAACCATTTCCTGCTCAATAATCCCTCGGAGCAGGGGACAGGCAGTGTGGCCTCGGGAGCCCCCAATTAAAAAGCTGTTTCAGAGACTTCTGTGCTGTATAAAATTAACCATTCACTGCTCAATAATCCCAGGGAGCAGGGGTCAGGCAGTGTGGCCTCCGGAGCCCCCAATTAAAAAGCTGTGTCAGAGACCTCTGTGCCTGTATATTGTTAACCATTTACTGCTCAATAATCCCTGGGAGCAGGGGACAGGCAGTGTGGCCTCGGGAGCTCCCAATTAAAAAGCTGTTTCAGAGACCTCTGTGCTGTATATAGTTAACCATTTACTGCTCAATAATCCCTGGGAGCAGGGGACAGGCAGTGTGGCCTCGGGAGCCCCCAATTAAAAAGCTGTGTCAGAGACCTCTGTGCTGTATATAGTTAACTATTTACTGCTCAATAATCCCTTTGGATTTCGGCGGCAGCGGTGCGCAGGGGCCTTCTTGGAGGTCAAGGATTGGAGGTGGAGGAGCAGTCTCTGTCAGCGAGGGAACCTGAGAACATCTCAGAAGGTAAGCAAGTGATTTTTACTTTTATACCTGTTTTTCAAATTGTGTGTGTCGGGGGGAAACTGAAGTGACATCACAGAAAAGCTGTGACCTGAGTGGCTGGTTGGGATTCTAACCTAAATTTTTTTGAGTATTTGGGATCTAATTAAACATAATAACTTAATTATAATTTAGAGGATATCTAAGCCAGAGATCGGAGAATATTATAGTTAGCTATCGCATTTCTATTAGAAATCTAGTGCTAGGAAACAGATAGTTGACAGTAACTTTGAAATTTAAAAAAAGTATTATAAAAAAAAAAAAGACAAATTTTAATTTTAATTAATTGACGCAATGTCAGTTAGAGGGGTGCTGTGCTCTGACTGTGAGATGTGGCAGGTCCGGGAGGCTTCCAGTGTCCCGGATGGCTTCATCTGCAGAAAGTGCACCCAACTGCAGCTCCTCACAGACCGCATGGTTCGGTTGGAGCAGCAATTGGATGCACTTAGGAGCATGCAGGTGGCGGAAAGCGTCATAGATCGCAGTTATGTAAGTGTGGTCACACCCAAGGTGCAGGCAGAGAAATGGGTGACCACCAGAAAGGGCAGGCAGTCAGTGCAGGAATCCCCTGTGGTTGTCCCCCTCTCGAACAGATATACCCCTTTGGATACTGTCGGGGGGGATAGCCTATCAGGGGAAAACAGCAGCAGCCAGAGCAGTGGCACCACGGCTGGCTCTGATGTTCAGAAGGGAGGGTCAAAGCGCAGAAGAGTAATAGTTATAGGGGACTCTATAGTCAGGGGCACAGATAGGCGCTTCTGTGGACGTGAAAGAGACTCCAGGATGGTATGTTGCCTCCCTGGTGCCAGGGTCCAGGATGTCTCCGAACGGGTAGAGGGAATCCTGAAGGGGGAGGGCAAACAGGCAGAGGTCGTTGTACATATTGGTACTAACGACATAGGCAGGAAGGGGCATGAGGTCCTGCAGCAGGAGTTCAGGGAGCTAGGCAGAAAGTTAAAAGACAGGACCTCGAGGGTTGTAATCTCGGGATTACTCCCTGTGCCACGTGCCAGTGAGGCTAGAAATAGGAAGATAGAGCAGACAAACATGTGGCTAAACAGCTGGTGTAGGAGGGAGGGTTTCTGTTATCTGGACCACTGGGAGCTCTTCCGGGGCAGGTGTGACCTGTATAAGATGGACGGGTTGCATCTAAACCGGAGAGGCATAAATATCCTGGCCGCGAGGTTTGCTAGTGTCACACGGGAGGGTTTAAACTAGTATGGCAGGGGGGTGGGCACGGGAGCAATAGGTCAGAAGGTGAGAGCATTGAGGGAGAACTAGGGAATAGGGACAGTGTGGCTCTGAGGCAGCGCAGACGGGGAGAAGTTGCTGAACACAGCGGGTCTGGTGGCCTGAAGTGCATATGTTTTAATGCAAGGAGCATTACGGGTAAGGCAGATGAACTTAGAGCTTGGATTACTACTTGGAACTATGATGTTGTTGCCATTACAGAGACCTGGTTGAGGGAAGGGCAGGATTGGCAGCTAAACGTTCCAGGATTTAGATGTTTCAGGCGGGATAGAGGGGGATGTAAAAGGGGAGGCGGAGTTGCGCTACTTGTTCAGGAGAGTATCACAGCTATACAGCGAGAGGACACCTCAGAGGGCAGTGAGGCTATATGGGTAGAGATCAGGAATAAGAAGGGTGCAGTCACAATGTTGGGGGTATACTACAGGCCTCCCAACAGCCAGCGGGAGAAAGAGGAGCAGATAGGTAGACAGATTTTGGAAAAGAGTAAAAACAACAGGGTTGTGGTGATGGGAGACTTCAACTTCCCCAATATTCACTGGGACTCACTTAGTGCCAGGGGCTTAGACGGGGCAGAGTTTGTAAGGAGCATCCAGGAGGGCTTCTTAAAACAATATGTAAACAGTCCAACTAGGGAAGGGGCGGTACTGGACCTGGTATTGGGGAATGAGCCCGGCCAGGTGGTAGATGTTTCAGTAGGGGAGCATTTCGGTAACAGTGACCACAATTCAGTAAGTTTTAAAGTACTGGTGGACAAGGATAAGAGTGGTCCGAGGATGAATGTGCTAAATTGGGGGAAGGCTAATTATAACAATATTAGGCGGGAACTGAAGAACATAGATTGGGGGCGGATGTTTGAGGGCAAATCAACATCTGACATGTGGGAGGCTTTCAAGTGTCAGTTGAAAGGAATACAGGACAGGCATGTTCCTGTGAGGAAGAAAGATAAATACGGCAATTTTCGGGAACCTTGGATGACGAGTGATATTGTAGGCCTCGTCAAAAAGAAAAAGGAGGCATTTGTCAGGGCTAAAAGGCTGGGAACAGACGAAGCCTGTGTGGCATATAAGGAAAGTAGGAAGGAACTTAAGCAAGGAGTCAGGAGGGCTAGAAGGGGTCATGAAAAGGCATTGGCAAATAGGGTTAAGGAAAATCCCAAGGCTTTTTACACTTACATAAAAAGTAAGAGGGTAGCCAGGGAAAGGGTTGGCCCACTGAAGGATAGGCAAGGGAATCTATGTGTGGAGCCAGAGGAAATGGGCGAGGTACTAAATGAATACTTTGCATCAGTATTCACCAAAGAGAAGGAATTGGTAGATGTTGAGTCTGGAGAAGGGGGTGTAGATAGCCTGGGTCACATTGTGATCCAAAAAGACGAGGTGTTGGGTGTCTTAAAAAATATTAAGGTAGATAAGTCCCCAGGGCCGGATGGGATCTACCCCAGAATACTGAAGGAGGCTGGAGAGGAAATTGCTGAGGCCTTGACAGAAATCTTTGGATCCTCGCTGTCTTCAGGGGATGTCCCGGAGGACTGGAGAATAGCCAATGTTGTTCCTCTGTTTAAGAAGGGTGGCAGGGATAATCCCGGGAACTACAGGCCGGTGAGCCTTACTTCAGTGGTAGGGAAATTACTGGAGAGAATTCTTCGAGACAGGATCTACTCCCATTTGGAAGCAAATGGACGTATTAGTGAGAGGCAGCACGGTTTTGTGAAGGGGAGGTCGTGTCTCACTAACTTGATAGAGTTTTTCGAGGAGGTCACTAAGATGATTGATGCAGGTAGGGCAGTAGATGTTGTCTATATGGACTTCAGTAAGGCCTTTGACAAGGTCCCTCATGGTAGACTAGTACAAAAGGTGAAGTCACACGGGATCAGGGGTGAACTGGCAAGGTGGATACAGAACTGGCTAGGCCATAGAAGGCAGAGGGTAGCAATGGAGGGATGCTTTTCTAATTGGTGGGCTGTGACCAGTGGTGTTCCACAGGGATCAGTGCTGGGACCTTTGCTCTTTGTAGTATATATAAATGATTTGGAGGAAAATGTAACTGGTCTGATTAGTAAGTTTGCAGACGACACAAAGGTTGGTGGAATTGCGGATAGCGATGAGGACTGTCTGAGGATACAGCAGGATTTAGATTGTCTGGAGACTTGGGCGGAGAGATGGCAGATGGAGTTTAACCTGGACAAATGTGAGGTAATGCATTTTGGAAGGGCTAATGCAGGTAGGGAATATACAGTGAATGGTAGAACCCTCAAGAGTATTGAAAGTCAAAGAGATCTAGGAGTACAGGTCCACAGATCACTGAAAGGGGCTACACAGGTGGAGAAGGTAGTCAAGAAGGCATACGGCATGCTTGCCTTCATTGGCCGGGGCATTGAGTATAAGAATTGGCAAGTCATGTTGCAGCTGTATAGAACCTTAGTTAGGCCACACTTGGAGTATAGTGTTCAATTCTGGTCGCCACACTACCAGAAGGATGTGGAGGCTTTACAGAGGGTGCAGAAGAGATTTACCAGAATGTTGCCTGGTATGGAGGGCATAAGCTATGAGGAGCGATTGAATAAACTCGGTTTGTTCTCACTGGAACGAAGGAGGTTGAGGGGCGACCTGATAGAGGTATACAAAATTATGAGGGGCATAGACAGAGTGGATAGTCAGAGGCTTTTCCCCAGGGTAGAGGGGTCAATTACTAGGGGGCATAGGTTTAAGGTGAGAGGGGCAAAGTTTAGAGTAGATGTACGAGGCAAGTTTTTTACGCAGAGGGTAGTGGGTGCCTGGAACTCACTACCGGAGGAGGTAGTGGAGGCAGGGACGATAGGGACATTTAAGGGGCATCTTGACAAATATATGAATAGGATGGGAATAGAAGGATACGGACCCAGGAAGTGTAGAAGATTGTAGTTTAGTCGGGCAGTATGGTCGGCACGGGCTTGGAGGGCCGAAGGGCCTGTTCCTGTGCTGTACATTTCTTTGTTCTTTGTTCTTTGTTCTTTGACAGGCAGTTTGGCCTCCGGAGCCCCCAATTAAAAAGCTGTTTCAGTGACCTCTGTGCCTGTATATTGTTAACCATTTACTGCTCAATAATCCCTGGGAGCAGGGGACAGGCAGTGTGGCCTCGGGAGCTCCCAATTAAGAAGCTGTTTCAGAGACCTCTGTGCTGTATATAGTTAACCATTTACTGCTCAATAATCCCTGGGAGCAGGGGACAGGCAGTTTGGCCTCGGGAGCTCCCAATTAAAAAGCTGTTTCAGAGACCTCTGTGCTGTATATAGTTAACCATTTACTGCTCAATAATCCCTGGGAGCAGGGGACAGGCAGTGTGGCCTTGGGAGCCCCCAATTAAAAAACTGTTTCAGAGGCCTCTGTGCTGTATATAATTAACCATTTACTTCTCAATAATCCCTGAGAGGAGCGGCCGGATTGCAGAAGATCCTCTGGAGCAGCGGCAAGGAAGGGAAGCTCGAAGCAAGATGGCGTCGGAAGGTGGCCGCTTGTTATGGGGCCCGGAGCAACAAGAGTTCCTACGGCGCTGTGTGGAAGAGCTGAAGAAGGAGCTGAAGAAGGAGCTGTTGGCCCCGATATTACAGGTGATTGAAGGGCTAAAGGAGGAGCAGAGGACCCAGGAGCTGGAGCTTCGGGTCGTGAAGGCAAAGACTGCTGAAAACGAAGATGAAATACAGGGCCTGGTGGTGAAGACAGAGACGCACGAGGCACAGCACAAAAGGTGTGTGGAGAGGTTGGAAGCACTGGAGAATAATTCGAGGAGGAAGAATGTAAGAGTCCTGGGTCTTCCCGAAGGCGCAGAGGGGGCGGACGTCGGGGCATATGTAAGCACGATGCTTCCCTCGCTAATTGGATCGGAGGCCCCGACGGGCCCCTTGGAGGTGGAGGGAGCTTATCGAGTTCTGGCGCGAAGACCAAAGGCTGGAGAAATACCTCGAGCTATAGTGGTGAGGTTTCACCGCTACAACGACAGAGAGACGGTCCTAAGATGGGCCAAGAAAACTCGGAGCTGTAGGTGGGAGAATGCGGTGATCCGCGTATACCAGGATTGGAGTGCGGAGGTGGCGAGAAGGAGGGCAAGTTTCAATCGGGCTAAGGCGGTGCTTCACAAAAAGGTTCAATTTGGAATGTTACAACCGGCGAGACTGTGGGTCACATACCACGGGAAGCACCACTCCTTTGAGACGGCAGAAGAGGCGTGGACATTCATAGTGGACGAGAAGCTGGAATAGTCTGGCGAGAGAAAGAGCTTCTGGGATAAAGTGGTGGGGTGACTATGTGGGACGAGGAGGGGGAAGGGGGAGAATGATTTTTCAATTTGTTAATTCTTCGACCCTGTAACTTTTCTCTCTTCCCCTCGTTGGGGGTGGGGGGAGGGGGTGGAGTATGAGGAACTGTGGGCGCCATGGGAAGGAAAGGGGAAGGAGAAGGGAAATGCGCCACTAGGGGCGGGGCCGAGTGGGAAACGCGGGCTTTGTTCCCGCGCTATGGTAATTGTGGCGGGAACGGGGACGCAGGAAGGAGGGGGCCTCGCACAGTGAGGGGCCGAGGACAAGGGGGGAAGCCGAGGTCAGCCAGAGTTCGCTGACTTCTGGGAGCAACATGGGGGGTGCAACTGCGCTAGAGGGGGATCTAGCGGAGGGGGGGGGTAACTGCGTTGCTGCTGCTAAGGAGAAGGGAGAGCTGTTATGGGATGGGGTGGTCGAGGTGGGGGGGCACCGTCGGGGGGATATACGGGTACGTGGGAACCGGGTGGGGAGCTGGGTTAAAAAAGGGGATGGCTAGTCGACAAGGGGGGGGGTAAAGAGCCCCCCAACCCGGCTGATCACGTGGAACGTGAGAGGGCTGAACGGGCCGATTAAAAGGGCACGGGTACTCGCACACCTAAAGAAATTAAAGGCAGATGTGGTTATGTTGCAGGAGACGCATCTGAAACTGATAGACCAGGTCAGACTACGTAAAGGATGGGTGGGACAGGTCTTTCATTCGGGTTTAGATGCGAAGAACAGGGGGGTGGCTATCTTAGTGGGGAAACGGGTACTGTTTGAGGCAAAGACCAGAGTGGCGGATAGTGGGGGTAGATACGTGATGGTGAGTGGCAGATTGCAAGGGGAGGCGGTGGTTCTGGTGAACGTGTACGCCCCGAACTGGGATGATGCAAACTTTATGAGGCATATGTTGGGACGTATCCCGGACCTGGAGGCGGGAAAGTTGGTAATGGGGGGAGACTTCAATACAGTGCTTGATCCAGGGCTGGACCGATCGAGGTCCAGGACCGGGAGGAGGCCGGCAGCGGCCAGGGTGCTCAAGGACTTCATGGAGCAGATGGGAGGGGTAGACCCCTGGAGATTTAGTAGACCTAGGAGTAAGGAGTTCTCGTTTTTCTCCCATGTTCACAAGGTATATTCACGGATAGACTTTTTTGTCTTGGGAAGGGCACTGATTCCGAAGGTGACAGGGATGGAGTATACGGCCATAGCCATTTCGGACCATGCTCCACATTGGGTACACCTGGAGGTAGGAGAGGAAAAAGAACAGCACCCACTCTGGAGACTGGATATGGGCTTATTGGCGGATGAGCGGGTATGTCTAAGGGCGAGGGGGTGCATCGAAAGGTACTTGGAGCTTAACGACAACGGAGAAGTTCAGGTGGGAGTGGTCTGGGAGGCGTTGAAGGCGGTGGTCAGAGGGGAACTGATATCCATAAGGGCACATAAAGGGAAGCAAGAGGGTAAAGAAAGGGAGCGATTGTTGAGAGAACTTCTGAGGGTGGACAGGCAATATGCAGAGGCACCGGAGGAGGGACTGTACAGGGAAAGACAAAGGTTACATGTGGAATTTGACCTGCTGACCACGGGTAAGGCAGAGGCACAGTGGAGGAGGGCACAGGGTGTACAGTATGAGTATGGAGAGAAGGCGAGTCGGCTACTGGCCCAACAATTGAGGAAGAGGGGAGCAGCGAGGGAGATAGGTGGGGTGAGAGATGAGGAGGGAGAGATGGAACGGGGAGCGGAGAGAGTGAACGGGGTGTTCAAGGCATTCTATGAGAGGTTATATAAGTCTCAGCCCCCGGAAGGGAAGGAGGGAATGATGTGTTTCCTGGATCAGCTGGAATTCCCGAAGGTGGAGGAGCAGGAGAGGGCGGGACAGGGAGCACAGATTGAGATGGAGGAGGTGGTAAAGGGGATTGGGAGCATGCAGGCGGGGAAGGCCCCGGGACCGGATGGGTTCCCGGTGGAATTTTATAGGAAATATATGGACCTACTTGCCCGCTTTTGACGAGAACCTTTAATGAGGCCAGGGAAAGGGGGAAGTTGCCCCCGACTATGTCGGAGGCGACGATATCGCTCCTTTTGAAGAAGGAAAAAGACCCGCTGCAGTGTGGGTCCTACAGGCCCATTTCCCTTTTCAACGTAGATGCTAAGCTCCTGGCCAAGGTGATGGCGACGAGGATAGAGGATTGTGTCCCGGGGGTGGTCCACGAGGATCAAACTGGGTTAGTTAAGGGGAGACAGCTGAACACGAACATACGGAGGCTGCTAGGGGTGATGATGATGCCCCCACCAGAGGGGGAGGCGGAGGTAGTGGTGGCGATGGACGCCGAGAAAGCATTCGACAGAGTGAAGTGGGACTGTCTGTGGGAAGTGTTGAGGAGATTTGGCTTTGGAGAAGGGTTTATTGGATGGGTACAGCTGCTCTCTAGGGCCCCGGTGGCAAGTTTGGTCACGAACAGGCAGAGATCTGACTACTTCCGTCTTTATAGAGGGACGAGGCAGGGGTGTCCCCTGTCTCCGTTACTGTTTGCATTGGCAATTGAGCCCCTGGCCATAGCATTGAGGGGCTCCAGGAAGTGGAGGGGAGTGCCCAGGGGAGGAGAAGAACACCGGGAATCTGTATGCAGATGATTTATTGCTGTATGTTGCGGACCCGGTGGAGGGGATGCCTGAGATAATGCGGACACTCAGGGAGTTTGGGGAATTCTCAGGGTACAAATTGAATACGGGGAAGAGTGAGTTGTTTGTGGTGCATCCGGGGGAGCAGAGCAGGGGAATAGATGATTTACCGCTGAGGAAGGTAACAAGAGATTTCCGGTACTCAGGGATTCAGATAGCCAGGAGTTGGGGAACCTTACATAGGCTTAATCTAACACCATTGGTGGAACAGATGGAGGAGGATTTGAAGAGATGGGACATGGTGCCCCTGTCACTGGTGGGTAGGGTGCAGGCGGTTAAAATGGTAGTCCTCCCGAGATTTCTTTTTGTGTTTCAGTGCCTCCCGGTGATGGTCACGAAGGCCTTTTTCAAGAGAATCGAGAAAAGTGTCATGAGTTTTGTGTGGGCTGGGAAGACCCTGAGAGTGAGGAGGGGGTTTTTGGAGCGTAGCAGGGATAGGGGGGGGGGGGACTGGCACTACCGAGCCTAAGTGAGTACTATTGGGCCGCCAATATCTCAATGGTGTGTAAGTGGATGGGAGAAGGGGAGGGAGCGGCGTGGAAGAGATTGGAGATGGCGTCCTGCAAAGGAACCAGCCTAAAAGCACTGGCGACGGCGCCGTTGCCGTTCTCCCCGAAGAAATACACCACAAGTCCAGTGGTGGTGGCAACACTGAAAATTTGGGGGCAGTGGAGACGGCATAGGGGAAGGACGGGAGCCTCGGTGCGGTCCCCGATAAGAAATAACCATAGGTTTGTCCCGGGGAGAATAGATGGGGGATTTAGAACATGGCAGAGAGCTGGGATTGTACAACTGAGGGATCTGTTCCTGGACGGGACGTTTGCGAGTCTGGGAGCACTGACGGAAAAATACAGGTTGCCCCAAGGGAATGAATTTCGATACATGCAACTGAGGGCTTTTGCGAGGCAACAGGGGAGGGAATTTCTGCAGCTCCCGACGCAGGAGATTCAGGATAGAGTGATCTCAGAGACATGGGTGGGGGATGGTAGGGTGTCAGATATATACAGGGAAATGAGAGATGAGGGGGAGATAATGGTGGATGAGCTGAAGGGGAAATGGGAAGAAGAGCTGGGGGAAGAGATTGAAGAGGGGCTGTGGGCAGATGCCCTACGTAGGGTAAACTCATCGTCCTCGTGCGCCAGGCTAAGCCTGATAAAGTTCAAGGTTTTGCACAGGGAGCATATGCCCGGAGCAAGGCTCAGTAAATTTTTCGGGGTAGAGGATAGGTGTGGGAGATGCTCGAGAAGCCCAGCGAACCACACCCACATGTTCTGGTTATGTCCGGCACTGCAGGGGTTCTGGGTGGGGGTGGCGAATGTGCTTTCGAAGGTGGTGGGGGTCCGGGTCGAGCCAAGCTGGGGGGTGGCTATATTTGGGGTTGCAGAAGAGCCGGGAGTGCAGGAGGCGAGAGAGGCTGATGTTTTGGCCTTTGCGTCCCTAGTAGCCCGGCGCAGGATATTGTTAATGTGGAAAGAAGCCAAGCCCCCGGGGGTGGAGACCTGGATAAATGACATGGCAGGGTTTATAAAGCTGGAACGGATAACGTTTGCACTAAGGGGTTCGGCTCAAGGGTTCACCAGGCGGTGGCAACCGTTCATTGACTACCTCGCAGAACGATAAAGGAAATGGGAAGGTAACAGCAGCAACCCAGGGGGGAGGGGGGGGGGGGGGAAGGTTCGAGCGGGTCCTCAGGGGTGTTTATGTATAGATATTTGTACTTGGTTATGTATATTGGATTGTTTGATTTTATTATTTGGGAGAATTATTATTTTTATTATGGCAGTTGCCATTTAGTATATATCATATCTACTGATTTGTTAAAAAACGGTCGCTGTTATTTACATTGTTTTGTTGCTGTAAAAAGGGAAAAACCTTTGTACTGTTTTTGGCCGGAAAATTTGAATAAGATATATATATATTTTAAAAATCCCTGGGAGCAGGGTACAGGCAGCGTGGCCTCAGGCGCCCCCAATTAAAAAGCTGTTTCAGAGACCTCTGTGCTGTATATAGTTAACCATTTACTGCTCAATAATCCCTGGGAGCAGAGGACAGGCAGTGTGGCTCCGGGAGACCACAATTGAAAATCTGTTTCAGAGACCTCTGTGCCTGTATATAGTTAACCATTTACTGCTCAATAATCCCTCGGAGCAGGGGACAGGCAGTGTGGCCTCAGGGGCACCCAATTAAAAAGCTGTTTCAGTGACCTCTGTGCTGTATATAGTTAACCATTTACTGCTCAATAATCCCTGGGAGCAGGGGAGAGGCAGTGTGGCTCCGGGAGCCCACAATTAAAAAGCTGTTTCAGAGACGTCTGTGCTGTATATAGTTAACCATTTATTGCTCAATAATCCCTGGGAGAAGGGACAGGCAGTGTGGTCCGGGACCCCCAATGAAAAAGCTGTTTCAGTGACCTCTGTGCTGTATATAGTTAACCATTTACTGCTCAATAATCCCTGGGAGCAGGGGACAGGCAGTGTGGTCCAGGATCCCCCTATTAAAAAGCTGTTTCAGCGACCTCTGTGCCTTCATATAGTTAACCATTTACTGCTCAATAATCCCTGGGAGAAGGGACAGGGAGTGTGGTCCGGGAGCCCCCAATGAAAAAGTTGTATCAGAGACCTCTGTGCTGTATATAGTTAACCATTTACTGCTCAATAATCCCTGGGAGCAGGGACAGGCAGTGTGGCCTCGGGAGCCGCCAATTAAAAAGCTGTTTCAGAGGCCTCTGTGCTGTATATAGTTAACCATTTACTGCTCCATAATCCCTGGGAGCAGGGGACAGGCAGTGTGGCCTCGGGAGCCCACAATTAAAATGCTGTTTCAGAGGCCTCTGTGCTGTATATAGCTAACCATTTACTGCTCAATAATCCCTGGGAGCAGGGGACAGGCGGTGTGGCTCCGGGAGCCCCCAATTAAAAAGCTGTGTCAGTGACCTCTGCAGTATATCGTAAACCATTTACTGCTCAATAATCCCTGGGAGCAGGGGACAGGCAGTGTGGTCCGGGAGCCCCCAATTAAAAAGCTGTTTCAGAGACCCCTGTGCTGTATATAGTTAACCATTTACTGCTCAATAATCCCTGGGAGCAGGACACAGGTAGTGTGGTCTTGGGAGCCGCCAATTAAAATGCTGTGTCAGAGACCTCTGTGCTGTGTATATTTAACCATTTACTTCTCAATAATCCCTGGGAGCAGGGGACAGGCAGTGTGGCCATGGGAGCCCCCAGTTAAAAAGCTGTTTCAGAGTCCTCTGTGCTGTATATAGTAAACCATTTATTGCTCAATAATCCCTGGGAGCAGGGGACAGGCAGCGTGACTCCGGGAGCCCCCAATTAAAACGCTGTTTCTGAGACCTCTGTGCTGTATATAGTTAACCATTTACTGCTCAATAATCCCTGGGAGCAGGACACAGGCAGTGTGGCCTTGGGAGCCCCCAATTAAAACGCTGTTTCAGTGACCCCTGTGCTGTGTATATTTAACCATTTACTTCTCAATAATCCCTGGGAGCAGGGTACAGGCAGTGTGGCCTTTGGAGCCCCCAATTAAAAAGCTGTTTCAGAGACTTCTGTGCTGTATATAGTTAACCTTTTACTTCTCAATAATCCCTGGGAGCAGGGGACAGGCACTGTGGTCCGGGAGCCCCCAATTAAAAAGCAGTTTCAGTGACAACTGTGCTGTATATGTTTAACCATTTACTTTGTCTTAATAATCGCTTGGAGCTGGAGACAGGCAGTGGGGTCTTGGGAGCCCCCAATTAAAAAGCTATTTCAGAGGCCTCTGTGCTATATATGATTAACCATTTACTTCTTGTAGCTCAAAAAGACTCCGTGAGACGAATAGAGTGAAGTCGATGAGGCTTTATTAAGCGTGTCTGTTCCCCCGCAGCTCGATAGTAAACTGGCCTGCGGGGGAAGACTCCGGCTTCTTATCCTCCGCCTTCAGGGCGGAGCTTGAGGTCAACGGCCAACCAGGACCCGGGATCTGTCAGCCAATGACATTAGGGCTTCCAGTCCCACATAACCCCCAATACATACTACCACATTCACCCCTTGTCAAAAATGAACCCGGCGGGGTGATGCTTCGTATGGTGGTAAGGGTTTACAGGGCTGGTCCTGGGAAGACAAAACATTCACATGGCAATACAGTATTGGACAATTTCGTCCTGTTGCAACTATTTACAGAGGGTATAGGAAGAAAAGCAAAATGTTCTTGTGAACAGTCCATATTTGTTTAACATCGACGCCACGAGTCGGTCGGGCGGTCTGGTCGTCCGTGTCGATCGCCTTGGCCCCGGTGGTGGTGGTGGTGCTTGTACCAGTGTTGTCGCCTCCAGGAGCCGTACGGTTTCAGCTCGGGCTTGATTCTTGGTCGGTGCTGAGGGGAGGGGGACTGATCCTCCTGGGAAGGGGGCGGTCGCGGGGTGCGGCGGTGGCAGAAAGGGGGGCGGTTGGGTTGATGGTGTCGGGGGGGGTGTGCATGTTGCCGGCGGGCGCTAGATCCCGCAGGGAGACCGTGTCCTGTCGGCCGTCGGGGTACTCCACGTAGGCGTACTGGGGGTTTGCGTGGAGGAGGTGAACCCTTTCGACCAACGGGTCCGCCTTATGTGCCCGCACGTGCTTTCGGAGCAGGATGGGTCCTGGGGCCGCCAGCCAGGTCGGCAGCGACGTTCCAGAGGAGGACCTCCTAGGGAAGACAAGGAGACGCTTATGAGGCGTTTGATTAGTGCTCGTACATAATAACGACCGGATGGAATGGAGAGCGTCCGGGAGGACCTCCTGCCACCGTGAAACTGGGAGGTCCCTGGACCGTAGGGCCAGTAGGACGGCCTTCCAGACCGTGCCGTTCTCCCTTTCTACTTGCCAGTTCCCCCGGGGGTTGTAGCTGGTCGTCCTGCTTGAGGCTATGCCCTTGCTGAGCAGGAACTGGCGCAGCTCGTCACTCATGAACGAGGACCCCCTGTCGCTGTGGACGTATGCGGGGTAACCGAACAGTGTGAAGATGCTGTTCAGGGCTTTAATGACTGTGGCCGCGGTCATGTCAGAACAGGGAATGGCAAAAGGGAAGCGGGAGTATTCGTCCACTACATTAAGAAAATATGCGTTGCGGTCGGTGGAGGGTAGGGGCCTTTTGAAATCGAGACTGAGGCGTTCAAAGGGGCGGGAAGCCTTAATCAGGCATGCTCCATCTGGCCTGAAAAAATGCGGCTTGCATTCCGCGCAGATGTGGCAGTCCCTTGTGACTGTACGGACCTCCTCTAAAGAGTATGGGAGATTGCGGGACTTGATGAAGTGGTAAATCCGAGTGACCCCCGGGTGGCAGAGGTCCTCGTGGAGGGTTTGGAGTCGGTTAATTTGTGCGTTGGCACATGTGCCGCGGGATAGGGCATCGGACGGCTCGTTCAGCTTTCCGGGACGATACAAAATCTCATAGTTGAAGGTGGAGAGCTCGATCCTCCAAGATTTTGTCGTTTTTGATTTTGCCCCGCTGTGCACTATCGAACATGAAGGCTACCGACCGTTGGTCAATGAGGAGAGTGAATCTCCTGCCGACCAGGTAATGCCTCCAATGTCGCACAGCTTCCACTATGGCCTGGGCCTCCTTTTCCACTGAGGAGTGGCGGAATTCTGAGGCGTGGAGGGTCCGGGAGAAAAAGGCCACGGGTCTGCCCGCTTGGTTAAGGGTGGCCGCTAGAGCTACATCGGAGGCGTCGCTCTCGACCTGGAAGGGGAGGACTCGTCGATGGCGCGCATCGTGGCCTTTGCGATATCCGCTTTGATGCGGCTGAAGGCCTGGCGAGCCTCTGTCGACAGGGGGAAGGTAGTGGTCTGTATTAGGGGGCTGGCCTTGTCTGCGTACTGGGGGACCCACTGGGCGTAGTACGAAAAGAACCCCAAGCAGCGTTTCAGGGCTTTTGGGCAGTGCGGGAGGGGAAATTCCATGAGTGCGCTCATACGTTCGGGGTCGGGGCCTATTATCCCATTGCGCACTACGTAGCCCAGAATGGCTAGCCGGTCGGTGCTAAAAACGCACTTGTCCTCGTTGTATGTGAGGTTCAAGGCTTTGGCGATCTGGAGGAATTTTTGGAGGTTGGCGTCGTGGTCCTGCTGATCGTGGCCGCAGATGGTGACGTTGTCGAGATACGGGAACGTGGCCCGCAACCCATGTTGATCAACCATTCGGTCCATCTCCCGTTGGAAGACCGAGACCCCGTTTGTGACGCCAAAAGGGACCCGTAGGAAATGGTATAATCGCCCGTCTGCCTCGAAGGCTGTGTACTTGCGGTCACTTGGGCAGATGGGGAGCTGATGGTAGGCGGACTTGAGGTCCACGGTGGAGAAGACTTTATATTGGGCAATCCGATTGACCATGTCGGATATGCGGGGGAGAGGGTACGCGTCTAGTTGTGTGTACCTGTTGATGGTCTGGCTATAGTCAATGACCATCCTTTGTTTCTCCCCTGTCTTCACTACTACCACCTGCGCTCTCCAGGGACTATTGCTGGCCTGGATTATGCCCTCCTTTAGTAGCCGCTGGACTTCGGACCAAATGAAGGTCCGGTCCTGGGCGCTGTACTGTCTGCTCCTAGTGGCGACGGGTTTGCAATCCGGGGTGAGGTTCGCAAACAAGGACGGGGGTTGCACCTTGAGGGTAGCGAGGCCGCAGATAGTGAGTGGGGGTATGGGGCCGCCAAATTTGAACGTAAGGCTCTGTAGATTGCATTGGAAATCTAATCCCAGCAAGGTGGGGGCACAGAGTTGGGGAAGGACGTTTAGTTTGTAGTTTTTGAACTCCCTCCCCTGCACCGTTAGGGTAACTATACAGAATCCCTGGATCTGTACGGAGTGGGATCCTGCAGCTAGGCAAATCTTTTGTGCGCTGGGATAGGTGGTCAAGGAACAGCGTCTTACCGTGTCGGGGTGGATAAAGCTTTCCGTGCTCCCGGAGTCGACTAGGCATGGCGTCTCGTGGCCGTTAATTAGGACCATTGTCGTCGTCGTCTGGAGTGTCCGGGGCCGAGCTTGATCGAGCGTAATCGAAGCGAGCCGTGGTTGTAGTAGCGGAGTGGGGTCCGTTGTTGCCGTCCAAGATGGCTTCGGGGATGGACAAAATGGCCGCCCCCATACATCGCACGTGGCTGGGGGGTCACAAGATGGCGGCGGGGTTGGACAAAATGGCCGCCCCATGCGTCGTACAGGTCTGGGGCAGTCCACGATGGCGGCGCCCCTCCTCCCCTCGTGGTGGCCGGGACCCAAAATGGCGGCGTCTGCGGGTCGCACATCGGCACCCCTCCTCCCCTCGTGGTGGCCGGGACCCAAAATGGCGGCGTCTGCGGGTCGCACATGGTGTGCTGGGGGGGCTGGGGAGCGCTACGACTGCGAGCGCTAGGACCGCGCGGAGCTCCCTCACCGGGGACAGCGGTGGTCGGGGCCCAAGTAGGTGGCGCCGGCGGGTCAGGCGTGGGGCGCGGGGTGGGGGTTAGGGTGGCGTTAGGGACGCGGAAAACTCCCTCCTCTCCGTGGAGAGTGTTGGCCGGGACCCAAAGCGGTAGCGCCGGCGGTGGGTCATACATGGGCTGCGGGGAGGGGGGATGGGGAGCGTAGGCGGCGTGCAGGGCTCCCAGTTCTCCCGGGACCGCGGTGGTCGGGACCCAGAGCGGCTGAGCCTGCGGTTCGTACATGGCGTGCTGGGGGGGTTGGGGCGCGTAAACTGCCTGTAGGGCTCCCTGTGCTCCCGGGACGGCGGCGACCTCGCGGGACCGGCACACAACCGCATAATGGCCCTTTTTCCCGCAGCTTTTGCAGATCGCTGCGCGGGCCGGGCAGCGTTGTCGGGGGTGCTTTGCCTGGCCGCAGAAATAACAGCGGGCGCCCCCGGTGCGACTCGGCGTTTGGACTGCGCAAGCCTGTGGGGTGTCCGGGGGGGGGGGGTAGCGGGTTTGCCGCGACGGGTACGTACGGGGCCCAATGGGTTGCCGCGCGGTCGGGGCCGTAGGCGGGGGTATTACGCGCGGCCACGTCTAGGGAGGCTGCTAGGGCCCGTGCCTCTGAGAGTCCCAGTGACTCTTTTTCTAGAAGTCTTTGGCGGATTTGGGAGGATTGCATACCTGCCACAAAAGCGTCGCGCATTAACATGTCCGTGTGTTCGTTTGCGTTCACCGGCGGGCAGCTGCAGGCTCGTCCCAAAATCAGCAGCGCGGCGTAGAACTCGTCCATCGATTCTCCGGGAGCTTGCCGTCTCGTCGCGAGCTGGTAGCGAGCGTAGATTTGGTTAACAGGGCGGACATAGAGACTTCTCAGTGCTGCGAACGCCGTCTGGAAATCGTCCGAGTCTTTGATGAGGGAGAAAATCTCCGTGCTCACCCTCGAGTGCAGGACCTGCAGTTTTTGTTCATCTGAGACCCGGCCGGTGGTCGTTCTGACGTAGGCCTCGAAGCAAGTCTGCCAGTGTTTGAAGGCTGCTGCTGCATTCACTGCGTGGGGGCTGATCCTCAGGCATTCCGGAATGATCCTGAGCTCCATAGTCCTTTTTCGGCACGCTTAATAAATTGTAGCGCACAAAGACTCCGTGAGACGAATAGAGATGAAGTCGATGAGGCTTTATTAAGCGTGTCTGTTCCCCCGCAGCTCGATAGTAAACTGGCCTGCGGGGGAAGACTCCGGCTTCTTATACTCCGCCTTCAGGGCGGAGCTTGAGGTCAACGGCCAACCAGTACCCGGGATCTGTCAGCCAATGACATTAGGGCTTCCAGTCCCACATGACCCCCAATACATACTACCACACTTCTCGATAATCCCTGGGAGCAGGGGACAGGCAGTGTGGCCTCGGGAGCCCCCAGTTAAAAAGGTGTTTCAGATACTCTGTGCTGTATATTGTTAACCATTTACTGCTCAATAATACCTGGGAGCAGGGGACAGGCAGTGTGGCCTCGGGAGTCCATAGTTAAAAAGGTGTTTCAGATACTCTGTGCTGTATATTGTTAACCATTTACTGCTCAATAATCCCTGGGAGCAGGGGACAGGCAGTGTGGCTCCGGGAGCCCAAATTAAAAAGCTGTTTCAGAGACCTCTGAGCCTGTATAGAGTTAACCATTTACTGCTCAATAATCCCTGGGAGCAGGGGACAGGCAGTGTGGCCTGGGGAGCCCCCAATTAAAAAGCTGTTTCAGAGACCTCTGTGCTGTATATAGTTAACCATTTACTGCTCAATATTCCCTTGGAGCAGGGAACAGGCAGCGTGGCTCCGGGAGCCCCCAATTAAAAAGCTGTTTCAGTGACCTCTGTGCCTGTATATAGTTAACCATTTACTGCTCAAAGATCCCTAGGAGCAGGGAACAGGCAGTGTGGCTCCGGGAGCCCCCAATTAAAAAGCTGTTTCAGTGACCTCTGTGCCTGTATATAGTTAACCATTTACTGCTCAAAGATCCCTAGGAGCAGGGGACAGGCAGTGTGGCCTGGGGAGCCCCCAATTAAAAAGCTGTTTCAGAGACCTCTGTGCTGTATATAGTTAACCATTTACTGCTCAATATTCCCTTGGAGCAGGGAACAGGCAGTGTGGCTCCGGGAGCCCCCAATTAAAAAGCTGTTTCAGGGACCTCTGTGCTGTGTATATTTAACCATTTACTTCTCAATAATCCCTGGGAGCAGGGGACAGGCAGTGTGGTCTCGGGAGAAAACAATTAAAACGCTGTTTCAGAGACCTCTGTGCCTGTATATAGTTAACCATTTACTGCTCAATAATCCCTGGGAGCAGGGGACAGGCAGTGTGTCCGGGAGCCCCCAATTAAAAAGCTGTTTCAGAGACCTCTGTGCCTGAATATAGTTAACCATTTACTGCTCAATAATCCCTGGGAGCAGGGGACAGGCAGTGTGGTCCGGGAGCCCCCAATTAAAAAGCTGTTTCTGAGACCTCTGTGCTGTATATAGTTAACCATTTGCTGCTCAATAATCCCTGGGAGCAGGGGTCAGGCAGTGTGGTCCGGGAGCCCCCAATTAAAAAACTGTTTCAGGGACCTCTGTGCTTTGTATATTTAACCATTTACTTCTCAATAATCCCTGGGTGCAGGGGACAGGCAGTGTGGTCTCGGGAGAAAACAATTAAAACGCTGTTTCAGAGACCTCTGTGCCTGTATATAGTTAATCATTCACTGCTCAATAATCAGTGGGAGCAGGGGACAGGCAGTGTGGTCCGGGAGCCCCCAATTAAAAAGCTGGTTCAGAGACATCTGTGCTGTATATATTTAACAATTTACTGCTCAATAAAACCTGGGAGCAGGGGTCAGGCAGTGTGGCCTCGGGAGCCCCCAATTAAAAAGCTGTTTCATAGACATCTGTGCTGTATATAGTTAACCATTTACTGCTCAATAATCCCTTGGAGCAGGGGACAGGCAGTGTGGCCTTGGGAGCCCCCAATTATAAAGCTGTTTCAGAGGGCTCTGTGCTGTATATAGTTAACCATTTACTGCTCAATAATCCCTGGGAGCAGGGGACAGGCAGTGTGGCTCCGTGAGCCCCCAATTAAAAAGCTGTTTCAGAGACCTCTGTGCCTGAATATAGTTAACCATTTACTGCTCAATAATCCCTGGGAGCAGGGGACTGGCAGTGTGGTCTCGGGAGAAAACAATTAAAACGCTGTTTCACAGACTGTTCTGTATATAGTTAACCATTTACTGCTCAATAATCCCTGGGAGCAGGGGACAGGCAGTGTGACCTTGGGAGCCCCCAATTAAAAAGCTGTTTCAGAGACTACTGGGCCTGTATATAGTGAACCATTTACTGCTCAATAATCCCTGCGAGCAGGGGACAGGCAGTGTGGCCTCGGGAGACCATAGTTAAAAAGGTGTTTCAGATACTCTATGCTGTATATAGTTAACCACTTACTGCTCAATAATCCCTGGGAGCAGGGGACAGGCAGTGTGGCCTTGGGAGCCCCCAATTAAAAAGCTGTTTCAGAGACCTCTGTGCTGTATATAGTTAACCATTTACTGCTCAATAATCCCTGGGAGCAGGGGACAGGCAGTGTGGCACCGGGAGCCCCCAATTAAAAAGCTGTTTAAGTGACCTCTGTGCCTGTATATAGTTAACCATTTACTGCTCAATAATCCCTGGGAGCAGGGGACAGGCAGTGTGGCTCCGGGAGCCCCCAATTAAAAAGCTGTTTCAGAGACCTCTGTGCTGTATACAGTTAACCATTTACTGCTCAATAATCCCTGGGAGCAGGGGACTGGCAGTGTGGTCTCGGGAGAAAACAATTAAAACGCTGTTTCAGAGACCTCTGTGCAGTATATAGTTAACCAATTACTGCTCAATAATCCCTGGGAGCAGGGGACAGGCAGTGTGGCTCCGGGAGCCCCCAATTAAAAAGCAGTTTCAGAGACCTCTGTGCTGTATATAGTTAACCATTTACTGCTCAATAATCCCTGGAAGCAGGAGACAGGCAGTGTGGTCCGGGAGCCCCCAGTTAAAAAGCTGTTTCAGAGACCTCTGTGCCTGTATATCGTTAACCATTTACTGGACAATAATCAGTGGGAGCAGGGGACAGGCAGTGTGGTCCGGGAGCCCCCAATTAGAAAGCTGGTTCAGAGACCTCTGTGCTGTATATAGTTAACAATTTATTGCTCAATAATCCCTCGGAGCAGGGGTCAGGCAGTGTGGCCTCGGGAGCCCCCAATTAAAAAGCTGTTTCACAGACTGTTCTGTATATAGTTAACCATTTACTGCTCAATAATCCCTGGGAGCAGGGGACAGGCAGTGTGACCTTGGGAGCCCCCAATTAAAAAGCTGTTTCAGAGACTACTGGGCCTGTATATAGTTAACCATTTACTGCTCAATAATCCCTGGGAGCAGGGGACAGACAGTGTGGCCTCGGGAGACCATAGTTAAAAAGGTGTTTCAGATACTCTGTGCTGTATATAGTTAACCATTTACTGCTCAATAATCCCTGGGAGCAGGGGACAGGCAGTGTGGCCTCGGGGGCCCCCAATTAAAAAGCTGTTTCAGAGACCTCTGTGCCTGTATATAGTTAACCATTTACTGGTCAATAATCCCTGGGAGCAGGGGACAGGCAGTGTGGCCTTGGGAGCCCCCAATTAAAAAGCGGTTTAAGAGACTTCTGTGCTGTATATATTTAACCATTTACTTTGTCTTAATAATCTCTGGGAGCAGGCGACAGGCAGTGTGGCCTCGGGAGCCCCAATTAAAACACTTTCAGAGTCCTCTGTGCTGTATATAGTTAACCATTTACTGCTCAATAATCCCTTGGAGCAGGGGACAGGCAGTGTGGCCTTGGGAGCCCCCAATTATAAAGCTGTTTCAGAGGGCTCTGTGCTATATATAATTAACCATTTACTTCTCAATAATCCCTGGGAGCAGGGGTCAGGCAGTGTGGCCTCGGGAGCCCCCAATTAAAAAGCTGTTTCACAGACTGTTCTGTATATAGTTAACCATTTACTGCTCAATAATCCCTGGGAGCAGGGGACAGGCAGTGTGACCTTGGGAGCCCCCAATTAAAAAGCTGTTTCAGAGACCTCTGTGCCTGTATATAGTTAACCATTTACTGCTCAATAAACCCTGGGAGCAGGGGACAGGCAGTGTGGCCTCGGGAGCCCCCAATTAAAAAGCTGTTTCAGAGACCTCTGTGCTGTATATATTTAACCATTTACTGCTCAATAATCCCTGGGAGCAGGGGACAGGCAGCGTGGCTCCGGGTGCCCCCAATTAAAAAACTGTTTCAGGGACCTCTGTGCTTTGTATATTTAACCATTTACTTCTCAATAATCCCTGGGTGCAGGGGACAGGCAGTGTGGTCTCGGGAGAAAACAATTAAAACGCTGTTTCAGAGACCTCTGTGCCTGTATATAGTTAATCATTCACTGCTCAATAATCAGTGGGAGCAGGGGACAGGCAGTGTGGTCCGGGAGCCCCCAATTAAAAAGCTGGTTCAGAGACATCTGTGCTGTATATATTTAACAATTTACTGCTCAATAAAACCTGGGAGCAGGGGTCAGGCAGTGTGGCCTCGGGAGCCCCCAATTAAAAAGCTGTTTCATAGACATCTGTGCTGTATATAGTTAACCATTTACTGCTCAATAATCCCTTGGAGCAGGGGACAGGCAGTGTGGCCTTGGGAGCCCCCAATTATAAAGCTGTTTCAGAGGGCTCTGTGCTGTATATAGTTAACCATTTACTGCTCAATAATCCCTGGGAGCAGGGGACAGGCAGTGTGGCTCCGTGAGCCCCCAATTAAAAAGCTGTTTCAGAGACCTCTGTGCCTGAATATAGTTAACCATTTACTGCTCAATAAACCCTGGGAGCAGGGGACTGGCAGTGTGGTCTCGGGAGAAAACAATTAAAACGCTGTTTCACAGACTGTTCTGTATATAGTTAACCATTTACTGCTCAATAATCCCTGGGAGCAGGGGACAGGCAGTGTGACCTTGGGAGCCCCCAATTAAAAAGCTGTTTCAGAGACTACTGGGCCTGTATATAGTGAACCATTTACTGCTCAATAATCCCTGCGAGCAGGGGACAGGCAGTGTGGCCTCGGGAGACCATAGTTAAAAAGGTGTTTCAGATACTCTATGCTGTATATAGTTAACCACTTACTGCTCAATAATCCCTGGGAGCAGGGGACAGGCAGTGTGGCCTTGGGAGCCCCCAATTAAAAAGCTGTTTCAGAGACCTCTGTGCTGTATATAGTTAACCATTTACTGCTCAATAATCCCTGGGAGCAGGGGACAGGCAGTGTGGCACCGGGAGCCCCCAATTAAAAAGCTGTTTAAGTGACCTCTGTGCCTGTATATAGTTAACCATTTACTGCTCAATAATCCCTGGGAGCAGGGGACAGGCAGTGTGGCTCCGGGAGCCCCCAATTAAAAAGCTGTTTCAGAGACCTCTGTGCTGTATACAGTTAACCATTTACTGCTCAATAATCCCTGGGAGCAGGGGACAGGCAGTGTGGCCTTGGGAGCCCCCAATTAAAAAGCTGTTTCAGAGACCTCTGTGCTGGATATATTTAACCATTTACTTCTCAATAATCCCTGGGAGCAGGGGACTGGCAGTGTGGTCTCGGGAGAAAACAATTAAAACGCTGTTTCAGAGACCTCTGTGCAGTATATAGTTAACCAATTACTGCTCAATAATCCCTGGGAGCAGGGGACAGGCAGTGTGGCTCCTGGAGCCCCCAATTAAAAAGCAGTTTCAGAGACCTCTGTGCTGTATATAGTTAACCATTTACTGCTCAATAATCCCAGGAAGCAGGAGACAGGCAGTGTGGTCCGGGAGCCCCCAGTTAAAAAGCTGTTTCAGAGACCTCTGTGCCTGTATATCGTTAACCATTTACTGGTCAATAATCAGTGGGAGCAGGGGACAGGCAGTGTGGTCCGGGAGCCCCCAATTAAAAAGCTGGTTCAGAGACCTCTGTGCTGTATATAGTTAACAATTTATTGCTCAATAATCCCTCGGAGCAGGGTCAGGCAGTGTGGCCTCGGGAGCCCCCAATTAAAAAGCTGTTTCACAGACTGTTCTGTATATAGTTAACCATTTACTGCTCAATAATCCCTGGGAGCAGGGGACAGGCAGTGTGACCTTGGGAGCCCCCAATTAAAAAGCTGTTTCAGAGACTACTGGGCCTTATATAGTTAACCATTTACTGCTCAATAATCCCTGGGAGCAGGGGACAGACAGTGTGGCCTCGGGAGACCATAGTTAAAAAGGTGTTTCAGATACTCTGTGCTGTATATAGTTAACCATTTACTGCTCAATAATCCCTGGGAGCAGGGGACAGGCAGTGTGGCCTCGGGGGCCCCCAATTAAAAAGCTGTTTCAGAGACCTCTGTGCCTGTATATAGTTAACCATTTACTGGTCAATAATCCCTGGGAGCAGGGGACAGGCAGTGTGGCCTTGGGAGCCCCCAATTAAAAAGCGGTTTAAGAGACTTCTGTGCTGTATATATTTAACCATTTACTTTGTCTTAATAATCTCTGGGAGCAGGCGACAGGCAGTGTGGCCTCGGGAGCCCCAATTAAAACACTTTCAGAGTCCTCTGTGCTGTATATAGTTAACCATTTACTGCTCAATAATCCCTTGGAGCAGGGGACAGGCTGTGTGGCCTTGGGAGCCCCCAATTATAAAGCTGTTTCAGAGGGCTCTGTGCTATATATAATTAACCATTTACTTCTCAATAATCCCTGGGAGCAGGGGACAGGCAGTGTGGCCTCGGGAGCCCCCAATTAAAAAGCTGTTTCAGAGACCTCTATGCTGTATATAGTTAACCATTTACTGCTCAATAACCCCTGGGAGCAGGGTACAGGCAGTGTGGCCTCGGGAGCCCCCAATTAAAAAGCTGTTTCCGTGACCTCTGTGCAGTTTCTCGTTAACCATTTACTGCTCAAAAATCAGTGGGAGCAGGGGACAGGCAGTGTGGTCCTGGAGTCCCAAATAAAAAGCTGGTTCAGAGACCTCTGTCCATGTATATAGTTAACCATTTACTGCTCAATAATCCCTGGGAGCAGGGGTTAAAATGCTGTGTCAGAGACCACTGGGCCTGTATATAGTTAACCATTTACTGCTCAATAATCCCTGGGAGCAGGGGACAGGCAGTGTGGCCTCGGAAGCCCCCAGTTAAAAAGGTGTTTCAGATACTCTGTGCTGTATATAGTTAACCATTTACTGCTCAATAATCCCTGGGAGCAGGGGACAGGCTGTGTGGCCTTGGGAGCCCCCAATTAAAAAGCTGTTTCAGAGGCCTCTGTGCTGTATATAATTAACCATTTACTGCTCAATAATCCCTGGGAGCAGGGGACAGGCAGTGTGGCTCCGGGAGCCCCCAATTAAAAAGCTGTTTCAGGGACCTCTGAGCTGTATATAGTTAACCATTTACTGCTCAATAATCCCTGGGAGCAGGGGACAGGCAGTGTGGCCTCGGGAGCCCCCAATTAAAAAGCTGTTTCAGAGACCTCTATGCTGTATATAGTTAACCATTTACTGCTCAATAACTCCTGGGAGCAGGGTACAGGCAGTGTGGCCTCGGGAGCCCCCAATTAAAAAGCTGTTTCAGAGACCTCTGTGCCTGTATATATTAAACCATTTACTGCTCAATAATCCCTGGGAGCAGGGGACAGGCAGTGTGGCCTTGGGAGCCCCCAATTAAAAAGCTGTTTCAGAGGCCTCTGTGCTATATATAATTAACCATTTACTTCTCAACAATCCCTGGGAGCAGGGGACAGGCAGTGTGGCTCCGGGAGCCCCCAATTAAAAAGCTGTTTCCGTGACCTCTGTGCAGTATATCGTTAACCATTTACTGCTCAATAATCCCTGGGATCAGGGGACAGGCAGTGTGGCCTCGGGAGCCCCCAATTAAAAAGCTGTTTCCGTGACCTCTGTGCCTGTATACAGTTAACCATTTACTGCTCAATAATCAGTGGGAGCAGGGGACAGGCAGTGTGGTCCGGGAGCCCCAAATAAAAAGCTGGTTCAGAGACCTCTGTCCCTATATATATATAACCATTTACTGCTCAATAATCCCTGGGAGCAGGGGTTAAAATGCTGTGTCCGAGACCACTGGGCCTGTATATAGTTAACCATTTACTGCTCAATAATCCCTGGGAGCAGGGGACAGGCAGTGTGGCCTCGGGTGCCCCCAGTTAAAAAGGTGTTTCAGATACTCTGTGCTGTATATTGTTAACCATTTACTGCTCAATAATCCCTGGGAGCAGGGAACAGGCAGTGTGGCCCCGGGATACCCCAATTAAAAAGCTGTTTCAGAGACCTCTGTGCCTGGATATAGTTAACCATTTACTGCTCAATAATCCCTGGGAGCGAGGGATGGCAGTGTGGCCTTGGGAGCCCCCAATTAAAAAGCTGTTTCAGAGACCTCTGTGCTGTATATAATTAACCATTTACTTCTCAATAATCCCTGGGAGCAGGGGACAGGAAGTGTGGCTCCGGGAGCCCCCAATTAAAAAGCTGTTTCAGTGACCTCTGTGCTGTATATAGTTAACCAGTTACTGCTCAATAATCCCTGGGATCAGGGGACAGGCAGTGTGGCCTCGGGAGCCCCCAATTAAAAAGCTGTTTCCGTGACCTCTGTGCCTGTATACAGTTAACCATTTACTGCTCAATAATCAGTGGGAGCAGGGGACAGGCAGTGTGGTCCGGCAGCCCCAAATAAAAAGCTGGTTCAGAGACCTCTGTCCCTGTATATATATAACCATTTACTGCTCAATAATCCCTGGGAGCAGGGGTTAAAATGCTGTGTCCGAGACCACTGGGCCTGTATATAGTTAACCATTTACTGCTCAATAATCCCTGGGAGCAGGGGACAGGCAGTGTGGCCTCGGGTGCCCCCAGTTAAAAAGGTGTTTCAGATACTCTGTGCTGTATATTGTTAACCATTTACTGCTCAATAATCCCTGGGAGCAGGGAACAGGCAGTGTGGTCCCGGGATACCCCAATTAAAAAGCTGTTTCAGAGACCTCTGTGCCTGGATATAGTTAACCATTTACTGCTCAATAATCCCTGGGAGCGAGGGATGGCAGTGTGGCCTTGGGAGCCCCCAATTAAAAAGCTGTTTCAGAGACCTCTGTGCTGTATATAATTAACCATTTACTTCTCAATAATCCCTGGGAGCAGGGGACAGGAAGTGTGGCTCCGGGAGCCCCCAATTAAAAAGCTGTTTCAGTGACCTCTGTGCTGTATATAGTTAACCATTTACTGCTCAATACTCCCTGGGAGCAGGGGACAGGCAGTGTGGCCTCGGGAGCCCCAATTAAAAAAGCTGTTTCAGAGACCTCTGTGCTGTATATAGTTAACCATTTACTGCTCAATAATCCCTGGGAGCAGGGGACAGGCAGTGTGACTCCGGGAGCCCCCAATTAAAAAGCTGTTTCAGAGACCTCTGTGCAGTATATAGTTAACCATTTACTTCTCAATAATCCCTGGGAGCAGGGGACAGGCAGTGTGACTCCGGGATACCCCAATTAAAAAGCTGTTTCAGAGACCTCTGTGCCTGGATATAGTTAACCATTTACTGCTCAATAATCCCTGGGAGCGAGGGATGGCAGTGTGGCCTTGGGAGCCCCCAATTAAAAAGCTGTTTCAGAGGCCTCTGTGCCTGTATATAGTTAACCATTTACTTCTCAATAATCCCTGGGAGCAGGGGACAGGCAGTGTGGCCTCGGGAGCTCCCCAATTAAAAAGCTGTTTCAGAGGCCTCTGTGCTGTATATAATTAACCATTTACTTCTCAATAATCCCTGGGAGCTGGGGTCAGGCAGTGTGGCCTCGTGAGCCCCCAATTAAAAAGCTGTTTCAGAGACCTCTGTGCTGTATATAGTTAACCATTTACTGCTCAATAATCCCTGGGAGCTGGGGTCAGGCAGTGTGGCCTCATGAGCCCCCAATTAAAAAGCTGTTTCAGAGGCCTCTGTGCCTGTATATAGTTAACCATTTACTTCTCAATAATCCCTGGGAGCAGGGGACAGGCAGTGTGGCCTCGGGAGCTCCCCAATTAAAAAGCTGTTTCAGAGGCCTCTGTGCTGTATATAATTAACCATTTACTTCTCAATAATCCCTGGGAGCAGGGGACAGGCAGCGTGGCTCCGGGAGCCCCCAATTAAAAAACAGTTTCAGGGACCTCTGTGCTGTGTATATTTAACCATTTACTTCTCAATAATCTCTGGGAGCAGGGGACAGGCAGTGTGGTCTCGGGAGAAAACAATTAAAACGCTGTTTCAGAGACCTCTGTGCCTGTATATAGTTAACCATTCACTGCTCAACAATCAGTGGGAGCAGGGGACAGGCAGTGTGGTCCGGGAGCCCCCAATTAAAAAGCTGGTTCAGAGACATCTGTGCTGTATATATTTAACAATTTACTGCTCAATAAAACCTGGGAGCAGGGATCAGGCAGTGTGGCCTCGGGAGCCCCAATTAAAACACTTTCAGAGTCCTCTGTGCTGTATATAGTTAACCATTTACTGCTCAATAATCCCTTGGAGCAGGGGACAGGCAGTGTGGCCTTGGGAGCCCCCAATTATAAAGCTGTTTCAGAGGGCTCTGTGCTATATATAATTAACCATTTACTGCTCAATAATCCCTGGGAGCAGGGGACAGGCAGTGTGGCCTCGGGAGCCCCCAATTAAAAAGCTGTTTCAGAGACCTCTATGCTGTATATAGTTAACCATTTACTGCTCAATAACCCCTGGGAGCAGGGTACAGGCAGTGTGGCCTCGGGAGCCCCCAATTAAAAAGCTGTTTCCGTGACCTCTGTGCAGTTTCTCGTTAACCATTTACTGCTCAAAAATCAGTGGGAGCAGGGGACAGGCAGTGTGGTCCTGGAGTCCCAAATAAAAAGCTGGTTCAGAGACCTCTGTCCATGTATATAGTTAACCATTTACTGCTCAATAATCCCTGGGAGCAGGGGTTAAAATGCTGTGTCAGAGACCACTGGGCCTGTATATAGTTAACCATTTACTGCTCAATAATCCCTGGGAGCAGGGGACAGGCAGTGTGACCTTGGGAGCCCCCAATTAAAAAGCTGTTTCAGAGACTACTGGGCCTGTATATAGTTAACCATTTACTGCTCAATAATCCCTGGGAGCAGGGGACAGACAGTGTGGCCTCGGGAGACCATAGTTAAAAAGGTGTTTCAGATACTCTGTGCTGTATATAGTTAACCATTTACTGCTCAATAATCCCTGGGAGCAGGGGACAGGCAGTGTGGCCTCGGGGGCCCCCAATTAAAAAGCTGTTTCAGAGACCTCTGTGCCTGTATATAGTTAACCATTTACTGGTCAATAATCCCTGGGAGCAGGGGACAGGCAGTGTGGCCTTGGGAGCCCCCAATTAAAAAGCGGTTTAAGAGACTTCTGTGCTGTATATATTTAACCATTTACTTTGTCTTAATAATCTCTGGGAGCAGGCGACAGGCAGTGTGGCCTTGGGAGCCCGCAATTATAAAGCTGTTTCAGAGGGCTCTGTGCTATATATAATTAACCATTTACTTCTCAATAATCCCTGGGAGCAGGGGTCAGGCAGTGTGGCCTCGGGAGCCCCCAATTAAAAAGCTGTTTCACAGACTGTTCTGTATATAGTTAACCATTTACTGCTCAATAATCCCTGGGAACAGGGGACAGGCAGTGTGACCTTGGGAGCCCCCAATTAAAAAGCTGTTTCAGAGACCTCTGTGCCTGTATATAGTTAACCATTTACTGCTCAATAAACCCTGGGAGCAGGGGACAGGCAGTGTGGCCTCGGGAGCCCCCAATTAAAAAGCTGTTTCAGAGACCTCTGTGCTGTATATATTTAACCATTTACTGCTCAATAATCCCTGGGAGCAGGGGACAGGCAGCGTGGCTCCGGGTGCCCCCAATTAAAAAACTGTTTCAGGGACCTCTGTGCTTTGTATATTTAACCATTTACTTCTCAATAATCCCTGGGTGCAGGGGACAGGCAGTGTGGTCTCGGGAGAAAACAATTAAAACGCTGTTTCAGAGACCTCTGTGCCTGTATATAGTTAATCATTCACTGCTCAATAATCAGTGGGAGCAGGGGACAGGCAGTGTGGTCCGGGAGCCCCCAATTAAAAAGCTGGTTCAGAGACATCTGTGCTGTATATATTTAACAATTTACTGCTCAATAAAACCTGGGAGCAGGGGTCAGGCAGTGTGGCCTCGGGAGCCCCCAATTAAAAAGCTGTTTCATAGACATCTGTGCTGTATATAGTTAACCATTTACTGCTCAATAATCCCTTGGAGCAGGGGACAGGCAGTGTGGCCTTGGGAGCCCCCAATTATAAAGCTGTTTCAGAGGGCTCTGTGCTGTATATAGTTAACCATTTACTGCTCAATAATCCCTGGGAGCAGGGGACAGGCAGTGTGGCTCCGTGAGCCCCCAATTAAAAAGCTGTTTCAGAGACCTCTGTGCCTGAATATAGTTAACCATTTACTGCTCAATAAACCCTGGGAGCAGGGGACTGGCAGTGTGGTCTCGGGAGAAAACAATTAAAACGCTGTTTCACAGACTGTTCTGTATATAGTTAACCATTTACTGCTCAATAATCCCTGGGAGCAGGGGACAGGCAGTGTGACCTTGGGAGCCCCCAATTAAAAAGCTGTTTCAGAGACTACTGGGCCTGTATATAGTGAACCATTTACTGCTCAATAATCCCTGCGAGCAGGGGACAGGCAGTGTGGCCTCGGGAGACCATAGTTAAAAAGGTGTTTCAGATACTCTATGCTGTATATAGTTAACCACTTACTGCTCAATAATCCCTGGGAGCAGGGGACAGGCAGTGTGGCCTTGGGAGCCCCCAATTAAAAAGCTGTTTCAGAGACCTCTGTGCTGTATATAGTTAACCATTTACTGCTCAATAATCCCTGGGAGCAGGGGACAGGCAGTGTGGCACCGGGAGCCCCCAATTAAAAAGCTGTTTAAGTGACCTCTGTGCCTGTATATAGTTAACCATTTACTGCTCAATAATCCCTGGGAGCAGGGGACAGGCAGTGTGGCTCCGGGAGCCCCCAATTAAAAAGCTGTTTCAGAGACCTCTGTGCTGTATACAGTTAACCATTTACTGCTCAATAATCCCTGGGAGCAGGGGACAGGCAGTGTGGCCTTGGGAGCCCCCAATTAAAAAGCTGTTTCAGAGACCTCTGTGCTGGATATATTTAACCATTTACTTCTCAATAATCCCTGGGAGCAGGGGACTGGCAGTGTGGTCTCGGGAGAAAACAATTAAAACGCTGTTTCAGAGACCTCTGTGCAGTATATAGTTAACCAATTACTGCTCAATAATCCCTGGGAGCAGGGGACAGGCAGTGTGGCTCCGGGAGCCCCCAATTAAAAAGCAGTTTCAGAGACCTCTGTGCTGTATATAGTTAACCATTTACTGCTCAATAATCCCTGGAAGCAGGAGACAGGCAGTGTGGTCCGGGAGCCCCCAGTTAAAAAGCTGTTTCAGAGACCTCTGTGCCTGTATATCGTTAACCATTTACTGGTCAATAATCAGTGGGAGCAGGGGACAGGCAGTGTGGTCCGGGAGCCCCCAATTAAAAAGCTGGTTCAGAGACCTCTGTGCTGTATATAGTTAACAATTTATTGCTCAATAATCCCTCGGAGCAGGGGTCAGGCAGTGTGGCCTCGGGAGCCCCCAATTAAAAAGCTGTTTCACAGACTGTTCTGTATATAGTTAACCATTTACTGCTCAATAATCCCTGGGAGCAGGGGACAGGCAGTGTGACCTTGGGAGCCCCCAATTAAAAAGCTGTTTCAGAGACTACTGGGCCTGTATATAGTTAACCATTTACTGCTCAATAATCCCTGGGAGCAGGGGACAGACAGTGTGGCCTCGGGAGACCATAGTTAAAAAGGTGTTTCAGATACTCTGTGCTGTATATAGTTAACCATTTACTGCTCAATAATCCCTGGGAGCAGGGGACAGGCAGTGTGGCCTCGGGGGCCCCCAATTAAAAAGCTGTTTCAGAGACCTCTGTGCCTGTATATAGTTAACCATTTACTGGTCAATAATCCCTGGGAGCAGGGGACAGGCAGTGTGGCCTTGGGAGCCCCCAATTAAAAAGCGGTTTAAGAGACTTCTGTGCTGTATATATTTAACCATTTACTTTGTCTTAATAATCTCTGGGAGCAGGCGACAGGCAGTGTGGCCTCGGGAGCCCCAATTAAAACACTTTCAGAGTCCTCTGTGCTGTATATAGTTAACCATTTACTGCTCAATAATCCCTTGGAGCAGGGGACAGGCAGTGTGGCCTTGGGAGCCCCCAATTATAAAGCTGTTTCAGAGGGCTCTGTGCTATATATAATTAACCATTTACTTCTCAATAATCCCTGGGAGCAGGGGACAGGCAGTGTGGCCTCGGGAGCCCCCAATTAAAAAGCTGTTTCAGAGACCTCTATGCTGTATATAGTTAACCATTTACTGCTCAATATCCCCTGGGAGCAGGGTACAGGCAGTGTGGCCTCGGGAGCCCCCAATTAAAAAGCTGTTTCCGTGACCTCTGTGCAGTTTCTCGTTAACCATTTACTGCTCAAAAATCAGTGGGAGCAGGGGACAGGCAGTGTGGTCCTGGAGTCCCAAATAAAAAGCTGGTTCAGAGACCTCTGTCCATGTATATAGTTAACAATTTACTGCTCAATAATCCCTGGGAGCAGGGGTTAAAATGCTGTGTCAGAGACCACTGGGCCTGTATATAGTTAACCATTTACTGCTCAATAATCCCTGGGAGCAGGGGACAGGCAGTGTGGCCTCGGAAGCCCCCAGTTAAAAAGGTGTTTCAGATACTCTGTGCTGTATATAGTTAACCATTTACTGCTCAATAATCCCTGGGAGCAGGGGACAGGCTGTGTGGCCTTGGGAGCCCCCAATTAAAAAGCTGTATCAGAGGCCTCTGTGCTGTATATAATTAACCATTTACTGCTCAATAATCCCTGGGAGCAGGGGACAGGCAGTGTGGCTCCGGGAGCCCCCAATTAAAAAGCTGTTTCAGGGACCTCTGAGCTGTATATAGTTAACCATTTACTGCTCAATAATCCCTGGGAGCAGGGGACAGGCAGTGTGGCCTCGGGAGCCCCCAATTAAAAAGCTGTTTCAGAGACCTCTATGCTGTATATAGTTAACCATTTACTGCTCAATAACCCCTGGGAGCAGGGTACAGGCAGTGTGGCCTCGGGAGCCCCCAATTAAAAAGCTGTTTCAGAGACCTCTGTGCCTGTATATAGTAAACCATTTACTGCTCAATAATCCCTGGGAGCAGGGGACAGGCAGTGTGGCCTTGGGAGCCCCCAATTAAAAAGCTGTTTCAGAGGCCTCTGTGCTATATATAATTAACCATTTACTTCTCATCAATCCCTGGGAGCAGGGGACAGGCAGTGTGGCTCCGGGAGCCCCCAATTAAAAAGCTGTTTCCGTGACCTCTGTGCAGTATATCGTTAACCATTTACTGCTCAATAATCCCTGGGATCAGGGGACAGGCAGTGTGGCCTCGGGAGCCCCCAATTAAAAAGCTGTTTCCGTGACCTCTGTGCCTGTATACAGTTAACCATTTACTGCTCAATAATCAGTGGGAGCAGGGGACAGGCAGTGTGGTCCGGGAGCCCCAAATAAAAAGCTGGTTCAGAGACCTCTGTCCCTGTATATATATAACCATTTACTGCTCAATAATCCCTGGGAGCAGGGGTTAAAATGCTGTGTCCGAGACCACTGGGCCTGTATATAGTTAACCATTTACTGCTCAATAATCCCTGGGAGCAGGGGACAGGCAGTGTGGCCTCGGGTGCCCCCAGTTAAAAAGGTGTTTCAGATACTCTGTGCTGTATATTGTTAACCATTTACTGCTCAATAATCCCTGGGAGCAGGGAACAGGCAGTGTGGCCCCGGGATACCCCAATTAAAAAGCTGTTTCAGAGACCTCTGTGCCTGGATATAGTTAACCATTTACTGCTCAATAATCCTGGGAGCGAGGGATGGCAGTGTGGCCTTGGGAGCCCCCAATTAAAAAGCTGTTTCAGAGACCTCTGTGCTGTATATAATTAACCATTTACTTCTCAATAATCCCTGGGAGCAGGGGACAGGAAGTGTGGCTCCGGGAGCCCCCAATTAAAAAGCTGTTTCAGTGACCTCTGTGCTGTATATAGTTAACCATTTACTGCTCAATACTCCCTGGGAGCAGGGGACAGGCAGTGTGGCCTCGGGAGCCCCAATTAAAAAAGCTGTTTCAGAGACCTCTGTGCTGTATATAGTTAACCATTTACTGCTCAATAATCCCTGGGAGCAGGGGACAGGCAGTGTGACTCCGGGAGCCCCCAATTAAAAAGCTGTTTCAGAGACCTCTGTGCAGTATATAGTTAACCATTTACTTCTCAATAATCCCTGGGAGCAGGGGACAGGCAGTGTGACTCCGGGATACCCCAATTAAAAAGCTGTTTCAGAGACCTCTGTGCCTGGATATAGTTAACCATTTACTGCTCAATAATCCCTGGGAGCGAGGGATGGCAGTGTGGCCTTGGGAGCCCCCAATTAAAAAGCTGTTTCAGAGGCCTCTGTGCCTGTATATAGTTAACCATTTACTTCTCAATAATCCCTGGGAGCAGGGGACAGGCAGTGTGGCCTCGGGAGCTCCCCAATTAAAAAGCTGTTTCAGAGGCCTCTGTGCTGTATATAATTAACCATTTACTTCTCAATAATCCCTGGGAGCTGGGGTCAGGCAGTGTGGCCTCGTGAGCCCCCAATTAAAAAGCTGTTTCAGAGACCTCTGTGCTGTATATAGTTAACCATTTACTGCTCAATAATCCCTGGGAGCTGGGGTCAGGCAGTGTGGCCTCATGAGCCCCCAATTAAAAAGCTGTTTCAGAGGCCTCTGTGCCTGTATATAGTTAACCATTTACTTCTCAATAATCCCTGGGAGCAGGGGACAGGCAGTGTGGCCTCGGGAGCTCCCCAATTAAAAAGCTGTTTCAGAGGCCTCTGTGCTGTATATAATTAACCATTTACTTCTCAATAATCCCTGGGAGCAGGGGACAGGCAGAGTGGCTCCGGGAGCCCCCAATTAAAAAACAGTTTCAGGGACCTCTGTGCTGTGTATATTTAACCATTTACTTCTCAATAATCTCTGGGAGCAGGGGACAGGCAGTGTGGTCTCGGGAGAAAACAATTAAAAAGCTGTTTCAGAGACCTCTGTGCCTGTATATAGTTAACCATTCACTGCTCAACAATCAGTGGGAGCAGGGGACAGGCAGTGTGGTCCGGGAGCCCCCAATTAAAAAGCTGGTTCAGAGACATCTGTGCTGTATATATTTAACAATTTACTGCTTAATAAAACCTGGGAGCAGGGGTCAGGCAGTGTGGCCTCGGGAGCCCCAATTAAAACACTTTCAGAGTCCTCTGTGCTGTATATAGTTAACCATTTACTGCTCAATAATCCCTTGGAGCAGGGGACAGGCAGTGTGGCCTTGGGAGCCCCCAATTATAAAGCTGTTTCAGAGGGCTCTGTGCTATATATAATTAACCATTTACTTCTCAATAATCCCTGGGAGCAGGGGACAGGCAGTGTGGCCTCGGGAGCCCCCAATTAAAAAGCTGTTTCAGAGACCTCTATGCTGTATATAGTTAACCATTTACTGCTCAATAACCCCTGGGAGCAGGGTACAGGCAGTGTGGCCTCGGGAGCCCCCAATTAAAAAGCTGTTTCCGTGACCTCTGTGCAGTTTCTCGTTAACCATTTACTGCTCAAAAATCAGTGGGAGCAGGGGACACGCAGTGTGGTCCTGGAGTCCCAAATAAAAAGCTGGTTCAGAGACCTCTGTCCATGTATATAGTTAACCATTTACTGCTCAATAATCCCTGGGAGCAGGGGTTAAAATGCTGTGTCAGAGACCACTGGGCCTGTATATAGTTAACCATTTACTGCTCAATAATCCCTGGGAGCAGGGGACAGGCAGTGTGGCCTCGGAAGCCCCCAGTTAAAAAGGTGTTTCAGATACTCTGTGCTGTATATAGTTAACCATTTACTGCTCAATAATCCCTGGGAGCAGGGAACAGGCTGTGTGGCCTTGGGAGCCCCCAATTAAAAAGCTGTTTCAGAGGCCTCTGTGCTGTATATAATTAACCATTTACTGCTCAATAATCCCTGGGAGCAGGGGACAGGCAGTGTGGCTCCGGGAGCCCCCAATTAAAAAGCTGTTTCAGGGACCTCTGAGCTGTATATAGTTAACCATTTACTGCTCAATAATCCCTGGGAGCAGGGGACAGGCAGTGTGGCCTCGGGAGCCCCCAATTAAAAAGCTGTTTCAGAGACCTCTATGCTGTATATAGTTAACCATTTACTGCTCAATAACCCCTGGGAGCAGGGTACAGGCAGTGTGGCCTCGGGAGCCCCCAATTAAAAAGCTGTTTCAGAGACCTCTGTGCCTGTATATAGTAAACCATTTACTGCTCAATAATCCCTGGGAGCAGGGGACAGGCAGTGTGGCCTTGGGAGCCCCCAATTAAAAAGCTGTTTCAGAGGCCTCTGTGCTATATATAATTAACCATTTACTTCTCAAGAATCCCTGGGAGCAGGGGACAGGCAGTGTGGCTCCGGGAGCCCCCAATTAAAAAGCTGTTTCCGTGACCTCTGTGCAGTATATCGTTAACCATTTACTGCTCAATAATCCCTGGGATCAGGGGACAGGCAGTGTGGCCTCGGGAGCCCCCAATTAAAAAGCTGTTTCCGTGACCTCTGTGCCTGTATACAGTTAACCATTTACTGCTCAATAATCAGTGGGAGCAGGGGACAGGCAGTGTGGTCCGGGAGCCCCAAATAAAAAGCTGGTTCAGAGACCTCTGTCCCTGTATATATATAACCATTTACTGCTCAATAATCCCTGGGAGCAGGGGTTAAAATGCTGTGTCCGAGACCACTGGGCCTGTATATAGTTAACCATTTACTGCTCAATAATCCCTGGGAGCAGGGGACAGGCAGTGTGGCCTCGGGTGCCCCCAGTTAAAAAGGTGTTTCAGATACTCTGTGCTGTATATTGTTAACCATTTACTGCTCAATAATCCCTGGGAGCAGGGAACAGGCAGTGTGGCCCCGGGATACCCCAATTAAAAAGCTGTTTCAGAGACCTCTGTGCCTGGATATAGTTAACCATTTACTGCTCAATAATCCCTGGGAGCGAGGGATGGCAGTGTGGCCTTGGGAGCCCCCAATTAAAAAGCTGTTTCAGAGACCTCTGTGCTGTATATAATTAACCATTTACTTCTCAATAATCCCTGGGAGCAGGGGACAGGAAGTGTGGCTCCGGGAGCCCCCAATTAAAAAGCTGTTTCAGTGACCTCTGTGCTGTATATAGTTAACCATTTCCTGCTCAATACTCCCTGGGAGCAGGGGACAGGCAGTGTGGCCTCGGGAGCCCCAATTAAAAAAGCTGTTTCAGAGACCTCTGTGCAGTATATAGTTAACCATTTACTTCTCAATAATCCCTGGGAGCAGGGGACAGGCAGTGTGACTCCGGGATACCCCAATTAAAAAGCTGTTTCAGAGACCTCTGTGCCTGGATATAGTTAACCATTTACTGCTCAATAATCCCTGGGAGCGAGGGATGGCAGTGTGGCCTTGGGAGCCCCCAATTAAAAAGCTGTTTCAGAGACCTCTGTGCTGTATATAATTAACCATTTACTTCTCAATAATCCCTGGGAGCAGGGGACAGGAAGTGTGGCTCCGGGAGCCCCCAATTAAAAAGCTGTTTCAGTGACCTCTGTGCTGTATATAGTTAACCATTTCCTGCTCAATACTCCCTGGGAGCAGGGGACAGGCAGTGTGGCCTCGGGAGCCCCAATTAAAAAAGCTGTTTCAGAGACCTCTGTGCTGTATATAGTTAACCATTTACTGCTCAATAATCCCTGGGAGCAGGGGACAGGCAGTGTGACTCCGGGAGCCCCCAATTAAAAAGCTGTTTCAGTGACCTCTGTGCTATATATAGTTAACCATTTCCTGCTCAATACTCCCTGGGAGCAGGGGACAGGCATTGTGGCCTCGGGAGCCCCAATTAAAAAAGCTGTTTCAGAGACCTCTGTGCAGTATATAGTTAACCATTTACTTCTCAATAATCCCTGGGAGCAGGGGACAGGCAGTGTGACTCCGGGATACCCCAATTAAAAAGCTGTTTCAGAGACCTCTGTGCCTGGATATAGTTAACCATTTACTGCTCAATAATCCCTGGGAGCGAGGGATGGCAGTGTGGCCTTGGGAGCCCCCAATTAAAAAGCTGTTTCAGAGGCCTCTGTGCCTGTATATAGTTAACCATTTACTTCTCAATAATCCCTGGGAGCAGGGGACAGGCAGTGTGGCCTCGGGAGCTCCCCAATTAAAAAGCTGTTTCAGAGGCCTCTGTGCTGTATATAATTAACCATTTACTTCTCAATAATCCCTGGGAGCTGGGGTCAGGCAGTGTGGCCTCGTGAGCCCCCAATTAAAAAGCTGTTTCAGAGACCTCTGTGCTGTATATAGTTAACCATTTACTGCTCAATAATTCCTGGGAGCTGGGGTCAGGCAGTGTGGCCTCGTGAGCCCCCAATTAAAAAGCTGTTTCAGAGGCCTCTGTGCCTGTATATAGTTAACCATTTACTTCTCAATAATCCCTGGGAGCAGGGGACAGGCAGTGTGGCCTCGGGAGCTCCCCAATTAAAAAGCTGTTTCAGAGGCCTCTGTGCTGTATATAATTAACCATTTACTTCTCAATAATCCCTGGGAGCAGGGGACAGGCAGCGTGGCTCCGGGAGCCCCCAATTAAAAAACTGTTTCAGGGACCTCTGTGCTGTGTATATTTAACCATTTACTTCTCAATAATCTCTGGGAGCAGGGGACAGGCAGTGTGGTCTCGGGAGAAAACAATTAAAACGCTGTTTCAGAGACCTCTGTGCCTGTATATAGTTAACCATTCACTGCTCAACAATCAGTGGGAGCAGGGGACAGGCAGTGTGGTCCGGGAGCCCCCAATTAAAAAGCTGGTTCAGAGACATCTGTGCTGTATATATTTAACAATTTATTGCTCAATAAAACCTGGGAGCAGGGGTCAGGCAGTGTGGCCTCGGGAGCCCCCAATTAAAAAGCTGTTTCACAGACATCTGTGCTGTATATAGTTAACCATTTACTGCTCAATAATCCCTTGGAGCAGGGGACAGGCAGTGTGGCCTTGGGAGCCCCCAATTATAAAGCTGTTTCAGAGGCCTCTGTGCTATATATAATTAACCATTAACTTCTCAATAATCCCTGGGAGCAGGGGACAGGCAGTGGTGCACCGGGAGCCCCAATTAAAAAGCTGTTTCAGTGACCTCTGTGCAGTATATCGTTAACCATTTACTGCTCAATAATCAGTTGGAGCAGGGGACAGGCAGTGTGGTCCTGGAGACCCAAATAAAAAGCTGGTTCAGAGACATCTGTCCCTGTATATAGTTAACCATTTACTGCTCAATAATCCCTGGGAGCAGGGGTTAAAATGCTGTGCCAGAGACCACTGGGCCTGTATATAGTTAACCATTTACTGCTCAATAATCCCAGGGAGCAGGGGACAGGCAGTGTGGCCACGGGAGCCCACAATTAAAAAGCTGTGTCAGAGACCACTGTGCTGTATATAGTTAACCATTTACTGCTCAATAATCCCTGGGAGCAGGGACAGGCCGTGTGGGTCCGGGAGCCCCCAATTAAAAAGCTGTTTCAGAGACCTCTGAGCTGTATATAGTTAACCATTTTCTGCTCAACAATCCCTGGGAGCAGGGAACAGGCCGTGTGGCCTTGGGAGCCCCCAATTAAAAAGCTGTTTCAAGGCCTCTGTGCTATATATAATTAACCATTTTCTGCTCAACAATCCCTGGGAGCAGGGGACAGGCAGTGTGGCTCCGGGAGCCCCCAATTAAAAAGGTGTTTCAGAGACCTCTGTGCTGTATATAGTTAACCATTTACTGCTCAATAATCCCTGGGAGCAGGAGACAGGCAGTGTGGCTCCGGGAGCCCCCAATTAAAAAGCTGTTTCAGAGACTTCTGTGCCTGTATACAGTTAACCATTTACTGCTCAATAATCCCTGGGAGCAGGAGACAGGCAGTGTTGCCTCGGGAGCCCATAGTTTAAAAAGGTGTTTCAGAGACCTCTGTGCTGTATATAGTTAACCATTTACTGCTCAATAATCCTTGGGAGCAGGGGACAGGCAGTGTGGTCCGGAAGCCCCCAATTAAAAAGCTGGTTCAGAGACATCTGTGCTGTATATATTTAACAATTTATTGCTCAATAAAACCTGGGAGCAGGGGTCAGGCAGTGTGGCCTCGGGAGCCCCCAATTAAAAAGCTGTTTCACAGACATCTGTGCTGTATATAGTTAACCATTTACTGCTCAATAATCCCTTGGAGCAGGGGACAGGCAGTGTGGCCTTGGGAGCCCCCAATTATAAAGCTGTTTCAGAGGCCTCTGTGCTATATATAATTAACCATTAACTTCTCAATAATCCCTGGGAGCAGGGGACAGGCAGTGGTGCACCGGGAGCCCCAATTAAAAAGCTGTTTCAGTGACCTCTGTGCAGTATATCGTTAACCATTTACTGCTCAATAATCAGTTGGAGCAGGGGACAGGCAGTGTGGTCCTGGAGACCCAAATAAAAAGCTGGTTCAGAGACATCTGTCCCTGTATATAGTTAACCATTTACTGCTCAATAATCCCTGGGAGCAGGGGTTAAAATGCTGTGCCAGAGACCACTGGGCCTGTATATAGTTAACCATTTACTGCTCAATAATCCCAGGGAGCAGGGGACAGGCAGTGTGGCCACGGGAGCCCACAATTAAAAAGCTGTGTCAGAGACCACTGTGCTGTATATAGTTAACCATTTACTGCTCAATAATCCCTGGGAGCAGGGACAGGCCGTGTGGGTCCGGGAGCCCCCAATTAAAAAGCTGTTTCAGAGACCTCTGAGCTGTATATAGTTAACCATTTTCTGCTCAACAATCCCTGGGAGCAGGGAACAGGCCGTGTGGCCTTGGGAGCCCCCAATTAAAAAGCTGTTTCAGAGGCCTCTGTGCTATATATAATTAACCATTTTCTGCTCAACAATCCCTGGGAGCAGGGGACAGGCAGTGTGGCTCCGGGAGCCCCCAATTAAAAAGGTGTTTCAGAGACCTCTGTGCTGTATATAGTTAACCATTTACTGCTCAATAATCCCTGGGAGCAGGAGACAGGCAGTGTGGCTCCGGGAGCCCCCAATTAAAAAGCTGTTTCAGAGACTTCTGTGCCTGTATACAGTTAACCATTTACTGCTCAATAATCCCTGGGAGCAGGAGACAGGCAGTGTTGCCTCGGGAGCCCATAGTTTAAAAAGGTGTTTCAGAGACCTCTGTGCTGTATATAGTTAACCATTTACTGCTCAATAATCCTTGGGAGCAGGGGACAGGCAGTGTGGTACGGGAGCCCCCAATTAAAATGCTGTTTCAGTGACCTCTGTGCAGTCTATCGTTAACCATTTGCTCCTCAATAATCCCTGGGAGCAGGGGACAGGCAGTGTGGCATCATGAGCCCCAATTAAAAAGCTGTTTCAGAGACCTCTGTGCTGTGTATATTTAACCATTTACTTTGTCGTAATAATCCCTGGGAGCAGGGGACAGCGGTGTGGCCTCAGGAGCCCCCAATTCAAAAGCTGTGTCAGAGACCTCTGTGTTGTATATCGTTAACCATTTACTGCTCAATAATCCCTGGGCGCAGGGACAGCAGTGTGGCCTCGGGTGCCCCCCAATTAAAAAGCTGTTTCAGTGACCTCTGTGCTTTATATAGTTAACTATTTACTGCTCAATAATCCCTGGGAGCAGGGGACAGGCAGTGTGGCCTCGGGTGCCCCCCAATTAAAAATCTGTTTCAGTGACCTCTGTGCTTTATATAGTTAACCATTTACTGCTCAATAATCCCTGGGAGCAGGGGACAGGCAGTGTGGCCTCGGGAGCCCCCAATGAAAAAGCAGTTTCAGTGACAACTGTGCTGTACATATTTAAGCATTTACTGCTCAATAATCCCTGGGAGCAGTGGACAGCAGTGTGGCCTCAGGAGCCCCCAATTGAAACGCTGTTTCAGAGACCTCTGTGCAGTATATAGTTAACCATTTGCTTCTCAATAATCCCTGCGAGCAGGGCTCAGGCAGTGTTGCCTCGGGAGCCCCCAATTATAAAGCTGTTTCAGAGACCTCTGTGCCTGTGTATAGTTAACCATTTACTGCTCAATAATCCCTGGGATCAGGGTCAGGCAGTGTGGCCTCTTGAGCCCATAATTCTAAAGCTGTGTCAGTGACCTCTGTGATGTATATAGTTAACCATTTACTGCTCAATAATACCTGGGAGCAGGGGTCAGGCAGTGTGGTCCAGGAGCCCCCAATTAAAATGCTGTTTCAGAGACCTCTGTGCCTGTATATAGTTAACCATTTACTGCTCAATAATCCCTGGGAGCAGGGGACAGGCAGTGTGGCCTCGGGAGCTCCCAATTAAATAGCTGTTTCAGTGACCTCTGTGCTGTATATAGTTAACCATTTACTGCTCAATAATCCTTGGGAGCAGGGTACAGGCAGTATGGCCTTGGGAACCCCCAATTAAAAAGCTGTTTCAGAGGCCTCTGTGATGTATATAGTTAACCATTTACTGCTCAATAATACCTGGGAGCAGGGGTCAGGCAGTGTGGTCCAGGAGCCCCCAATTAAAATGCTGTTTCAAAGACCTCTGTGCCTGTATATAGTTAACCATTTACTGCTCAATAATCCCTGGGAGCAGGGGACAGGCAGTGTGGCCTCGGGAGCTCCCAATTAAATAGCTGTTTCAGTGACCTCTGTGCTGTATATAGTTAACCATTTACTGTTCAATAATCCTTGGGAGCAGGGTACAGGCAGTGTGGCCTCGGGAACCCCCAATTAAAAAGCTGTTTCGGAGACCTCTGTGCTGTATATAGTTAACCATTTACTGCTCAATAATCCCTGGGAGCAGGGGACAGGCAGTGTGGTCAGGGAGCCCCAATTAAAAAGCTGTTTCAGACACCTCTGTGTGGTGGTATGTATTAGGGGTATTAAGGTACCCTGTGATGCCGAGAGGCTATTAGTGGATAGACGCTGTGTCCCGAGTGGATCAGCTGCCTACTGGCTCCACCCAGTAAGGCGGAATATAAGAGCCCGGGGTCTCCCAGCAGCCGCATTCTGTAACTGTGCTGCTGGGGAACAAGTCTGCGTAATAAAACCATCGATCGACTCCTTCTCTTCTCGTCTCGTGAGTGATTGATTGTGCTGCAATTTATTACGCAGACTTAAAGGACATGGAGCTCCGACTCACTCCGGAGTGTCTGCGAATCAGCCCCCACGCGGCAGACTCAGCGGGCACTTTTAAACACTGGCTAGCGTGGTTCGAAGGACACCTCCGAACGGCCCCTGGCATAGTTACAGAAGACCAGAAACTGCAGGTCCTGCCAGTGTGAGCCCGGAAATCTACACTCTCATAGAGGACGCGGACGATTTCCCGACGGCGATCGCCATGCTGAGAGGAATCTACGTCAGCCCCGTCAACCAGGTCTACACACGCCACCAGCTCGCGGCGAGACGGCAAATCCCCGGGGAATCGCTGGACGAATTCTACAGTGCGCTGTTAATACTGGGGAGAAACTGCAACTGCCCATCGGTTTCGGCTAACGAACACACAGAGCTGCTGGTCTGAGATGCGTTCGTGGCAGGTATGCTTTCGTCCCAAATTCGCCAGCGCTTGCTGGAAAAAGACACACTAGGCCTCAAAGAGCACGGGCCCTCGCGGCCTCGTTCGATGTGGCATCGCAGAACTCCCGTGCCTACGCCGCCGACCGTGCGGCAGCCCCCCCCCCCCTCCGCAACCTACCCTACTCCATCGAGGAGGTCGGGACAGCCACCAGGAACTGCCAAATCTGCGCAGAGCGCAAAACACACTTCTCCAGGCCAGAGAAAGCACATGTGATAAAGGCTTCCCGTCCCTTTGAGCGCCTCAGACTGGACTTCAAAGGCCCCCTCCCCTCTACCCACCGCAACTAGTACTTCCTGAATGTGATTGTCAAGTACTCCCTGTTACCATTAGCTATTCCCTGTCCCGAAATGACCGAGGCCACGGTCATTAGAGCCCTCACCACCACCTTTACACTATTCGGTTTCCCCGCCTACATACATAGCGATAGGGGCCCTCCTTCGTGAGCAATGAACTGCGTCAATTCCTGCTCAGCAAGGGCATCGCCTCGAGCAGGACGACCAGTTACAACCCCCGGGGGAACGGTCAGGTAGAGAGGGAGAACGGAACCGTCTCGAAGACCGTCCTGCTGGCCCTACGGTCCAGGAATCTCCCAGTCTCCCGCTGCAGGAAGTCCTCCCGGACGCCCTCCACTCCACCCGGTCGCTGCTTTGTACAACAACGAATCAAACACCTCAGGGACTCCTCCTTGTCTTCCCTAGGAAGTCTTCCTCCGGAACGTCACTTCCAACCTGGCTGGCAGCCCCGGGACCCATCCTGCTCCGAAAACATGTGCGGACGCACAAATCGGACCCGTTGGTCGAGAGGCTTCATCTCCTCAACGCGAATCCTCAATACGCCTGCGTGGCGTACCCCGACGGCCGACAGGACACGGTCTCCCTGCGGGACCCGGCACCCGCCGGAGCTCCACACACCCTCCCTCGCACCGGCGCACCCCACAGCCGACCCCTCCGGAGCTGCACACCCCCCCCCCCAACACCAGTCACCCCCTCTGGAGCTCCACCCCGCCCCCAACTCCATTCACCCCTCCCTCGCACCGGCGCACCCCACAGCCGACCCCTCCGGAGCTGCACACCCCCCCCCCAACACCAGTCACCCCCTCTGGAGCTCCACCCCCCCCAACACCAATCACCCCTCCCTACCACCGGCGCACCCCACAGCCGCCCCCTTCCCGGGTGGATCGGTCCTTCCCCCGGTCCGAATAGGGATATTGGAGCGGGGAGAGGCATTGCGACGTTCCCAGAGACGACAGGGCCCGAACCAGCGTCTGCATCACCACCGGGGCTAAGCCGATCGGTTAGGACGACCAGGGAACCCATTCGACTCATCGAATCAGTAAAGCAAGAAATCGGAGCATAACCGCCGTGTTAGCGGCATCCTAGGGACAGACTCTGTAAACACCGACCACCATACGGCCCACGACCCCGCCGGGTTCTTTTTCAACAAGGGGTGAATGTGGTGGTATGTATTAGGGGTATTAAGGTACCCTGTGAGGCCGAAAGGCTATTGGTGGATAGACACTGGATCCCGATTGGATCAGCCGCCTGCTGGCTCCACCCAGTAATGCGGAGTATAAGAGCCCGGGTTCTCCCAGCAGCCGCATTCCGGACCCGTGATGCGGGAGGAACAAGTCAGCGTAATAAAGCCATCGTTCGACTCCTCAACTCCTCTCGTCTCGTGAGTGATTGATTGTGCTGCACTCTGTGCTGTATACAGTTAACCATTTGCTGCTCAATAATCCCTGGGAGCAGGGGACAGGCAGTGTGGTCCGGGAGACCCCAGTTAAAAAGCTGTTTCAGAGACCTCTGTGCTGTATATAGTTAACCATTTACTGCTCAATAATTCCTGGGAGCAGGGGACAGGCAGTGTGGTCCGGGAGCCCCCAATTAAAAAGCTGTTTCAGAGACCTCTATGCTGTATATAGTTAACCATTTACTTTTTCTCAATAATCCCCTTTCGTGTGACACAAGGAGCCCCTGCAGTGTTGCCTCAAACCCCCGCAGTGTAACGGTCACCATTACTGAGGCGGGTTTTTAAATTCCGGTTACAGAAACGGACAATGGAACTGTGACGTTAACACCCCCTTACAGGCCCATCCACAGCCTGGTGTCAGGCTCCAGGCCGTGCTGAAGGAGGCGACACCGTTCTGTAACCTGCTCCTTGTTATATTAGATTTGACAGGCCCATCCACAGCCTGGTGTCAGGCTCCAGGCCGTGCTGAAGGAGGCGACACCGTTCTGTAACCAGCTCCGTGTTATATCAGATTTGACAGGACCATCCACAGCCTGGTGTCAGGCTCCAGGCCGTGCTGAAGGAGGTGACTCCGTTCTGTAACCAGCTCCTTGTTGTATCAGATTTGACAGGGCCATCCACAGCCTGGTGTCAGGCTCCAGGCCGTGCTGAAGGAGGCGACACCGTTCTGTAACCGGCTCCTTGTTGTATCAGATTTGACAGGACCATCCACAGCCTGGTGTCAGGCTCCAGGCCGTGCTGAAGGAGGCGACACCGTTCTGTAACCAGCTCCTTGTTGTATCAGATTTGACAGGACCATCCACAGCCTGGTGTCAGGCTCCAGGCCGTGCTGAAGGAGGCGACACCTTTCTGTAACCAGCTCCTTGTTATATCAGATTTGACAGGACCATCCACAGCCTGGTGTCAGGCTCCAGGCCGTGCTGAAGGAGGTGTCACCGTTCTGTAACCAGCACCTTGTTATATCAGATTTGACAGGACCATCCGCAGCCTGGTGTCAGGCTCCAGGCCGTGCTGAAGGAGGTGACACCGTTCTGTTACCAGCTCCTTGTTATATCAGATTTGACAGGACCATCCACAGCCTGGAGTCAGGCTCCAGGCCATTCTGAAGGAGGCGACACCGTTCTGTAACCAGCTCCTTGTTATATCAGATTTGACAGGACCATCCACAGCCTGGTGTCAGGCTCCAGGCCATGCTGAAGGAGGCGACACCGTTCTGTAACCAGCTCCTTGTTGTATCAGATTTGACAGGACCATCCACAGCCTGGTGTCAGGCTCCAGGCCGTGCTGAAGGAGGCAACTACGTTCTGTAACCAGCTCCTTGTTATATCAGATTTGACAGGCCCATCCACAGCCTGGTGTCAGGCTCCAGGCCGTGCTGAAGGAGGCGACACCGTTCTGTAACCAGCACCTTGTTATATCAGATTTGACAGGACCATCCACAGGCTGGTGTCAGGCTCCAGGCCGCGCTGAAGGAGGTGACACCGTTCTGTAACCAGCTCCTTGTTATACCAGATTTGACAGGACCATCCACAGCCTGGTGTCAGGCTCCAGGTCGTGCTGAAGGAGGTGACACCGTTCTGTAACTAGCTCCTTGTTATATCAGATTTGACAGGACCATCCACAGCTTGGTGTCAGGCTCCAGGCCGTGCTGAAGGAGGCGACACCGTTCTGTAACCAGCTACTTGTTATATCAGATTTGACAGGACCATCCACAGCCTGGTGTCAGGCTCCAGGCCGTGCTGAAGGAGGCGACACCGTTCTGTAAACAGCTCCTTGTTATATCAGATTTGACAGGACCATCCACAGCCTGGTGTCGGGCTCCAGGCCGTGCTGAAGGAGGCGACACCGTTCTGTAACCAGCTCCTTGTTATATCAGATTTGACAGGACCATTCACAGCCTGGTGTCAGGCTCCAGGCCGTGCTGAAGGAGGCGACACCGTTCTGTAACCAGCACCGTGTTATATCAGATTTGACAGGACCATCCACAGCCTGGTGTCAGGCTCCAGGCCGTGCTGAAGGAGGCGACACCGTTCTGTAACCAGCTTCTTGTTATATCAGATTTGACAGGCCCATCCACAGCCTGGTGTCAGGCTCCAGGCCGTGCTGAAGGAGGCGAAACCGTTCTGTAAACAGCTCCTTGTTATATCAGATTTGACAGGACAATCCACAGCCTGGTGTCAGGGTCCAGGCCGTGCTGAAGGAGGCGACACCGTTCTGTAACCAGCTCCTTGTTATATCAGATTTGACAGGACCATCCACAGCCTGGTGTCAGTCTCCAGGCCGTGCTGAAGGAGGCGACACCGTTCTGTAACCAGCTCCTTGTTATATCAGATTTGACAGGACCATCCACAGCCTGGTGTCAGGCTCCAGGCCGTGCTGAAGGAGGCGACACCGTTCTGTAACCAGCGCCTTGTAATATCAGATTTGACAGGACCATCCACAGCCTGGTGTCAGGCTCCAGGCCGTGCTGAAGGAGGCGACACCGTTCTGTAACCAGCTCCCTGTTATATCAGATTTGACAGGACCATCCACAGCCTGGTGTCAGGCTCCAAGCCGTGCTGAAGGAGGCGACACCGTTCTGTAACCAGCTCCTTGTTATATCAGATTTGACAGGACCATCCACAGCCTGGTGTCAGGCTCCAGGCCGTGCTGAAGGAGGCGACACCGTTCTGTAACCAGCTCCTTGTATCTGATTTGACAGGACTATCCACAGCCTGGTGTCAGGCTCCAGGCCGTGCTGAAGGACGTGACACCGTTCTGTAACCAGCTCCTTGTGATATCAGATTTGACAGGACCATCCACAGCCTGGTGTCACGCTCCAGGCCGTGCTGCAGGAGGCGACACCGTTCTGTAACCAGCACCTTGTTATATCAGATTTGACAGGACCATCCACAGCCTGGTGTCAGGCTCCAGGACGTGCTGAAGGAGGTGACACCGTTCTGTAACCAGCACCTTGTTATATCAGATTTGACAGGACCATCCACAGCCTGATGTCAGGCTCCAGGACGTGCTGAAGGAGGCGACACCGTTCTGTAACCAGATCCTTTTTGTATCAGATTTGACAGGCCCATCCACAGCCTGGTGTCAGGCTCCAGGCCGTGCTGAAGGAGGCGACACCGTTCTGTAACCAGCTCCTTGTTATATCAGATTTGACAGGACCATCCACAGCCTGGTGTCAGGCTCCAGGCCGCGCTGAAGGAGGCGACACCGTTCTGTAACCAGCTCCTTGTTATATCAGATTTGACAGGACCATCCACAGTCTGGTGTCAGGCTCCAGGCCGTGCTGAAGGAGGCGACACCGTTCTGTAACCAGCTCCTTGTTATATCAGATTTGACAGGACCATCCACAGCCTGGTGTCAGGCTCCAGGCCGTGCTGAAGGAGGCAACACCGTTCTGTAACCAGCTCCATGTTATATCAGATTTGAAAGGACCATCCACAGCCAGGTGTCAGGCTCCAGGCCGTGCTGAAGGAGGCGACACCGTTCTGTAACCAGCTCCGTGTTATATCAGATTTGACAGGACCATCCACAGCATGGCGTCAGGCTCCAGGCCGTGCTGAAGGAGGCGACACCGTTCTGTAACCAGCTCCTTGTTATGTCAGATTTGACAGGGCCATCCACAGCCTGGTGTCAGGCTCCAAGCCGGGCTGAAGGAGGCGACATCGTTCTGTAACCAGCTCCGTGTTATATCAGATTTGACGGGACCGCCCACAGCCTGGTGTCAGGCTCCAGGCCGTGCTGAAGGAGGCGACACCGTTCTGTAACCAGCTCCTTGTTATATTAGATTTGACAGGACCACCCACAGCCTGGTGTCAGGCTCCAGGCCGTGCTGAAGGAGGCGACACCGTTCTGAAACCAGCTCCTTGTTATATCAGATTTGACAGGCCCATCCACAGGCTGGTGTGAGGCTCCAGGCCATGCTGAAGGAGGCGACACCGTTCTGTAACCAGCACCTTGTTCTATCAGATTTGACAGGACCATCCACAGCCTGGTGTCAGACTCCAGGCCGTGCTGAAGGAGGCGACACCGTTCTGAAACCAGCTCCTTGTTATATCAGGTTTGACAGGCCCATCCACAGGCTGGTGTCAGGCTCCAGGCCGTGCTGAAGGAGGCAACACCGTTCTGAAACCAGCTCCTTGTTATATCAGATTTGACAGACCCATCCACAGGCTGGTGTCAGGCTCAAGGCCATGCTGATGGAGGTGTCACCGTTCTGTAACGAGCTCCTTGTTATATCAGATTTGACAGGACCATCCACAGCCTGGTGTCAGGCTCCAGGCCGTGCTGAAGGAGGTGACACCGTTCTGTAACCAGCTCCTTGTTATATCAGGTTTGACAGGACCATCTACAGCCTGGTGTCAGGCTCCAGTCCGTGCTGAAGGAGGCGACACCGTTCTGTAACCAGCTCTTTGTTATATCAGATTTCACAGGACCATTCACAGCCTGGTGTCAGGCTCCAGGCCGTGCCGAAGGAGTCGACACCGTTCTGTAACCAGCTCCTTGTTGTATCTGATTTGACAGGACCATCCACAGCCTGGTGTCAGGCTCCAGGCCGTGCTGAAGGTGGTGACACCGTTCTGTATCCAGCTCCTTGTTATATCAGATTTGACAGGACCATCCACAGCCTGGTGTAAGGCCCCAGGCCGTGCTGAAGGAGGCGACACCGTTCTGTAACCAGCTCCTTGTTATATCAGATTTGACAGGACAATCCACAGCCTGGTGTCAGGCTCCAGGCTGTGCTGAAGGACGCGACACCGTTCTGTAACCAGCTCCTTGTTATATCAGATTTGACAGGACCATCCACAGCCTGGTGTCAGGCTCCAGACCATGCTGAAGGAGGCGACACCGTTCTGTAACCAGCACCTTGTTCTATCAGATTTGACAGGACCATCCACAGCCTGGTGTCAGGCTCCAGGCCGTGCTGAAGGAGGTGAAACCGGTCTGTAACCAGCTCCTTGTTATATCAGATTTGACAGGACCATCCACAGCCTGGTGTCAGGCTCCAGGCCGTGCTGAAGGAGGTGACACCGGTCTGTAACCAGCTCCTTGTTATATCAGGTTTGACAGGACCACCCACAGCCTGGTGTCAGGCTCCAGGCCGTGCTGAAGGAGGCGACACCGTTCTGTAACCAGCTCCTTGTTATATCAGATTTGACAGGACCATCCACAGCCTGGTGTCAGGCTCCAGGCCGTGCTGAAGGAGGCGACACCGTTCTGTAACCAGCTCTTTGTTATATCAGATTTGACAGGACCACCCACACCCTGGTGTCAGGCTCCAGGCCGTGCCGAAGGAGGCGACACCGTTCTGTAACCAGCTCCTTGTTGTATCTGATTTGACAGGACCATCCACAGCCTGGTGTCAGGCTCCAGGCCGTGCTGAAGGAGGTGACACCGTTCTGTAACCAGCACCTTGTTGTATCAGATTTGACAGGACCATCCACATCCTGGTGTCAGGCTCCAGGCCGTGCTGAAGGAGGTGACACCGTTCTGTAACCAGCTCCTTGTTCTATCAGATTTGTCAGGACCATCCACAGCCTGGTGTCAGGCTCCAGCCCGTGCTGAAGGAGGCGACACCGTTCTGTAACCAGCTCCTTGTTATATCAGATTTGACAGGACCATCCACAGCCTGGTGTCAGGCTCCAGGCCGTGCTGAAGGAGGCGACACCGTTCTGTAACCAGCTCCTTGTTATATCAGATTTGACAGGACCATCCACAGCCTGGTGTCACGCTCCAGGCCGTGCTGAAGGAGGCGACACCGTTCTGTAACCAGCTCCTTGTTATATCAGATTCGACAGGACCATCCACAGCCTGGTTTCAGGCTCCAGGCCGTGCTGAAGGAGGTGACACCGTTCTGTAACCAGCTCCTTGTTATATCAGATTTGACAGGACCATCCACAGCCTGGTGTCCGGCTCCAGGCCGTGCTGAAGGAGGCGACACCGTTCTGTAACCAGCACCTTGTTATATCAGATTTGACAGGACCATCCACAGCCTGGTGTCAGGCTCCAGGCCGTGCTGAAGGAGGCGACACCGTTCTGTAACCAGCTCCTTGTTATGTCAGATTTGAAAGGACCATCCACAGCCTTGTGTCAGGCTCCAGGCCGTGCTGAAGGAGGTGACACCATTCTGTAACGAGCTCCTTGTTATATCAGATTTGACAGGACCATCCACAGCCTGGTGTCAGGCTCCAGGCCGTGCTGAAGGAGGCGACATCGTTCTGTAACCAGCTCCGTGTTATATCAGATTTGACGGGACCACCCACAGCCTGGTGTCAGGCTCCAGGCCGTGCTGAAGGAGGCGACACCGTTCTGTAACCAGCTCCTTGTTATATCAGATTTGACAGGACCATCCACAGCCTGGTGTCAGGCTCCAGGCCGTGCTGAAGGAGGCGACACCGTTCTGTAACCAGCAACTTGTTCTATCAGATTTGACAGGACCATCCACAGCCTGGTGTCAGACTCCAGGCCGTGCTGATGGAGGTGTTACCGTTCTGTAACGAGCTCCTTGTTATATCAGATTTGACAGGACCATCCACAGCCTGGTGTCAGGCTCCAGGCCGTGCTGAAGGAGGTGACACAGTTCTGTAACCAGCTCCTTGTTATATCAGGTTTGACAGGACCATCTACAGCCTGGTGTCAGGCTCCAGTCCGTGCTGAAGGAGGCGACACCGTTCTGTAACCAGCTCTTTGTTATATCAGATTTCACAGGACCATTCACAGCCTGGTGTCAGGCTCCAGGCCGTGCCGAAGGAGGCGACACCGTTCTGTAACCAGCTCCTTGTTGTATCTGATTTGACAGGACCATCCACAGCCTGTTGTCAGGCTCCAGGCCGTGCTGAAGGAGGCGACACCGTTCTGTAACCAGCTCCTTGTTATATCAGATTTGACAGGACCATCCACAGCCTGGTGTCAGGCTCCAGGCCGTGCTGAAGGAGGCGACACCGTTCTGTAACCAGCTCCTTGTTATATCAGATTTGACAAGACCATCCACAGCCTGGTGTCAGGCTCCAGGCCGTGCTGAAGGAGGCGACACCGTTCTGTAACCAGCTCCTTGTTATGTCAGATTTGAAAGGACCATCCACAGCCTGGTGTCAGTCTCCAGGCCATGCTGAAGGAGGTGACACCGTTCTGTAACGAGCTCCTTGTTATATCAGATTTGACAGGACCATCCACAGCCTGGTGTCAGGCTCCAGGCCGTGCTGAAGAAGGCGACATCGTTCTGTAACCAGCTCCGTGTTATATCAGATTTGACGGGGCCACCCACAGCCTGGTGTCAGGCTCCAGGCCGTGCTGAAGGAGGCGACACCGTTCTGTAACCAGCTCCTTGTTATATCAGATTTGACAGGACCACCCACAGCCTGGTGTCAGGCTCCAGGCCGTGCTGAAGGAGGCGACACCGTTCTGTAACCAGCTCCTTGTTATATCAGATTTGACAGGACCATCCACAGCCTGGTGTCAGGCTCCAGGCCGTGCTGAAGGAGGCGACAGCGTTCTGTAACCAGCACCTTGTTATATCAGATTTGACAGGACCATCCACACTCTGGTGTCAGGCTCCAGGCCGTGCTGAAGGAGGCGACACCGTTCTGTAACCAGCTCCTTGTTATATCAGATTTGACAGGACCATCCACAGCCTGGTGTCAGGCTCCAGGCCGTGCTGAAGGAGGCGACACCGTTCTGTAACCAGCTCCGTGTTATATCAAATTTCACAGGACCAGCCACAGCCTGGTGTCAGGCTCCAGGCTGTGCTGAAGGAGGCGACACCGTTCTGTAACCAGCTACTTGTTATATCAGATTTGACAGGACCACCCACAGCCTGGCGTCAGGCACCAGGCCGTGCTGAAGGAGGCAACACCGTTCTGTAACCAGCTACTTGTTATATCAGATTTGATAGGACCATCCACAGCCAGGTGTCAGGCTCCAGGCCGTGCTGAAGGAGGCGACACCGTACTGTAACCAGCTCCGTGTTATATCAGATTTGACAGGACCATCCACAGCATAGCGTCAGGCTCCAGGCCGTGCTGAAGGAGGCGACACCGTTCTGTAACCAGCTCCTTGTTATGTCAGATTTGACAGGACCACCCACAGCCTGGCGTCAGGCACCAGGCCGTGCTGAAGGAGGCAACACCGTTCTGTAACCAGCTACTTGTTATATCAGATTTGATAGGACCATCCACAGCCAGGTGTCAGGCTCCAGGCCGTGCTGAAGGAGGCGACACCGTACTGTAACCAGCTCCGTGTTATATCAGATTTGACAGGACCATCCACAGCATAGCGTCAGGCTCCAGGCCGTGCTGAAGGAGGCGACACCGTTCTGTAACCAGCTCCTTGTTATGTCAGATTTGAAAGGACCATCCACAGCCTGGTGTCAGTCTCCAGGCCATGCTGAAGGAGGTGACACCGTTCTGTAACGAGCTCCTTGTTATATCAGATTTGACAGGACCATCCACAGCCTGGTGTCAGGCTCCAGGCCGTGCTGAAGGAGGCGACATCGTTCTGTAACCAGCTCCGTGTTATATCAGATTTGACGGGACCACCCACAGCCTGGTGTCAGGCTCCAGGCCGTGCTGAAGGAGGCGACACCGTTCTGTAACCAGCTCCTTGTTATATCAGATTTGACAGGACCACCCACAGCCTGGTGTCAGGCTCCAGGCCGTGCTGAAGGAGGCGACACCGTTCTGTAACCAGCTCCTTGTTATATCAGATTTGACAGGACCATCCACAGCCTGGTGTCAGGCTCCAGGCCGTGCTGAAGGAGGCGACACCGTTCTGAAACCAGCTCCTTATTATATCAGATTTGACAGGCCCATCCACAGCCTGGTGTCAGGCTCCAGGCCATGCTGAAGGAGGCGACACCGTTCTGTAACCAGCACCTTGTTCTATCAGATTTGACAGGACCATCCACAGCCTGGTGTCAGACTCCAGGCCGTGCTGATGGAGGTGTCACCGTTCTGTAACGAGCTCCTTGTTATATCAGATTTGACAGGACCATCCACAGCCTGGTGTCAGGCTCCAGGCCGTGCTGAAGGAGGCGACACCGTTCTGTAACCAGCTCCTTGTTATATCAGATTTGACAGGACCATCCACAGCCTGGTGTCAGGCTCCAGGCCGTGCTGAAGGAGGCGACATCGTTCTGTAACCAGCTCCGTGTTATATCAGATTTGACGGGACCACCCACAGCCTGGTGTCAGGCTCCAGGCCGTGCTGAAGGAGGCGACACCGTTCTGTAACCAGCACCTTGTGATATCAGATTTGACAGGACCATCCACAGCCTGATGTCAGGCTCCAGGCCGTGCTGAAGGAGGCGACACCGTTCTGTAACCAGCTCCGTGTTATATCAGATTTGACAGGACCATCCACAGCCTGGTGTCAGGCTCCAGGCCGTGCTGAAGGAGGCGACACCGTTCAGAAACCAGCTCCTTGTTATATCAGGTTTGACAGGACCATCCACAGGCTGGTGTCAGGCTCCAGGCCGTGCTGAAGGAGGCGACACCGTTCTGTAACCAGCACCTTGTTGTATCAGATTTGACAGGACCATCCACAGTCTGGTGACAGGCTCCAGGCCGTGCTGAAGGAGGTGACACCGTTCTGTAACCAGCACCTTGTTATGTCAGATTTGACAGGACCATCCACAGCCTGGTGTCAGGATCCAGGCCGTGCTGAAGGAGGCGACACCGTTCTGTAACCAGCACCTTGTTGTATCAGATTTGACAGGACCATCCACAGTCTTGTGACAGGCTCCAGGCCGTGCTGAAGGAGGTGACACCGTTCTGTAACCAGCACCTTGTTATGTCAGATTTGACAGGACCATCCACAGCCTAGTGTCAGGGTCCAGGCCGTGCTGAAGGAGGCGACACCGTTCTGTAACCAGCTCCTTGTTATGTCAGATTTGACAGGACCATCCACAGCCTGCTGTCAGGCTCCAGGCCGTACTGAAGGAGGTGACACCGTTCTGTAACCAGCTCCTTGTTATATCAGATTTGACAGGACCATCCACAGCCTGGTGTCAGGCTCCAGGCCGTGCTGAAGGAGGCGACACCGTTCTGTAAACAGCTCCTTGTTCTATCAGATTAGACAGGACCATCCACAGCCTGGTGTCAGGCACCAGGCCGTGCTGAAGGAGGCGACAGCGTTCTGTAACCAGCTCCTTGTTATATCAGATTTGACAGGACCATCCACAGCCTGGTGTCAGGCTCCAGGCCGTGCTGAAGGAGGCGACACCGTTCTGTAACCAGCTCCTTGTTGTATCAGATTTGACAGGACCATCCACAGCCTGGTGTCAGGCTCCAGGCCGTGCTGAAGGAGGCGACACCGTTCTGTAACCAGCTCCTTGTTATATCAGATTTGACAGGACCATCCACAGCCTGGTGTCAGGCTCCAGGCCGTGCTGAAGGAGGCGACATCGTTCTGGAACCAGCTCCGTTTTATATCAGATTTGACGGTACCACCCACAGCCTGGTGTCAGGCTCCAGGCCGTGCTGAAGGAGGCGACACCGTTCTGTAACCAGCACCTTGTTATATCAGATTTGACAGGACCATCCACAGCCTGGTGTCAGGCTCCAGGCCGTGCTGAAGGAGGTGACACCGTTCAGTAACCAGCTCCTTGTTATATCAGATTTGACAGGACCATCCACAGCCTGGTGTCAGGCCCCAGGCCGTGCTGAAGGAGGCGACACCGTTCTGTAACCAGCTCCTTGTTATATCAGATTTGACAGGACCATCCACAGCCTGGTGTCAGGCTCCAGGCCGTGCTGAAGGAGTTGACACCGTTCTGTAACCAGCTCCTTGTTATATCAGATTTGACAGGACCATCCACAGACTGGTGTCAGGCTCCAGGCCGTGCTGAAGGAGGCGACATCGTTCTGGAACCAGCTCCGTTTTATATCAGATTTGACGGTACCACCCACAGCCTGGTGTCAGGCTCCAGGCCGTGCTGTAGGAGGCGACACCGTTCTGTAACCAGCTCCTTGTTATATCAGATATGACAGGACCATCCACAGACTGGTGTCAGGCTCCAGGCCGTGCTGAAGGAGGCGACACAGTTCTGAAACCAGCTCCTTGTTATATCAGATTTGACAGGCCCATCCACAGGCTGGTGTCAGGCTCCAGGCCGTGCTGAAGGAGGTGACACCGTTCTGTAACCAGCTCCTTGTTGTATAAGATTTGACAGGACCATCCACACCCTGGTGTCAGGCTCCAGGCCGTGCTGAAGGAGGCGACACCGTTCTGTAACCAGCTCCTTGTTATATCAGATTTGACAGGACCATCCACAGCCTGGTGTAAGGTTCCAGGCCGTGCTGAAGGAGGCAACATCGTTCTGTAACCAGCACCGTGATATATCAGATTTGGCAGGCCCACCCACAGCCTGGTGTCAGGCTCCAGGCTGTGCTGAAGGGGGCGACACCATTCTGTAACCAGCTCCTTGTTATATCAGATTTGACAGGACCATCCACAGCCTGGTGTCAGGCTCCAGGCCGTGCTGAAGGAGGCGACACCGTTCTGTAACCAGCTCCTTGTTCTATCAGATTAGACAGGACCATCCACAGCCTGGTGTCAGGCACCAGGCCGTGCTGAAGGAGGCGACAGCGTTCTGTAACCAGCTCCTTGTTATATCAGATTTGACAGGACCATCCACAGCCTGGTGTCAGGCTCCAGGCCGTGCTGAAGGAGGCGACACCGTTCTGTAACCAGCTCCTTGTTGTATCAGATTTGACAGGACCATCCACAGCCTGGTGTCAGGCTCCAGGCCGTGCTGAAGGAGGCGACACCGTTCTGTAACCAGCTCTTTGTTATATCAGATTTGACAGGACCATTTACAGCCTGGTGTCAGGCTCCAGGCCGTGCCGAAGGAGGCGACACCGTTCTGTAACCAGCTCCTTGTTCTATCAGATTAGACAGGACCATCCACAGCCTGGTGTCAGGCACCAGGCCGTGCTGAAGGAGGCGACAGCGTTCTGTAACCAGCTCCTTGTTATATCAGATTTGACAGGACCATCCACAGCCTGGTGTCAGGCTCCAGGCCGTGCTGAAGGAGGCGACACCGTTCTGTAACCAGCTCCTTGTTGTATCAGATTTGACAGGACCATCCACAGCCTGGTGTCAGGCTCCAGGCCGTGCTGAAGGAGGCGACACCGTTCTGTAACCAGCTCCTTGTTATATCAGATTTGACAGGACCATCCACAGCCTGGTGTCAGGCTCCAGGCCGTGCTGAAGGAGGCGACATCGTTCTGGAACCAGCTCCGTTTTATATCAGATTTGACGGTACCACCCACAGCCTGGTGTCAGGCTCCAGGCCGTGCTGAAGGAGGCGACACCGTTCTGTAACCAGCACCTTGTTATATCAGATTTGACAGGACCATCCACAGCCTGGTGTCAGGCTCCAGGCCGTGCTGAAGGAGGTGACACCGTTCAGTAACCAGCTCCTTGTTATATCAGATTTGACAGGACCATCCACAGCCTGGTGTCAGGCCCCAGGCCGTGCTGAAGGAGGCGACACCGTTCTGTAACCAGCTCCTTGTTGTATCAGATTTGACAGGACCATCCACAGCATGGCGTCAGGCTCCAGGCCGTACTGAAGGAGGCGACACCGTTCTGTAACCAGCTTCTTGTTGTATCAGATTTGACAGGACCATCCACAGCCTGGTGTCAGGCTCCAGGCCGTGCTGAAGGAGGCGACACCGTTCTGTAACCAGCTCCTTGTTATATCAGATTTGACAGGACCATCCACAGCCTGGTGTCAGGCTCCAGGCCGTGCTGAAGGAGTTGACACCGTTCTGTAACCAGCTCCTTGTTATATCAGATTTGACAGGACCATCCACAGACTGGTGTCAGGCTCCAGGCCGTGCTGAAGGAGGCGACATCGTTCTGGAACCAGCTCCGTTTTATATCAGATTTGACGGTACCACCCACAGCCTGGTGTCAGGCTCCAGGCCGTGCTGTAGGAGGCGACACCGTTCTGTAACCAGCTCCTTGTTATATCAGATATGACAGGACCATCCACAGACTGGTGTCAGGCTCCAGGCCGTGCTGAAGGAGGCGACACAGTTCTGAAACCAGCTCCTTGTTATATCAGAATTGACAGGCCCATCCACAGGCTGGTGTCAGGCTCCAGGCCGTGCTGAAGGAGGTGACACCGTTCTGTAACCAGCTCCTTGTAGTATAAGATTTGACAGGACCATCCACACCCTGGTGTCAGGCTCCAGGCCGTGCTGAAGGAGGCGACACCGTTCTGTAACCAGCTCCTTGTTATATCAGATTTGACAGGACCATCCACAGCCTGGTGTAAGGTTCCAGGCCGTGCTGAAGGAGGCAACATCGTTCTGTAACCAGCACCGTGATATATCAGATTTGGCAGGCCCACCCACAGCCTGGTGTCAGGCTCCAGGCTGTGCTGAAGGGGGCGACACCATTCTGTAACCAGCTCCTTGTTATATCAGGTTTGACAGCACCATCCACACTCTGGTGTCAGGCTCCAGGCCGTGCTGAAGGAAACCCATCCTCAGCATCTCCACTCACCTTCCAATAACACAACCTGCAGAAACCCATTCTCAGCATCTTCACTCACCGCCCAATAACACAACCTGCAGAAACCCATCCTCAGCATCTCCACTCAACTTCCAATAACTCAACCTGCAGAAACCCATTCTCAGCATCTTCACTAACCTCCCAATAACACAACCTGCAGAAACCCATTCTCAGCATCTTCACTCACCTCCCAATAACACAAGCTGCAGAAACCCATCCTCAGCATCTCCACTCACCTTCCAATAACACAACCTGCAGAAACCCATTCTCAGCATCTTCACTAACCTCCCAATAACACAACCTGCAGAATCCTATCCTCAGCATCTCCACTCACCTCCCAATAACACAACCTGCAGAAACCCATCCTCAGCATCTCCACTCACCTTCCAATAACACAACCTACAGAAACCCATCCTCAGCATCTCCACTCACCTCCCAATAACACAACCTGCAGAAACCCATCCTCAGCATCTCCACTCACTTTCCAATAACACAACCTGCAGAACCCATCCTCAGCATCTTCAATCACCTCCCAATAACACAACCTGCAGAAACCCATCCTCAGAATCGTCACTCATCTCCCAATAACACAACCTGCAGAAACCCATCCTCAGCATCTCTACTGACCTTCCAATAACACAACCTGCAGAAACACATCCTCAGCATCTTCACTCACCTCCCAAGAACACAACCTGCAGAAACCTATCCTCAGCATCTCCACTCAGCTCCCAATAACACAACCTGCAGAAACCCATCCTCAGCATCTCCACTCACCTCCCAATAACACAACCTGCAGAAACCCATCCTCAGCATCACCACTCACCTCCCAATAACACAACCTGCAGAAACCCATCCTCAGCATCTTCACTCACCTCCCAATAACACAACCTGCAGAAATCCATCCTCAGCATCTCCACTCACGTCCCAATAACACAACCTGCAGAAACCCATTCTCAGCATCTTCCCTAACCTCCCAATAATAGAACCTGCAGAAACCCATCTTCTGCATCTCCACTCACCTCCCAACAACACAACCTGCAGATACCCATTCTCAGCATTTCCACTCATCTCCCAATAATACAACCTGCAGTAACCCATCCTCAGGATCTTCCCTAACCGCCCAATAACACAACCTGCAGAAACCCATCATCAGCATCTACACTAACCTCCCAATAACACAACCTGCAGAAACCCATCCTCAGCATCTTCAAAAATCATCCAATAACACAACCTGCAGAAACCCATGCTCAGCATCTCCACTAATCTTCCAATAACACAACCTGCAGAAACCCATCCTCAGCATCTTCACAAACCTTCCAATAACACAACCTGCAGAAACCCATCCTCTGCATCTCCACTCGCCTCCCAATAACACAACCTGCAGAAACCCATCCTCAGCATCTTCCCTAACCTCCCAATAACACAAACTGCAGATACACATTCTCAGCATTTCCACTCATCTCCCAATAACACAACCTGCAGAATCCCATCCTCAGCATCTCCACCCACCCCCCAATAACACAACCTGCAGAAACCCATCCTCAGCATCTCCACTCACCTCCCAATAGCACAAACTGCTGAAACCCATCCACAGCATCTCCACTCACCTCCCAATAACACAACCTGCGGAAACCCATCCTCAGTATCTCCACTCACCTTCCAATAACACAACCTGGAGAAACCCATCCTCAGCATCTTCACTCAACTTCCAATAACACAAACTGCAGAAACCCATCCTCAGCATCTTCACTCACCTCCCAATAACACAACCTGCAGAAACCCATCCCCAACATCTTCACTAACCACCCAATAACACAACCTGCAGAATCCTATCCTCAGCATCTCCACTCACCTCCCAATAACACAAACTGCAGAAACCCATCCTCAGCATCTTCACTAACCTTCCAATAACACAACCTGCAGAAACCCATCCTCAGCATCTTCACAAAACTTCCAATAACACAACCTGCAGAAACCCATCCTCAGCATCTCCACACCTCCCAATAACACAACCTGCAGAAACCCATCCTCAGCATCTCCACTCACTTTCCAATAACACAACCTGCAGAACCCATCCTCAGCACCTTAACTAATCTTCCAATAACACAACCTGCAGAAACCCATCCACAACATATTCACTAACCTTCCAATAACACAACCTGCAGAAACCCATCCTCAGCATCTTCACTCACCTTCCAATAACACAAACTGGAGAAACCCATCCTCAGCAGCTTCACTCACCTTCCAATAACACAAACTGGAGAAACCCATCCTCAGCATCTTCACTAACCTCCCAATAACACAACCTGCAGAATCCTATCCTCAGCATCTACACTCATCTCCCAGTAACACAACCTGCAGAAACCCATCCTCAGCATCTCCACTCACCCCCCAATAACACAACCTGCAGAAACCCATCCTCAGCATTTCCACTCAACTTCCAATAACACAACCTGCAGAAACCCATCCTCAGCATCTTCAAAAATCTTCCAATAACTCAACCTGCAGAAACCCATCCTCTGCATCTCCACTCGCCTCCCAATAACACAACCTGCAGAAACCCATCCTCAGCATCTTCCCTAACCTCCCAATAACACAACCTGCGGATACACATTCTCAGCATTTCCACTCATCTCCCAATAACACAACCTGCAGAAACCCATCCTCAGCATCTCCACTCACCCCCCAATAACACAACCTGCAGAAACCCATCCTCAGCATCTCCACTCAACGTCCAATAACACAACCTGCAGAAACCCATCCTCAGCATCTCCACTCACCTCCCAATAGCACAAACTGCTGAAACCCATCCACAGCATCTCCACTCACCTCCCAATAACACAACCTGCAGAAACCCATCCTCAGTATCTCCACTCACCTTCCAATAACACAACCTGCAGAAACCCATCCTCAGCATCTTCACTCACCTTCCAATAACACAAACTCCAGAAACCCATCCTCAGCATCTTCACTCACCTCCCAATAACACTACCTGCAGAAACCCATCCCCAACATCTTCACTAACCTCCCAATAACACAACCTGCAGAATCCTATCCTCAGCATCTCCACTCACCTCCCAATAACACAAACTGCAGAAACCCATCCACAGCATCTCCACTCACCTCCCAATAACACAACCTGCAGAATCCCATCCTCCGCATCTTCACTAACCTTCCAATAACACAACCTGCAGAAACCCATCCTCAGCATCTTCACAAATCTTCCAATAACACAACCTGCAGAAACCCATCCTCAGCATCTCCACTCACCTCCCAATAACACAACCTGCAGAAACCCATCCTCAGCATCTCCACTCACTTTCCAATAACACAACCTGCAGAACCCATCCTCAGCACCTTAACTAATCTTCCAATAACACAACCTGCAGAAACCCATCCACAACATATTCACTAACCTTCCAATAACACGACCTGCAGAAACCCATACTCAGCATCTTCACTCACCTTCCAATAACACAAACTGGAGAAACCCATCCTCAGCATCTTCACTCACCTCCCAATAACACAACCTGCAGAAACCCATCCTCAGCATCTTCACTCACCTTCCAATAACACAAACTGGAGAAACCCATCCTCAGCATCTTCACTCACCTCCCAATAACACAACCTGCAGAAACCCATCCCCAACATCTTCACTAACCTCCCAAGAACACAACCTGCAGAATCCTATCCTCAGCATCTCCACTCATCTCCCAATAACACAACCTGCAGAAACCCATCCTCAGCATCTCCACTCAACTTCCAATCACACAACCTGCAGAAACCCATCCTCAGCATCTCCACTCACCTCCCAATAACACAAACTGCTGAAACCCATCCACAGCATCTCCACTCACCTCCCAATAACACAACCTGCAGAAACCCATCCTCAGTATCTCCAGTCACCTTCCAATAACACAACCTGCAGAAACCCATCCTCAGCATCTTCACTCACCTTCCAATAACACAAACTGCAGAAACCCATCCTCAGCATCTTCACTCACCTCCCAATAACACAACCTGCAGAAACCCATCCCCAACATCTTCACTGACCTCCCAATAACACAACCTGCAGAATCCTATCCTCAGCATCTCCACTCACCTCCCAATAACACAACCTGCAGAAACCCATTCTCCGCATCTTCACTCACCTCCCAATAACACAACCTGCAGAAACCCATCCTCAGCATCTCCACCCACCTTCCAATAACACAACCTGCAGAAATCCATTCTCAGCATCTTCACTAACCTCCCAATAACACAACCTGCAGAAACCCATTCTCAGCATCTTCATTCACCTCCCAATAACACAACCTGCAGAAACCCATCCTCAGCATCTCCACTCACCTTCCAATAACACAACCTGCAGAAACCCATCCTTAGCATCTTCACAAATCTTCCAATAACACAACCTGCAGAAACCCATCCTCAGCATCTCCACTCACCTCCCAATAACACAACCTGCAGAAACCCATCCTCAGCATCTCCACTCACTTTCCAATAACACAACCTGCAGAACACATCCTCAGCACCTTAACTAATCTTCCAATAACACAATCTGCAGAAACCCATCCACAACATATTCACTAACCTTCCAATAACACGACCTGCAGAAACCCATCCACAGCACCTGCACTCACCTCCCAATAACACAACCTGCAGAAACCCATCCTCCGCATCTCCACTATCCTTCCAAAAACTCAACCTGCAGAAACCCATTCTCAGCATCTTCACTCACCTCCCAATAACACAACCTGCAGAAACCCATGCTCAGCATCTCCACTAACCTCCCAATAACACAACCTGCAGAAACACATCCTCAGCATTTCCACTTACGTCCCAATAACACAACCTGCAGAAAGCAATCCTCAGCATCTTCCCTAACCTCCCAATAACACAACCTGCAGAAACCCATTCTCAGCATCTTCACTCACCTCCCAATAACACAACCTGCAGAAACCCATCCTCAGCATCTCCACCCACCTTCCAATAACACAACCTGCAGAAACCCATCCTCAGCATCTTCCCTAACCGCCCAATAACACAACCTGCAGAAACCCATCATCAGCATCTACACTAACCTAACAATAACACAACCTGCAGAAACCCATCCTCAGCATCTTCAAAAATCATCCAATAACACAACCTGCAGAAACCCATGCTCAGCATCTCCACTAATCTTCCAATAACACAACCTGCAGAAACCCATCCTCTGCATCTCCACTCGCCTCCCAATAACACGACCTGCAGAAACCCATCCTCAGCATCTTCACAAACCTTCCAATAACACAACCTGCAGAAACCCATCCTCTGCATCTCCACTCGCCTCCCAATAACACAACCTGCAGAATCCTATCCTCAGCATCTCCACTCATCTCCCAGTAACACAACCTGCACAAACCCATCCTCAGCATCTCCACTCACCCCCCAATAACACAACCTGCAGAAACCCATCCTCAGCATTTCCACCCAACTTCCAATAACACGACCTGCAGAAACCCATCCTCAGCATCTTCACAAACCTTCCAATAACACAACCTGCAGAAACCCATCCTCTGCATCTCCACTCGCCTCCCAATAACACAACCTGCAGATTCCTATCCTCAGCATCTCCACTCATCTCCCAGTAACACAACCTGCAGAAACCCATCCTCAGCATCTCCACTCACCCCCCAATAACACAACCTGCAGAAACCCATCCTCAGCATTTCCACCCAACTTCCAATAACACAACCTGCAGAAACCCATCCTCAGCATCTTCAAAAATCTTCCAATAACTCAACCTGCAGAAACCCATCCTCTGCATCTCCACTCGCCTCCCAATAACACAACCTGCAGAAACCCATCCTCAGCATCTCCACCCACCCCCCAATAACACAACCTTCAGAAACCCATCCTCAGCATCTCCACTCAACTTCCAATAACACAACCTGCAGAAACCCATCCTCAGCATCTCCACTCACCTCCCAATAGCACAAACTGCTGAAACCCATCCACAGCATCTCCACTCACCTCCCAATAACACAACCTGCAGAAACCCATCCTCAGTATCTCCACTCACCTTCCAATAACACAACCTGCAGAAACCCATCCTCAGCATCTTCACTCACCTTCCAATAACACAAACTCCAGAAACCCATCCTCAGCATCTTCACTCACCTCCCAATAACACAACCTGCAGAAACCCATCCCCAACATCTTCACTAACCTCCTAATAACACAACCTGCAGAATCCTATCCTCAGCATCTCCACTCACCTCCCAATAACACAAACTGCAGAAACCCATCCACAGCGTCTCCACTCACCTCCCAATAACACAACCTGCAGAATCCCATCCTCCGCATCTTCACTAACCTTCCAATAACACAACCTGCAGAAACCCATCCTCAGCATCTTCACAAATCTTCCAATAACACAACCTGCAGAAACCCATCCTCAGCATCTCCACTCACCTCCCAATAACACAACCTGCAGAAACCCATCCTCAGCATCTCCACTCACTTTCCAATAACACAACCTGCAGAACCCATCCTCAGCACCTTAACTAATCTTCCAATAACACAACCTGCAGAAACCCATCCACAACATATTCACTAACCTTCCAATAACACGACCTGCAGAAACCCATCCTCAGCATCTTCACTCACCTTCCAATAACACAAACTGGAGAAAACCATCCTCAGCATCTTCACTCACCTCCCAATAACACAACCTGCAGAAACCCATCATCAGTATCTCCACTCACCTTCCAATAACACAACCTGCAGAAACCCATCCTCAGCATCTTCACTCACCTTCCAATAACACAAACTGGAGAAACCCATCCTCAGCATCTTCACTCACCTCCCAATAACACAACCTGCAGAAACCCATCCCCAACATCTTCACTAACCTCCCAATAACACAACCTGCAGAATCCTATCCTCAGCATCTCCACTCACCTCCCAATAACACAACCTGCAGAAACCCATCCTCAGCATCTCCACTCACCCCCCAATAACACAACCTGCAGAAACCCATCCTCAGCATCTCCACTCAACTTCCAATCACACAACCTGCAGAAACCCATCTTCAGCATCTCCACTCACCTCCCAATAACACAAACTGCTGAAACCCATCCACAGCATCTCCACTCACCTCCCAATAACACAACCTGCAGAAACCCATCCTCAGTATCTCCAGTCACCTTCCAATAACACAACCTGCAGAAACCCATCCTCAGCATCTTCACTCACCTTCCAATACCAGCTCCTTGTTATATCAGATTTGACAGGACCATCCACAGCCTGGTGTCAGGCTCCAGGCCGTGCTGAAGGAGGCGACACCGTTCTGTAACCAGCTCCTTGTTATATCGGATTTGACAGGACCATCCACAGCCTGGTGTCAGGCTCCAGGCCGTGCTGAAGGAGGCGACACCGTTCTGTAACCAGCTCCTTGTTATATCAGATTTGACAGGACTATCCACAGCCTGGTGTCAGGCTCCAGGCCGTGCTGAAGGAGGTGACACCGTTCTGTAACCAGCACCTTGTTATATCAGATTTGACAGGACCATCCGCAGCCTGGTGTCAGGCTCCAGGCCGTGCTGAAGGAGGCGTCACCGTTCTGTAACCAGCTCCTTGTTACATCAGATTTGACAGGACCATCCACAGCCTGGTGTCAGGCTCCAGGCCGCGCTGAAGGAGGTGACACCGTTCTGTAACCAGCTCCTGGTTATGTCAGATTTGACAGGCCCATCCACAGCCTGGTTTCAGGCTCCAGGCCGTGCTGAAGGAGGCGACACCGTACTGTAACCAGCTCCTTGTTATATCAGATTTGACAGGACCATCAACAGCCTGGTGTCAGGCTGCAGGCCGTGCTGAAGGATGTGACACCGTTCTGTAACCAGCTCCTTGTTATATCAGATTTGACAGGACCATCCACAGCCTGGTGTCAGGCTCCAGGCCGTGCTGAAGGAGGTGACACCATTCTGTAACCAGCTCCTAGTTATATCAGATTTGACAGGACCATCCACAGCCTGGTGTCAGGCTCCAGGCCGTGCTGAAGGAGGCGACACCGTTCTGTAACCAGCTCCTTGTTATATCAGATTTGGCAGGACCATCCACAGCCTGGTGTCAGGCTCCAGGCAGTGCTGAAAGAGGCGACACCGTTCTGTAACCAGCTCCTTGTTGTATCAGATTTGACAGGATCATCCACAGCCTGGTGTCAGGCTCCAGGCCGTGCTGAAGGAGGCGACACCGTTCTGTAACCAGTTCCGTGTTGTATCAGATTTGACAGGACCATCCACAGCCTGGTGTCAGGCTCCAGGCCGTGCTGAAGGAGGTGACACCATTCTGTAACCAGCTCATAGTTATATCAGATTTGACAGGACCATCCACACTCTGGTGTCAGGCTCCAGGCCGTGCTGAAGGAGGTGACACCGTTCTGTAACCAGCTCCTTGTTATATCAGATTTGACAGGACCATCCACTGCCTGGTGTCAGGCTCCAGGCAGTGCTGAAGGAGGCGACACCGTTCTGTAACCAGCTCCTTGTTGTATCAGATTTGACAGGATCATCCACAGCCTGGTGTCAGGCTCCAGGCCGTGCTGAAGGAGGCGACACCGTTCTGTAACCAGTTCCGTGTTGTATCAGATTTGACAGGACCATCCACAGCCTGGTGTCAGGCTCCATGCCGTGCTGAAGGAGCTGATACCGTTCTGTAACCAGCTCCTTGTTATATCAGATTTGACAGGACCATCCACAGCCTGGTGTCAGGCTCCAGGCCGTGCTGAAGGAGGCGACACCGTTCTGTAACCAGTTCCGTGTTGTATCAGATTTGACAGGACCATCCACAGCCTGGTGTCAGGCTCCAGGCCGTGCTGAAGGAGGCGACACCGTTCAGTAACCAGCTCCTTGTTATCTCAAATTTGACAGGACCATCCACAGCCTGGTGTCAGGCTCCAGGCACTGCTGAAGGAGGCGACACCGTTCTGCAACCAGCTCCGTGTTATATCAGATTTGACAGGACCATCCACAGCCTGGTGTCAGGCTCCAGGCCGTGCTGAAGGAGGCGACACCGTTCTGTAACCAGTTCCGTGTTGTATTATATTTGACAGGACCATCCACAGCCTGGTGTCAGGCTTCAGGCCGTGCTGAAGGAGGTGATACCGTTCTGTAACCAGCTCCTTGTTATATCAGATTTGACAGGACCATCCACAGCCTGGTGTCAGGTTCCAGGCGGTGCTGAAGGAGGCAACACCGTTCTGTAACCAGCTCCTTGTTATATCAGATTTGACAGGACCATCCACAGCCTGGTGTCAGGCTCCAGGCCGTGCTGAAGGAGGCGACACCGTTCTGTAACCAGCTCCTTGTTATATCAGATTTGACAGGACCATCCACAGCCTGGTGTCAGGCTCCAAACCGTGCTGAAGGAGGCGACACCGTTCTGTAACCAGCTCCCTGTTATATCAGATTTGACAGGACCAATCACAGTCTGGTAACAGGCTCCAGGCCGTGCTGAAGGAGGTGACACCGTTCTGTAACCAGCTCCTTGTTGTATCAGATTTGACAGGACCTTCCACAGCCTGGTGTCAGGCTCCAGGCCGTGCTGAAGGAGGCGACACCGTTCAGTAACCAGCTCCTTGTTATCTCAAATTTGACAGGATCATCCACAGCCTGGTTTCAGGCTCCAGGCCGTGCTGAAGGAGGCGACACCGTTCTGTAACCAGCTCCTTGTTATATCAGATATGACAAGGACCATCCACAGCCTGGTGTCAGGCTCCAGGCCGTGCTGAAGGAGGCGACACCGTTCTGTAACCAGCTCCTTGTTATATCAGATTTGACAGGACCATCCACAGCCTGGTGTCAGGCACCAGGCCGTGCTGAAGGAGGCGACACCGTTCTGTAATCAGCTCCTTGTTATATCAGATTTGACAGGACCATCCACAGCCTGGTGTCAGGCTCCAGGCACTGCTGAAGGAGGCGACACCGTTCTGTAACCAGCTCCGTGTTATATCAGATTTGACAGGACCATCCACAGCCTGGTGTCAGGCTCCAGGCCGTGCTGAAGGAGGCGACACCGTTATGTAACCAGCTCCTTGTTATATCAGATTTGACAGGACCATCCACAGCCTGGTGTCAGGCTCCAGGCCGTGCTGAAGGAGGCGACACCGTTCTGTAACCAGCTCCTTGTTATATCAGATTTGACAGGACCATCCACAGCCTGGTGTCAGGCTCCAGGCCGTGCTGAAGGAGGCGACACCGTTCTGTAACCAGCTCCTTGTTATATCAGATTTGACAGGACCATCCACAGCCTGGTGTAAGGCCCCAGGCCGTGCTGAAGGAGGCGACACCGTTCTGTAACCAGCTCCTTGTTATATCAGATTTGACATGACCATCCACAGCCTGGTGTCAGGCTCCAGGCCGTGCTGAAGGAGGCGACACCGTTCTGTAACCAGCACCTTGTTCTATCAGATTTGACAGTACCACCAACAGCCTGGTGTCAGGCTCCAGGCCGTGCTGATGGAGGTGTCACCGTTCTGTAACCAGCTCCTTGTTATATCAGATTTGACAGGACCATCCACAGCCTGGTGTCAGGCTCCAGGCACTGCTGAAGGAGGCGACACCGTTCTGTAAACAGCTCCGTGTTATATCAGATTTGACAGGACCATCCACAGCCTGGTGTCAGGCTCCAGGCCGTGCTGATGGAGGCGACACCTTTATGTAACCAGCTCCTTGTTATATCAGATTTGACAGGACCATCCACAGCCTGGTGTCAGGCTCCAGGCCGTGCTGAAGGAGGCGACACCGTTCTGTAACCAGCTCCTTGTTATATCAGATTTGACAGGACCATCCACAGCCTGGTGTCAGGCTCCAGGCCGTGCTGAAGGAGGCGACACCGTTCTGTAACCAGCTCCTTGTTATATCAGATTTGACAGGACCATCCACAGCCTGGTGTAAGGCCCCAGGCCGTGCTGAAGGAGGCGACACCGTTCTGTAACCAGCTCCTTGTTATATCAGATTTGACAGGACCATCCACAGCCTGGTGTCAGGCTCCAGGCCGTGCTGAAGGAGGCGACACCGTTCTGTAACCAGCACCTTGTTCTATCAGATTTGACAGTACCACCAACAGCCTGGTGTCAGGCTCCAGGCCGTGCTGATGGAGGTGTCACCGTTCTGTAACCAGCTCCTTGTTATATCAGATTTGACAGGACCATCCACAGCCTGGTGTCAGGCTCCAGTCCGTGCTGAAGGAGGTGACACCGTTCTGTAACCAGCTCCTTGTTATATCAGGTTTGACAGGACCATCTACAGCCTGGTGTCAGGCTCCAGTCCGTGCTGAAGGAGGCGACACCGTTCTGTAACCAGCTCTTTGTTATATCAGATTTGACAGGACCATTTACAGCCTGGTGTCAGGCTCCAGGCCGTGCCGAAGGAGGCGACACCGTTCTGTAACCAGCTCCTTGTTGTATCTGATTTGACAGGACCATCCACAGCCTGGTGTCAGGCTCCAGGCCGTGCTGAAGGAGGCGACACCGTTCTGTAACCAGCTCCTTGTTATATCAGATTTGACAAGACCATCCACAGCCTGGTGTCAGGCTCCAGGCCGTGCTGAAGGAGGCGACACCTTTCTGTAACCAGCCCCTTGTTATATCAGATTTGACAGGACCATCCACAGCCTGGTGTCGTGCTCCAGGCCGTGCTGAAGGAGGTGACACCGTTCTGTAACCAGCACCTCGTTGCATCAGATTTGACAGGACAATCCACATCCTGGTGTCAGGCTCCAGGCCGTGCTGAAGGAGGTGACACCGTTCTGTAACCAGCTCCTTGTTGTATCAGATTTGACAGGACCATCCACAGCCTGGTGTCAGGCTCCAGGCCGTGCTGAAGGAGGCGACACCGTTCTGTAACCAGCACCTTGTTATATCAGATTTGTCAGGACCATCCACAGCCTGGTGTCAGGCTCCAGGCCGTGCTGAAGGAGGCGACACCGTTCTGTAACCAGCTCCTTGTTATATCAGATTTGACAAGACCATCCACAGCCTGGTGTCAGGCTCCAGGCCGTGCTGAAGGAGGCGACACCTTTCTGTAACCAGCCCCTTGTTATATCAGATTTGACAGGACCATCCACAGCCTGGTGTCAGGCTCCAGGCCGTGCTGAAGGAGGTGACACCGTTCTGTAACCAGCACCTTGTTGTATCAGATTTGACAGGACCATCCACATCCTGGTGTCAGGCTCCAGGCCGTGCTGAAGGAGGTGACACCGTTCTGTAACCAGCTCCTTGTTGTATCAGATTTGACAGGACCATCCACAGCCTGGTGTCAGGCTCCAGGCCATGCTGAAGGAGGCGACACCGTTCTGTAACCAGCACCTTGTTCTATCAGATTTGACAGGACCATCCACAGCCTGGTGTCAGGCTCCAGGCCGTGCTGATGGAGGTGTCACCGTTCTGTAACCAGCTCCTTGTTATATCAGATTTGACAGGACCATCCACAGCCTGGTGTCAGGCTCCAGGCCGTGCTGAAGGAGGCGACACCGTTCTGTAACCAGCTCCTTGTTATATCAGATTTGACAGGACCATCCACAGCCTGCTGTCAGACTCCAGGCCGTGCTGAAGGCGGTGAAACCGGTCTGTAACCAGCTCCTTGTTATATCAGATTTGACAGGACCATCCACAGCCTGGTGTCAGGCTCCAGGCCGTGCTGAAGGAGGTGACACCGGTCTGTAACCAGCTCCTTGTTATATCAGGTTTGACAGGACCATCCACAGCCTGGTGTCAAGCTCCAGGCCGTGCTGAAGGAGGCGACACCGTTCTGTAACCAGCTCCTTGTTTTATCAGATTTGACAGGACCATCCACAGCCTGGTGTCAGGCTCCAGGCCATGCTGAAGGAGGCGACACCGTTCTGTAACCAGCTCCTTGTTATATCAGATTTGACAGGACCATCCACAGCCTGGTGTCAGGCTCCAGTCCGTGCTGAAGGAGGTGACACCGTTCTGTAACCAGCTCCTTGTTATATCAGGTTTGACAGGACCATCTACAGCCTGGTGTCAGGCTCCAGTCCGTGCTGAAGGAGGCGACACCGTTCTGTAACCAGCTCTTTGTTATATCAGATTTGACAGGACCATTCACAGCCTGGTGTCAGGCTCCAGGCCGTGCCGAAGGAGGCGACACCGTTCTGTAACCAGCTCCTTGTTGTATCTGATTTGACAGGACCATCCACAGCCTGGTGTCAGGCTCCAGGCCGTGCTGAAGGAGGCGACACCGTTCTGTAACCAGCTCCTTGTTATATCAGATTTGACAAGACCATCCACAGCCTGGTGTCAGGCTCCAGGCCGTGCTGAAGGAGGCGACACCTTTCTGTAACCAGCCCCTTGTTATATCAGATTTGACAGGACCATCCACAGCCTGGTGTCAGGCTCCAGGCCGTGCTGAAGGAGGTGACATCGTTCTGTAACCAGCACCTTGTTGTATCAGATTTGACAGGACCATCCACATCCTGGTGTCAGGCTCCAGGCAGTGCTGAAGGAGGTGACACCGTTCTGTAACCAGCTCCTTGTTGTATCAGATTTGACAGGACCATCCACAGCCTGGTGTCAGGCTCCAGGCCATGCTGAAGGAGGCGACACCGTTCTGTAACCAGCTGCTTGTTATATCAGGTTTGACAGGACCATCCACAGCCTGGTGTCAGGCTCCAGGCCGTGCTGAAGGAGGCGACACCATTCTGTAACAAGCTCCTTGTTCTATCAGATTTGTCAGGACCATCCACAGCCTGGTGTCAGGCTCCAGGCCGTGCTGAAGGAGGCGACACCGTTCTGTAACCAGCTCCTTGTTATATCAGATTTGACAGGACCATCCACAGCCTGGTGTCAGGCTCCAGGCCGTGCTGAAGGAGGTGACACCGTTCTGTAACCAGCACCTTGTTATATCAGATTTGACAGGACAATCCACAGCCTGGTGTCAGGCTCCAGGCCGTGCTGAAGGAGGCGACACCGTTCTGTAACCAGCTCCTTGTTATATCAGATTTGACAGGACCATCCACAGCCTGGTGTCAGGCTCCAGGCCGTGCTGAAGGAGGCGCCACCGTTCTGTATCCAGCTCCTTGTTGTATCAGATTTGACAGGACCATCCACAGCCTGGTGTCAGGCTCCAGGCCGTGCTGAAGGAGGTGACACCGTTCTGTAACCAGCTCCTTGTTATATCAGATTTGACAGGACCATCCACAGCCTGGTGTCAGGCTCCAGGCCGTGCTGAAGGAGGCGACACCGTTCTGTAACCAGCACCTTGTTATATCAGATTTGACAGGACCATCCACAGCCTGGTGTCAGGCTCCAGGCCGTGCTGAAGGAGGCGACACCGTTCTGTAACCAGCTCCTTGTTATATCAGATTTGACAGGACCATCCACAGTCTGGTGTCAGGCTCCAGGCCGTGCTGAAGGAGGCGACACCGTTCTGTAACCAGCTCCTTGTTATATCAGATTTGACAGGACCGTCCACAGCCTGGTGTCAGGCTCCAGGCCGTGCTGAAGGAGGCGACACCGTTCTGTAACCAGCTCCTTGTTGTATCAGATTTGACAGGACCATCCACATCCTGGTGTCAGGCTCCAGGCCGTGCTGAAGGAGGTGACACCGTTCTGTAACCAGCTCCTTGTTGTATCAGATTTGACAGGACCATCCACAGCCTGGTGTCAGGCTCCAGGCCATGCTGAAGGAGGCGACACCGTTCTGTAACCAGCTCCTTGTTATATCAGGTTTGACAGGACCATCCACAGCCTGGTGTCAGGCTCCAGGCCGTGCTGAAGGAGGCGACACCATTCTGTAACAAGCTCCTTGTTCTATCAGATTTGTCAGGACCATCCACAGCCTGGTGTCAGGCTCCAGGCCGTGCTGAAGGAGGCGACACCGTTCTGTAACCAGCTCCTTGTTATGTCAGATTTGAAAGGACCATCCACAGGCTGGTGTCAGGCTCCAGGCCGTGCTGAAGGAGGTGACACCGTTCTGTAACCAGCACCTCGTTGCATCAGATTTGACAGGACCATCCACAGCCTGGTGTCAGGCTCCAGGCCGTGCTGAAGGAGGTGACACCGTTCTGTAACCAGCTCCTTGTTGTATCAGATTTGACAGGACCATCCACAGCCTGGTGTCAGGCTCCAGGCCGTGCTGAAGGAGGCGACACCGTTCTGTAACCAGCACCTTGTTATATCAGATTTGTCAGGACCATCCACAGCCTGGTGTCAGGCTCCAGGCCGTGCTGAAGGAGGCGACACCGTTCTGTAACCAGCTCCTTGTTATATCAGATTTGACAAGACCATCCACAGCCTGGTGTCAGGCTCCAGGCCGTGCTGAAGGAGGCGACACCTTTCTGTAACCAGCCCCTTGTTATATCAGATTTGACAGGACCATCCACAGCCTGGTGTCAGGCTCCAGGCCGTGCTGAAGGAGGTGACACCGTTCTGTAACCAGCACCTTGTTGTATCAGATTTGACAGGACCATCCACATCCTGGTGTCAGGCTCCAGGCCGTGCTGAAGGAGGTGACACCGTTCTGTAACCAGCTCCTTGTTGTATCAGATTTGACAGGACCATCCACAGCCTGGTGTCAGGCTCCAGGCCATGCTGAAGGAGGCGACACCGTTCTGTAACCAGCACCTTGTTCTATCAGATTTGACAGGACCATCCACAGCCTGGTGTCAGGCTCCAGGCCGTGCTGAAGGAGGTGACATCGTTCTGTAACCAGCACCTTGTTGTATCAGATTTGACAGGACCATCCACATCCTGGTGTCAGGCTCCAGGCCGTGCTGAAGGAGGTGACACCGTTCTGTAACCAGCTCCTTGTTGTATCAGATTTGACAGGACCATCCACAGCCTGGTGTCAGGCTCCAGGCCATGCTGAAGGAGGCGACACCGTTCTGTAACCAGCTCCTTGTTATATCAGGTTTGACAGGACCATCCACAGCCTGGTGTCAGGCTCCAGGCCGTGCTGAAGGACGCGACACCATTCTGTAACAAGCTCCTTGTTCTATCAGATTTGTCAGGACCATCCACAGCCTGGTGTCAGGCTCCAGGCCGTGCTGAAGGAGGCGACACCGTTCTGTAACCAGCTCCTTGTTATATCAGATTTGACAGGACCATCCACAGCCTGGTGTCAGGCTCCAGGCCGTGCTGAAGGAGGTGACACCGTTCTGTAACCAGCACCTTGTTATATCAGATTTGACAGGACAATCCACAGCCTGGTGTCAGGCTCCAGGCCGTGCTGAAGGAGGCGACACCGTTCTGTAACCAGCTCCTTGTTATATCAGATTTGACAGGACCATCCACAGCCTGGTGTCAGGCTCCAGGCCGTGCTGAAGGAGGCGCCACCGTTCTGTATCCAGCTCCTTGTTGTATCAGATTTGACAGGACCATCCACAGCCTGGTGTCAGGCTCCAGGCCGTGCTGAAGGAGGTGACACCGTTCTGTAACCAGCTCCTTGTTATATCAGATTTGACAGGACCATCCACAGCCTGGTGTCAGGCTCCAGGCCGTGCTGAAGGAGGCGACACCGTTCTGTAACCAGCACCTTGTTATATCAGATTTGACAGGACCATCCACAGCCTGGTGTCAGGCTCCAGGCCGTGCTGAAGGAGGCGACACCGTTCTGTAACCAGCTCCTTGTTATATCAGATTTGACAGGACCATCCACAGTCTGGTGTCAGGCTCCAGGCCGTGCTGAAGGAGGCGACACCGTTCTGTAACCAGCTCCTTGTTATATCAGATTTGACAGGACCGTCCACAGCCTGGTGTCAGGCTCCAGGCCGTGCTGAAGGAGGCGACACCGTTCTGTAACCAGCTCCTTGTTGTATCAGATTTGACAGGACCATCCACATCCTGGTGTCAGGCTCCAGGCCGTGCTGAAGGAGGTGACACCGTTCTGTAACCAGCTCCTTGTTGTATCAGATTTGACAGGACCATCCACAGCCTGGTGTCAGGCTCCAGACCATGCTGAAGGAGGCGACACCGTTCTGTAACCAGCTCCTTGTTATATCAGGTTTGACAGGACCATCCACAGCCTGGTGTCAGGCTCCAGGCCGTGCTGAAGGAGGCGACACCATTCTGTAACAAGCTCCTTGTTCTATCAGATTTGTCAGGACCATCCACAGCCTGGTGTCAGGCTCCAGGCCGTGCTGAAGGAGGCGACACCGTTCTGTAACCAGCTCCTTGTTATATCAGATTTGACAGGACCATCCACAGCCTGGTGTCAGGCTCCAGGCCGTGCTGAAGGAGGTGACACCGTTCTGTAACCAGCACCTTGTTATATCAGATTTGACAGGACAATCCACAGCCTGGTGTCAGGCTCCAGGCCGTGCTGAAGGAGGCGACACCGTTCTGTAACCAGCTCCTTGTTATATCAGATTTGACAGGACCATCCACAGCCTGGTGTCAGGCTCCAGGCCGTGCTGAAGGAGGCGCCACCGTTCTGTATCCAGCTCCTTGTTGTATCAGATTTGACAGGACCATCCACAGCCTGGTGTCAGGCTCCAGGCCGTGCTGAAGGAGGTGACACCGTTCTGTAACCAGCTCCTTGTTATATCAGATTTGACAGGACCATCCACAGCCTGGTGTCAGGCTCCAGGCCGTGCTGAAGGAGGCGACACCGTTCTGTAACCAGCACCTTGTTATATCAGATTTGACAGGACCATCCACAGCCTGGTGTCAGGCTCCAGGCCGTGCTGAAGGAGGCGACACCGTTCTGTAACCAGCTCCTTGTTATATCAGATTTGACAGGACCATCCACAGTCTGGTGTCAGGCTCCAGGCCGTGCTGAAGGAGACGACACCGTTCTGTAACCAGCTCCTTGTTATATCAGATTTGAAGGACCGTCCACAGCCTGGTGTCAGGCTCCAGGCCGTGCTGAAGGAGGTGACACCGTTCTGTAACCTGCTCCGTGTTATATCAAATTTCACAGGACCAGCCACAGCATGGCGTCAGGCTCCAGGCCGTGCTGAAGGAGGCGACACCGTTCTGTAACCAGCACGTTGTTATATCAGATTTGACAGGACCACCCACAGACTGGTGTCAGGCTCCAGGCCGTGCTGAAGGAGGTGACACCGTTCTGTAACCAGCTCCGTGTTATATCAGATTTGACAGGACCATCCACAGCCTGGTGTCAGTCTCCAGGCCGTGCTGAAGGAGGCGACACCGTTCTGAAACCAGCTCCTTGTTATATCAGATTTGACAGGCCCATCCACAGCCTGGTGTCAGGCTCCAGGCCGTGCTGAAGGAGGCGACACCGTTCTGTAACCAGCACCTTGTTCTATCAGATTTGACAGGACCATCCACAGCCTGGTGTCAGGCTCCAGGCCGTGCTGAAGGAGGCGACACCGTTCTGTAACCAGCTCCTTGTTATATCAGATTTGACAGGACCACCCACAGCCTGGTGTCAGGCTCCAGGCCGTGCTGAAGGAGGCGACACCGTTCTGTAACCAGCTCCTTGTTATATCAGGTTTGACAGGACCATCTACAGCCTGGTGTCAGGCTCCAGTCCGTGCTGAAGGAGGCGACACCGTTCTGTAACCAGCTCTTTGTTATATCAGATTTCACAGGACCATTCACAGCCTGGTGTCAGGCTCCAGGCCGTGCCGAAGGAGTCGACACCGTTCTGTAACCAGCTCCTTGTTGTATCTGATTTGACAGGACCATCCACAGCCTGGTGTCAGGCTCCAGGCCGTGATGAAGGTGGTGACACCGTTCTGTATCCAGCTCCTTGTTATATCAGATTTGACAGGACCATCCACAGCCTGGTGTAAGGCCCCAGGCCGTGCTGAAGGAGGCGACACCGTTCTGTAACCAGCTCCTTGTTATATCAGATTTGACAGGACCATCCACAGCCTGGTGTCAGACTCCAGGCTGTGCTGAAGGACGCGACACCGTTCTGTAACCAGCTCCTTGTTATATCAGATTTGACAGGACCATCCACAGCCTGGTGTCAGGCTCCAGGACATTCTGAAGGAGGCGACACCGTTCTGTAACCAGCACCTTGTTCTATCAGATTTGACAGGACCATCCACAGCCTGGTGTCAGGCTCCAGGCCGTGCTGAAGGAGGTGTCACCGTTCTGTAACCAGCTCCTTGTTATATCAGATTTGACAGGACCATCCACAGCCTGCTGTCAGACTCCAGGCCGTGCTGAAGGAGGTGAAACCGGTCTGTAACCAGCTCCTTGTTATATCAGATTTGACAGGACCATCCACAGCCTGGTGTCAGGCTCCAGGCCGTGCTGAAGGAGGTGACACCGGTCTGTAACCAGCTCCTTGTTATATCAGATTTGACAGGACCATCCACAGCCTGGTGTCAGGCTCCAGGCCGTGCTGAAGGAGGCGACACCGTTCTGTAACCAGCTCCTTGTTATATCAGATTTGACAGGACCACCCACAGCCTGGTGTCAGGCTCCAGTCCGTGCTGAAGGAGGCGACACCGTTCTGTAACCATCTCTTTGTTATATCAGATTTGACAGGACCATTCACAGCCTGGTGTCAGGCTCCAGGCCGTGCCGAAGGAGGCGACACCGTTCTGTAACCAGCTCCTTGTTGTATCTGATTTGACAGGACCATCCACAGCCTGGTGTAAGGCTCCACGCCTTGCTGAAGGAGGCGACACCGTTCTGTAACCAGCTCCTTGTTATATCAGATTTGACAAGACAATCCACAGCCTGGTGTCAGGCTCCAGGCCGTGCTGAAGGAGGCGACACCTTTCTGTAACCAGCCCCTTGTTATATCAGATTTGACAGGACCATCCACAGCCTGGTGTCAGGCTCCAGGCCGTGCTGAAGGAGGCGACACCGTTCTGTAACCAGCTCCTTGTTGTATCAGATTTGACAGGCCCATCCACAGCCTGGTGTCAGGCTCCAGGCCGTGCTGAAGGAGGTGACACCGTTCTGTAACCAGCTCCTTGTTGTATCAGATTTGACAGGACCATCCACAGCCTGGTGTCAGGCTCCAGGCCATGCTGAAGGAGGCGACACCGTTCTGTAACCAGCTCCTTGTTATATCAGGTTTGAAAGGACCATCCACAGCCTGGTGTCAGGCTCCAGGCCGTGCTGAAGGAGGCGACACCATTCTGTAACAAGCTCCTTGTTCTATCAGATTTGTCAGGACCATCCACAGCCTGGTGTCAGGCTCCAGCCCGTGCTGAAGGAGGCGACACCGTTCTGTAACCAGCTCCTTGTTATATCAGATTTGACAGGACCATCCACAGCCTGGTGTCAGGCTCCAGGCCGTGCTGAAGGAGGCGACACCGTTCTGTAACCAGCTCCTTGTTATATCAGATTTGACAGGACCATCCACAGCCTGGTGTCAGGCTCCAGGCCGTGCTGAAGGAGGTGACACCGTTCTGTAACCAGCTCATTGTTATATCAGATTTGACAGGACCATCCACAGCCTGGTGTCAGGCTCCAGGCCGTGCTGAAGGAGGCGACACCGTTCTGTAACCAGCTCCTTGTTGTATCAGATTTGACAGGGACCATCCACAGCCTGGTGTCAGGCTCCAGGCCGTGCTGAGGGAGGCGACACCGGTCTGTAACCAGCTCCTTGTTATATCAGATTTGACAGGACCATCCACAGCCTGGTGTCAGGCTCCAGGCCGTGCTGAAGGAGGCGACACCGTTCTGAAACCAGCTCCTTGTTATATCAGATTTGACAGGCCCATCCACAGGCTGGTGTCAGGCTCCAGGCCATGCTGAAGGAGGCGACACCGTTCTGTAACCAGCACCTTGTTCTATCAGATTTGACAGGACCATCCACAGCCTGGTGTCAGGCTCCAGGCCGTGCTGAAGGAGGCGACACCGTTCTGTAACCAGCTCCTTGTTATATCAGATTTGACAGGACCACCCACAGCCTGGTGTCAGGCTCCAGGCCGTGCTGAAGGAGGCGACACCGTTCTGTAACCAGCTCCTTGTTATATCAGGTTTGACAGGACCATCTACAGCCTGGTGTCAGGCTCCAGTCCGTGCTGAAGGAGGCGACACCGTTCTGTAACCAGCTCTTTGTTATATCAGATTTCACAGGACCATTCACAGCCTGGTGTCAGGCTCCAGGCCGTGCCGAAGGAGTCGACACCGTTCTGTAACCAGCTCCTTGTTGTATCTGATTTGACAGGACCATCCACAGCCTGGTGTCAGGCTCCAGGCCGTGATGAAGGTGGTGACACCGTTCTGTATCCAGCTCCTTGTTATATCAGATTTGACAGGACCATCCACAGCCTGGTGTAAGGCCCCAGGCCGTGCTGAAGGAGGCGACACCGTTCTGTAACCAGCTCCTTGTTATATCAGATTTGACAGGACCATCCACAGCCTGGTGTCAGGCTCCAGGCTGTGCTGAAGGACGCGACACCGTTCTGTAACCAGCTCCTTGTTATATCAGATTTGACAGGACCATCCACAGCCTGGTGTCAGGCTCCAGGCCATTCTGAAGGAGGCGACACCGTTCTGTAACCAGCACCTTGTTCTATCAGATTTGACAGGACCATCCACAGCCTGGTGTCAGGCTCCAGGCCGTGCTGAAGGAGGTGTCACCGTTCTGTAACCAGCTCCTTGTTATATCAGATTTGACAGGACCATCCACAGCCTGCTGTCAGACTCCAGGCCGTGCTGAAGGAGGTGAAACCGGTCTGTAACCAGCTCCTTGTTATATCAGATTTGACAGGACCATCCACAGCCTGGTGTCAGGCTCCAGGCCGTGCTGAAGGAGGCGACACCGTTCTGTAACCAGCTCCTTGTTATATCAGATTTGACAGGACCATCCACAGCCTGGTGTCAGGCTCCAGGCCGTGCTGAAGGAGGCGACACCGTTCTGTAACCAGCTCCTTGTTATATCAGATTTGACAGGACCATCCACAGCCTGGTGTAAGGCTCCAGGCCGTGCTGAAGGAGGTGACACCGTTCTGTAACCAGCTCATTGTTATATCAGATTTGACAGGACCATCCACAGCCTGGTGTCAGGCTCCAGGCCGTGCTGAAGGAGGCGACACCGTTCTGTAACCAGCTCCTTGTTGTATCAGATTTGACAGGGACCATCCACAGCCTGGTGTCAGGCTCCAGGCCGTGCTGAGGGAGGCGACACCGGTCTGTAACCAGCTCCTTGTTATATCAGCTTTGACAGGACCATCCACAGCCTGGTGTCAGGCTCCAGGCCGTGCTGAAGGAGGTGACACCGGTCTGTAACCAGCTCCTTGTTATATCAGATTTGACAGGACCATCCACAGCCTGGTGTCAGGCTCCAGGCCGTGCTGAAGGAGGCGACACCGTTCTGTAACCAGCTCCTTGTTATATCAGATTTGACAGGACCACCCACAGCCTGGTGTCAGGCTCCAGTCCGTGCTGAAGGAGATGACACCGTTCTGTAACCAGCTCCTTGTTATATCAGATTTGACAGGACCATCCACAGCCTGGTGTCAGGCTCCAGTCCGTGCTGAAGGAGGCGACACCGTTCTGTAACCAGCTCTTTGTTATATCAGATTTGACAGGACCATTCACAGCCTGGTGTCAGGCTCCAGGCCGTGCCGAAGGAGGCGACACCGTTCTGTAACCAGCTCCTTGTTGTATCTGATTTGACAGGACCATCCACAGCCTGGTGTAAGGCTCCACGCCTTGCTGAAGGAGGCGACACCGTTCTGTAACCAGCTCCTTGTTATATCAGATTTGACAAGACAATCCACAGCCTGGTGTCAGGCTCCAGGCCGTGCTGAAGGAGGCGACACCTTTCTGTAACCAGCCCCTTGTTATATCAGATTTGACAGGACCATCCACAGCCTGGTGTCAGGCTCCAGGCCGTGCTGAAGGAGGTGACACCGTTCTGTAACCAGCACCTTGTTGTATCAGATTTGACAGGACCATCCACATCCTGGTGTCAGGCTCCAGGCCGTGCTGAAGGAGGTGACACCGTTCTGTAACCAGCTCCTTGTTGTATCAGATTTGACAGGACCATCCACAGCCTGGTGTCAGGCTCCAGGCCATGCTGAAGGAGGCGACACCGTTCTGTAACCAGCTCCTTGTTATATCAGGTTTGAAAGGACCATCCACAGCCTGGTGTCAGGCTCCAGGCCGTGCTGAAGGAGGCGACACCATTCTGTAACAAGCTCCTTGTTCTATCAGATTTGTCAGGACCATCCACAGCCTGGTGTCAGGCTCCAGCCCGTGCTGAAGGAGGCGACACCGTTCTGTAACCAGCTCCTTGTTATATCAGATTTGACAGGACCATCCACAGCCTGGTGTCCGGCTCCAGGCCGTGCTGAAGGAGGCGACACCGTTCTGTAACCAGCTCCTTGTTATATCAGATTTGACAGGACCATCCACAGCCTGGTGTCAGGCTCCAGGCCGTGCTGAAGGATGTGACACCGTTCTGTAACCAGCTCATTGTTATATCAGATTTGACAGGACCATCCACAGCCTGGTGTCAGGCTCCAGGCCGTGCTGAAGGAGGCGACACCGTTCTGTAACCAGCTCCTTGTTGTATCAGATTTGACAGGGACCATCCACAGCCTGGTGTCAGGCTCCAGGCCGTGCTGAGGGAGGCGACACCGGTCTGTAACCAGCTCCTTGTTATATCAGATTTGACAGGACCATCCACAGCCTGGTGTCAGGCTCCAGGCCGTGCTGAAGGAGGTGACACCGTTCTGTAACCAGCTCCTTGTTATATCAGATTTGACAGGACCATCCACAGCCTGGTGTCAGGCTCCAGGCCGCGCTGAAGGAGGCGACACCGTTCTGTAACCAGCTCCTTGTTATATCAGATTTGACAGGACCATCCACAGTCTGGTGTCAGGCTCCAGGCCGTGCTGAAGGAGGCGACATCGTTCTGTAACCAGCTCCTTGTTATATCAGATTTGACAGGACCATCCACAGCCTGGTGTCAGGCTCCAGGCCGTGCTGAAGGAGGCGACACCGTTCTGTAACCAGCTCCGTGTTATATCAAATTTCACAGGACCAGCCACAGCATGGCGTCAGGCTCCAGGCCGTGCTGAAGGAGGCAACACCGTTCTGTAACCAGCTCCGTGTTATATCAGATTTGACAGGACCATCCACAGCATGGCGTCAGGCTCCAGGCCGTGCTGAAGGAGGCGACACCGTTCTGTAACCAGCTCCTTGTTATATCAGATTTGAAAGGACCATCCACAGCCAGGTGTCAGGCTCCAGGCCGTGCTGAAGGAGGCGACACCGTTCTGTAACCAGCTCCTTGTTATATCAGATTTGAAAGGACCATCCACAGCCAGGTGTCAGGCTCCAGGCCGTGCTGAAGGAGGCGACACCGTACTGTAACCAGCTCCGTGTTATTTCAGATTTGACAGGACCATCCACAGCATGGCGTCAGGCTCCAGGCCGTGCTGAAGGAGGCGACACCGTTCTGTAACCAGCTCCTTGTTATGTCAGATTTGAAAGGACCATCCACAGCCTGGTGTCAGTCTCCAGGCCGTGCTGAAGGAGGCGACACCGTTCTGTAACCAGCTTCTTGTTCTGTCAGATTTGAAAGGACCATCCACAGCCTGGTGTCAGGCTCCAGGCCGTGCTGAAGGAGGTGACACCGTTCTGTAACGAGCTCCTTGTTATATCAGATTTGACAGGACCATCCACAGCCTGGTGTCAGGCTCCAGGCCGTGCTGAAGGAGGCGACATCGTTCTGTAACCAGCTCCGTGTTATATCAGATTTGACGGGACCACCCACAGCCTGGTGTCAGGCTCCAGGCCGTGCTGAAGGAGGCGACACCATTCTGTAACCAGCTCCTTGTTATATCAGATTTGACAGGACCACCCACAGCCTGGTGTCAGGCTCCAGGCCGTGCTGAAGGAGGCGACACCGTTCTGAAACCAGCTCCTTGTTATATCAGTTTTGACAGGACCATCCACAGCCTGGTGTCAGGCTCCAGGCCGTGCTGAATGAGGCGACACCGTTCTGTAACCAGCACCTTGTTATATCAGATTTGACAGGACCATCCACCGCCTGGTGTCAGGCTCCAGGCCGTGCTGAAGGAGGCGACACCGTTCTGTAACCAGCACCTTGTTCTATCAGATTTGACAGGACCATCCACAGCCTGGTGTCAGGCTCCAGGCCGTGCTGAAGGAGGCGACACCGTTCTGTAACCTGCTCCTTGTTATATCAGATTTGACAGGACCATCCACAGCCTGGTGTCAGGCTCCAGGCCGTGCTGAAGGAGGCGACACCGTTCTGTAACGAGCTCCTTGTTATATCAGATTTGACAGGACCATCCACAGCCTGGTGTCAGGCTCCAGGCCGTGCTGAAGGAGGTGACACAGTTCTGTAACCAGCTCCTTGTTATATCAGATTTGACAGGACCATCCACAGCCTGGTGTAAGGCCCCAGGCCGTGCTGAAGGAGGCGACACCGTTCTGTAACCAGCTCCTTGTTGTATCAGATTTGACTGGACCATCCACAGCCTGGTGTCAGGCTCCAGGCCATGCTGAAGGAGGCGACACCGTTCTGTAACCAGCACCTTGTTCTATCAGATTTGACAGGACCATCCACAGCCTGGTGTCAGGCTCCAGGCCGTGCTGAAGGAGGTGTCACCGTTCTGTAACCAGCTCCTTGTTATATCAGATTTGACAGGACCATCCACAGCCTGCTGTCAGACTCCAGGCCGTGCTGAAGGAGGTGAAACCGGTCTGTAACCAGCTCCTTGTTATATCAGATTTGACAGGACCATCCACAGCCTGGTGTCAGGCTCCAGGCCGTGCTGAAGGAGGTGACACCGGTCTGTAACCAGCTCCTTGTTATATCAGATTTGACAGGACCATCCACAGCCTGGTGTCAGGCTCCAGGCCGTGCTGAAGGAGGCGACACCGTTCTGTAACCAGCTCCTTGTTATATCAGATTTGACAGGACCACCCACAGCCTGGTGTCAGGCTCCAGTCCGTGCTGAAGGAGGTGACACCGTTCTGTAACCAGCTCCTTGTTATGTCAGGTTTGACAGGACCATTCACAGCCTGGTGTCAGGCTCCAGGCCGTGCCGAAGGAGGCGACACCGTTCTGTAACCAGCTCCTTGTTGTATCTGATTTGACAGGACCATCCACAGCCTGGTGTAAGGCTCCACGCCTTGCTGAAGGAGGCGACACCGTTCTGTAACCAGCTCCTTGTTATATCAGATTTGACAAGACCATCCACAGCCTGGTGTCAGGCTCCAGGCCGTGCTGAAGGAGGCGACACCTTTCTGTAACCAGCCCCTTGTTATATCAGATTTGTCAGGACCATCCACAGCCTGGTGTCAGGCTCCAGGCCGTGCTGAAGGAGGTGACACCGTTCTGTAACCAGCACCTTGTTGTATCAGATTTGACAGGACCATCCACATCCTGGTGTCAGGCTCCAGGCCGTGCTGAAGGAGGTGACACCGTTCTGTAACCAGCTCCTTGTTGTATCAGATTCGACAGGACCATCCACAGCCTGGTGTCAGGCTCCAGGCCATGCTGAAGGAGGCGACACCGTTCTGTAACCAGCTCCTTGTTATATCAGGTTTGACAGGACCATCCACAGCCTGGTGTCAGGCTCCAGGCCGTGCTGAAGGAGGCGACACCATTCTGTAACAAGCTCCTTGTTCTATCAGATTTGTCAGGACCATCCACAGCCTGGTGTCAGTCTCCAGCCCGTGCTGAAGGAGGCGACACCGTTCTGTAACCAGCTCCTTGTTATATCAGATTTGACAGGACCATCCACAGCCTGGTGTCAGGCTCCAGGCCGTGCTGAAGGAGGCGACACCGTTCTGTAACCAGCTCCTTGTTATATCAGATTTGACAGGACCATCCACAGCCTGGTGTCAGGCTCCAGGCCGTGCTGAAGGAGGTGACACCGTTCTGTAACCAGCTCCTTGTTATATCAGATTTGACAGGACCATCCACAGCCTGGTGTCAGGCTCCAGGCCGTGCTGAAGGAGGCGACACCGTTCTGTAACCAGCTCCTTGTTGTATCAGATTTGACAGGGACCATCCACAGCCTGGTGTCAGGCTCCAGGCCGTGCTGAGGGAGGCGACACCGGTCTGTAACCAGCTCCTTGTTATATCAGATTTGACAGGACCATCCACAGCCTGGTGTCAGGCTCCAGGCCGTGCTGAAGGAGGTGACACCGTTCTGTAACCAGCTCCTTGTTATATCAGATTTGACAGGACCATCCACAGCCTGGTGTCAGGCTCCAGGCCGTGCTGAAGGAGGCGACACCGTTCTGTAACCAGCTCCGTGTTATATCAAATTTCACAGGACCAGCCACAGCATGGCGTCAGGCTCCAGGCCGTGCTGAAGGAGGCAACACCGTTCTGTAACCAGCTCCGTGTTATATCAGATTTGACAGGACCATCCACAGCATGGCGTCAGGCTCCAGGCCGTGCTGAAGGAGGCGACACCGTTCTGTAACCAGCTCCTTGTTATATCAGATTTGAAAGGACCATCCACAGCCAGGTGTCAGGCTCCAGGCCGTGCTGAAGGAGGCGACACCGTTCTGTAACCAGCTCCTTGTTATATCAGATTTGAAAGGACCATCCACAGCCAGGTGTCAGGCTCCAGGCCGTGCTGAAGGAGGCGACACCGTACTGTAACCAGCTCCGTGTTATATCAGATTTGACAGGACCATCCACAGCATGGCGTCAGGCTCCAGGCCGTGCTGAAGGAGGCGACACCGTTCTGTAACCAGCTCCTTGTTATGTCAGATTTGAAAGGACTATCCACAGCCTGGTGTCAGTCTCCAGGCCGTGCTGAAGGAGGCGACACCGTTCTGTAACCAGCTCCTTGTTCTGTCAGATTTGAAAGGACCATCCACAGCCTGGTGTCAGGCTCCAGGCCGTGCTGAAGGAGGTGACACCGTTCTGTAACGAGCTCCTTGTTATATCAGATTTGACAGGACCATCCACAGCCTGGTGTCAGGCTCCAGGCCGTGCTGAAGGAGGCGACATCGTTCTGTAACCAGCTCCGTGTTATATCAGATTTGACGGGACCACCCACAGCCTGGTGTCAGGCTCCAGGCCGTGCTGAAGGAGGCGACACCGTTCTGTAACCAGCTCCTTGTTATATCAGATTTGACAGGACCACCCACAGCCTGGTGTCAGGCTCCAGGCCGTGCTGAAGGAGGCGACACCGTTCTGAAACCAGCTCCTTGTTATATCAGTTTTGACAGGACCATCCACAGCCTGGTGTCAGGCTCCAGGCCGTGCTGAAGGAGGCGACACCGTTCTGTAACCAGCACCTTGTTATATCAGATTTGACAGGACCATCCACCGCCTGGTGTCAGGCTCCAGGCCGTGCTGAAGGAGGCGACACCGTTCTGTAACCAGCACCTTGTTCTATCAGATTTGACAGGACCATCCACAGCCTGGTGTCAGGCTCCAGGCCGTGCTGAAGGAGGCGACACCGTTCTGTAACCTGCTCCTTGTTATATCAGATTTGACAGGACCATCCACAGCCTGGTGTCAGGCTCCAGGCCGTGCTGAAGGAGGCGACACCGTTCTGTAACGAGCTCCTTGTTATATCAGATTTGACAGGACCATCCACAGCCTGGTGTCAGGCTCCAGGCCGTGCTGAAGGAGGTGACACAGTTCTGTAACCAGCTCCTTGTTATATCAGGTTTGACAGGACCATCTACAGCCTGGTGTCAGGCTCCAGTCCGTGCTGAAGGAGGCGACACCGTTCTGTAACCAGCTCTTTGTTATATCAGATTTCACAGGACCATTCACAGCCTGGTGTCAGGCTCCAGGCCGTGCCGAAGGAGGCGACACCGTTCTGTAACCAGCTCCTTGTTGTATCTGATTTGACAGGACCATCCACAGCCTGTTGTCAGGCTCCAGGCCGTGCTGAAGGAGGCGACACCGTTCTGTAACCAGCTCCTTGTTATATCAGATTTGACAGGACCATCCACAGCCTGGTGTTAGGCTCCAGGCCGTGCTGAAGGAGGCGACACCGTTCTGTAACCAGCTCCTTGTTATATCAGATTTGACAAGACCATCCACAGCCTGGTGTCAGGCTCCAGGCCGTGCTGAAGGAGGCGACACCGTTCTGTAACCAGCTCCTTGTTATGTCAGATTTGAAAGGACCATCCACAGCCTGGTGTCAGTCTCCAGGCCATGCTGAAGGAGGTGACACCGTTCTGTAACGAGCTCCTTGTTATATCAGATTTGACAGGACCATCCACAGCCTGGTGTCAGGCTCCAGGCCGTGCTGAAGGAGGCGACATCGTTCTGTAACCAGCTCCGTGTTATATCAGATTTGACGGGACCACCCACAGCCTGGTGTCAGGCTCCAGGCCGTGCTGAAGGAGGCGACAACGTTCTGTAACCAGCTCCTTGTTATATCAGATTTGACGGGACCATCCACAGCCTGGTGTCAGGCTCCATGCCGTGCTGAAGGAGGTGACACCGTTCTGTAACCAGCTCCTTGTTATATCAGATTTGACAGGACCACCCACAGCCTGGTGTCAGGCTCCAGGCCGTGCTGAAGGAGGCGACACTGTTCTGTAACCAGCTCCTTGTTATATCAGATTTGACAGGACCATCCACAGCCTAGTGTCAGGCTCCAGGCCGTGCTGAAGGAGGCGACAGCGTTCTGTAACCAGCACCTTTTTATATCAGATTTGACAGGACCATCCACACTCTGGTGTCAGGCTCCAGGCCGTGCTGAAGGAGGCGACACCGTTCTGTAACCAGCTCCTTGTTATATCAGATTTGACAGGACCATCCACAGCCTGGTGTCACGCTCCAGGCCGTGCTGAAGGAGGCGACACCGTTCTGTAACCAGCTCCGTGTTATATCAGATTTGACGGGACCACCCACAGCCTGGTGTCAGGCTCCAGGCCGTGCTGAAGGAGGCGACACCGTTCTGAAACCAGCTCCTTGTTATATCAGATTTGACAGGCCCATCCACAGGCTGGTGTCAGGCTCCAGGCCATGCTGAAGGAGGCGACACCGTTCTGAAACCAGCACCTTGTTCTATCAGATTTGACAGGACCATCCACAGCCTGGTGTCAGGCTCCAGGCCGTGCTGAAGGAGGCGACACCGTTCTGTAACGAGCTCCTTGTTATATCAGATTTGACAGGACCATCCACAGCCTGGTGTCAGACTCCAGGCCGTGCTGATGGAGGTGTCACCGTTCTGTAACCAGCTCCGTGTTATATCAGATTTGACTGGACCATCCACAGCCTGGTGTCAGTCTCCAGGCCGTGCTGAAGGAGGTGACACCGTTCTGTAACCAGCTCCTTGTTATATCAGGTTTGACAGGACCATCTACAGCCTGGTGTCAGGCTCCAGTCCGTGCTGAAGGAGGCGACACCGTTCTGTAACCAGCTCTTTGTTATATCAGATTTCACAGGACCATTCACAGCCTGGTGTCAGGCTCCAGACCGTGCCGAAGGAGGCGACACCGTTCTGTAACCAGCTCCTTGTTGTATCTGATTTGACAGGACCATCCACAGCCTGGTGTCAGGCTCCAGGCCGTGCTGAAGGAGGCGACACCGTTCTGTAACCAGCTCCTTGTTATATCAGATTTGACAGGACCATCCACAGCCTGGTGTCAGGCTCCAGGCCGTGCTGAAGGAGGCGACACCGTTCTGTAACCAGCTCCGTGTTATATCAGATTTGACAGGACCATCCACAGCATGGCGTCAGGCTCCAGGCCGTGCTGAAGGAGGCGACACCGTTCTGTAACCAGCTCCTTGTTATGTCAGATTTGAAAGGACCATCCACAGCCTGGTGTCAGTCTCCAGGCCGTGCTGAAGGAGGCGACACCGTTCTGTAACCAGCTCCTTGTTCTGTCAGATTTGAAAGGACCATCCACAGCCTGGTGTCAGGCTCCAGGCCGTGCTGAAGGAGGTGACACCGTTCTGTAACGAGCTCCTTGTTATATCAGATTTGACAGGACCATCCACAGCCTGGTGTCAGGCTCCAGGCCGTGCTGAAGGAGGCGACATCGTTCTGTAACCAGCTGCGTGTTATATCAGATTTGACGGGACCACCCACAGCCTGGTGTCAGGCTCCAGGCCGTGCTGAAGGAGGCGACACCGTTCTGTAACCAGCTCCTTGTTATATCAGATTTGACAGGACCACCCACAGCCTGGTGTCAGGCTCCAGGCCGTGCTGAAGGAGGCGACACCGTTCTGAAACCAGCTCCTTGTTATATCAGTTTTGACAGGACCATCCACAGCCTGGTGTCAGGCTCCAGGCCGTGCTGAAGGAGGCGACACCGTTCTGTAACCAGCACCTTGTTATATCAGATTTGACAGGACCATCCACCGCCTGGTGTCAGGCTCCAGGCCGTGCTGAAGGAGGCGACACCGTTCTGTAACCAGCACCTTGTTCTATCAGATTTGACAGGACCATCCACAGCCTGGTGTCAGGCTCCAGGCCGTGCTGAAGGAGGCGACACCGTTCTGTAACCTGCTCCTTGTTATAACAGATTTGACAGGACCATCCACAGCCTGGTGTCAGGCTCCAGGCCGTGCTGAAGGAGGCGACACCGTTCTGTAACGAGCTCCTTGTTATATCAGATTTGACAGGACGATCCACAGCCTGGTGTCAGGCTCCAGGCCGTGCTGAAGGAGGTGACACAGTTCTGTAACCAGCTCCTTGTTATATCAGGTTTGACAGGACCATCTACAGCCTGGTGTCAGGCTCCAGTCCGTGCTGAAGGAGGCGACACCGTTCTGTAACCAGCTCTTTGTTATATCAGATTTCACAGGACCATTCACAGCCTGGTGTCAGGCTCCAGGCCGTGCCGAAGGAGGCGCCACCGTTCTGTAACCAGCTCCTTGTTGTATCTGATTTGACAGGACCATCCACAGCCTGTTGTCAGGCTCCAGGCCGTGCTGAAGGAGGCGACACCGTTCTGTAACCAGCTCCTTGTTATATCAGATTTGACAGGACCATCCACAGCCTGGTGTCAGGCTCCAGGCCGTGCTGAAGGAGGCGACACCGTTCTGTAACCAGCTCCTTGTTATATCAGATTTGACAAGACCATCCACAGCCTGGTGTCAGGCTCCAGGCCGTGCTGAAGGAGGCGACACCGTTCTGTAACCAGCTCCTTGTTATGTCAGATTTGAAAGGACCATCCACAGCCTGGTGTCAGTCTCCAGGCCATGCTGAAGGAGGTGACACCGTTCTGTAACGAGCTCCTTGTTATATCAGATTTGACAGGACCATCCACAGCCTGGTGTCAGGCTCCAGGCCGTGCTGAAGGAGGCGACATCGTTCTGTAACCACCTCCGTGTTATATCAGATTTGACGGGACCACCCACAGCCTGGTGTCAGGCTCCAGGCCGTGCTGAAGGAGGCGACACCGTTCTGTAACCAGCTCCTTGTTATATCAGATTTGACGGGACCATCCACAGCCTGGTGTCAGGCTCCAGGCCGTGCTGAAGGAGGTGACACCGTTCTGTAACCAGCTCCTTGTTATATCAGATTTGACAGGACCACCCACAGCCTGGTGTCAGGCTCCAGGCCGTGCTGAAGGAGGCGACACCGTTCTGTAACGAGCTCCTTGTTATATCAGATTTGACAGGACCATCCACAGCCTGGTGTCAGGCTCCAGGCCGTGCTGAAGGAGGCGACATCGTTCTGTAACCAGCTGCGTGTTATATCAGATTTGACGGGACCACCCACAGCCTGGTGTCAGGCTCCAGGCCGTGCTGAAGGAGGCGACACCGTTCTGTAACCAGCTCCTTGTTATATCAGATTTGACAGGACCACCCACAGCCTGGTGTCAGGCTCCAGGCCGTGCTGAAGGAGGCGACACCGTTCTGAAACCAGCTCCTTGTTATATCAGTTTTGACAGGACCATCCACAGCCTGGTGTCAGGCTCCAGGCCGTGCTGAAGGAGGCGACACCGTTCTGTAACCAGCACCTTGTTATATCAGATTTGACAGGACCATCCACCGCCTGGTGTCAGGCTCCAGGCCGTGCTGAAGGAGGCGACACCGTTCTGTAACCAGCACCTTGTTCTATCAGATTTGACAGGACCATCCACAGCCTGGTGTCAGGCTCCAGGCCGTGCTGAAGGAGGCGACACCGTTCTGTAACCTGCTCCTTGTTATAACAGATTTGACAGGACCATCCACAGCCTGGTGTCAGGCTCCAGGCCGTGCTGAAGGAGGCGACACCGTTCTGTAACGAGCTCCTTGTTATATCAGATTTGACAGGACGATCCACAGCCTGGTGTCAGGCTCCAGGCCGTGCTGAAGGAGGTGACACAGTTCTGTAACCAGCTCCTTGTTATATCAGGTTTGACAGGACCATCTACAGCCTGGTGTCAGGCTCCAGTCCGTGCTGAAGGAGGCGACACCGTTCTGTAACCAGCTCTTTGTTATATCAGATTTCACAGGACCATTCACAGCCTGGTGTCAGGCTCCAGGCCGTGCCGAAGGAGGCGCCACCGTTCTGTAACCAGCTCCTTGTTGTATCTGATTTGACAGGACCATCCACAGCCTGTTGTCAGGCTCCAGGCCGTGCTGAAGGAGGCGACACCGTTCTGTAACCAGCTCCTTGTTATATCAGATTTGACAGGACCATCCACAGCCTGGTGTCAGGCTCCAGGCCGTGCTGAAGGAGGCGACACCGTTCTGTAACCAGCTCCTTGTTATATCAGATTTGACAAGACCATCCACAGCCTGGTGTCAGGCTCCAGGCCGTGCTGAAGGAGGCGACACCGTTCTGTAACCAGCTCCTTGTTATGTCAGATTTGAAAGGACCATCCACAGCCTGGTGTCAGTCTCCAGGCCATGCTGAAGGAGGTGACACCGTTCTGTAACGAGCTCCTTGTTATATCAGATTTGACAGGACCATCCACAGCCTGGTGTCAGGCTCCAGGCCGTGCTGAAGGAGGCGACATCGTTCTGTAACCACCTCCGTGTTATATCAGATTTGACGGGACCACCCACAGCCTGGTGTCAGGCTCCAGGCCGTGCTGAAGGAGGCGACACCGTTCTGTAACCAGCTCCTTGTTATATCAGATTTGACGGGACCATCCACAGCCTGGTGTCAGGCTCCAGGCCGTGCTGAAGGAGGTGACACCGTTCTGTAACCAGCTCCTTGTTATATCAGATTTGACAGGACCACCCACAGCCTGGTGTCAGGCTCCAGGCCGTGCTGAAGGAGGCGACACCGTTCTGTAACCAGCTCCTTGTTATATCAGATTTGACAGGACCATCCACAGCCTAGTGTCAGGCTCCAGGCCGTGCTGAAGGAGGCGACAGCGTTCTGTAACCAGCACCTTGTTATATCAGATTTGACAGGACCATCCACACTCTGGTGTCAGGCTCCAGGCCGTGCTGAAGGAGGCGACACCGTTCTGTAACCAGCTCCTTGTTATATCAGATTTGACAGGACCATCCACAGCCTGGTGTCAGGCTCCAGGCCGTGCTGAAGGAGGCGACACCGTTCTGTAACCAGCTCCGTGTTATATCAGATTTGACGGGACCACCCACAGCCTGGTGTCAGGCTCCAGGCCGTGCTGAAGGAGGCGACACCGTTCTGAAACCAGCTCCTTGTTATATCAGATTTGACAGGCCCATCCACAGGCTGGTGTCAGGCTCCAGGCCATGCTGAAGGAGGCGACACCGTTCTGTAACCAGCACCTTGTTCTATCAGATTTGACAGGACCATCCACAGCCTGGTGTCAGGCTCCAGGCCGTGCTGAAGGAGGCGACACCGTTCTGTAACGAGCTCCTTGTTATATCAGATTTGACAGGACCATCCACAGCCTGGTGTCAGACTCCAGGCCGTGCTGATGGAGGTGTCACCGTTCTGTAACCAGCTCCGTGTTATATCAGATTTGACTGGACAATCCACAGCCTGGTGTCAGTCTCCAGGCCGTGCTGAAGGAGGTGACACCGTTCTGTAACCAGCTCCTTGTTATATCAGGTTTGACAGGACCATCTACAGCCTGGTGTCAGGCTCCAGTCCGTGCTGAAGGAGGCGACACCGTTCTGTAACCAGCTCTTTGTTATATCAGATTTCACAGGACCATTCACAGCCTGGTGTCAGGCTCCAGACCGTGCCGAAGGAGGCGACACCGTTCTGTAACCAGCTCCATGTTGTATCTGATTTGACAGGACCATCCACAGCCTGGTGTCAGGCTCCAGGCCGTGCTGAAGGAGGCGACACCGTTCTGTAACCAGCTCCTTGTTATATCAGATTTGACAGGACCATCCACAGCCTGGTGTCAGGCTCCAGGCCGTGCTGAAGGAGGCGACACCGTTCTGTAACCAGCTCCTTGTTATATCAGATTTGACAAGACCATCCACAGCCTGGTGTCAGGCTCCAGGCCGTGCTGAAGGAGGCGACACCGTTCTGTAACCAGCTCCTTGTTATGTCAGATTTGAAAGGACCATCCACAGGCTGGTGTCAGGCTCCAGGCCGTGCTGAAGGAGGTGACACCGTTCTGTAACCAGCACCTTGTTGTATCAGATTTGACAGGACCATCCACAGCCTGGTGTCAGGCTCCAGGCCGTGCTGAAGGAGGCGACACCGTTCTGTAACGAGCTCCTTGTTATATCAGATTTGACAGGACCATCCACAGCCTGGTGTCAGGCTCCAGGCCGTGCTGAAGGAGGCGACATCGTTCTGTAACCAGCTCCGTGTTATATCAGATTTGACGGGACCACCCACAGCCTGGTGTCAGGCTCCAGGCCGTGCTGAAGGAGGCGACACCGTTCTGTAACCAGCTCCTTGTTATATCAGATTTGACAAGACCAACCACAGCCTGGTGTCAGGCTCCAGGCCGTGCTGAAGGAGGCGACACCGTTCAGAAACCAGCTCCTTGTTATATCAGATTTGACAGGCCCATCCACAGCCTGGTGTCAGGCTCCAGGCCGTGCTGAAGGAGGCGACACCGTTCTGTAACGAGCTCCTTGTTGTAAAAGATTTGACAGGACCATCCACACCCTGGTGTCAGGCTCCAGGCCGCGCTGAAGGAGGCGACACCGTTCTGTAACCAGCACCTTGTTATATCAGATTTGACAGGACCATCCATAGCCTGGTGTCAGGCTCCAGGCCGTGCTGAAGGAGGCGACACCGTTCTGTAACCAGCACCTTGTTGTATCAGACTTGACAGGACCATCCACAGCCTGGTGTCAGGCTCCAGGCCGTGCTGAAGGAGGCGACACCGTTCTGTAACCAGCACCTTGTTATATCAGATTTGACAGGACCATCCACAGCCTGGTGTCAGGCTCCAGGCCGTGCTGAAGGAGGTGACACCGTTCTGTAACCAGCTCCTTGTTATATCAGATTTGACAGGACCATCCACAGCCTGGTGTCAGGCTGCAGGCCGTGCTGAAGGAGGCGAAACCGTTCTGTAACCAGCTCCTTGTTATGTCAGATTTGACAGGACCATCCACAGTCTGGTGTCAGGCTCTAGGCCGTGCTGAAGGAGGTGACACCGTTCTGTAACCAGAACCTTGTTATATCAGATTTGAAAGGACCATCCACCGCCTGGTGTCAGGCTCCAGGCCGTGCTGAAGGTGGTGACACCGTTCTGTAACCAGAACCTTGTTATATCAGATTTGACAGGACCATCCACAGCCTGGTGTCAGGCTCCAGGCCGTGCTGAAGGAGGCGACACCGTTCTGTATCCAGCTCCTTGTTATATCAGATTTGACAGGACCATCCACAGCCTGGTGTCAGGCTCCAGGCCGTGCTGAAGGAGGTGACACCGTTCAGTAACCAGCTCCTTGTTATATCAGATTTGACAGGACCATCCACAGCCTGGTGTCAGGCTCCAGGCCGTGCTGAAGGAGGCGACACCGTTCTGTAACCAGCTCCTTGTTGTATCAGATTTGACAGGACCATCCACAGCATGGCGTCAGGCTCCAGGCCGTACTGAAGGAGGCGACACCGTTCTGTAACCAGCTCCTTGTTGTATCAGATTTGACAGGACCATCCACAGCCTGGTGTCAGGCTCCAGGCCGTGCTGAAGGAGGCGACACCGTTCTGTAACCAGCACCTTGTTATATCAGATTTGACAGGACCATCCACAGCCTGGTGTCAGGCTCCAGGCCGTGCTGAAGGAGGTGACACCGTTCTGTAACCAGCTCCTTGTTATATCAGATTTGACAGGACCATCCACAGCCTGGTGTCAGGCTCCAGGCCGTGCTGAAGGAGGCGACACCGTTCTGTAACCAGCTCCTTGTTATATCAGATTTGACAGGACCATCCACAGCCTGGTGTCAGGCTGCAGGCCGTGCTGAAGGAGGCGAAACCGTTCTGTAACCAGCTCCTTGTTATGTCAGATTTGACAGGACCATCCACAGTCTGGTGTCAGGCTCTAGGCCGTGCTGAAGGAGGTGACACCGTTCTGTAACCAGAACCTTGTTATATCAGATTTGACAGGACCATCCACCGCCTGGTGTCAGGCTCCAGGCCGTGCTGAAGGTGGTGACACCGTTCTGTAACCAGAACCTTGTTATATCAGATTTGACAGGACCATCCACAGCCTGGTGTCAGGCTCCAGGCCGTGCTGAAGGAGGCGACACCGTTCTGTATCCAGCTCCTTGTTATATCAGATTTGACAGGACCATCCACAGCCTGGTGTCAGGCTCCAGGCCGTGCTGAAGGAGGTGACACCGTTCAGTAACCAGCTCCTTGTTATATCAGATTTGACAGGACCATCCACAGCCTGGTGTCAGGCTCCAGGCCGTGCTGAAGGAGGCGAAACCGTTCTGTAACCAGCTCCTTGTTGTATCAGATTTGACAGGACCATCCACAGCATGGCGTCAGGCTCCAGGCCGTACTGAAGGAGGCGACACCGTTCTGTAACCAGCTCCTTGTTGTATCAGATTTGACAGGACCATCCACAGCCTGGTGTCAGGCTCCAGGCCGTGCTGAAGGAGGCGACACCGTACTGTAACCAGCACCTTGTTATATCAGATTTGACAGGACCATCCACAGCCTGGTGTCAGGCTCCAGGCCGTGCTGAAGGAGGTGATACCGTTCTGTAACCAGCTCCTTGTTATATCAGATTTGACAGGACCATCCACAGCCTGGTGTCAGGCTCCAGGCCGTGCTGAAGGAGGCGACACCGTTCTGTAACCAGCTCCTTGTTATATCAGATTTGACAGGACCATCCACAGCCTGGTGTCAGGTTCCAGGCCGTGCTGAAGGAGGCGACACAGTTCTGAAACCAGCTCCTTGTTATATCAGATTTGACAGGACCATCCACAGCATGGCGTCAGGCTCCAGGCCGTACTGAAGGAGGCGACACCGTTCTGTAACCAGCTCCTTGTTGTATCAGATTTGACAGGACCATCCACAGCCTGGTGTCAGGCTCCAGGCCGTGCTGAAGGAGGCGACACCGTTCTGTAACCAGCACCTTGTTATATCAGATTTGACAGGACCATCCACAGCCTGGTGTCAGGCTCCAGGCCGTGCTGAAGGAGGTGACACCGTTCTGTAACCAGCTCCTTGTTATATCAGATTTGACAGGACCATCCACAGCCTGGTGTCAGGCTCCAGGCCGTGCTGAAGGAGGCGACACCGTTCTGTAACCAGCTCCTTGTTATATCAGATTTGACAGGACCATCCACAGCCTGGTGTCAGGCTGCAGGCCGTGCTGAAGGAGGCGAAACCGTTCTGTAACCAGCTCCTTGTTATGTCAGATTTGACAGGACCATCCACAGTCTGGTGTCAGGCTCTAGGCCGTGCTGAAGGAGGTGACACCGTTCTGTAACCAGAACCTTGTTATATCAGATTTGACAGGACCATCCACCGCCTGGTGTCAGGCTCCAGGCCGTGCTGAAGGTGGTGACACCGTTCTGTAACCAGAACCTTGTTATATCAGATTTGACAGGACCATCCACAGCCTGGTGTCAGGCTCCAGGCCGTGCTGAAGGAGGCGACACCGTTCTGTATCCAGCTCCTTGTTATATCAGATTTGACAGGACCATCCACAGCCTGGTGTCAGGCTCCAGGCCGTGCTGAAGGAGGTGACACCGTTCAGTAACCAGCTCCTTGTTATATCAGATTTGACAGGACCATCCACAGCCTGGTGTCAGGCTCCAGGCCGTGCTGAAGGAGGCGAAACCGTTCTGTAACCAGCTCCTTGTTGTATCAGATTTGACAGGACCATCCACAGCATGGCGTCAGGCTCCAGGCCGTACTGAAGGAGGCGACATCGTTCTGTAACCAGCTCCTTGTTGTATCAGATTTGACAGGACCATCCACAGCCTGGTGTCAGGCTCCAGGCCGTGCTGAAGGAGGCGACACCGTACTGTAACCAGCACCTTGTTATATCAGATTTGACAGGACCATCCACAGCCTGGTGTCAGGCTCCAGGCCGTGCTGAAGGAGGTGATACCGTTCTGTAACCAGCTCCTTGTTATATCAGATTTGACAGGACCATCCACAGCCTGGTGTCAGGCTCCAGGCCGTGCTGAAGGAGGCGACACCGTTCTGTAACCAGCTCCTTGTTATATCAGATTTGACAGGACCATCCACAGCCTGGTGTCAGGTTCCAGGCCGTGCTGAAGGAGGCGACACAGTTCTGAAACCAGCTCCTTGTTATATCAGATTTGACAGGACCATCCACAGCCTGGTGTAAGGCTCCAGGCCGTGCTGAAGGAGGCAACATCGTTCTGTAACCAGCACCGTGATATATCAGATTTGGCAGGCCCACCCACAGCCTGGTGTCAGGCTCCAGGCTGTGCTGAAGGAGGCGACACCATTCTGTAACCAGCTCCTTGTTATATCAGGTTTGACAGCACCATCCACACTCTGGTGTCAGGCTCCAGGCCGTGCTGAAGGAAACCCATCCTCAGCATCTCCACTCACCTTCCAATAACACAACCTGCAGAAACCCATTCTCAGCATCTTCACTCACCTCCCAATAACACAACCTGCAGAAACCCATCCTCAGCATCTCCACTCAACTTCCAATAACTCAACCTGCAGAAACCCATTCTCAGCATCTTCACTAACCTCCCAATAACACAACCTGCAGAAACCCATTCTCAGCATCTTCACTCACCTCCCAATAACACAAGCTGCAGAAACCCCTCCTCAGCATCTCCACTCACCTTCCAATAACACAACCTGCAGAAACCCATTCTCAGCATCTTCACTAACCTCCCAATAACACAACCTGCAGAAACCCATCCTCAGCATCTCCACTCACCTTCCAATAACACAACCTGCAGAAACCCATCCTCAGCATCTCCACTCACCTCCCAATAACACAACCTGCTGAAACCCATCCTCAGCATCTCCACTCACTTTCCAATAACACAACCTGCAGAACCCATCCTCAGCATCTTCAATCACCTCCCAATAACACAACCTGCAGAAAGCCATCCTCAGAATCGTCACTCATCTCCCAATAACACAACCTGCAGAAACCCATCCTCAGCATCTCCAGTCATCTCCCAATTACACAACCTGCAGAATCCCATTCTCAGCATCTCTACTGACCTTCTAATAACACAACCTGCAGAAACACATCCTCAGCATCTTCACTCACCTCCCAAGAACACAACCTGCAGAAACGCATCCTCAGCATCTTCACTCACCTCCCAATAAATCAACCTGCAGAAACCCATCCTCAGAATCGTCACTCATCTCCCAATAACACAACCTGCAGAAACCCATCCTCAGCATCACCACTCACCTCCCAATAACACAACCTGCAGAAACCCAACCTCAGCATCTCCATCTCCTTACAATAACATAACCTGCAGAAACCTATCCTCAGCATCTCCACACACCTCCCAATAACACAAACTGCAGGAACCCATCGTCAGCATCTCCACTCAACTCCCAATAACACAACCTGCAGAAATCCATCCTCAGCATCTCCACTCACGTCCCAATAACACAACCTGCAGAAACCCATTCTCAGCATCTTCCCTAACCTCCCAATAATAGAACCTGCAGAAACCCATCTTCTGCATCTCCACTCACCTCCCAACAACACAACCTGCAGTAACCCATCCTCAGCATCTTCCCTAACCGCCCAATAACACAACCTGCAGAAACCCATCATCAGCATCTACACTAACCTCCCAATAACACAACCTGCAGAAACCCATCCTCAGCATCTTCAAAAATCATCCAATAACACAACCTGCAGAAACCCATGCTCAGCATCTCCACTAATCTTCCAATAACACAACCTGCAGAAACCCATCCTCAGCTTTTTCCCTAACCTCCCAATAACACAACCTGCAGATACACATTCTCAGCATTTCCACTCATCTGCCAATAACACAACCTGCAGAATCCCATCCTCAGCATCTCCACCCACCCCCCAATAACACAACCTGCAGAAACCCATCCTCAGCATCTCCACTCAACTTCCAATAACACAACCTGCAGAAACCCATCCTCAGCATCTCCACTCACCTCCCAATAGCACAAACTGCTGAAACCCATCCACAGCATCTCCACTCACCTCCCAATAACACAACCTGCGGAAACCCATCCTCAGTATCTCCACTCACCTTCCAATAACACAACCTGCAGAAACCCATCCTCAGCATCTTCACTCAACTTCCAATAACACAAACTGCAGAAACCCATCCTCAGCATCTTCAATCACCTCCCAATAACACAACCTGCAGAAACCAATCCCCAACATCTTCACTAACCACCCAATAACACAACCTGCAGAATCCTATCCTCAGCATCTCCACTCACCTCCCAATAACACAAACTGCAGAAACCCATCCTCAGCATCTTCACTAACCTTCCAATAACACAACCTGCAGAAATCCATCCTCAGCATCTTCACAAATCTTCCAATAACACAACCTGCAGAAACACATCCTCAGCATCTCCACACCTCCCAATAACACAACCTGCAGAAACCCATCCTCAGCATCTCCACTCACTTTCCAATAACACAACCTGCAGAACCCATCCTCAGCACCTTAACTAATCTTCCAATAACACAACCTGCAGAAACCCATCCACAACATATTCACTAACCTTCCAATAACACGACCTGCAGAAACCCATCCTCAGCATCTTCACTCACCTTCCAATAACACAAACTGGAGAAACCCATCCTCAGCATCTTCACTCACCTTCCAATAACACAAACTGGAGAAACCCATCCTCAGCATCTTCACCAACCTCCCAATAACACAACCTGCAGAATCCTATCCTCAGCATCTCCACTCATCTCCCAGTAACACAACCTGCAGAAACCCATCCTCAGCATCTCCACTCACCCCCCAATAACACAACCTGCAGAAACCCATCCTCAGCATTTCCACTCAACCTCCAATAACACAACCTGCAGAAACCCATCCTCAGCATCTTCAAAAATCTTCCAATAACTCAACCTGCAGAAACCCATCCTCTGCATCTCCACTCGCCTCCCAATAACACAACCTGCAGTAACCCATCCTCAGCATCTTCCCTAACCTCCCAATAACACAACCTGCGGATACACATTCTCAGCATTTCCACTCATCTCCAAATAACACAACCTGCAGAAACCCATCCTCAGCATCTCCACCCACCCCCCAATAACACAACCTGCAGAAACCCATCCTCAGCATCTCCACTCAACGTCCAATAACACAACGTGCAGAAACCCATCCTCAGCATCTCCACTCACCTCCCAATAGCACAAACTGCTGAAACCCATCCACAGCATCTCCACTCACCTCCCAATAACACAACCTGCAGAAACCGATCCTCAGTATCTCCACTCACCTTCCAATAACACAACCTGCAGAAACCCATCCTCAGCATCTTCACTCACCTTCCAATAACACAAACTCCAGAAACCCATCCTCAGCATCTTCACTCACCTCCCAATAACACAACCTGCAGAAACCCATCCCCAACATCTTCAATAACCTCCCAATAACACAACCTGCAGAATCCTATCCTCAGCATCTCCACTCACCTCCCAATAACACAAACTGCAGAAACCCATCCACAGCATCTCCACTCACCTCCCAATAACACAACCTGCAGAATCCCATCCTCCGCATCTTCACTAACCTTCCAATAACACAACCTGCAGAAACCCATCCTCAGCATCTTCACAAATCTTCCAATAACACAACCTGCAGAAACCCATCCTCAGCATCTCCACTCACCTCCCAATAACACAACCTGCAGAAACCCATCCTCAGCATCTCCACCCACCTTCCAATAACACAACCTGCAGAAATCCATTCTCAGCATCTTCACTAACCTCCCAATAACACAACCTGCAGAAACCCATTCTCAGCATCTCCACTCACCTTCCAATAACACAACCTGCAGAAACCCATCCTCAGTGTCTTCACTCACCTTCCAATAACACAAACTGCAGAAACCCATCCTCAGCATCTTCACTCACCTCCCAATAACACAACCTGCAGAAACCCATCCCCAACATCTTCACTAACCTCCCAATAACACAACCTGCAGAATCCTATCCTCAGCATCTCCACTCACCTCCCAATAACACAAACTGCAGAAACCCATCCACAGCATCTCCACTCACCTCCCAATAACACAACCTGCAGAATCCCATCCTCAGCATCTTCACTAACCTTCCAATAACACAACCTGCAGAAACCCATCCTCAGCATCTTCACAAATCTTCCAATAACACAACCTGCAGAAACCCATCCTCAGCATCTCCACTCACCTCCCAATAACACAACCTGCAGAAACCCATCCTCAGCATCTCCACTCACTTTCCAATAACTCAACCTGCAGAACCCATCCTCAGCACCTTAACTAATCTTCCAATAACACAACCTGCAGAAACCCATCCACAACATATTCACTAACCTTCCAATAACACGACCTGCAGAAGCCCATCCACAGCACCTGCACTCACCTCCCAATAACACAACCTGCAGAAAACCATCCTCCGCATCTCCACTATCCTTCCAATAACTCAACCTGCAGAAACCCATTCTCAGCATCTTCACTCACCTCCCAATAACACAACCTGCAGAAACCCATCCTCAGCATCTCCACTAACCTTCCAATAACACAACCTGCAGAAACCCATCCTCAGCATTTCCACTTACGTCCCAATAACACAACCTACAGAAATCCATCCTCAGCATCTCCACTAACCTCCCAATACCACAACCTGCAGAAACCCATCCTCAGCATCTCCACTCACCTCCCAATAACACAACCTGCAGAAACCCATCCTCAGCAACTCCACTAACCTCCCAATAACATAACCTGCAGAAACCCATCCTCAGCATCTTCACTCACCTCACAATACCACAACCTGCAGAAACCCATCCTCAGCATCTTCACTCACCTCCCAATAACACAACCTGCAGAAACCCATCCTCAGCATCTTCACTCACCTCCCAATAACAAAACCTGCAGATAACCATTCTCAGCATTTCCACTCATCTCCCAATAACACAACCTGCAGAAACCCATCCTCAGCATCTTCCCTAACTGCCCAATAACACAACCTGCAGAAACCCATCATCAGCATCTACACTAACCTCCCAATAACACAACCTGCAGAAACCCATCCTCAGCATCTTCAAAAATCATCCAATAACACAACCTGCAGAAACCCATGCTCAGCATCTCCACTAATCTTCCAATAACACAACCTGCAGAAACCCATCCTCAGCATCTTCACAAACCTTCCAATAACACAACCTGCAGAAACCCATCCTCTGCATCTCCACTCGCCTCCCAATAACACAACCTGCAGAATCCTATCCTCAGCATCTCCACTCATCTCCCAGTAACACAACCTGCAGAAACCCATCCTCAGCATCTCCACTCACCCCCCAATAACACAACCTGCAGAAACCCATCCTCAGCATTTCCACTCAACTTCCAATAACACAACCTGCCGAAACCCATCCTCAGCATCTTCAAAAATCTTCCAATAACTCAACCTGCAGAAACCCATCCTCTGCATCTCCACTCGCCTCCCAATAACACAACCTGCAGAAACCCATCCTCAGCATCTTCTCTAACCTCCCAATAACACAACCTGCGGATACACATTCTCAGCATTTCCACTCATCTCCCAATAACACAACCTGCAGAAACCCATCCTCAGCATCTCCACTCAACTTCCAATAACACAACCTGCAGAAACCCATCCTCAGCATCTCCACTCACCTCCCAATAGCACAAACTGCTGAAACCCATCCACAGCATCTCCACTCACCTCCCAATAACACAACCTGCAGAAACCCATCCTCAGTATCTCCACTCACCTTCCAATAACACAACCTGCAGAAACCCATCCTCAGTATCTCCACTCACCTTCCAATAACACAAACTCCAGAAACCCATCCTCAGCATCTTCACTCACCTCCCAATAACACAACCTGCAGAAATCCATCCCCAACATCTTCACTAACCTCCCAATAACACAACCTGCAGAATCCTATCCTCAGCATCTCCACCTACCTCCCAATAACACAAACTGCAGAAACCCATCCACAGCATCTCCACTCACCTCCCAATAACACAACCTGCAGAATCCCATCCTCCGCATCTTCACTAACCTTCCAATAACACAACCTGCAGAAACCCATCCTCAGCATCTTCACAAATCTTCCAATAACACAACCTGCAGAAACCCATCCTCAGCATCTCCACTCACCTCCCAATAACACAACCTGCAGAAACCCATCCTCAGCATCTCCACTCACTTTCCAATAACACAACCTGCAGAACCCATCCTCAGCACCTTAACTAATCTTCCAATAACACAACCTGCAGAAACCCATCCACAACATATTCACTAACCTTCCAATAACACGACCTGCAGAAACCCATCCTCAGCATCTTCACTCACCTTCCAATAACACAAACTGGAGAAACCCATCCTCAGCATCTTCACTCACCTCCCAATAACACAACCTGCAGAAACCCATCCCCAACATCTTCACTAACCTCCCAATAACACAACCTGCAGAATCCAATCCTCAGCATCTCCACTCATCTCCCAATAACACAACCTGCAGAAACCCATCCTCAGCATCTCCACTCACCCCCCAATAACACAACCTGCAGAAACCCGTCCTCAGCATCTCCACTCAACTTCCAATCACACAACCTGCAGAAACCCATCCTCAGCATCTCCACTCACCTTCCAATAACACAAACTGCTGAAACCCATCCACAGCATCTCCACTCACCTCCCAATAACACAACCTGCAGAAACCAATCCTCAGTATCTCCAGTCACCTTCCAATAACACAACCTGCAGAAACCCATCCTCAGCATCTTCACTCACCTTCCAATAACACAAACTGCAGAAACCCATCCTCAGCATCTTCACTCACCTCCCAATAACACAACCTGCAGAAACCCATCCCCAACATCTTCACTGACCTCCCAATAACACAACCTGCAGAATCCTATCCTCAGCATCTCCACTCACCTCCCAATAACACAACCTGCAGAAACCCATTCTCCGCATCTTCACTCACCTCCCAATAACACAACCTGCAGAAACCCATCCTCAGCATCTCCACCCACCTTCCAATAACACAACCTGCAGAAATCCATTCTCAGCATCTTCACTAACCTCCCAATAACACAACCTGCAGAAACCCATTCTCAGCATCTTCACTCACCTCCCAATAACACAACCTGCAGAAACCCATCCTCAGCATCTCCACTCACCTTCCAATAACACAACCTGCAGAAACCCATCCTTAGCATCTTCACAAATCTTCCAATAACACAACCTGCAGAAACCCATCCTCAGCATCTCCACTCACCTCCCAATAACACAACCTGCAGAAACCCATCCTCAGCATCTCCACTCACCTCCCAATAACACAACCTGCAGAAACCCATCCTCAGCATCTTCACTCACCTCCCAATAACACAACCGGCAGAAACCCATCCTCAGCATCTCCACCCACCTTCCAATAACACAACCTGCAGAAACCCATCCTCAGCATCTCCACTCACCTCCCAATAACACAACCTGCAGAAACCCATCCTCAGCATCTCCACCCACCTTCCAATAACACAACCTGCAGAAATCCATTCTCAGCATCTTCACTAACCTCCCAATAACACAACCTGCAGAAACCCATTCTCAGCATCTCCACTCACCTTCCAATAACACAACCTGCAGAAACCCATCCTCAGTGTCTTCACTCACCTTCCAATAACACAAACTGCAGAAACCCATCCTCAGCATCTTCACTCACCTCCCAATAACACAACCTGCAGAAACCCATCCCCAACATCTTCACTAACCTCCCAATAACACAACCTGCAGAATCCTATCCTCAGCATCTCCACTCACCTCCCAATAACACAAACTGCAGAAACCCATCCACAGCATCTCCACTCACCTCCCAATAACACAACCTGCAGAATCCCATCCTCAGCATCTTCACTAACCTTCCAATAACACAACCTGCAGAAACCCATCCTCAGCATCTTCACAAATCTTCCAATAACACAACCTGCAGAAACCCATCCTCAGCATCTCCACTCACCTCCCAATAACACAACCTGCAGAAACCCATCCTCAGCATCTCCACTCACTTTCCAATAACTCAACCTGCAGAACCCATCCTCAGCACCTTAACTAATCTTCCAATAACACAACCTGCAGAAACCCATCCACAACATCTTCACTAACCTTCCAATAACACGACCTGCAGAAGCCCATCCACAGCACCTGCACTCACCTCCCAATAACACAACCTGCAGAAAACCATCCTCCGCATCTCCACTATCCTTCCAATAACTCAACCTGCAGAAACCCATTCTCAGCATCTTCACTCACCTCCCAATAACACAACCTGCAGAAACCCATCCTCAGCATCTCCACTAACCTTCCAATAACACAACCTGCAGAAACCCATCCTCAGCATTTCCACTTACGTCCCAATAACACAACCTACAGAAATCCATCCTCAGCATCTCCACTAACCTCCCAATACCACAACCTGCAGAAACCCATCCTCAGCATCTCCACTCACCTCCCAATAACACAACCTGCAGAAACCCATCCTCAGCAACTCCACTAACCTCCCAATAACATAACCTGCAGAAACCCATCCTCAGCATCTTCACTCACCTCACAATACCACAACCTGCAGAAACCCATCCTCAGCATCTTCACTCACCTCCCAATAACACAACCTGCAGAAACCCATCCTCAGCATCTTCACTCACCTCCCAATAACAAAACCTGCAGATACCCATTCTCAGCATTTCCACTCATCTCCCAATAACACAACCTGCAGAAACCCATCCTCAGCATCTTCCCTAACTGCCCAATAACACAACCTGCAGAAACCCATCATCAGCTTCTACACTAACCTCCCAATAACACAACCTGCAGAAACCCATCCTCAGCATCTTCAAAAATCATCCAATAACACAACCTGCAGAAACCCATGCTCAGCATCTCCACTAATCTTCCAATAACACAACCTGCAGAAACCCATCCTCAGCATCTTCACAAACCTTCCAATAACACAACCTGCAGAAACCCATCCTCTGCATCTCCACTCGCCTCCCAATAACACAACCTGCAGAATCCTATCCTCAGCATCTCCACTCATCTCCCAGTAACACAACCTGCAGAAACCCATCCTCAGCATCTCCACTCACCCCCCAATAACACAACCTGCAGAAACCCATCCTCAGCATTTCCACTCAACTTCCAATAACACAACCTGCCGAAACCCATCCTCAGCATCTTCAAAAATCTTCCAATAACTCAACCTGCAGAAACCCATCCTCTGCATCTCCACTCGCCTCCCAATAACACAACCTGCAGAAACCCATCCTCAGCATCTTCCCTAACCTCCCAATAACACAACCTGCGGATACACATTCTCAGCATTTCCACTCATCTCCCAATAACACAACCTGCAGAAACCCATCCTCAGCATCTCCACTCAACTTCCAATAATACAACCTGCAGAAACCCATCCTCAGCATCTCCACTCACCTCCCAATAGCACAAACTGCTGAAACCCATCCACAGCATCTCCACTCACCTCCCAATAACACAACCTGCAGAAACCCATCCTCAGTATCTCCACTCACCTTCCAATAACACAACCTGCAGAAACCCATCCTCAGTATCTCCACTCACCTTCCAATAACACAAACTCCAGAAACCCATCCTCAGCATCTTCACTCACCTCCCAATAACACAACCTGCAGAAATCCATCCCCAACATCTTCACTAACCTCCCAATAACACAACCTGCAGAATCCTATCCTCAGCATCTCCACCTACCTCCCAATAACACAAACTGCAGAAACCCATCCACAGCATCTCCACTCACCTCCCAATAACACAACCTGCAGAATCCCATCCTCCGCATCTTCACTAACCTTCCAATAACACAACCTGCAGAAACCCATCCTCAGCATCTTCACAAATCTTCCAATAACACAACCTGCAGAAACCCATCCTCAGCATCTCCACTCACCTCCCAATAACACAACCTGCAGAAACCCATCCTCAGCATCTCCACTCACTTTCCAATAACACAACCTGCAGAACCCATCCTCAGCACCTTAACTAATCTTCCAATAACACAACCTGCAGAAACCCATCCACAACATATTCACTAACCTTCCAATAACACGACCTGCAGAAACCCATCCTCAGCATCTTCACTCACCTTCCAATAACACAAACTGGAGAAACCCATCCTCAGCATCTTCACTCACCTCCCAATAACACAACCTGCAGAAACCCATCCCCAACATCTTCACTAACCTCCCAATAACACAACCTGCAGAATCCTATCCTCAGCATCTCCACTCATCTCCCAATAACACAACCTGCAGAAACCCATCCTCAGCATCTCCACTCACCCCCCAATAACACAACCTGCAGAAACCCGTCCTCAGCATCTCCACTCAACTTCCAATCACACAACCTGCAGAAACCCATCCTCAGCATCTCCACTCACCTTCCAATAACACAAACTGCTGAAACCCATCCACAGCATCTCCACTCACCTCCCAATAACACAACCTGCAGAAACCAATCCTCAGTATCTCCAGTCACCTTCCAATAACACAACCTGCAGAAACCCATCCTCAGCATCTTCACTCACCTTCCAATAACACAAACTGCAGAAACCCATCCTCAGCATCTTCACTCACCTCCCAATAACACAACCTGCAGAAACCCATCCCCAACATCTTCACTGACCTCCCAATAACACAACCTGCAGAATCCTATCCTCAGCATCTCCACTCACCTCCCAATAACACAACCTGCAGAAACCCATTCTCCGCATCTTCACTCACCTCCCAATAACACAACCTGCAGAAACCCATCCTCAGCATCTCCACCCACCTTCCAATAACACAACCTGCAGAAATCCATTCTCAGCATCTTCACTAACCTCCCAATAACACAACCTGCAGAAACCCATTCTCAGCATCTTCACTCACCTCCCAATAACACAACCTGCAGAAACCCATCCTCAGCATCTCCACTCACCTTCCAATAACACAACCTGCAGAAACCCATCCTTAGCATCTTCACAAATCTTCCAATAACACAACCTGCAGAAACCCATCCTCAGCATCTCCACTCACCTCCCAATAACACAACCTGCAGAAACCCATCCTCAGCATCTCCACTCACCTCCCAATAACACAACCTGCAGAAACCCATCCTCAGCATCTTCACTCCCCTCCCAATAACACAACCTGCAGAACACATCCTCAGCACCTTAACTAATCTTCCAATAACACAATCTGCAGAAACCCATCCACAACATATTCACTAACCTTCCAATAACACGACCTGCAGAAACCCATCCACAGCACCTGCACTCACCTCCCAATAACACAACCTGCAGAATCCGATCCTCAGCATCTTCACTAACCTTCCAATAACACAACCTGCAGAAACCCATCCTCAGCATCTTCACAAATCTTCCAATAACACAACCTGCAGAAACCCATCCTCAGCATCTCCACTCACCTCCCAATAACACAACCTGCAGAAACCCATCCTCAGCATCTCCACTCACTTTCCAATAACTCAACCTGCAGAACCCATCCTCAGCACCTTAACTAATCTTCCAATAACACAACCTGCAGAAACCCATCCACAACATATTCACTAACCTTCCAATAACACGACCTGCAGAAGCCCATCCTCAGCACCTGCACTCACCTCCCAATAACACAACCTGCAGAAACCCATCCTCCGCATCTCCACTATCCTTCCAATAACTCAACCTGCAGAAACCCATTCTCAGCATCTTCACTCACCTCCCAATAACACAACCTGCAGAAACCCATCCTCAGCATCTCCACTAACCTTCCAATAACACAACCTGCAGAAACCCATCCTCAGCATTTCCACTTACGTCCCAATAACACAACCTACAGAAATCCATCCTCAGCATCTCCACTAACCTCCCAATACCACAACCTGCAGAAACCCATCCTCAGCATCTCCACTCACCTCCCAATAACACAACCTGCAGAAACCCATCCTCAGCAACTCCACTAACCTCCCAATAACACAACCTGCAGAAACCCATCCTCAGCATCTTCACTCACCTCACAATACCACAACCTGCAGAAACCCATCCTCAGCATCTTCACTCACCTCCCAATAACACAACCTGCAGAAACTCATCCTCAGCATCTTCACTCACCTCCCAATAACAAAACCTGCAGATACCCATTCTCAGCATTTCCACTCATCTCCCAATAACACAACCTGCAGAAACCCATCCTCAGCATCTTCCCTCACCGCCCAATAACACAACCTGCAGAAACCCATCATCAGCATCTACACTAACCTCCCAATAACACAACCTGCAGAAACCCATCCTCAGCATCTTCAAAAATCATCCAATAACACAACCTGCAGAAACCCATGCTCAGCATCTCCACTAATCTTCCAATAACACAACCTGCAGAAACCCATCCTCAGCATCTTCACAAACCTTCCAATAACACAACCTGCAGAAACCCATCCTCTGCATCTCCACTCGCCTCCCAATAACACAACCTGCAGAAACCCATCCTCAGCATCTTCCCTAACCTCCCAATAACACAACCTGCAGATACACATTCTCAGCATTTCCACTCATCTCCCAATAACACAACCTGCAGAATCCCATCCTCAGCATCTCCACCCACCCCCCAATAACACAACTTGCAGAAACCCATCCTCAGCATCTCCACTCAACTTCCAATAACACAACCTGCAGAAACCCATCCTCAGCATCTCCACTCACCTCCCAATAGCACAAACTGCTGAAACCCATCCACAGCATCTCCACTCACCTCCCAATAACACAACCTGCGGAAACCCATCCTCAGTATCTCCACTCACCTTCCAATAACACAACCTGCAAAAACCCATCCTCAGCATCTTCACTCACCTTCCAATAACACAAACTGCAGAAACCCATCCTCAGCATCTTCACTCACCTCCCAATAACACAACCTGCAGAAACCCATCCCCAACATCTTCACTAACCACCGAATAACACAACCTGCAGAATCCTATCCTCAGCATCTCCACTCACCTCCCAATAACACAAACTGCAGAAACCCATCCACAGCATCTCCACTCACCTCCCAATAACACAACCTGCAGAATCCCATCCTCAGCATCTTCACTAACCTTCCAATAACACAACCTGCAGAAACCCATCCTCAGCATCTTCACAAATCTTCCAATAACACAACCTGCAGAAACCCATCCTCAGCATCTCCACACCTCCCAATAACACAACCTGCAGAAACCCATCCTCAGCATCTCCACTCACTTTCCAATAACACAACCTGCAGAACCCATCCACAACATATTCACTAACCTTCCAATAACACGACCTGCAGAAACCCATCCTCAGCATCTTCACTCAGCTTCCAATAACACAAACTGGAGAAACCCATCCTCAGCATCTTCACTCACCTTCCAATAACACAAACTGGAGAAACCCATCCTCATCATCTTCACTAACCTCCCAATAACACAACCTGCAGAATCCTATCCTCAGCATCTCCACTCATCTCCCAGTAACACAACCTGCAGAAACCCATCCTCAGCATCTCCACTCACCCCCGAATAACACAACCTGCAGAAACCCATCCTCAGCATTTCCACTCAACTTCCAATAACACAACCTGCAGAAACCCATCCTCAGCATCTTCAAAAATCTTCCAATAACTCAACCTGCAGAAACCCATCCTCTGCATCTCCACTCGCCTCCCAATAACACAACCTGCAGAAACCCATCCTCAGCATCTTCCCTAACCTCCCAATAACACAACCTGCGGATACACATTCTCAGCATTTCCACTCATCTCCCAATAACACAACCTGCAGAAACCCATCCTCAGCATCTCCACCCACCCCCCAATAACACAACCTGCAGAAACCCATCCTCAGCATCTCCACTCAACTTCCAATAACACAACCTGCAGAAACCCATCCTCAGCATCTCCACTCACCTCCCAATAGCACAAACTGCTGAAACCCATCCACAGCATCTCCACTCACCTCCCAATAACACAACCTGCAGAAACCCATCCTCAGTATCTCCACTCACCTTCCAATAACACAATCTGCAGAAACCCATCCTCAGCATCTTCACTCACCTTCCCATAACACAAACTCCAGAAACCCATCCTCAGCATCTTCACTCACCTCCCAATAACACAATCTGCAGAAACCCATCCCCAACATCTTCACTAACCTCCCAATAACACAACCTGCAGAATCCTATCCTCAGCATCTCCACTGACCTCCCAATAACACAAACTGCAGAAACCCATCCACAGCATCTCCACTCACCTCCCAATAACACAACCTGCAGAATCCCATCCTCCGCATCTTCACTAACCTTCCAATAACACAACCTGCAGAAACCCATCCTCAGCATCTTCACAAATCTTCCAATAACACAACCTGCAGAAACCCATCCTCAGCATCTCCACTCACCTCCCAATAACACAACCTGCAGAAACCCATCCTCAGCATCTCCACTCACTTTCCAATAACACAACATGCAGAACCCATCCTCAGCACCTTAACTAATCTTCCAATAACACAACCTGCAGAAACCCATCCACAACATATTCACTAACCTTCCAATAACACGACCTGCAGAAACCAATCCTCAGCATCTTCACTCACCTTCCAATAACACAAACTGGAGAAACCCATCCTCAGCATCCTCACTCACCTCCCAATAACACAACCTGCAGAAACCCATCCCCAACATCTTCACTAACCTCCCAATAACATAACCTGCAGAATCCTATCCTCAGCATCTCCACTCATCTCCCAATAACACAACCTGCAGAAACCCATCCTCAGCATCTCCACTCACCCCCCAATAACACAACCTGCAGAAACCCATCCTCAGCATCTCCACTCAACTTCCAATCACACAACCTGCAGAAACCCATCCTCAGCATCTCCACTCACATCCCAATAACACTAACTGCTGAAACCCATCCACAGCATCTCCACTCACCTCCCAATAACACAACCTGCAGAAACCCATCCTCAGTATCTCCAGTCACCTTCCAATAACACAACCTGCAGAAACCCATCCTCAGCATCTTCACTCACCTTCCAATAACACAAACTGCAGAAACCCATCTTCAGCATCTTCACTCACCTCCCAATAACACAACCTGCAGAAACCCATCCCCAACATCTTCACTGACCTCCCAATAACACAACCTGCAGAATCCTATCCTCAGCATCTCCACTCACCTCCCAATAACACAACCTGCAGAAACCCATTCTCCGCATCTTCACTCACCTCCCAATAACACAACCTGCAGAAACCCATCCTCAGCATCTCCACCCACCTTCCAATAACACAACCTGCAGAAATCCATTCTCAGCATCTTCACTAACCTCCCAATAACACAACCTGCAGAAACCCATTCTCAGCATCTTCACTCACCTCCCAATAACACAACCTGCAGAAACCCATCCTCAGCATCTCCACTCACCTTCCAATAACACAACCTGCAGAAACCCATCCTCAGCATCTTCACAAATCTTCCAATAACACAACCTGCAGAAACCCATCCTCAGCATCTCCACTCACCTCGCAATAACACAACCTGCAGAAACCCATCCTCAGCATCTCCACTCACTTTCCAATAACACAACCTGCAGAACACATCCTCAGCACCTTAACTAATCTTCCAATAACACAATCTGCAGAAACCCATCCACAACATATTCACTAACCTTCCAATAACACGACCTGCAGAAACCCATCCACAGCACCTGCACTCACATCCCAATAACACTAACTGCTGAAACCCATCCACAGCATCTCCACTCACCTCCCAATAACACAACCTGCAGAAACCCATCCTCAGTATCTCCAGTCACCTTCCAATAACACAACCTGCAGAAACCCATCCTCAGCATCTTCACTCACCTTCCAATAACACAAACTGCAGAAACCCATCTTCAGCATCTTCACTCACCTCCCAATAACACAACCTGCAGAAACCCATCCCCAACATCTTCACTGACCTCCCAATAACACAACCTGCAGAATCCTATCCTCAGCATCTCCACTCACCTCCCAATAACACAACCTGCAGAAACCCATTCTCCGCATCTTCACTCACCTCCCAATAACACAACCTGCAGAAACCCATCCTCAGCATCTCCACCCACCTTCCAATAACACAACCTGCAGAAATCCATTCTCAGCATCTTCACTAACCTCCCAATAACACAACCTGCAGAAACCCATTCTCAGCATCTTCACTCACCTCCCAATAACACAACCTGCAGAAACCCATCCTCAGCATCTCCACTCACCTTCCAATAACACAACCTGCAGAAACCCATCCTCAGCATCTTCACAAATCTTCCAATAACACAACCTGCAGAAACCCATCCTCAGCATCTCCACTCACCTCGCAATAACACAACCTGCAGAAACCCATCCTCAGCATCTCCACTCACTTTCCAATAACACAACCTGCAGAACACATCCTCAGCACCTTAACTAATCTTCCAATAACACAATCTGCAGAAACCCATCCACAACATATTCACTAACCTCCCAATAACACAACCTGCAGAAACCCATCCTCCGCATCTCCACTATCCTTCCAATAACTCAACCTGCAGAAACCCATTCTCAGCATCTTCACTCACCTCCCAATAACACAACCTGCAGAAACCCATGCTCAGCATCTCCACTAACCTCCCAATAACACAACCTGCAGAAACACATCCTCAGCATTTCCACTCACCTCCCAATAACACAACCTGCAGAAACCCATTCTCAGCATCTTCACTCACCTCCCAATAACACAACCTGCAGAAACCCATCCTCAGCATCTCCACCCACTTTCCAATAACACAACCTGCAGAAATCCATTCTCAGCATCTTCACTAACCTCCCAATAACACAACCTGCAGAAACCCATTCTCAGCATCTCCACTCACCTTCCAATAACACAACCTGCAGAAACCCATCCTCAGCGTCTTCACTCACCTTCCAATAACACAAACTGCAGAAACCCATCCTCAGCATCTTCACTCACCTCCCAATAACACAACCTGCAGAAACCCATCCCCAACATCTTCACTAACCTCCCAATAACACAACCTGCAGAATCCTATCCTCAGCATCTCCACTCACCTCCCAATAACACAAACTGCAGAAACCCATCCACAGCATCTCCACTCACCTCCCAATAACACAACCTGCAGAATCCCATCCTCAGCATCTTCACTAACCTTCCAATAACACAACCTGCAGAAACCCATCCTCAGCATCTTCACAAATCTTCCAATAACACAACCTGCAGAAACCCATCCTCAGCATCTCCACTCACCTCCCAATAACACAACCTGCAGAAACCCATCCTCAGCATCTCCACTCACTTTCCAATAACTCAACCTGCAGAACCCATCCTCAGCACCTTAACTAATCTTCCAATAACACAACCTGCAGAAACCCATCCACAACATATTCACTAACCTTCCAATAACACGACCTGCAGAAACCCATCCTCAGCACCTGCACTCACCTCCCAATAACACAACCTGCAGAAACCCATCCTCCGCATCTCCACTATCCTTCCATTAACTCAACCTGCAGAAACCCATTCTCAGCATCTTCACTCACCTCCCAATAACACAACCTGCAGAAACCCAACCTCAGCATCTCCACTAACCTTCCAATAACACAACCTGCAGAAACCCATCCTCAGCATTTCCACTTACGTCCCAATAACACAACCTACAGAAATACATCCTCAGCATCTCCACTAACCTCCCAATACCACAACCTGCAGAAACCCATCCTCAGCATCTCCACTCACCTCCCAATAACACAACCTGCAGAAACCCATCCTCAGCAACTCCACTAACCTCCCAATAACACAACCTGCAGAAACCCATCCTCAGCATCTTCACTCACCTCACAATACCACAACCTGCAGAAACCCATCCTCAGCATCTTCACTCACCTCCCAATAACACAACCTGCAGAAACCCATCCTCAGCATCTTCACTCACCTCCCAATAACACAACCTGCAGAAACCCATCCTCAGCATCTTCACTCACCTTCCCATAACACAACCTGCAGAAACCCATCCTCAGCAACTCCACTCACCTTCCAATAACACAACCTGCAGAAACACATCCTCAGCATCTTCACTCACCTCCCAAGAACACAACCTGCAGAAACGCATCCTCAGCATCTTCAATCACCTCCCAATAACACAACCTGCAGAAACCCATCCTCAGAATCGTCACTCATCTCCCAATAACACAACCTGCAGAAACCCATCCTCAGCATCTCCACTCATCTCCCAATTACACAACCTGCAGAATCCCATTCTCAGCATCTCGACTGACTTTCCAATAACACAACCTGCAGAAACACATCCTCAGCATCTTCACTCACCTCCCAAGAACACAACCTGCAGAAACGCATCCTCAGCATCTTCACTCACCTCCCAATAACACAACCTGCAGAAACCCATCCTCAGCATCTCCACTCACCTCCCAATAACACAACCTGCAGAAATCCATCCTCAGCATCTCCACTCACGTCCCAATAACACAACCTGCAGAAACCCATTCTCAGCATCTTCCCTAACCTCCCAATAATAGAACGTGCAGAAACCCATCCTCTGCATCTCCACTCACCTCTCAATAACAAAACCTGCAGATACCCATTCTCAGCATTTCCACTCATCTCCCAATAACACAACCTGCAGAAACCCATCCTCAGCATCATCCCTAACCGCCCAATAACACAACCTGCAGAAACCCATCATCAGCATCTACACTAACCTCCCAATAACACAACCTGCAGAAACCCATCCTCAGCATCTTCAAAAATCTTCCAATAACACAACCTGCAGAAAACCATGCTCAGCATCTCCACTAACCTTCCAATAACACACCCTGCAGAAACCCATCCTCAGCATCTTCACAAACCTTCCAATAACACAACCTGCAGAAACCCATCCTCTGCATCTCCACCCACCCCCCAATAACACAACCTGCAGAAACCCATCCTCAGCATCTCCACTCACCTCCCAATAGCACAAACTGCTGAAACCCATCCACAGCATCTCCACTCACCTCCCAATAACACAACCTGCAGAAACCCATCCTCAGTATCTCCACTCACCTTCCAATAACACAACCTGCAGAAACCCATCCTCAGCATCTTCACTCACCTTCCAATAACACAAACTGCAGAAACCCATCCTCAGCATCTTCACTCACCTCCCAATAACACAACCTGCAGAAACCCATCCCCAACATCTTCACTAACCTCCCAATAACACAACCTGCAGAATCCTATCCTCAGCATCTCCACTCACCTCCCAATAACACAAACTGCAGAATCCCATCCTCAGCATCTTCACTAACCTTCCAATAACACAACCTGCAGAAACCCATCCTCAGCATCTTCACAAATCTTCCAATAACACAACCTGCAGAAACCCATCCTCAGCATCTCCACTCACCTCCCAATAACACAACCTGCAGAAACCCATCCTCAGCATCTCCACTCACTTTCCAATAACACAACCTGCAGAACCCATCCTCAGCACCTTAACTAATCTCCCAATAACACAACCTGCAGAAACCCATCCTCAGCATCATCCCTAACCGCCCAATAACACAACCTGCAGAAACCCATCATCAGCATCTACACTAACCTCCCAATAACACAACCTGCAGAAACCCATCCTCAGCATCTTCAAAAATCTTCCAATAACACAACCTGCAGAAAACCATGCTCAGCATCTCCACTAACCTTCCAATAACACAACCTGCAGAAACCCATCCTCAGCATCTTCACAAACCTTCCAATAACACAACCTGCAGAAACCCATCCTCTGCATCTCCAATCGCCTCCCAATAACACAACCTGCAGAAACCCATCCTCAGCATCTCCACCCACCCCCCAATAACACAACCTGCAGAAACCCATCCTCAGCATCTCCACTCAACTTCCAATAACACAACCTGCAGAAACCCATCCTCAGCATCTCCACTCACCTCCCAATAGCACAAACTGCTGAAACCCATCCACAGCATCTCCACTCACCTTCCAATAACACAACCTGCAGAAACCCATCCTCAGCATCTTCACTCACCTTCCAATAACACAAACTGCAGAAACCCATCCTCAGCATCTTCACTCACCTCCCAATAACACAACCTGCAGAAACCCATCCCCAACATCTTCACTAACCTCCCAATAACACAACCTGCAGAATCCTATCCTCAGCATCTCCACTCACCTCCCAATAACACAAACTGCAGAATCCCATCCTCAGCATCTTCACTAACCTTCCAATAACACAACCTGCAGAAACCCATCCTCAGTATCTTCACAAATCTTCCAATAACACAACCTGCAGAAACCCATCCTCAGCATCTCCACTCACCTCCCAATAACACAACCTGCAGAAACCCATCCTCAGCATCTCCACTCACTTTCCAATAACACAACCTGCAGAACCCATCCTCAGCACCTTAACTAATCTTCCAATAACACAACCTGCAGAAACCCATCCACAACATATTCACTAACCTTCCAATAACACGACCTGCAGAAACCCATCCTCAGCATCTTCACTCACCTTCCAATAACACAAACTGGAGAAAGCCATCCTCAGCATCTTCACTCACCTCCCAATAACACGACCTGCAGAAACCCATCCCCAACATCTTCACTAACCTCCCAATAACACAACCTGCAGAATCCTATCCTCAGCATCTCCACTCATCTCCCAATAACACAACCTGCAGAAACCCATCCTCAGCATCTCCACTCACCCCCCAATAACACAACCTGCAGAAACCCATCCTCAGCATCTCCACTCAACTTCCAATAACACAACCTGCAGAAACCCATCCTCAGCATCTTCAAAAATCTTCCAATAACACAACCTGCAGAAACCCATGCTCAGCATCTCCACTAACCTTCCAATAACACAACCTGCAGAAACCCATCCTCAGCATTTCACAAACCTTCCAATAACACAACCTGCAGAAACCCATCCTCTGCATCTCCACTCGCCTCCCAATAACACAACCTGCAGAAACCCATCCTCAGCATCTTCCCTAACCTCCCAATAACACAACCTGCAGGTACACATTCTCAGCATTTCCACTCATCTCCCAATAACACAACCTGCAGAAACCCATCCTCAGCATCTCCACCCACCCGCCAATAACACAACCTGCAGAAACCCATCCTCAGCATCTCCACTCAACTTCCAATAACACAACCTGCAGAAACCCATCCTCAGCATCTCCACTCACCTCCCAATAACACAACCTGCAGAAACCCATCCTCAGCATCTCCACTCACCTCCCAATAGCACAAACTGCTGAAACCCATCCACAGCATCTCCACTCACCTCCCAATAACACAACCTGCAGAAACCCATCCTCAGTATCTCCACTCACCTTCCAATAACACAACCTGCAGAAACCCATCCTCAGCATCTTCACTCACCTTCCAATAACACAAACTGCAGAAACCCATCCTCAGCATCTTCACTCACCTCCCAATAACACAACCTGCAGAAACCCATCCCCAACATCTTCACTCACCTCCCAATAACACAACCTGCAGAATCCTATCCTCAGCATCTCCACTCACCTCCCAATAACACAACCTGCAGAATCCCATCCTCAGCATCTTCACTAACCTTCCAATAACACAACCTGCAGAAACCCATCCTCAGCATCTTCACAAATCTTCCAATAACACAACCTGCAGAACCCATCCTCAGCACCTTAACTAATCTTCCAATAACACAACCTGCAGAAACCCATCCACAACATATTCACTAACCTTCCAATAACACGACCTGCAGAAACCCATCCTCAGCATCTTCACTCACCTTCCAATAACACAAACTGGAGAAACCCTTCCTCAGCATCTTCACTCACCTCCCAATAACACAACCTGCAGAAACCCATCCCCAACATCTTCACTAACCTCCCAATAACACAACCTGCAGAATCCTATCCTCAGCATCTCCACTCATCTCCCAATAACACAACCTGCAGAAACCCATCCTCAGCATCTCCACTCACCCCCCAATAACACAACCTGCAGAAACCCATCCTCAGCATCTCCACTCAACTTCCAATAACACAACCTGCAGAAACCCATCCTCAGCATCTCCAATCACCTCCCAATAACACAAACTGCTGAAACCCATCCACAGCATCTCCACTGACCTCCCAATAACACAACCTGCAGAAACCCATCCTCAGTATCTCCACTCACCTTCCAATAACACAACCTGCAGAAACCCATCCTCAGCATCTTCACTCACCTTCCAATAACACAAACTGCAGAAACCCATCCTCAGCATCTTCACTCACCTCCCAATAACACAACCTGCAGAAACCCATCCCCAACATCTTCACTAACCTCCCAATAACACAACCTGCAAAATCCTATCCTCAGCATCTCCACTCACCTCCCAATAACACAACCTGCAGAAACCCATTCTCAGCATCTTCACTCACCTCCCAATAACACAACCTGCAGAAACCCATCCTCAGCATCTCCACCCACCTTCCAATAACACAACCTGCAGAAATCCATTCTCAGCATCTTCACTAACCTCCCAATAACACAACCTGCAGAAACCCATTCTCAGCATCTTCACTCACCTCCCAATAACACAACCTGCAGAAACCCATCCTCAGCATCTCCACTAACCTTCCAATAACACAACCTGCAGAAACCCATCCTCAGAATCTTCACAAATCTTCCAATAACACAACCTGCAGAAACCCATCCGCAGCATCTCCACTCACCTCCCAATAACACAACCTGCAGAAACCCATCCTCAGCATCTCCACTCACTTTCCAATAACACAACCTGCAGAACCCATCCTCAGCACCTTAACTAATCTTCCAATAACACAACCTGCAGAAACCCATTCTCAGCATCTTCACTCACCTCCCAATAACACAACCTGCAGAAACCCATCCTCAGCATCTCCACCCACCTTCCAATAACACAACCTGCAGAAATCCATTCTCAGCATCTTCACTAACCTCCCAATAACACAACCTTCAGAAACCCATTCTCAGCATCTTCACTCATCTCCCAATAAACACAACCTGCAGAAACCCATCCTCAGCATCTCCACTCACCTTCCAATAACACAACCTGCAGAAACCCATTCTCAGCATCTTCACTAACCTCCCAATAACACAACCTGCAGAAACCCATCCTCAGCATCTCCACTCACCTTCCAATAACACAACCTGCAGAAACCCATCCACAACATATTCACTAACCTTCCAATAACACGACCTGCAGAAACCCATCCTCAGCACCTGCACTCACCTCCCAATAACACAACCTGCAGAAACCCATCCTCCGCATCTCCACTATCCTTCCAATAACTCAACCTGCAGAAACCCATTCTCAGCATCTTCACTCACCTCCCAATAACACAACCTGCAGAAACCCATGCTCAGCATCTCCACTATCCTTCCAATAACACAACCTGCAGAAACCCATCCTCAGCATTTCCACTTACGTCCCAATAACACAATCAGCAGAAAGCAATCCTCAGCATCTTCCCTAACGTCCCAATAACACAACCTGCAGAAACCCATTCTCAGCATCTTCACTCACCTCCCAATAACACAACCTGCAGAAACCCATCCTCAGCATCTCCACCCACCTTCCAATAACACAACCTGCAGAAATCCATTCTCAGCATCTTCACTAACCTCCCAATAACACAACCTGCAGAAACCCATTCTCAGCATCTTCACTCACCTCCCAATAACACAACCTGCAGAAACCCATCCTCAGCATGTCCACTCACCTTCCAATAACACAACCTGCAGAAACCCATTCTCAGCATCTTCACTAACCTCCCAATAACACAACCTGCAGAAACCCATCCTCAGCATCTCCACTCACCTTCCAATAACACAACCTGCAGAAACCCATCCTCAGCATCTTCACTCACCTCCCAATAACACAACCTGCAGAAACCCATCATCAGCATCTTCACTAACCTCCCAATAACACAACCTGCAGGAAACCATCCTCAGCATCTTCACTCACATTCCAATAACACAACCTACAGAAATCCATCCTCAGCATCTCCACTAACCTCCCAATACCACAACCTGCAGAAACCCATCCTCAGCATCTCCACTCACCTCCCAATAACACAACCTGCAGAAACCCATCCTCAGCATCTTCACTCACCTCACAATACCACAACCTGCAGAAACCCATGCTCAGCATCTTCACTCACCTCCCAATAACACAACCTGCAGAATCCCATCCTCAGCATCTTCACTCACCTCCCAATAACAGAACCTGCAGAAACCCATCCTCAGCATCTTCACTCACCTTCCCATAACACAACCTGCAGAAACCCATCCTCAGCAACTCCACTCACCTTCCAATAACACAACCTGCAGAAACACATCCTCAGCATCTTCACTCACCTCCCAAGAACACAACCTGCAGAAACCAATCCTCAGCATCTTCACTCACCTCCCAATAACACAACCTGCAGAAACCCATCCTCAGAATCGTCACTCATCTCCCAATAACACAACCTGCAGAAACCCATCCTCAGCATCTCCACTCATCTCCCAATTACACAACCTGCAGAATCCCATTCTCAGCATCTCTACTGACCTTCCAATAACACAACCTGCAGAAACACATCCTCAGCATCTTCACTCACCTCCCAAGAACACAACCTGCAGAAACGCATCCTCAGCATCTTCACTCACCTCCCAATAACACAACCTGCAGTAACCCATCCTCAGAATCGTCACTCATCTCCCAATAACACAACCTGCAGAAACCCATCCTCAGCATCTCCACTCATCTCCCAATTACACAATCTGCAGAAACCAATCCTCAGCATCTTCACTCACCTTCCAATAACACAACATGCAGAAACCCATCCTCAGCATCTTCACACACCTCCGAATAACACAACCTGCAGAAACACATCCTCAGCATCTCCACTCACCTCCCAATAACACAACCTGCAGAAACCCATCATCAGCATCTCCACTCAGCTCCCAATAGCACAACCGGCAGAAACCCATTCTCAGAATCTCCACTCACCTCCTAATAACACAACCTGCAGAAACCCACCTCAGAATCTTCACTCACCTTCCAATAACACAACCTGCAGAAACCCATTCTCAGCATTTTCACTCACCTCCCAATAACACAACCTGCAGAAACCCAGCATCTTCTCTAACCTCCCAGTAACACAACCTGCAGAAACCCATCATCAGCACCTCCACTCACCTCCCAATAACACAACCTGCAGAAACCCATCCTCCGCATCTCCACTCACCTCCCAATAACACAACCTGCAGAAAACCATCCTCAGCATCTTCACTCACCTACCAATTACACAACCTGCAGAAACCCATCCTCAGCATCTCCACTCACCTCCCAATAACACAACCAGCAGAAACCCGTCCTCAGCATCTTCACTCACCTCCCAATAACACAACCTGCAGAAATCCATCCTCAGCATCTTCCCTAACCTTCCAATAACACAACCTGCAGAAACCCATCCTCAGCATCTTCACTATTCTTCCAATAACACAACCTGCAGAAATCCATCCTCAGCATTTCCACATAACTCCCAATTACACAACCTGCAGAAACCCATTCTCAGCATCTTCACTCACCTCCCAATAACACAACCTGCAGAAACACATCCTCAGCATCTCCACTCACCTCCCAATAACACAACCTGCAGAACCCCATCCTCAGCATCTCTACTGACCTTCCAATATCACAACCTGCAGAAACCCATCCTCAGCATCTTCACTCACCTTCCAATAACACAACCTGCAGAAACCCATCCTCAGCATCTCCACTCACCTTCCAATAACACAACCTGCAGAAAGCCATCCTCGACATCTCCACTCATCTTCTAATAACACAACCTGCAGAAACCCATCCTCAGCATCTCCACTCACCTCCCAATAACACGACCTGCAGAAACCCATCCTCAGCATCTTCACCCACCTCCCAATAACACAATCTGCATAAACCCGTCCTGAGCATCTTCCCTAACCTTCCAATAACACAACCTGCTGAAACCCATCCTCAGCATCTCCACTCACCTCCCAATAACACAACCTGTAGAATCCCATCCTCAGCATCTCCACTCGCCTCCCAATAACACAACCTGCAGAACCCATCCTCAGAATCTTCACTAAACTTCCAATAACACAATCTGCAGAAAACCATCCTCAGCATATTCCCTGACCTTCCAATAACACAACCTGCAGAAACCCATCCTCAGCATCTTCACTCACCTTCCAATAACACCACCTGCAGAAACCCATCCTCAGCATCTCTACTCACCTCCCAATAACACAACCTGCAGAAACGCATTCTCAGCATCTCCACTCACCTCCCAATAACACAACCTGCAGAAACCCATCCTCAGCATCTCCACTCACCTCCCAATAACACAACCTGCAGAAACCCATCCTCAGCAACTCCACTAACCTCCCAATAACATGACCTGCAGAAACCCATCCTCAGCATCTCCACTCACCTCCCAATAACACAACCTGCAGAAACCCATCCTCAGCATCTCCACTCACCTTCCAATAACACAACCTGCAGAAACCCATCCTCAGCATCTCCACTCACCTCCCAATAACACAACCTGCAGAAAGCCATCCTCAGCATCTTCACTCCCCTCCCAATAACACAACCTGCAGAAACCAATCCTCAGCATCTTCACTCCCCTCCCAATAACACAACCTGCAGAAACCCATCCTCAGCATCTCCAATCATCTCAAAATAACACAACCTGCAGAAACTCATCCTCAGCATCTTCACTAGACTTCCAACAACACAACCTGCAGAAACCCATACTCAGCATCTCCACTCACCTCCCAATAACACAACCTGCAGAAACCCATCCTCAGCATCTTCACTAACCTTCCAATAACACAACCTGCAGAAACCCATCCTCAGCATCTTCACTCACCTCCCAATAACACAACCTGCAGAAACCTATCCTCAGCATCTCCACTCACCTCCCAATAACACAACCTGCAGAAACCCATTCTCAGTATCTCCACTCACCTCCCAATAACACAACCTGCAGCAAACCATCCTCAGCATCTTCCCCAACCTTCCAACAACACAACCGGCAGAAACCCATCCTCAGCATCTCCACTCACCTCCCAATAACACAACCTGCAACAAACCATCCTCAGCATCTTCCCTAACCATCCAATAACACAACCTGCAGAAACGCATCCTCAGCATCTTCACTCACCTCCCAATAACACAACCTGCAGAAACCCGTCCTCAGAATTTCCTCTCACCTCCCAATACCACAACCTGCAGAATCCCATCCTCAGCATCTTCACTAAACTTCCAATAACACAACCTGCAGAAACCCATCCTCAGTATCTCCACTCACCTCCCAATAACACAACCTGCAGAAACAAATCCTCAGCATCTCCACTCACCTCCCAATAACACAACCTGCAGAAACCCGTCCTCAGCATCTTCCCTAACCTTCCAATAACACAACCTGTAGAAACCATCCTCAGCATCTCCCCTAACCTTCCAATAACACAACCTGCAGAAACCCATCCTCAGCATCTCTACTCACCTCCCAATAACACAACCTGCAGAAACCCATCCTCAGCATCTTCACTCGCCTCCTAATAACGCAATCTGTAGAAACCCATCCTCAGCATCTTCACTAACCTTCCAATAACACAACCTGTAGAAACCCATCCGCAGCATCTTCCCTAACCTCGCAAGAACATAACCTGCAGAAACCCATCCTCAGCATCTTCACTGACCTTCCAATAACACAACCTGCAAAAACCCATCCTCAGCATCTTCACTCACCTTCCAATAACACAAACTGCAGAAACCCATCCTCAGCATCTCCACTCACCTCCCAATAACACAACCTGCAGAAACCCATCCTCAGCATCTTCACTCACCTCCCAATAACACAACCTGCAGAAACCCATCCTCAGCATCTCCACTCACCTCCCAATAACACAACCTGCAGAAACCCATCCTCAGCATCTCCACTCACCTCCCAATAACACAACCTGCAGAACCACATCCTCAGCATCTTCACTAACCTTCCAATAACACAACCTGCAGATACACCTCCTCAGCATCTCCACTCACAACCCAATAACACAACCTGCAGAAACCCATCGTCAGCATCTCCAATCACCTCACAATAACACAACCTGCAGAAACACATCCTCAGCATCTTCACTAACATTCCAACAACACAACCTGCAGAAACACTTCCTCAGCATCTCCACTTCCCTCCCAATAACACAACCTGCAGAAACCCATCCTCAGCATCTTCACTCACCTCCCAATAACACAACCTGCAGAAACCCATCCTCAGCATCTTCACTCACCTCCCAATAGCACAACCTGCAGAAACACATCCTCAGCATCTTCACTAACCTTCCAATAACACAATCTGCAGAAAACCATCCTCAGCATCTTCCCCAATCTTCCAACAACACAACCTGCAGAAACCCATCCTCAGCATCTTCACTAACCTCCCAATAACACAACCTGCAGAAACCCATCCTCAGCATCTTCACTAACCTTCCAATAACACAACCTGCAGAAACCCATCCTCAGCATCTTCACTCACCTCCCAATAACACAACCTGCAGAAACCCATCCTCAGCATCTTCACTAACCTTCCAATAACACAACCTGCAGAAACCCATTCTCAGCATCTTCACTCACCTCTCAATAACACAACCTGCAGAAACCCATCCTCAGTATCTCCACTCAACTCCCAATAACACAACCTGCAGCAAACCATCCTCAGCATCTTCCCGAACCTTCCAACAACACAACCGGCAGAAACCCATCCTCAGCATCTCCACTCACCTCCCAATAACACAACCTGCAGAAACAAATCCTCAGCATCTCCACTCACCTCCCAATAACACAATCTGCAGAAACCCATCCTCAGCATCTTCCCTAACCTTCCAATAACACAACCTGTGGAAACCATCCTCAGCATCTCTCCTAACCTTCCAATAACACAACCTGCAGAACCCCATCCTCAGCATCTTCACTCGCCTCCCAATAACGCAATCTGTAGAAACCCATCCTCAGCATCTTCACTAACCTTCCAATAACACAACCTGTAGAAACCCATCCGCAGCATCTTCCCTAACCTCGCAAGAACACAACCTGCAGAAACCCATCCTCAGCATCTTCACTCACCTTCCAATAACACAACCTGCAGAACCCCATCCTCAGCATCTTCACTAACCTCCCAATAACACAACCTGCAGAAACCCATCCTCAGATTCTTCACTCAACTCCCAATAACACAACCTGCAGAAACCCATCCTCAGCATCTCCACTCACCGTCCAATAACACAACCTGCAGAAACCCATCCTCAGCATCTCCACTCACCTCCCAATAACACAAACTGCAGAAACCCATCCTCAGCATCTCCACTCACCGTCCAATAACACAACCTGCAGAAACCCATCCTCAGCATCTTCACTCACCTTCCAGTAACACAACCTGCAGAAACCCATCCTCAGCATCTCCACTCACCTCCCAATAACACAACCTGCAGAAACCCATCCTCAGCATCTCCACTCACTTCCCAATAACACAACCTGCAGAAACCCATCCTCAGCATCTCCACTCACCTCCCAATAACACAACCTGCAGAAACCCATCCTCAGCATCTCCACTCACCTCCCAATAACACAACCTGCAGAAACCCATCCTCAGCATCTCCACTCACCTCCCAATAACACAACCTGCAGAATCCCATCCTCAGCATCTCCACTCACCTCCCAATAACACTACCTGCAGAAATCCATCCTCAGCATCTCCACTCACCTTCCAATAACACAACCTGCAGAACCCCATCCTCAGCATCTCCACTAACCTTCCAATAATACAACCTGCAGAAACCCATTCTCAGCCTCTTCACTCACCTCCCAATAACAGAATTGTAAAAGTAATGAAAAATAACTCATTTCCACATTCATTGAAAATGGACATGGGCTTGGTCTAATTTGATTGAGTGAGACTGTGGAGAATTTCAATCACTGAAAGAGAATTCAGATAGTGGGATGCTACCAGACTGTGAACCAATCTACAGCAGTGAGCACAGGGATGATAGGTGACTGGGATTGGGTGAGGGTTAGGACCCAGACTGGGAACCAATCGACAGCAGTGAGCACAGGGATGATAGGTGACTGGGATTGGGTGAGGGTTAGGATATGGCAGCAGAGTTGGAGATGAGCTGCGCTTCATGAAGATTTGTATCAGAAATTGTGTGACAGAATTTCATTGGAGTAGTCGAGTGTGGATCTAACAAAGACACAGATGATGATTTATTCTGCAGCAGAGATGAAGCAGAGGTGGCGATGGCAAGTGAGCAGTATTGGGAATGGAGAGAGCGCCTGGCGATAATAACTTTACTGTCAAAGGGAGAGCAGGGATTGTGAACAGCCTCCGATATTAACCAGAGAGCGAGTCGAGCCACTGGATAGGGAATGACCTCAGTGACTGGAATCGATATTGATATTTATAGCTAAAGGCACAGAGCTTCAAGGTAAGGAAGTGTTATTCCCACTATTCCAGATGTTGGTCAGACCGCACCTGGAGTATTGCACAGTTCTGGCCCCTGATTTGAGGAAAGATGTAGGGGCTTTAGAGGCAGTTCAGAGGAGGTTGACTAGACTGACCGCAGAGATGAGGGCTTTGTCTTATCAAGAGAGTTGTTAAGAAGGAGTAGAGATCTAATTGTGGTTTATAAGATTATAAAAGGTGTGGGTGAAGTGGAAGTGGAGCGGATGCTTCCTCTTGCGGGGCGTTCTGGAACGAGAGGTCAGAATCTCAGGATAACAGGCAGCAAATGGGAATCAGAGCTGAGGAGAAACTACTTCTCCCATTGGGATGTGAACATGTGGAATTCGCTATCCAGAGTGCGGGGCATGCTGGGACAGTGAGTACATTTAAGGAGCAGTTATATAGATTTTGAATTGGGAATGGGTTGAGAAGTTTGGATAATGGTCAGGGCGGCGGTGTTAAGCCGAGGATGAGATCAGCCAAGACCGAATGACGGAGCAGACGCGAGGGGCCAAATAGCCTCATTCTGCTCCTGGACCTGAAAACTTACAAACTTCTGAACTGCAGAACGTGGATTCAATCTTTCCAAGATGCTAATGACCAGAGCAATAATACACTTAAAGTGGTTTATACAATAAATAACTGGACAGGGAGACTTACCAGGGACACCGACAACAGCCAGGAGGGGATAGTACCCCGCTTGAATTATCAGCAGTGCGCCGCCGATCCGGTGTGGTAAAGACGGCGAAGACATCACGTAAATACCCCAGGATAAACTCCTGTCCATTGCTGTAACGTTCCTGTGGGTAGTTCCCAGATTCTGATCCATTGCTGTAACGTTCCTGTGGTTAGATCCCAGATTCTGATCCATTGCTGTAACGTTCCTGTGGTTAGATCCCAGATTCTGATCCATTGCTGTAACGTTCCTGTGGGTAGTTCCCAGATTCTGATCCATTGCTGTAACGTTCCTGTGGGTAGCTCCCAGATTCTGATCCATTGCTGTAACGTTCCTGTGGGCAGTTCCCAGATTCTGCTCCCTCCTCTCGGTCTCTCTGGGGCCGCTGATCTCTGGCAGTGTTGGAATTGACGCTCCCGCTGACAGTTTGGGATAACACAATGAAAGGAATCGCTTATTAATACAGAGACAAACCCTCCAGTGACACGGTTAGATCCATAGAGACTGACATTAATCACAGTCACTAAACAAACAGGCTCAGTTAACCCCTTTCAATCCAATACTTTTTCTATCACAATGAAATAGAAGATTAGCCGGGTCTGGATTGGTTGTGTGACAGTGACTGAGGGATGGAGTGTGGAAATAGTGGACACACTGACCCTGATACTCAATCCTCATTGATATCTGAGTGGTTCCAGGGGACTGGGGCATTTTCACTGTCCCATCCTGTTTATAAAAGGAGAGAGAGGGATAAACCCTGGAGTGACAGAGCAGTCAGTATAATGTTAGTCACCAGGACATTTCTGGAGGGCAGACTGGGCAACAGGAATATTGCTCCTTCGCGAGGAAATGGTGTTATGTGACCAGAAACACGGCGATATTCGTGGGAAATCACATCGCATGTTGTTATTGCAGTTATATTTCAAAATAACTGGAGGATTAATGAGGGAACTGATATGGATTTATGTACTGGGACATATTGTGATCAAATGTCATTTATTAGAGATGTTCTCGAGTCCCAAAGCCGTGGATTAAAGGGTCTGTGACAGTGAGAATGTGATATTGGCTAAGAAACAGAAAGCAGAGAGAAGCGGTGAATGATAGTTATTCAGACAGGAGGGGAGGAGACACTGATGTTCACTCGGGGTCCACATGAGGACAATTGCTCTTCAAGACACAATTCACTGCGATAGGCTTCAATGGAAAGAATTTCAACATTCACAAATGACAGACACTCAGCAATGACACAGTGAGCAGGGTAGCAGCAATCTTCAGCAGCATGTTCCCAGATCTGTGAAAGGGAGGGTCACGGGGAAAGTAAATTTAAATCACTGTCGTGGGGGTGATGCATTAGGGAGGAGGGCAGAGGACAGGAAATATAAACTAAACGGGACAAGTTTAAAAAGTGTACAGGAAGGGAGCGGGGACATGTCCACACTTTGCACTGGAAGGTCATGGGGATAAGATTGGAAAAACCTCAGAAGATATTTAACTTGATCAATAGAGGCGGAGACTCGGAAAAGAAGGATGTTAGGATCATAGAGTCATCGAGGTCCAGAGCACAGGAAGGCCATTCGGCCCATCTGGACTGGGCAGGTCAAAAACAACCACCTGAGTATTTGAATCCCACTTTCTAATAGTTTGCCAATAGCCTATAGAGTTATAACCAGGTTTATAGAGAGGACCATAGCTGAGGAATTGCTTCTTGTTCTGCCGCTAAATATACAAAAGGATGTGAGGATCTTGGAGACAAAACAAAGGGTATTTAATGGAGTGTTGTCAGGGATGGAGGATTTCAGTTGAATGGTGGGATTAGTGAACTGGAATTGTAATCTGTAGATCAGTTTAAGGTAAAGAGCAATTTCACAGAGGACTCCAAATTAGGAAGGGGTTTAGAGAGAGTGAGCAGAAAGGGTCCCACTGGAGTGTGTGTGTGGACTGGCCGGGAATGGCCTGGAGTGTGTGTGTGGGCTGGCCGGGAGTGGCCTGGCCTGGAGTGTGTGTGTGGGCCGGCCGGGAGTGGCCTGGAGTGTGTGTGTGGGTGGCCGGGAGTGGCCTGGAGTGTGTGTGTGGGCTGGCCGGGAGTGGCCTGGAGTGTGTGTGTGGGTGGCCGGGAGTGGCCTGGAGTGTGTGTGTGGGCTGGCCGGGGGTGGCCTGGAGTGTGTGTGTGGGCTGGCCGGGAGTGGCCTGGAGTGCGTGTGTGGGCTGGCCGGGCGTGACCGGGAATGTGTGTGTGGGCTGGCCGGGAGTGGCCTGGAGTGTGTGTGTGGGAGGCCGGGAGTGGCCTGGAGTGTGTGTGTGGGAGGCCGGGAGTGGCCTGGAGTGTGTGTGGGCTGGCCGGGAGTGGCCTGGAGTGTGTGTGTGGGCTGGCCGGGAGTGGCCTGGAGTGTGTGTGTGGGAGGCCGGGAGTGGCCTGGCCTGGAGTGTGTGTGTGGGCCGGCCGGGAGTGGCCTGGAGTGTGTGTGTGGGTGGCCGGGAGTGGCCTGGAGTGTGTGTGTGGGCTGGCCGGGAGTGGCCTGGAGTGTGTGTGTGGGTGGCCGGGAGTGGCCTGGAGTGTGTGTGTGGGCTGGCCGGGGGTGGCCTGGAGTGTGTGTGTGGGCTGGCCGGGAGTGGCCTGGAGTGCGTGTGTGGGCTGGCCGGGCGTGACCGGGAATGTGTGTGTGGGCTGGCCGGGAGTGGCCTGGAGTGTGTTTGTGGGTGGCCGGGAGTGGCCTGGAGTGTGTGTGTGGGCTGGCCGGGGGTGGCCTGGAGTGTGTGTGTGGGCTGGCCGGGAGTGGCCTGGAGTGCGTGTGTGGGCTGGCCGGGCGTGACCGGGAATGTGTGTGTGGGCTGGCCGGGAGTGGCCTGGAGTGTGTGTGTGGGCTGGCCGGGAGTGGCCTGGAGTGTGTGAGTGGGCTGGCCGGGAGTGGCCTGGAGTGTGTGTGGGCTGCCCGGGAGTGGCCTGGAGTGTGTGTGTGGGCTGGCCGGGAGTAGCCTGGAGTGTGTGCGTGGGCTGGCCGGGAGTGGCCTGGAGTGTGTGTGGGCTGGCCGGGAGTGGCCTGGAGTGTGTGTGTGGGCTGGCCGGGAGAGCCTGGAGTGTGTGTGTGGGCTGGCCGGGAGTGGCCTGGAGTGTGTGCGTGGGCTGGCCGGGAGTGGCCTGGAGTGTGTGTGGGCTGGCCGGGAGTGGCCTGGAGTGTGTGTGTGGGCTGGCCTGGAGTGGCCTGGAGTGAGTGTGTGGGCTGGCCGGGAGTGGCCTGGAGTGTGTGTGTGGGCTGGCCGGGAGTGGCCTGGAGTGTGTGTGGGCTGGCCGGGAGTGGCCTGGAGTGTGTGTGTGGGCTGGCCGGGAGTGGCCTGGAGTGTGTGTGTGGGCTGGCCGGGAGTGGCCTGGAGTGTGTGTGTGGACTGGCCGGGAGTGGCCTGGAGTGTGTGCGTGGGCTGGCCGGGAGTGGCCTGGAGTGTGTGTGGGCTGGCCGGGAGTGGCCTGGAGTGTGTGTGTGGGCTGGCCGGGAGAGCCTGGAGTGTGTGTGTGGGCTGGCCGGGAGTGGCCTGGAGTGTGTGTGGGCTGGCCGGGAGTGGCCTGGAGTGTGTGTGTGGGCTGGCCGGGAGAGCCTGGAGTGTGTGTGTGGGCTGGCCGGGAGTGGCCTGGAGTGTGTGTGTGGGCTGGCCGGGAGTGGCCTGGAGTGTGTGCGTGGGCTGGCCGGGAGTGGCCTGGAGTGTGTGTGGGCTGGCCGGGAGTGGCCTGGAGTGTGTGTGTGGGCTGGCCGGGAGAGCCTGGAGTGTCTGTGTGGGCTGGCCGGGAGTGGCCTGGAGTGTGTGTGTGGGCTGGCCGGGAGTGGCCTGGAGTGTGTGTGGGTTGGCCGGGAGTGGCCTGGAGTGTGTGTGTGGGCTGGCCGGGAGTGGCCTGGAGTGTGTGTGGGGGCTGGCCGGGAGTGGCCTGGAGTGTGTGTGGGTTGGCCGGGAGTGGCCTGGAGTGTGTGTGGGGGCTGGCCGGGAGTGGCCTGGAGTGTGTGTGTGTTGGCCGGGAGTGGCCTGGAGTGTGTGTGGGTTGGCCGGGAGTGGCCTGGAGTGTGTGTGTGGGCTGGCCGGGAGTGGCCTGGAGTGTGTGTGTGGGCTGGCCGGGAGTGACCTGGCCTGGAGTGTGTGTGTGGGCTGGCCGGGAGTGGCCTGGAGTGTGTGTGTGGGCTGGCCGGGCGTGACCGGGAGTGTGTGTGTGGGCTGGCCGGGAGTGGCCTGGAAAGTGTGTGTGGGCTGGCCGGGAGTGGCCGGGAGTGTGTGTGTGGGCTGGCCGGGAGTGGTCTGGAGTGTGTGTGTGGGCTGGCCGGGAGTGGCCTGGAGTGTGTGTGTGGGCTGGCCGGGAGTGGCCTGGAGTGTGTGTGTGGGCTGGCCGGGAGTGGCCTGGCCTGGAGTGTGTGTGTGGGCTGTCCGGGAGTGGCCTGGAGTGTGTGTGTGGGCTGGCCGGGAATGGCCTGGCCTGGAGTGTGTGTGTGGGCTGGCCGGGAGTGGCCTGGAGTGTGTGTGTGGGCTGGCCGGGAGTGTGTGTGTGGGCTGGCCGGGAGTGACCTGGAGTGTGTGTGTGGGCTGGCCGGGAGTGGCCTGGAGTGTGTGTGTGGGCTGGCCGGGAGTGGCCTGGAGTGTGTGTGTGGGCTGGCCGGGAGTGGCCTGGCCTGGAGTGTGTGTGTGGGCTGGCCGGGAGTGGCCTGGAGTGTGTGTGTGGGCTGGCCGGGAGTGTGTGTGTGGGCTGGCCGGGAGTGGCCTGGAGTGCGTGTATGGGCTGGCCGGGAGTGGCCTGGAGTGTGTGTGTGGGCTGGCCGGGAGTGGCCCGGAGTGTGTGTGTGGGCTGGCCGGGAGTGGCCTGGCCTGGAGTCTGTGTGTGGGCTGCCCGGGAGTGGCCTGGAGTGTGTCTGTGGGCTGGCCGGGTTACCTGGTAGTCAGCCAGCAGGAAGAGTTACCCGCGCAGGAGGCCTCCTCCAGTCAGACCCAGTCCACCTCCAGCTCCCTTACACATCCCTTCACCCTCTCCACGCTGACTGCTCAGTGATACAACAGAAGATTCAGCAGGGCCAGGCCGCCCAGTTGCCCCCTCATTGTAGAATCATCTTGCGTATTCTAGAAACTCGCCCCATTTGTTACAGTGTTTCCAGGGAATAATTTACAGTGGTCCCTGGGCAGTATATCATTATTTACAGTGGTCCCTGGGGAGTATATCATTATTTGCAGTGGTCCCTGGGTAGAATATAATTTTTTACTGCGGTCCTTGGTTTGAATATCTTTATTTACAGTGGTCCCTGGGTAGTATATGATTATTTGCAGTGGTCCCTGGGTAGAATATCATTATTTACAGTGGTCCCTGGGCAGTATTTCATTAGTTACAGTGGTCCCTGGGCAGTATTTCATTAGTTACAGTGGTCCCTGGGAAGTATATCATTATTTAGTGTGGTCCCTGGGTAGTATATCATTATTTACAGTGGTCCCTGACTAGAATATCATTATTTACAGTGGTCCCTGGGTAGTATATCATTATTTACAATGGTCCCTGAGTAGAATATCATTATTTACAGTGGTCCCTGGGCAGTATATCATTATTTACAGTGTCCCTGGGCAGTATATCATTATTTACAGTGGCCTTGGGGAGGTAGCATAATTTACAATGGCCACTGGATCGTATTTCATTATTTACAGTGGTCCCTGGGCAGTATTTCATTAGTTACAGTGGTCCCTGGGAAGTACATCATTATATACAGTGGTCCCTGGGCAGTATTTCATTAGTTACAGTGGTCCCTGGGAAGTATATCATTATTTACAGTGTCCCTGGGTAGAATATCATTATCTTCAGCGGTTCCTGGGTTGTATACCATTATTTACAGTGGCCTTGGGGAGGTAGCATAATTTACTGTGGTCTCTGGGTCGTATTTCATTAGTTACAGTGGTCCCTGGGCAGTATTTCATTAGTTGCAGTGGTCCCTGGGCAGTATTTCATTAGTTACAGTGGTCCCTGGGCAGTATGTCATTATTTACTGTGGTCCCTGGGTAGTATATCATTATTTACAGTGTCCCTGGGTAGTATATCATTATTTACAGTGGTCCCTGGGTAGTATATCATTACTTACAGTGGTCCCTGGGCAGTATATCATTATTTACAGTGGTCCCTGAGTAGAATATCATTATTTACAGTGGTCCCTGGGTAGTATATCATTATTTACAGTGGCCCCTGGGTAGAATATCATTATTTATTGTGGTCCCTGGGCAGTATATCATTATTTACAGTGAACCCTGGGTAGATTATTATCATTTGCAATGATCCTTTGTTAGTATAGCATTTTGTACACGGGTCCCTGAGTAGTATCTCAGTATTTACAGTGGTCCCTTGGAAGCATATCGTTATTCACCGTGGTCCCTGTGTAGTATATCATTATGCACAGTGGTCCCTGGGGAGAATAACATTATATATAGTTGTCCCTAGTTAGTAAATCATTATTTATACTTGTCCCTGGGTAGTATATCATTATTTACAGGGGCCTTGGGTAGTTATCATCATTTACAGTTTTCACTGGATAGTATTTCATTAGTGACAGTGGTCCCGGGGCAGTATGTCATTATTTACAGTGGTCTCTGGGTGGTTTATCTTTATTTACAGTGGTCCCCGGGTGATTTATCTTTATTTACAGTGGTCCCCGGGTGGTTTTTCTTTATTTACAGTGGTCCCTGGGTGGTTTATCTTTATTTACAGTGGTTCCTGGGTGGTTTATCTTTATTTACAGTGGTCTCTGGGTGGTTTATCTTTATTTACAGTGGCCCTGGGCGGTTTATCTTTATTTACAGTGGTCTCTGGGTGGTTACTCGTTATTTACAGTGGTCCCTGGGTGGTTTATCTTTATTTACAGTGGTCCCTGGGTGGTTTATGTTTATTTACAGTGGTCCCTGGGTGGTTTATCTTTATTTACAGTGGTCCCTGGGTGGTTTATGTTTATTTACAGTGGTCCCGGGGTGGTTTATCTTTATTTACAGTGGTCTCTGGGTGGTTTATCTTTATTTACAGTGGTCCCTGGGTGGTTTATCTTTATTTACAGTGGTCTCTGGGTGGTTTATCTTTATTTACAGTGGTTCCCGCGTGGTTTATCTTTATTTACAGTGGTTCCCTGGGTGGTATATCTTTATTTACAGTGGTACCTGGCGGGTTTATCTTTATTTACAGTGGTCCCCGGGTGTTTTATCTTTATTTACACTGGTCCCTGGGTGGTTTATATTTATTTACAGTGGTCCCTGGGTGGTTTATCTTTATTTACAGTGGTTCCCGGGTGGTTTATCTCTATTTACAGTGGTTATCTGGGTGGTTTATCTTTATATACAGTGGTACCTGGGGGGTTTATCTTTATTTACAGTTGTCCCTGGGTGGTTTATCTTTATTTACAGTGGTCCCTGGGTCGTTTATCTTTATTTACAGTGGTCCCTGGGTGGTTTATCTTTATTTACAGTGGTCCCTGGGTGGTTTATCTTTATTTACAGTGGTCCCTGGGTGGTTTATCTTTATTTACAGTGGTCCCTGGGTGGTTTATCTTTATTTACAGTGGTCCCTGGGTGGTTTATCTTTATTTACAGTGGTTCCCGGGTGGTTTATCTTTATTTACAGTGGTCCCTGGGTGGTTTATCTTTATTTACAGTGGTCCCTGGGTGGTTTATCTTTATTTACAGTGGTCCCTGGGTGGTTTATCTTTATTTACAGTGGTCCCTGGGTGGTTTATCTTTATTTACAGAGGTCCCCGGGTGGTTTATCTTTATTTACAGTGGTCTCTGGGTGCTTTGTCTTTATTTACACTGGTCCCTGGGTAGTTTATCTTTATTTACAGTGGTCCCTGGGTGATTTATCTTTATTTACAGTGGTCCCTGGGTGGTTTATCTTTATTGACAGTGGTTCCTGGGTGGTTTATCATTATTTACAGTGGTCCCTGGGTGGTTTATCTTTATTTACAGTGGTCCCTGGGTGGTTTATCTTTATTTACAGTGGTCCCTGGGTGGTTTATTTTTATCTACAGTGGTCCCCGGGTGGTTTATCTTTATTTACATTGGTTCCTGGGTGGTTTATCTTTATTTACAGTGGTTCCCGGGTGGTTTATCTTTATTTACAGTGGTCCCCGGGTGGTTTATCTTTATTTACAGAGGTCCCTGGGTGGTTTATCTTTATTTACAGTGGTCCCTGGGTGGTTTATCTTTATTTACAGTGGTTCCCGGGTGGTTTATCTTTATTTACAGTGGTTCCCGGGTGGTTTATCTTTATTTACAGTGGTTCCCGGGTGGTTTATCTTTATTTACAGTGGTCCCTGGGTGGTTTATCTTTATTTACAGTGGTTCCCTGGGTGGTTTATCTTTATTTACAGTGGTCCCTGGGTGGTTTATCTTTATTTACAGTGGTCCCTGGGTGGTTTATCTTTATTTACAGTGGTCCCTGGGTGGTTTATCTTTATTTACAGTGGTCCCCGGGTGCTTTGTCTTTATTTACACTGGTCACTGGGTGGTTTATATTTATTAACAGTGGTCTCTGGGTAGTTTATCTTTATTTACAGTGGTCCCTGGGTGATTTATCTTTATTTACAGTGGTCCCTGGGTGGTTTATCTTTATTGACAGTGGTTCCTGGGTGGTTTATCATTATTTACAGTGGTCCCTGGGTGGTTTATCTTTATTTACAGTGGTCCCTGGGTGGTTTATTTTTATCTACAGTGGTCCCCGGGTGGTTTATCTTTATTTACATTGGTTCCTGGGAGGTTTATCTTTATTTACAGTGGTCCCTGGGTGGTTTATCGTTATTTACAGTGGTCTCTGGGTGGTTTATCTTTATTTACACTGGTCCCTGGGTGGTTTATCTTCACTTACAGTGTTCCCTGGGTGGTTTATCTTTATTTACAGTGGTCCCTGGGTGGTTTATCTTTATTTACAGTGGTCCCTGGGTGGTTTATCTTTATTTACAGTGGTCCCTGGGTGGTTTATCTTTATTTACAGTGGTCCCTGGGTGGTTTATCTTTATTTACAGTGGTCCCTGGGTGGTTTATTTTTATCTACAGTGGTCCCCGGGTGGTTTATCTTTATTTACATTGGTTCCTGGGAGGTTTATCTTTATTTACAGTGGTCCCTGGGTGGTTTATCTTTATTTACAGTGGTCTCTGGGTGGTTTATCTTTATTTACACTGGTCCCTGGGTGGTTTATCTTCACTTACAGTGTTCCCTGGGTGGTTTATCTTTATTTACAGCGGTCTCTGGGTGGTTTATCTTTATTTATAGTGGTCCCTGGGTGGTTTATCTTTATTTACAGCGGTTCCTGGGTTGTTTATGTTTATATACAGTGGTCCCTGGGTGGTTTATCTTTATTTACAGTGGTCCCTGGGTGGTTTATCTTTATTTACAGTGGTCCCTGGGTGGTTTATCTTTATTTACAGTGGTCCCTGGGTGGTTTATCTTTATTTACAGCGGTTCCTGGGTGGTTTATCTTTATATACAGTGGTCCCTGGGTGGTTTATCTTTATTTACAGTGGTCCCTGGGTGGTTTATCTTTATTTACAGTGGTCCCTGGGTGGTTTATCTTTATTTACAGTGGTCTCTGGGTGGTTTATCTTTATTTCCAGTGGTCCCTGGGTGGTTTATCTTTATATACAGTGGTCCCTGGGTGGTTTATCTTTATTTACAGTGGTCTCTGGGTGGTTTATCTTTATTTACAGTGGTCCCTGGGTGGTTTATCTTTATTTACAGTGGTCCCTGGGTGGATTATCTTTATTTACAGTGGACCCTGGGTGGTATATCTTTATTTACAAATGTCCCTGGGTGGTTTTGTCTTTATTTACAGTGGTCCCCGGGTGGTTTATCTTTATTTACAGTGGTCCCTGGGAGGTTTATCTTTATTTACAGTGGTCCCTGGGTGGTTTATCTTTATTTACAGTGGACCCTGGGAGGTTTATCTTTATTTACAGTCGTCTCTGGTGGTTTATCTTTATTTACAGTGGTCCCCGGGTGGTTTATCTTTATTTACAGTCGTCTCTGGTGGTTTATCATTATTTACAGTGGTCCCCGGGTGGTTTATCTTTATTTACAGTGGTCCCTGGGTGGTTTATCTTTATTTACAGTGGTCCCTGGGTGGTTTATCTTTATTTACAGTGGTCCCTGGGTGGTTTATCTTTATTTACAGTGGTCCCTGGGTGGTTTATCTTTATTTACAGTGGTCCCTGGGTGGTTTATCTTTATTTACAGTGGTCCCTGGGTGGTTTATCTTTATTTACAGTGGACCCTGGGTGGTTTATCTTTATTTACAGTGGGCCCTGGGTGGTTTATCTTTATTTACAGTGGTCACTGGGTGGTTTATCTTTATTTACAGTGGTTCCCGGGTGGTTTATCTTTATTTACCGTGGTTCCTGGGTGGTTTATCTTTATTTACAGTGGTCCCTGGTTGGTTTATCTTTATTTACAGTGGTCCCTGGGTGGTTTATCTTTATTTACAGAGGTCCCTGGGTGGTTTATCTTTATTTACAGTGGTCCCTGGGTGGTTTATCTTTATTTACAGTGGTTCCCGGGTGGTTTATCTTTATTTACAGTGGTCCCTGGGTGGTTTATCTTTATTTACAGTGGTCCCTGGGTGGTTTATCTTTATTTACAGTGGTCCCTGGTTGGTTTATCTTTATTTACAGTGGTCCCTGGGTGGTTTATCTTTATTTACAGTGGTCCCTGGGTGGTTTATCTTTATTTACAGTGGTCCCCGGGTGGTTTATCTTTATTTACAGTGGTCTCTGGGTGGTTTATCTTTATATACAGTGGTCCCTGGGTGGTTTATCTTTATTTACAGTGGTCTCTGGGTGGTTTATCTTTATTTACAGTGGTCCCTGGGTGGTTTATCTTTATTTACAGTGGTCCCTGGGTGGTTTATCTTTATTTACAGTGGACCCTGGGTGGTATATCTTTATTTACAAATGTCCCTGGGTGGTTTTGTCTTTATTTACAGTGGTCCCTGGGTGGTTTATCTTTATTTACAGTGGTCCCTGGGTGGTTTATCTTTATTTACAGTGGACCCTGGGTGGTATATCTTTATTTACAAATGTCCATGGGTGGTTTATCTTTATTTACAGTGGTCCCCGGGTGGTTTATCTTTATTTACAGTGGTCCCTGGGAGGTTTATCTTTATTTACAGTGGTCCCTGGGTGGTTTATCTTTAATTACAGTGGTCACTGGGTGGTTTATCTTTATTTACAGTGGTCCCCGTGTGGTTTATCTTTATTTACAGTGGACCCTGGGAGGTTTATCTTTATTTACAGTCGTCTCTGGTGGTTTATCATTATTTACAGTGGTCCCCGGGTGGTTTATCTTTATTTACAGTGGTCCCTGGGTGGTTTATCTTTGTTTACAGTGGTCCCTGGGTGGTTTATCTTTATTTACAGTGGTCCCTGGGTGGTTTATCTTTATTTACAGTGGACCCTGGGTGGTTTATCTTTATTTACAGTGGGGCCTGGGTGGTTTATCTTTATTTACAGTGGTCACTGGGTGGTTTATCTTTATTTACAGTGGTTCCCGGGTGGTTTATCTTTATTTACCGTGGTTCCTGGGTGGTTTATCTTTATTTACAGTGGGCCCTGGGTGGTTTATCTTCCTTTACAGTGGTCCCTGGGTGGTTTATCTTTATTTACAGTGGTCCCTGGGCTGTTTATCTTTATTTACAGTGGTCCCTGGGTGGTTTACCTTTATTTACAGTGTTCCCTGGGTGGTGTATCTTTATTTACAGTGGTCCCTGGGTGGTTTATCTTTATTTACAGTGGTACCTGGGTGGTTTATCTTTATTTACAGTGGTCCCTGGGTGGTTTATCTTTATTTACAGTGGTCCCTGGGTGGTTTATCTTTATTTACAGAGGTCCCTGGGTGGTTTATCGTTATTTACAGTGGTCCCCGGGTGGTTTATCTATATTTACAGTTGTCTCTGGGTGGTTTATCTTTATTTACAGTGGTCCCTGGGTGGTTTATCTTTATTTACAGTGGTCCCTGGGTGGTTTATCTTTATTTACAGTGGTCCCTGGGTGGTTTATCTTGATTAACAGTGGTCACTGGGTGGTTTATCTTTATTTACAGTGGTCCCTTGGTGGTTTATCTTTATTTACAGTGGTCCCTGGGTGGTTTATCTTTATTTACAGTGGTCCCTGAGTGGTTTATCTTTATTTACAGTGGTCACTGGGTGGTTTATCTTTATTTACAGTGGTCACTGGGTGGTTTATCTTTATTTACAGTGGTTCCTGGGTGGTTTATCTTTATTTACAGTGGTCCCTGAGTGGTTTATCTTTATTTACAGTGGTCCCTGGGTGGTTTGTCTTTATTTACAGTGGTCACTGGGTGGTTTATCTTTATTTACAGTGGTCACTGGGTGGTTTATCTTTATTTACAGTGGTTCCTGGGTGGTTTATCTTTATTTACAGTGGTCCCTGAGTGGTTTATCTTTATTTACAGTGGTCCCTGGGTGGTTTATCTTTATTTACAGTGGTCCCGGGTGGTTTAACTTTATTTACAGTGGTCTCTGGGTGGTTTATCTTTATTTACAGTGGTCCCTGGGTGGCTTATCTTTATTTACAGTGGTCCCTGGGTGGTTTATCTTTATTAACAGTGGTCCCTGGGTGGTTTAACTTTATTTACAGTGGTCCCTGGGTGGTTTATCTTTGTTTACAGTGGTCCCTGGGTGGTTTATCTTTATTTACAGTGGTCCTTGGTGGTTTATCTTTATTTACAGTGGACCCCGGGTGGTATATCTTTATTTACAATGGTCCCTGGGTGCTTTTATCTTTACTTACAGTGGTCCCCGGGTGGTTTATTTTATTTACAGTGGTCCCTGGGTGGTTTATCTTTATTTACAGTGGTCCCTGTGTGGTTTGCCTTTATTTACAGTGGACCCTGGGTGGTTTATCTTTATTTACAGTGGTCCCCGGGTGGTTAATCTTTATTTACAGTGGTACCCGGGTGGTTTATCTTTATTTACAGTGGTCCCTGGGTGGTTTATCTTTATTTACAGTGGTCCCCGGGTGGTTTATCTTTATTTACAGTGTTCCCTGGGTGGTTTATCTTTATTTACAGTGGTCCCCGGGTGGTTTATCTGTATTTACAGTGGACGCTGGGTGGTTTATCTTAATTTACAGTGGTCCCCGGTTGGTTTATCTTTATTTACAGTGGTCCCTGGGTGGTTTATCTTTATTTACAGTGGTCTCTGGGTGGTTTATCTTTATTTACAGTGGTCCCTGGATGGTTTATCTTTATTTACAGTGGTCTCTGGGTGGTTTATCTTTATTTACAGTGGTCTCTGGGTGGTTTACCTTTATTTACAGTGGTTCCCGGGTGGTTTATCTTTATTTACAGTGGTCCCTGGGTGGTTTATCTTTATTTACAGTGGTTCCCGGGTGGTTTATCTTTATTTACAGTGGTCCCTGGGTTGTTTATCTTTATTGACAGTGGTCCCTGGGTGGTTTATCTTTATTTACAGTGGTCCCTGGGTGGTTTATCTTTATTTACAGTGGTCCCTGGGTGGTTTATCTTTATTTACAGTGGTCCCCGGGTGGTTTATCTTTATTTACAGTGGTCCCTGGGTGGTTTATCTTTATTTACAGTGGTCCCTGGGTGGTTTATCTTTATTTACAGTGGTCCCTGGGTGGTTTATCTTTATTTACAGTGGTCCCTGGGTGGTTTATCTTAATTTACAGTGGTCCCTGGGTGGTTTATCTTTATTTACAGTGGTCCCCGGGTGGTTTATCTTTATTTACAGTGGTCCCCGGGTTGTATATCTTAATTTACAGTGGTCCCTGTGTGGTTTCTCTTTATTTACAGTGGTCCCTGGGTGGTTTCTCTTTATTTACAGTGGTCTCTGGGTGGTTTATTTTTATTTACAGTGGTCCCTGGGTGGTTTATCTTTATTTACAGTGGTCCCTGGGTGATTTATCTTTATTTACAGTGGTCCCTGGGTGGTTTATCTTTATTTACAGTGGTCCCTGGGTGGTTTATCTTTATTTACAGTGGTCTCTAGGTGATTTATCTTTATTTACAGTGGTCCCCGGGTGGTTTATCTTTATTTACAGTGGTCTCTGGGTGGTTTATCTTTATTTACAGTGGTCCCTGGGTGGTTTATCTTTATTTACAGTGGCCCCTGGGTGGTTTATCTTTATTTACAGTGGTTCCCGGGTGGTTTATCTTTATTTACAGTGGTCTCTGGGTGATTTATCTTTATTTACAGTGGTCCCCGGGTGGTTTATCTTTATTTACAGTGGTCCCTGGGTGGTTTATCTTTATTTACAGTTGTCCCTGGGTGGTTTATCTTTATTTACAGTGGTCCCTGGGTGGTTTATCTTTATATACAGTGGTCCCTGGGTGGTTTATCTTTATTTACAGTGGTCCCTGGGTGGTTTATCTTTATTTACAGTGGTCCCCGGGTGGTTTATCGGTATTTACAGTGGACGCTGGGTGGTTTATCTTTATTTACAGTGGTCCCCGGGCGGTTTATCTTTATTTACAGTGGTTCCTGGGTGGTTTATCTTTATTTACAGTGGTCCCTGGGTGGTTTATCTTAATATACAGTGGTTCCTGGGTGGTTTATCTTTATTTACAGTGGTCTCTGGGTGGTTTATCTTAATTTACAGTGGTCTCTGGGTGGTTTATCTTTATTTACAGAGGTCCCTGGGTGGTTTATCTTTATTTACAGTGGTCGCTGGGTGGTTTATCTTTATTTTCAGTGGTCCCTGGGAGGTTTATCTTTATTTACAGTGGTCTCTGGGTGGTTTATCTTTATTTACAGTGGTCCCTGGGTGGTTTATCTTTATTACAGTGGTCCCTGGGTGGTTTATCTTTATTTACAGTGGTTCCCGGGTGGTTTATCTTTATTTACAGTGGTCTCTGGGTGGTTTATCTTTATTTACAGTGGTCCCTGGGTGGTTTATCTTTATTACAGTGGTCCCTGGGTGGTTTATCTTTATTTACAGTGGTCCCGGGTGGTTTATCTTTATTTACAGTGGCTCCCTGTGTGGTTTATCTTTATTTACAGTGGTCCCTGGGTGGTTTATCTTTATTTACAGTGGTCCCAGGGTGGTTTATCTTTATTTACAGTGGTCCCCGGGTGGTTAATCCTTATTTACAGTGGTCCCCGGGTGGTTTATCTTTATTTACAGAGGTCCCTGGGTGGTTTATCTTTATTTACAGTGGTCCCTGGGTGGTTTATCTTTATTTACAGTGGTCCCCGGGTGGTTTATCTTTATTTACAGAGGTCCCTGGGTGGTTTATCTTTATTTTTCAGAGGTCCCTGGGTGGTTTATCTTGATTTACAGTGGTCCCTGGGTGATTTATCTTTATTTATAGTGGTCCCTGGGTGGTTTACCTTTATTTACAGTGGTCTCTGGGTGGTTTATCTTTATTTACAGTGGTCCCCGGATGGTTTACCTTAATTTACAGAGGTCCCTGGGTGGTTTATCTTGATTTACAGTGGTCCCTGGGTGATTTATCTTTATTTACAGTGGTCCCTGGGTGGTTTATCTTTATTTACAGTGGTCCCTGGGTGGTTTATCTTTATTTACAGTGGTCTCTGGGTGGTTTATCTTTATTTACAGTGGTCCCTGGGTGGTTTATCTTTATTTACAGTGGTCCCTGGGTGGTTTTTCTTTATTTACAGTGGTCCCTGGGTGGTTTATCTTTATTTACAGTGGTCCCTGGGTGGTTTATCTTTATTTACAGTGGTCCCTGGGTGGTTTATCTTTATTTACAGTGGTCCCTGGGTGGTTTATCTTTAATTACAGTGGTCTCTGGGTGGTTTATCTTTATTTACAGTGGTCCCTGGGTGATTTATCTTTATTTACAGTGGTCACTGGGTGGTTTATCTTTATTTACAGTGGTCCCTGGGTGGTTTATCTTTATTTACAGTGGTCTCTGGGTGGTTTATCTTTATTTACAGTGGTCCCTGGGTGGTTTACCTTTATTTACAGTGGTCCCTGGGTGGTTTAGCTTTATTTACAGTGGTCCCTGGGTGGTTTATCTTTATTTACACTGGTCCCCGGGTGGTCCATCTTTATTTACAGTGGACCCTGGGTGGTTTATCTTCATTTACAGTGGTCCCCGGGTGGTTTATCTTTATTTACAGTGGTCCCTGGGTGGTTTATCTTTATTTACAGTGGTCCCTGGGTGGTTTATCTTTATTTACAGTGGTCCCTGGGTGGTTTATCTTTATTTACAGTGTTCCCTGGGTGGTTTATCTTAATTTACAGTGGTCCCTGGGTGGTTTATCTTTATTTACAGTGGTCCCTGGGTGGTTTATCTTTATTTACAGTGGTCCCTGGGTGGTTTATATTTATTTACCGTGGTCCCTGGGTGGTTTATCTTTATTTACAGTTGTCCCTGGGTGGTTTATCTTTATTTACAGTGGTCCCCGGGTGGTTTATCTTTACTTACAGTGGTCCCTGGGTGGTTTATCTTTATTTACAGTGGTCTTTGGGTGTTGTATCTTTATTTACAGTGGTCCCTGGGTAGTTTATCTTTATTTACAGTGGTCCCTGGGTGGTTTATCTTTATTTACAGTGGTCCCTGGGTGGTTTATCTTTATTTACAGTGGTCCCTGGGTGGTTTATCTTTATTTACAGTGGTCCCTGGGTGGTTTATCTTTATTTACAGTGGTCCCCGTGTGGTTTATCTTTATTTACAGTGGTCCCTGGGTGGTTTATCTTTATTTACAGTGGTCCCTGGGTGGTTTATCTTTATTTACAGTGGTCCCTGGGTGGTTTATCTTTATTTACAGTGGTCTCTGGGTGGTTTATCTTTATTTACAGAGGTCCCTGGGTGGTTTATCTTTATTTACAGTGGTCCCTGGGTGGTTTATCTTTATTTATAGTGGTCCCTGGGTGGTTTATCTTTATTTACAGTGGTCCCCGTGTGGTTTATCTTTATTTACACTGGTCCCTGGGTGGTTTATCTTTATTTACAGTGGTCCCTGAGTGGTTTATCTTTATTTACAGTGGTCCCTGGGTGGTTTATCTTTATTTACAGTGGTCCCTGGGTGGTTTATCTTTATTTACAGTGGTCCCTGGGTGGTTTATCTTTATTTACAGTGGACCCTGGGGGGTTTATCTTTATTTACAGTGGGCCCAGGGTGGTTTATCTTTATTTACAGTGGCCACTGGGTGGTTTATCTTTATTTACAGTGGTTCCCGGGTGGTTTATCTTTATTTACCGTGGTTCCTGGGTGGTTTATCTTTATTTACAGTGGGCCCTGGGTGGTTTATCTTCATTTACAGTGGTCCCTGGGTGGTTTATCTTTATTTACAGTGGTCCCTGGGCTGTTTACCTTTATTTACAATGGTCCCTGGGTGGTTTACCTTTATTTACAGTGTTCCCTGGGTGGTGTATCTTTATTTACAGTGGTACCTGGGTGGTTTATCTTCATTTACAGTGGTACCTGGGTGGTTTATCTTTATTTACAGTTGTCCCTGGGTGGTTTATCTTTATTTACAGTGGTACCTGGGTGGTTTATCTTTATTTACAGTGGTCCCTGGGTGGTTTATCTTTATTTACAGTGGTCCCTGGGTGGTTTATCTTTATTTACAGTGGTCCCTGGGTGGTTTATCGTTATTTACAGTGGTCCCCGGGTGGTTTATCTTTATTTACAGTGGTCCCTGGGTGGTTTATCTTTATTTACAGTGGTTCCTGGGTGGTTTATCTTTATTTACAGTGGTCCCTGAGTGGTTTATCTTTATTTACAGTGGTCCCGGGTGGTTTATCTTTATTTACAGTGGCCAATGGGTGGTTTATCTTTATTTACAGTGGTCCCTGGGTGGCTTATCTTTATTTACAGTGGTCCCTGGGTGGTTTATCTTTATTAACAGTGGTCCCTGGGTGATTTATCTTTATTTACAGTGGTCCCTGGGTGGTTTATCTTTGTTTACAGTGGTCCCTGGGTGGTTTATCTTTATTTACAGTGGTCCCTGGGTGGTTTATCTTTATTTACAGTGGACCCCGGGTGGTATATCTTTATTTACAATGGTCCCTGGGTGCTTTTGTCTTTACTTACAGTGGTCCCCGGGTGGTTTATTTTATTTACAGTGGTCCCTGGGTGGTTTATCTTTATTTACAGTGGTTGGTCCCTGTGTGGTTTAGCTTTATTTACAGTGGTCCCTGGGGGGGTTATCTTTATTTACAGTGGTCCCCGGGTGGTTTATCTTTATTTACAGTGGTCCCCGGGTGGTTTATCTTTATTTACAGTGGTCCCTGGGTGGTTTATCTTTCTTTACAGTGGTCCCCGGGTGGTTTATCTTTATTTACAGTAGTCCCTGGGTGGTTTATCTTTATTTACAGTGGTCCCCGGGTGGTTTATCTGTATTTACAGTGGACGCTGGGTGGTTTATCTTAATTTACAGTGGTCCCCGGTTGGTTTATCTTTATTTACAGTGGTCCCTGGGTGGTTTATCTTTATTTACAGTGGTCTCTGGGTGGTTTATCTTTATTTACAGTGGTTCCCGGGTGGTTTATCTTTATTTACAGTGGTCCCTGGGTGGTTTATCTTTATTTACAGTGGTCTCTGGGTGGTTTTTCTTTATTTACAGAGGTCCCTGGGTGGTTTATCTTTATTTACAGTGCTCCCTGGGTGGTTTATCTTTATTTACTGTGGTCCCCGGGTGGTTTATCTTTATTTACTGTGGTCCCTGGGTGGTTATCTTTATTTACAATGGTCCCTGGGTGGTTTATCTTTATTTACAGTGGTCCCCGGGTGGTTTATCTTTATTTACAGTGGTCCCCGGGTGGTTTATCTTTATTTACAGTGGTCCCCGGGTGGTTTATCTTTATTTACAGTGGTCCCTGGGTGGTTTATCTTTATTTACAGTGGTCCCTGGGTGGTTTATCTTTATTTACAGTGGTCCCGGGTGGTTTATCTTTATTTACAGTGGTCCCTGGGTGGTTTATCTTTATTTACAGTGGTCCCCGGGTGGTTTATCTTTTTTACAGTGGTCCCTGGGTGTTTTATCTTTATTTACAGTGGTCCCCGGGTAGTTTATCTTTATTTACAGTGGTCCCTGGGTGGTTTATCTTTATTTACAGTGGTCCCCGGGTGGTTAATCTTTATTTACAGTGGTCCCCGGGTGGTTTATCTTTATTTACAGAGGTCCCTGAGTGGTTTATCTTTATTTACAGTGGTCCCTGGGTGGTTTATCTTTATTTACAGTGGTCCCTGGGTGATTTATCTTTATTTACAGTGGTCTCTGGGTGGTTTATCTTTATTTACAGTGGTCTCTGGGTTGTTTATCTTTATTTACAGTGGTCCCTGGGTGGTTTAGCTTTATTTACAGTGGTCCCTGGGTGGTTTATCTTTATTTACACTGGTCCCCGGGTGGTTTATCTTTATTTACAGTGGTCTCTGGGTGGTTTATCTTTATTTACAGTGGTCTTTGGGTGTTTTATCTTTATTTACAGTGGTCCCCGGGTGGTTTATCTTTATTTACATTGGTCCCCGGGTGGTTTATCTTTATTTACAGTGGTTCCCGGGTGGTTTATCTTTATTTACAGTGGTCCCTGGGTGGTTTATCTTTATTTACAGAGGTCCCTGGGTGGTTTATCTTTATTTACAGTGGTCTCTGGTTGGTTTATCTTTATTTACAGTGGTCCCCGGGAGGTTTATCTTTATTTACAGTGGTCCCTGGGTGGTTTATCTTCATTTACAGTGGTTCCCGGGTGGTTTATCTTTATTTACAGTGGTCTCTGGGTGGTTTATCTTTATTTACAGAGGTCCCTGGGTGGTTTATCTTTATTTACAGTGGTCTCTGGGTGGTTTATCTTTATTTACAGCGGTTCCTGGGTGGTTTATCTTTATTTACAGTAGTCCCCGGGTGGTTTGTCTTTATTTACAGTGGTCCCTGGGTGATTTATCTTTATTTACAGTGGTCCCTGGGTGGTTTATCTTTATTTACAGTGGTCTCTGGGTGGTTTATCTTTATTTACAGAGGTCCCTGGGTGGTTTATCTTCATTTACAGTGGTCCCTGGGTGGTTTATCTTTATTTACACTGGTCCCTGGGTGGTTTATCTTTATTTACAGTGGTCCCTGGGTTGTTTATCTTTATTTACAGTGGTCCCTGAGTGGTTTATCTTTATTTACAGTGGTCCCTGGGTGGTTTATCTTTATTTACAGTGGTCCCTGGGTGGTTTATCTTTATTTACAGTGGTCCCCGGGTGGTTTATCTTTATTTACATTGGTCCCCGGGAGGTTTATCTTTATTTACAGTGGTCTCTGGGTGGTTTATCTTTATTTACAGTGGTCCCTGTGTGGTTTATCTTAATTTACAGTGGTCCCTGGGTGGTTTATCTTTATTTACAGTGGTCCCTGGGTGGTTTATCTTTATTTACAGTGGTCCCTGGGTGGTTTATCTTTATTTACAGTGGCCCTGGGTGGTTTATCTTTATTTACAGTGGTCCCTGGGTGGTTTATCTTTATTTACAGTGGTCCCCGGGTGGTTTATCTTTATTTACAGTGGTCCCTGTGTGGTTTATCTTTATTTACAGTGGTCCCTGGGTGGTTTATCTTTATTTACAGTGGTCCCTGGGTGGTTTATCTTAATTTACAGTGGTCCCTGGGTGGTTTATCTTTATTTACAGTGGTCTCTGGGTGGTTTATCTTTATTTACAGTGGTCTCTGGGTGGTTTATCTTTATTTACAGAGGTCTCTGCGTGGTTTATCTTTATTTACAGTGGTACCCGGGTGGTTTATCTTTATTTACAGTGGTCTCTGGGTGGTTTATCTTTATTTACAGTGGTTCCTGGGTGGTTTATCTTTATTTACAGTGGCCCCTGGGTGGTTTATCTTTATTTACAGTGGTCCCTGGGTGGTTTATCTTTATTTACAGTGGCCCCTGGGTGGTTTATCTTTATTTACAGTGGTCCCCGGGTGGTTTATCTTTATTTACAGTGGTCCCCGGGTGGTTTATCTTTATTTACAGTGGTCCCTGGGTGGTTTATCTTTATTTACAGTGGTCCCTGGGTGGTTTATCTTTATTTACACCGGTCCCTGGGTGGTTTATCTTTATTTACAGTGGTCCCTGGGTGGTTTATCTCTATTTACAGTGGTCCCCGGGTGGTTTATCTTTATTTGCACCGGTCCCTGGGTGGTTTATCTTTATTTACAGTGGTCCCTGGGTGGTTTATCTTTATTTACAGTGGTCCCTGGGTGGTTTATCTTTATTTACAGTGGTCCCTGGATGGTTTATCTTTATTTACAGTGGTCTCTGGGTGGTTTATCTTTATTTACAGTGGTCCCTGGGTGGTTTATCTTTATTTACAGTGGTCCCCGGGTGGTTTATCTTTATTTACAGTGGTCCCTGGGTGGTTTATCTTTATTTACAGTGGTCCCTGGGTGGTTTATCTTTATTTACACCGGTCCCTGGGTGGTTTATCTTTATTTACAGTGGTCCCTGGGTGGTTTATCTTTATTTACACCGGTCCCTGGGTGGTTTATCTGTATTTACAGTGGTCTCTGGGTGGTTTATCTTTATTTACAGTGGTCGCTGGGTGGTTTATCTTTATTTACAGTGGTCCCCGGGTGGTTTATCTTTATTTACAGTGGTCCCTGGGTGGTTTATCTTTATTTACAGTGGTCCCTGGGTGGTTTATCTTTATTTACAGTGGTCCCCGGGTGGTTTATCTTTATTTACAGTGGTCCCTGGGTGGTTTATCTTTATTTACAGTGGTCCCTGGGTGGTTTATCTTTATTTACAGTGGTTCCCTGGTGGTTTATCTATATTTACAGTGGTCCCCGGGTGGTTTATCTTTATTTACAGTGGTCCCTGGGTGGTTTATCTTAATTTACAGTGGTCTCTGGGTGGTTTATCTTTATTTACAGTGGTCCCTGGGTGGTTTATCTTTATTTACAGTGGTCTCTGGGTGGTTTATCTTTATTTACAGTGGTCCCTGGGTGGTTTATCTTTATTTACAGTGGTCTCTGGGTGGTTTATCTTTATTTACAGTGGTCCCTGGGTGGTTTATCTTTATTTACAGTGGTCCCCGGGTGGTTTATCTTTATTTACAGTGGTCCCCGGGTGGTTTTTCTTTATTTACAGTGGTCCCTGGGTGGTTTATCTTTATTTACAGTGGTTCCTGGGTGGTTTATCTTTATTTACAGTGGTCCCTGGGTGGTTTATCTTTATTTACAGTGGTACCTGGGTGGTTTATCTTTATTTACAGTGGTCCCTGGGTGGTTTATCTTAATTTACAGTGGTCTCTGGGTGGTTTATCTTTATTTACAGTGGTCCTGGGTGGTTTATCTTAATTTACAGTGGTCTCTGGGTGGTTTATCTTTATTTACAGTAGTCCCGGGTGGTTTATCTTTATTTACAGTGGTCTGTGGGTGGTTTATCTTTATTTACTGTGTTCCCTGTGTGGTTTATCTTTATTTACAGTGGTTCCCGGGTGGTTTATCTTTATTTACAGTGGTCCCTGGGTGGTTTATCTTTATTTACAGTGGTCCCCGGGTGGTTTATCTTTATTTACAGTGGTCCCTGGGTGGTTTATCTTTATTTACAGTGGTCCCCGGGTGGTTTATCTATATTTACAGTGGTCTCTGGGTGGTTTATCTTTATTTACAGTGGTCCCTGGGTGGTTTATCTTTATTTACAGTGGTCCCTGGGTGGTTTATCTTTATTTACAGTGGTCCCTGGGTGGTTTATCTATATTTACAGTGGTCTCTGGGTGGTTTATCTTTATTTACAGTGGTCCCGGGTGGTTTATCTTTATTTACAGTGGTCCCTGGGTGGTTTATCTTTATTTACAGTGGTCTCTGGGTGGTTTATCTTTATTTACAGTGGTCCCGGGTGGTTTATCTTTATTTACAGTGGTCCCTGGGTGGTTTATCTTTATTTACAGTGGTCCCTGGGTGGTTTATCTTTATTTACAGTGGTCCCTAGGTGGTTTATCTTTATTTACAGTGGTCCCTGGGTGGTTTATCTTTATTTACAGTGGTCCCTGGGTGGTTTATCTTTATTTACAGTGGTCCCTGGGTGGTTTATCTTAATTTACAGTGGTCCCTGGGTGGTTTATCTTAATTTACAGTGGTCCCTGGGTGATTTATCTTTATTTACAGTGGTCCCTGCGTGGTTTATCTTTATTTACAGTGGTCCCTGGGTGGTTTATCTTAATTTACAGTGGTCCCTGGGTGGTTTATCTTTATTTACAGTGGTCCCTGGGTGGTTTATCTTTATTTACAGTGGTCCCTGGGTGGTTTATCTTTATTTACAGTGGTCCCTGTGTGGTTTATCTTTATTTACAGTGGTCCCTGGGTGGTTTATCTTTATTTACAGTGGTCCCCGGGTGGTTTATCTTTATTTACAGTGGTCCCTGGGTGGTTTATCTTTATTTACAGTGGTCCCTGGGTGGTTTATCTTTATTTACAGTGGTCCCTGGGTGGTTTATCTTTATTTACAGTGGTCTCTGGGTGGTTTATCTTTATTTACAGAGGTCCCTGGGTGGTTTATCTTCATTTACAGTGGTCCCTGGGTGGTTTATCTTTATTTACACTGGTCCCTGGGTGGTTTATCTTTATTTACAGTGGTCCCTGGGTGGTTTATCTTTATTTACAGTGGTCCCTGAGTGGTTTATCTTTATTTACAGTGGTCCCTGGGTGGTTTATCTTTATTTACAGTGGTCCCTGGGTGGTTTATCTTTATTTACAGTGGTTCCCGGGTGGTTTATCTTTATTTACAGTGGTTCCCGGGTGGTTTATCTTTATTTGCAGTGGTCCCTGGGCGGTTTATCTTTATTTACAGTGGTCCCTGGGTTGTTTATCTTTATTTACAGTGGTCTCTGTGTGGTTTATCTTTATTTACAGTGGTCCCTGGGCGGTTTATCTTTATTTACAGTGGTCCCTGGGTGGTTTATCTTTATTTACAGTGGTCTCTGGGTGGTTTATCTTTATTTACAGTGGTCCCTGGGTGGTTTATCTTTATTTACAGTGGTTCCTGGGTGGTTTATCTTTATTTACAGTGGTCCCTGGGTTGTTTATCTTTATTTACAGTGGTCCCTGGGTGGTTTATCTTTATTTACAGTGGTTCCCGGGTGGTTTATCTTTATTTACAGTGGTCCCCGGGTGGTTTATCTTTATTTACAGTGATCCCTGGGTGGTTTATCTTTTTTTACAGTGGCCCCTGGGTGGTTTATCTTTATATACAGTGGTCCCTGGGTGGTTTATCTTTATTTACAGTGGTTCCCGGGTGGTTTATCTTTATTTGCAGTGGTCCCCGTGTGGTTTATCTTTATTTACAGTGGTCCCCGGGTGGTTTATCTTTATTTACAGTTGTCCCTGGGTAGTTTATCTTTATTTACAGTGGTCCCTGGGTGGTTTATCTTTATTTTCAGTGGTCCCTGGGTGGTTTATCTTTATTTACAGTGGTCCCTGGGTGGTTTATCTTTATTTACAGTGGTCCCTGGGTGGTTTATCTTTATTTACAGTGGTCTCTGGGTGGTTTATCTTTATTTACAGAGGTCCCTGGGTGGTTTATCTTTATTTACAGTGGTCCCTGGGTGGTTTATCTTTATTTACACTGGTCCCTGGGTGGTTTATCTTTATTTACAGTGGTCCCTGGGTGGTTTATCTTTATTTACAGTGGTCCCTGGGTGGTTTATCTTTATTTACAGTGGCCCCTGGGTGGTTTATCTTTATTTACAGTGGTCCCTGTGTGGTTTATCTTTATTTACAGTGGTTCCCGGGTGGTTTATCTTTATTTACAGTGGTTCCCGGGTGGTTTATCTTTATTTACAGTGGTCCCTGTGTGGTTTATCTTTATTTACAGTGGTTCCCGGGTGGTTTATCTTTATTTACAGTGGTTCCCGTGTGGTTTATCTTTATTTGCAGTGGTCCCTGCGTGGTTTATCTTTATTTACAGTGGTCTCTGTGTGGTTTATCTGTATTTACAGTGGTCCCTGGGCGGTTTATCTTTATTTACAGTGGTCCCTGGGGGGTTTATCTTTATTTACAGTGGTCTCTGGGTGGTTTATCTTTATTTACAGTGGTCCCTGGGTGGTTTATCTTTATTTACAGTGGTTCCTGGGTGGTTTATCTTTATTTACAGTGGTCCCTGGGTTGTTTATCTTTATTTACAGTGGTCCCTGGGTGGTTTATCTTTATTTACAGTGGTTCCCGGGTGGTTTATCTTTATTTGCAGTGGTCCCCGTGTGGTTTATCTTTATTTACAGTGGTCCCTGGGTGGGTTATCTTTATTTACAGTGATCCCTGGGTGGTTTATCTTTTTTTACAGTGATCCCTGGGTGGTTTATCTTTTTTTACAGTGGCCCCTGGGTGGTTTATCTTTATTTACAGTGGTCCCTGGGTGGTTTATCTTTATTTACAGTGGTTCCCGGGTGGTTTATCTTTATTTGCAGTGGTCCCCGTGTGGTTTATCTTTATTTACAGTGGTCCCCGGGAGGTTTATCTTTATTTACAGTTGTCCCTGGGTGGTTTATCTTTATTTACAGTGGTCCCTGGGTGGTTTATCTTTATTTACAGTTGTCCCTGGGTAGTTTATCTTTATTTACAGTGTTCCCTGGGTGGTTTATCTTTATTTACAGTGGTCCCTGGGTGGTTTATCTTTATTTACAGTGGTCTCTGGGTGGTTTATCTTTATTTACAGTGGTCCCTGGGTGGTTTATCTTTATTTACAGTGGTCCCTGGGTGGTTTATCTTTATTTACAGTGGTCTCTGGGTGGTTTATCTTTATTTACAGAGGTCCCTGGGTGGTTTATCTTTATTTACAGTGGTCCCTGGGTGGTTTATCTTTATTTACAGTGGTCCCTGGGTGGTTTATCTTTATTTACAGTGGTCTCTGGGTGGTTTATCTTTATTTACAGTGGTCCCTGGGTGGTTTATCTTTATTTACAGTGGTTCCTGGGTGGTTTATCTTTATTTACAGTGGTCCCTGGGTGGTTTATCTTTATTTACAGTGGCCCCTGGGTGGTTTGTCTTTATTTACAGTGGTCCCTGGGTGGTTTATCTTTATTTACAGTGGTCCCTGGGTGGTTTATCTTTATTTACAGTGGCCCCTGGGTGGTTTATCTTTATTTACAGTGGTCCCTGTGCGGTTTATCTTTATTTACAGTGGTTCCCGGGTGGTTTATCTTTATTTACAGTGGTTCCCGGGTGGTTTATCTTTATTTGCAGTGGTCCCTGCGTCGTTTATCTTTATTTACAGTGGTCCCTGGGCGGTTTATCTTTATTTACAGTGGTCCCTGGGTCGTTTATCTTTATTTACAGTGGTCCCTGGGTGGTTTATCTTTATTTACAGTGGTCCCTGGGTGGTTTATCTTTATTTACAGTGGTCCCTGGGCGGTGTATCTTTATTTACAGTGGTCCCCGGGTGGTTTATCTTTATTAACAGTGGTCCCCGGGTGGTTTATCTTTATTTACAGTGGTCCCTGGGTGGTTTATCTTTATTTACAGTGGTCCCTGGGTGGTTTATCTTTATTTACAGTGGTCCCTGGGTGGTGTATCTTTATTTACAGTGGTCCCTGGGTGGTTTATATTTATTTACAGTGGTCCCTGGGTGGTTTATCTTTATTTACAGTGGTCCCTGGGTGGTTTATCTTTATTTACAGTGGTTCCCGGATGGTTTATCTTTATTTACAGTGGTTCCCGATTGGTTTATATTTATTCACAGTGGTCCCTGGGTGGTTTATCTTTATTTACAGTGGTTCCCGGGTGGTTTATCTGTATTTACAGTGGTCCCTGGGTGGTTTATCTTTATTTACAGTGGTCCCTGGGTGGTTTATCTTTATTTACAGTGGTCTCTGGGTGGTTTATCTTTATTTACAGTGGTCTCTGGGTGGTTTATCTTTATTTACAGTGGTCTCTGGGTGGTTTATCTTTATTTTCAGTGGTCCCTGGGTGGTTTATCTTTATTTACAGTGGTCCCTGGGTGATTTATCTTCATTTACAGTGGTTCCCTGGTGGTTTATCTTTATTTGCAGTGGTCCCTGGGTGGTTTATCTTTATTTACAGTGGTCCCTGGGTGGTTTATCTTTATTTACAGTGGACCCTGGGTGGTGTATCTTTATTTACAGTGGTCCCTGGGTGGTTTATCTTTATTTGCAGTGGTCCCCGGGTGGTTTATCTTTATTTACAGTGGTCCCTGGGTGGTGTATCTTTATTTACAGTGGTCCCTGGGTGGTTTATATTTATTTACAGTGGTCCCTGGGTGGTTTATCTTTATTTACAGTGGTCTCTGGGTGGTTTATCTTTATTTACAGTGGTCCCTGGGTGGTTTATCTTTATTTACAGTGGTCCCTGGGTGGTTTATCTTTATTTACAGTGGTCTCTGGGTGGTTTATCTTTATTTACTGTGATCCCTGGGTGGCTTATCTTTATTTACAGTGGTCCCTGGGTGGTTTATCTTTATTTACAGTGGTCTCTGGGTGGTTTATCTTTATTTACTGTGATCCCTGGGTGGTTTATCTTTATTTACAGTGGTCTCTGGGTGGTTTATATTTATTTACAGTGGTCCCTGGGTGGTTTATCTTTATTTACAGTGGTCTCTGGGTGGTTTATCTTTATTTACTGTGATCCCTGGGTGGTTTATCTTTATTTACAGTGGTCCCTGGGTGGTTTATCTTTATTTACAGTGGTCTCTGGGTGGTTTATCTTTATTTACAGTGGTCCCTGGGTGGTTTATCTTTATTTACAGTGGTCCCGGGTGGTTTATCTTTATTTACAGTGGTCCCTGGGTGGTTTATCTTTATTTACAGTGGTTCCCGGATGGTTTATCTTTATTTACAGTGATCCCTGGGTGGTGTATCTTTATTTACAGTGGTCCCTGGGTGGTTTATCTTTATTTACAGTGGTCCCCGGGTGGTTTATCTTTATTTACAGTGGTCCCTGGGTGGTTTATCTTTATTTACAGTGGTCTCTGGGTGGTTTATCTTTATTTACAGTGGTCTCTGGGTGGTTTATCTTTATTTACAGTGGTCTCTGGGTGGTTTATCTTTATTTACAGTGGTCCCTGGGTGGTTTATCTTTATTTACAGTGGTCCCTGGGTGGTTTATCTTTATTTACAGTGGTCCCTGGGTGGTTTATCTTTATTTACAGTGGTCTCTGGGTGGTTTATCTTTATTTACAGTGGTTCCCGATTGGTTTATATTTATTTACAGTGGTCCCCGGGTGTTTTATATTTATTTACAGTGGTCCCTGGGTGGTTTATCTTTATTTACAGTGGTCACTGGGTGGTTTATCTTTATTTACAGTGGTCCCTGGGTGGTTTATCTTTATTTACAGTGGTCCCTGGGTGGTTTATCTTTATTTACAGTGGTACCTGAGTGGTTTATCTTTATTTACAGTGGTCCCTGGGTGGTTTATCTTTATTTACAGTGGTTCCCGGGTGGTTTATCTGTATTTACAGTGGTCCCTGGGTGGTTTATCTTTATTTACAGTGGTCCCTGGGTGGTTTATCTTTATTTACAGTGGTCTCTGGGTGGTTTATCTTTATTTACAGTGGTCCCTGGGTGGTTTATCTTTATTTACAGTGGTCCCTGGGTGGTTTATCTTTATTTACAGTGGTTCCTGAGTGGTTTATCTTTATTTACAGTGGTCCCTGGGTGGTTTATCTTTATTTACAGTGGTCCCTGGGTGGTTTATCTTTATTTACAGTGGTCCCTGGGTGGTTTATCTTTATTTACAGTGGTTCCCTGGGTGGTTTATCTTTATTTAAAGTGGTCCCTGGGTGGTTTATCTTTATTTACAGTGGTCCCCGGGTGGTTTATCTTTATTTACAGTGGTCCCTGGGTGGTTTATCTTTATTTACAGTGGTCCCTGGGTGGTTTAACTTTATTTACAGTGGTCCCCGGGAGGTTTATCTTTATTTACAGTGGTCCCTGGGTGGTTTATCTTTATTTACAGAGGTCCCCGGGTGGTTTATCTTTATTTACAGTGGTCCCTGGGTGGTTTATCTTTATTTACAGTGGTCTCTGGTTGGTTTATCTTTATTTACAGTGGTCCCTGGGTGGTTTATCTTTATTTACAGTGGTCCCTGGGTGGTTTATCTTTATTTACAGTGGTCCCTGGGTGGTTTATCTTTATTTACAGTGGTCTCTGGGTTGTTTATCTTTATTTACAGTGGTCCCTGTGTGATTTATCTTTATTTACAGTGGTCCCTGGGTGGTTTATCTTTATTTACAGTGGTCCCTGGGTGGTTTATCTTTATTTACTGTGGTCTCTGCGTGGTTTATCTTTATTTACTGTGGTCCCTGGGTGGTTTATCTTTATTTACAGTGGTCCCTGGGTGGGTTATCTTTATTTACAGTGTTCCCTGGGTGGTTTATCTTTATTTACAGTGGTCCCTGGGTGGTTTATCTTTATTTACAGTGGTCTCTGGGTGGTTTATCTTTATTTACAGAGGTCCCTGGGTGGTTTATCTTCATTTACAGTGGTCCCTGGGTGGTTTATCTTTATTTACACTGGTCCCTGGGTGGTTTATCTTTATTTACAGTGGTCCCTGGGCGGTTTATCTTTATTTACAGTGGTCCCTGAGTGGTTTATCTTTATTTACAGTGGTCCCTGGGTGGTTTATCTTTATTTACAGTGGTCCCTGGGTGGTTTATCTTTATTTACAGTGGTTCCCGGGTGGTTTATCTTTATTTACAGTGGTTCCCGGGTGGTTTATCTTTCTTTGCAGTGGTCCCTGGGCGGTTTATCTTTATTTACAGTGGTCCCTGGGTTGTTTATCTTTTTTACAGTGGTCCCTGGGTGGTTTATCTTTATTTACAGTGGTACCCGGGTGGTTTATCTTTATTTGCAGTGGTCCCCGTGTGGTTTATCTTTATTTACAGTGGTCCCTGGTTGGTTTATCTTTATTTACAGTGGTCCCCGGGTGGTTTATCTTCATTTACAATGATCCCTGGGTGGTTTATCTTTTTTTACAGTGGCCCCTGGGTGGTTTATCTTTATTTACAGTGGTCCCTGTGTGGTTTATCTTTATTTACAGTGGTTCCCGGGTGATTTATCTTTATTTGCAGTGGTCTCCGGGTGGTTTATCTTTATTTACAGTGGTCCCCGGGTGGTTTATCTTTATTTACAGTTGTCTCTGGGTAGTTTATCTTTATTTACAGTGGTCCCTGGGTGGTTTATCTTTATTTACAGTGGATCTTGGGTGGTTTATCTTTATTTACAGTGGTCTCTGGGTGGTTTATCTTTATTTACAGAGGTCCCTGGGTGGTTTATCTTTATTTACAGTGGTCCCTGGGTGGTTTATCTTTATTTACACTGGTCCCTGGGTGGTTTATCTTTATTACAGTGGTCCCTGGGTGGTTTATCTTTATTTACAGTGGTCCCTGGGTGGTTTATCATTATTTACAGTGGCCCCTGGGTGGTTTATCTTTATTTACAGTGGTCCCTGGGTGGTTTATCTTTATTTACAGTGGTCCCTGGGTGGTTTATCTTTATTTACAGTGGTCCCTGGGTGGTTTATCTTTATTTACAGTGGCCCCTGGGTGGTTTATATTAATTTACAGTGGTCCCTGGGTGGTTTATCTTTATTTACAGTGGTCCCTGGGTGGTTTATCTTTATTTACAGTGGTCCCTGGGTGGTTTATCTTTATTTACAGTGGTCCCCGGGTGGTTTATCTTTATTTACAGTGGTCTCTGGGTGGTTTATCTTTATTTACAGTGGTTCCCGGGTGGTTTATCTTTATTTACAGTGGTTCCCGGGTGGTTTATCTTTATTTACAGTGGTTCCCGGGTGGTTTATCTTTATTTGCAGTGGTCCCTGGGCGGTTTATCTTTATTTACAGTGATCTCTGGGTGGTTTATCTTTATTTACAGTGGTCCCTGGGTGGTTTATCTTTATTTACAGTGGTTCCCGGGTGGTTTATCTTTATTTACAGTGGTTCCTGGGTGGTTTATCTTTATTTAAAGTGGTCCCTGGGTGGTTTATCTTTATTTACAGTGGTCCCCGGGTGGTTTATCTTTATTTGCAGTGGTCCCTGGGTGGTTTATCTTTATTTACTGTGGTCCCTGGGTGGTTTATCTTTATTTACAGTGGTCCCTGGGTGGTTTATCTTTATTTACACTGGTCCCCTGGTGGTTTATATTTATTTACAGTGGTCCCTGGGAGGTTTATCTTTATTTACAGTGGTCCCCGGGTGGTTTATCTTTATTTACAGTGGTCCCTGGGTGGTTTATCTTTATTTGCAGTGGTCCCTGGGTGGTTTATCTTTATTTACAGTGGTCCCTGGGTGGATTATCTTTATTTACAGTGGTCCCCGGGTGGTTTATCTTTATTTGCAGTGGTCCCCGGGTAGTTTATCTTTATTTACAGTGGTCCCTGGGTGGTTTATCTTTATTTACAGTGGTCCCTGGGTGGTTTATCTATATTTACAGTGGTCCCTGGGTGGTTTATCTTTATTTACAGTGGTCCCTGGGTGGTTTATCTTTATTTACAGTGGTTCCCGGGTGGTTTATCTTTATTTACAGTGGTTCCCGGGTGGTTTATATATATTTACAGTGGTCCCTGGGTGGTTTATCTTTATTTTTTATTTACAGTGGTCCCTGGGTGGTTTATCTTTATTTACAGTGGTCCCTGGGTGGTTTATCTTTATTTACAGTGGTCCCTGGGTGGTTTATCTTTATTTACAGTGGTCCCTGGGTGGTTTATCTTTATTTACAGTGGTCCCTGGGTGGTTTATCTTTATTTACAGTGGTCCCCGGGTGGTTTATCTTTATTTACAGTGGTACCTGGGTGGTTTATCTTTATTTACAGTGGTTCCCTGGTGGTTTATCTTTATTTACAGTTGTCCCTGGGTGGTTTATCTTTATTTACAGTGGTCTCTGGGTGGATTATCTTTATTTACAGTGGTCTCTGGGTAGTTTATCTTTATTTACAGTGGTCCCCGGGTGGTTTATCTTTATTTACAGTGGTCCCCGGGTGATTTATCTTTATTTACAGTGGTCTCTGGGTGGTTTATCTTTATTTACAGTGGTCCCTGGGTGGTTTATCTTTATTTACAGTGGTCCCTGTGTGGTTTATCTTTATTTACAGTGGTCCCTGGGTGGTTTATCTTTATTTACAGTGGTCCCTGGGTGGTTTATCTTTATTTACAGTGGTCCCTGTGTGGTTTATCTTTATTTACAGTGGTCCCTGGGTGGTTTATCTTTATTTACAGTGGTCCCTGGGTGGTTTATCTTTATTTACAGTGGTCCCTGGGTGGTTTATCTTTATTTACAGTGGTCTCTGGGTGGTTTATCTTTATTTACAGTGGTCCCTGGGTGGTTTATCTTTATTTACAGTGGTCCCTGGGTGGTTTATCTTTATTTACAGTGTTCCCTGGGTCGTTTATCTTTATTTACAGTGGTCCCTGGGTGGTTTATCTTTATTTACAGTGGTCCCTGGGTGGTTTATCTTTATTTACAGTGGTCCCTGGGTGGTTTATCTTTATTTACAGTGTTCCCTGGGTGGTTTATCTTTATTTACAGTGGTCCCTGGGTGGTTTATCTTTATTTACAGTGGTCCCCGGGTGGTTTATCATTATTTACAGTGGTTCCTGGGTGGTTTATATTTATTTACAGTGGTTCCCTGGTGGTTTATCTTTATTTACAGTGGTTCCCTGGTGGTTTATCTTTATTTACAGTGGTCCCTGGGTGGTTTATATTTATTTACAGTGGTCACTGGGTGGTTTATCTTTATTTACAGTGGTCCCTGGGTGGTTTATCTTTATTTACAGTGGTCTCTGGGTGGTTTATCTTTATTTACAGTGGTCTCTGGGTAGTTTATCTTTATTTACAGTGGTTCCCTGGTGGTTTATCTTTATTTACAGTGGTCTCTGGGTGGTTTATCTTCATTTACAGTGGTCCCTGGGTGGTTTATCTTTATTTACAGTGGTCCCCGGGTGGTTTATATTTATTTACAGTGGTCCCTGGGAGGTTTATCTTTATTTACAGTGGTCCCTGGGTGGTTTATCTTTATTTACAGTGGTCCCTGGGTGGTTTATCTTTATTTACAGTGGTCCCTGGGTGGTTTATCTTTATTTACAGTGGTCTCTGGGTGGTTTATCTTTATTTACAGTGGTCCCTGGGTGGTTTATCTTTATTTACAGTGGTCCCCGGGTGGTTTATATTTATTTACAGTGGTCCCTGGGAGGTTTATCTTTATTTACAGTGGTCCCTGGGTGGTTTATCTTTATTTACAGTGGTCCCTGGGTGGTTTATCTTTATTTACAGTGGTCCCTGGGTGGTTTATCTTTATTTACAGTGGTCCCTGGGTGGTTTATCTTTATTTACAGTGGTCCCTGGGTGGTTTATCTTTATTTACAGTGGTCCCTGGGTGGTTTATCTTTATTTACAGTGGTCCCTGGGTGGTTTATCTTTATTTACAGTGGTCCCCGGGTGGTTTATATTTATTTACAGTGGTCCCTGGGAGGTTTATCTTTATTTACAGTGGTCCCTGTGTTGTTTATCTTTATTTACCGTGGTCCCTGGGTGGTTTATCTTTATTTACAGTGGTCCCTGGGTGGTTTATCTTTATTTACAGTGGTCCCTGGGTGGTTTATCTTTATGTACAGCGGTCCCTGGGTGGTTTATCTTAATTTACAGTGGTCCCTGGGTGGTTTATCTTTATTTACAGTGGTCTCTGGGTAGTTTATCTTTATTTACAGTGGTCACTGGGTGGTTTATCTTTATTTACAGTGGTCCCTGGGTTGTTTATCTTTATTTACAGTGGTCCCTGGGTGGTTTATCTTTATTTACAGTGGTCCCGGGTGGTTTATCTTTATTTACAGTGGTTCCCGGGTGGTTTATCTTTATTTACAGTGGTCCCTGGGTGGTTTATCTTTATTTACAGTGGACCCCGGGTGGTTTATCTTTATTTACAGTGGTCCCTGGGTGGTTTATCTTTATTTACAGTGGTCCCTGGGTGGTTTATCTTTATTTACAGTGGTCTCTGGGTGGTTTATCTTTATTTACAGTGGTCCCTGGGTGGTTTATCTTTATTTACAGTGGTTCCTGGGTGGTTTATCTTTATTTACAGTGGTCCCTGTGTGGTTTATCTTTATTTACAGTGGTCCCTGGGTGGTTTATCTTTATTTACAGTGGTTCCTCGGTGGTTTATCTTTATTTACAGTGGTCTCTGGTTGGTTTATCTTTATTTACAGTGGTCCCTGGGTGGTTTATCTTTATTTACAGTGGTCTCTGGGTTGTTTATCTTTATTTACAGTTGTCCCTGTGTGATTTATCTTTATTTACAGTGGTCCCTGGGTGGTTTATCTTTATTTACAGTGGTCCCCGGGTGGTTTATCTTTATTTACAGTGGTCCCCGGGTGGTTTATCTTTATTTACAGTGATCCCCGGGTGGTTTATCTTTATTTACAGTGGTTCCCGGGTGGATTATCTTTATTTACAGTGGTCCCTGGGTGGTTTATCATTATTTAAAGTGGTCCCTGGGTGGTTTATCTTTATTTACAGTGTTCCCTGGGTGGTTTATCTTTATTTACAGTGGTCTTTGGGTTGTTTATCTTTATTTACAGTGGTCCCTGTGTGATTTATCTTTATTTACAGTGGTCCCTGGGTGGTTTATCTTTATTTACAGTGGTCCCCGGGTGGTTTACCTTTATTTACAGTGGTCCCCGGGTGGTTTATCTTTATTTACAGTGATCCCCGGGTGGTTTATCTTTATTTACAGTGGTTCCCGGGTGGATTATCTTTATTTACAGTGGTCCCTGGGTGGTTTATCTTTATTTACAGTGGTCTCTGGGTGTTTTATCTTTATTTACAGTGGTCGCTGGGTGTTTTATCTTTATTTACAGTGGTCTCTGGGTGGTTTATCTTTATTTACAGTGGTCCCCGGGAGGTTTATCTTTATTTACAGTGGTTCCTGGGTGGTTTATCTTTATTTCCAATGGTTTCTGGGTGGTTTATCTTTATTTACAGTTGTTCCCGGGTGGTTTATCTTTATTTACAGTGGTCCCTGGGTGGTTTATCTTTATTTACAGTGGTCTCTGGTGGTTTATCATTATTTACAGTGGTCCCTGGGTGGTTTATCTTTATTTACAGTGGTCCCTGGGTGGTTTACCTTTATTTACAGTGGTCCCTGGTTGGTTAATCTTTATTTACAGTGGTCCCTGGGTGGTTTGCCTTTATTTACAGTGGTCCCTGGGTGGTTTACCTTTATTTACAGTGGTCCCTGGGTGGTTAATCTTTATTTACAGTGGTCCCTGGGTGGTTTATCTTTATTTGCAGTGGTCCCTGGGTGGTTTATCTTTATTTACAGTGGTCTCTGGGTGATTTATCTTTATTTACAGTGGTCCCTGGGTGGTTTATCTTTATTTACAGTGGTCCCTGGGTGGTTTATCTTTATTTGCAGTGGTCCCTGGGTGGTTTATCTTTATTTACAGTGGTCTCTGGGTGATTTATCTTTATTTACAGTGGTCCCTGGGTGGTTTATCTTTATTTACAGTGGTCCCTGGGTGGTTTATCTTTATTTACAGTGGTCCCCGGGTGGTTTATCTTTATTTACAGTGGTCCTTGGGTGGTTTATCTTTATTTACAGTGGTCCCTGGGTGGTTTATCTTTATTTGCAGTGGTCCCCGGGTTGTTTATCTTTATTTACAGAGGTCCCTGGGTGGTTTATCTTTATTTACAGTGGACCCTGGGTGGTTTATCTTTATTTACAGTGGTCCCTGGGTGGTTTATCTTCATTTACAGTGGTCCCTGGGTGGTTTATCTTTATTTACAGTGGTCCCCGGGTGGTTTATCTTTATTTACAGAAGTCCCTGGGTGGTTTATCTTTATTTACAGTGGTCCCTGGGTGGTTTATCTTCATTTACAGTGGTCCCTGGGTGGTTTATCTTCATTTACAGTGGTCCGTGGGTGGTTTATCTTTATTTACAGTGGTCCCTGGGTGGTTTATCTTTATTTACAGTGGTCTCTGGGTGGTTTATCTTTATTTACAGTGGTCCCTGTGTGGTTTTTCTTTATTTACAGTGGTCCACGTGTGGTTTATCTTTATTTACAGTGGTCCCTGGGTGGTTTATCTTTATTTAAAGTGGTCCCTGGGTGGTTTATCTTTATTTACAGTGGTCTCTGGGTGGTTTAGCTTTATTTACAGTGGTCCCTGGGTGCTTTATCTTTATTTACACTGGTCCCCGGATGGTTCATCTTTATTTACAGTGGTCCCTGAGTGCTTTATCTTTATTTACACTGGTCCCCGGATGGTTCATCTTTATTTACAGTGGTCCCCGGATGGTTCATCTTTATTTACAGTGGTCCCCGGATGGTTCATCTTTATTTACAGTGGTCCCTGGGTGGTTTATCTTTATTTACAGTGGTCTTTGGGTGTTTTATCTTTATTTACAGTGGTCCCCGGGTGGTTTATCTTTATTTACAGTGGTCCCCGGGTGGTTTATCTTGATTTACAGTGGTCTCTGGGTGGTTTATCTTTATTTACAGTGGTCCCCGGGTGGATTATCTTTATTTACAGTGGTCCCTGGGTGGTTTATCTTTATTTACAGTGGTCCCCGGGTGGATTATCTTTATTTACAGAGGTCCCTGGGTGGTTTATCTTGATTTACAGTGATCCCCGCGTGGTTTATCTTTATTTACAGTGGTCTCTGGGTAGTTTATCTTTATTTACAGTGGTCACTGGGTGGTTTATCTTTATTTACTGTGGTTCCCGGGTGGTTTATCTTTATTTACAGTGGTCCCTGGGTTGTTTATCTTTATTTACAGTGGTCCCTGGGTTGTTTATCTTTATTTACAGTGGTCTCTGGGTGGTTTATCTTTATTTACAGTGGTCCCTGGGAGGTTTATCTTTATTTACAGTAGTCCCTGGGAGGTTTATCTTTATTTACAGTAGTCCCTGGGTGGTTTATCTTTATTTACAGTGGTCCCTGGGTGGTTTATCTTTATTTACAGTGGTCCCTGGGTGGTTTATCTTTATTTACAGTGGTCCCCGGGTGGTTTATCTTTATTTACAGTGGTCCCCGGGTGGTTTATCTTTATTTCCAGTGGTCCCTGGGGGGTTTATCTTTATTTACAGTGGTCTTTGGGTGTTTTATCTTTATTTACAGTGATCCCCGTGTGGTTTATCTTTATTCACAGTGGTCCCCGGGTGGTTTATCTTTATTTACAGTGGTTCCCGGGTGGATTATCTTTATTTACAGTGGTCCCTGGGTGGTTTATCATTATTTACAGTGGTCTCTGGGTGTTTTATCTTTATTTACAGTGGTCGCTGGGTGTTTTATCTTTATTTACAGTGGTCTCTGGGTGGTTTATCTTTATTTACAGTGGTCCCCGGGAGGTTTATCTTTATTTACAGTGGTCCCCGGGTGGTTTTCTTTATTTACAGTGGTTCCCGGGTGGTTTATCTTTATTTACAGTTGTTCCCGGGTGGTTTATCTTTATTTACAGTGGTCCCTGGGTGGTTTATCTTTATTTACAGTGGTCTCTGGTGGTTTATCATTATTTACAGTGGTCCCTGGGTGGTTTATCTTTATTTACAGTGGTCCCTGGGTGGTTTACCTTTATTTACAATGGTCCCTGGGTGGTTTATATTTATTTACAGTGGTCCCTGGGTGGTTTATCTTTATTTACAGTGGTCACTGGGTGGTTTATCTTTATTTACAGTGGTCCCTGGGTGGTTTATCTTTATTTACAGTGGTCTCTGGGTGATTTATCTTTATTGACAGTGGTCCCTGGGTGGTTTATCTTTATTTACAGTGGTCTCTGGGTGGTTTATCTTTATTTACAGTGGTCCCTGGGTGGTTTATCTTTATTTACAGTGGTCCCCGGGTGGTTTATCTTTATTTACAGAGGTCCCTGGGTGGTTTATCTTTATTTACAGTGGTCCCTGGGTGGTTTATCTTTATTTACAGTGGTCCCCGTGTGGTTTATCTTTATTTACATAAGTCCCTGGGTGGTTTATCTTTATTTACAGTGGTCCCTGGGTGGTTTATCTTTATTTACATTGGTCTCTGGGTGGTTTAGCTTTATTTATAGTGGTCCCTGGGTGCTTTATCTTTATTTACACTGGTCCCCGGATGGTTCATCTTTATTTACAGTGGTCCCTGGGTGCTTTATCTTTATTTACACTGGTCCCCGGATGGTTCATCTTTATTTACAGTGGTCCCCGGATGGTTCATCTTTATTTACAGTGGTCCCCGGATGGTTCATCTTTATTTACAGTGGTCCCTGGGTGGTTTATCTTCATTTACAGTGGTCCCCGGGTGGTTTATCTTTATTTACAGTGGACCCCGGGTGGATTATCTTTATTTACAGTGGTCCCTGGGTGGTTTATCTTTATTTACAGTGGTCGCTGGGTGGTTTATCTTTATTTACTGTGGTTCCCGGGTGGTTTATCTTTATTTACAGTGGTCCCTGGGTTGTTTATCTTTATTTACAGTGGTCCCTGGGTGGTTTATCTTTATTTACTGTGGTCTCTGGGTGGTTTATCTTTATTTACAGTGGTCCCTGGGAGGTTTATCTTTATTTACAGTCGTCCCTGGGTGGTTTATCTTTATTTACAGTGGTCCCTGGGTGGTTTATCTTTATTTACTGTGGTTCCCGGGTGGTTCATCTTTATTTACAGTGGTCCCTGGGTTGTTTATCTTTATTTACAGTGGTCCCTGGGTGGTTTATCTTTATTTACAGTGGTCTCTGGGTGGTTTATCTTTATTTACAGTGGTCTCTGGGTGGTTTATCTTTATTTACAGCGGTCCCTGGGTGGTTTATCTTTATTTACAGTGGTCTCTGTGTGGTTTATCTTTATTTACAGTGGTCTCTGGGTTGTTTATCTTTATTTACAGTGGTTCCCGGGTGTTTTATCTTTATTTACAGTGGTCCCTAGGCGGTTTATCTTTTTTACAGTGGTTCCCGGGTGGTTTATCTTTATTTACAGTGGTCCATGGGTGGTTTGTCTTTATTTACAGTGGTCCCTGGGTGGTTTATGTTTATTTACAGTGGTCCCTGGGCGGTTTATCTTTATTTACAGTGGTCCCTGGGTGGTTTATCTTTATTTACAGTGGTCCCTGGGCGGTTTATCTTTATTTACAGTGGTCCCTGGGTGGTTTATCTTTATTTACAGTGGTCCCTGGGTGGTTTATCTTTATTTACAGTGGTCCCTGGGTGGTTTATCTTTATTTACAGTGGTCCCTGGGTGGTTTATCTTTATTTACAGTGGTCTCTGGGTTATTTATCTTTATTTACAGTGGTTCCCGGGTGGTTTATCTTTATTTACAGTGATCTCTGGGTGGTTTATCTTTATTTACAGTGGTCCCTGGGTGGTTTATCTTTATTTACAGTGGTCTCTGGGTGGTTTATCTTTATTTACAGTGGTCCCCGAGTGGTTTAACTTTATTTACAGTGGTCCCTGGGTCGTTTATCTTTATTTACAGTGGTCCCTGGGTGGTTTATCTTTATTTACAGTGGTCCCTGGGTGGTTTATCTTTATTTACAGTGGTCCCTGGGTCGTTTATCTTTATTTACAGTGGTCCCTGGGTGGTTTATCTTTATTTACAGTGGTCCCCGGGTGGTTTATCTTTATTTACAGTGGTCCCTGGGTGGTTTATCTTTATTTCCAGTGGTCTCTGGGTGGTTTATCTTTATTTACAGTGGTCCCTGGGTGGTTTATCTTTATTTACAGTGGGCTCTGGGTGGTTTATCTTTATTTACAGTGGTTCCCAGGTGGTTTATCTTTATTTACAGTGGTTCCCGGGTGGTTTATCTTTATTTACAGTGGTCCATGGGTGGTTTATCTTTATTTACAGTGGTCCCTGGGTGGTTTATCTTTATTTACAGTGGTCCCTGGGTCGTTTATCTTTATTTACAGTGGTCCCTGGGTGGTTTATCTTTATTTACAGTGGTCCCCGGGTGGTTTATCTTTATTTACAGTGGTCCCTGGGTGGTTTATCTTTATTTCCAGTGGTCTCTGGGTGGTTTATCTTTATTTACAGTGGTCCCTGGGTGGTTTATCTTTATTTACAGTGGTCTCTGGGTGGTTTATCTTTATTTACAGTGGTTCCCAGGTGGTTTATCTTTATTTGCAGTGGGCCCCGGGTGGTTTATCTTTATTTACAGTGGTCCCTGGGTGGTTTATCTTTATTTACAATCGTTCCCGGGTGGTTTATCTTTATTTGCAGTGGTCCCCGGTGGTTTATCTTTATTTACAGTGGTCTCTGGGTGGTTTATCTTTATTTACAGTGGTCCCGGGTGGTTTATCTTTATTTACAGTGGTCCCTGGGTGGTTTATCTATATTTACAGTGGTCCCTGGGTGGTTTATCTTTATTTACAATGGTTCCCGGGTGGTTTATCTTTATTTACAGTGGTCCCCGGGTGGTTTATCTTTATTTACAGTGGTTCCCGGGTGGTTTATCTTTATTTACAGTTGTCCCTGGGTGGTTTGTCTTTATTTACAGTGGTCCCTGGGTGGTTTATCTTTATTTACAGTGGTCCCTGGGTGGTTTATCTTTATTTACAGTGGTTCCCGGGTGGTTTATCTTTATTTACAGTGGTTCCCGGGTGGTTTATCTTTATTTGCAGTGGTCCCCGGGGGTTTATCTTTATTTAAAGTGGTCCCTGGGTGGTTTATCTTTATTTACAGTGGTCCCTGGGTGGTTTATCTTTATTTACAGTGATCCCTGGGTGGTTTATCTTTATTTACAGTGGTCCCTGGGTGGTTTATCTTTATTTACAGTGGTCCCTGGGTGGTTTATCGTTATTTACAGTGGTCTCTGGGTGGTTTATCTTTATTTACAGACGACCCTGGGTGGTTTATCTTTATTTACAGTGGTCCCTGGGTGGTTTATCTTTATTTACACTGGTCTCTTGGTGGTTTATCTTTATTTACAGTGGTCTCTGGGTGGTTTATCTTTATTTACAGTGGTCCCTGGGTGGTTTATCTTTATTTACAGTGGTTCCCGGGTGGTTTATCTTTATTTACAGTGGTTCCCGGGTGGTTGATCTTTATTTGCAGTGGTCCCTGGGTGGTTTATCTTTATTTACAGTGTTCCCTGGGTCGTTTATCTTTATTTACAGTGGTCCCTGGGTGGTTTATCTTTATTTACAGTGGTCTCTGGGTGGTTTATCTTTATTTACAGTGGTTCCCGGGTGGTTTATCTTTATTTGCAGTGGTCCCCAAGTGGTTTATCTTTATTTACAGTGTTCCCTGGGTGGTTTATCTTTATTTACAGTGGTCCCCGGGTGGTTTATCTTTATTTACAGTGATCCCTGGGTGGTTTATCTTTATTTACAGTGGTCCCTGGGTGGTTTATCTTTATTTACAGTGGTCCCTGGGTGGTGTATCTTTATTTACAGTGGTTCCCGGTTGGTTTATCTTTATTTACAGTGGTCCCTGGGTGGTGTATCTTTATTTACAGTGGTCCCTGGGTGGTTTATCTTTATTTACAATCGTTCCCGGGTGGTTTATCTTTATTTGCAGTGGTCCCCGGGTGGTTTATCTTTATTTACAGTGGTCCCTGGGTGGTTTATCTTTATTTACAATGGTTCCCGGGTGGTTTATCTTTATTTACAGTGGTCCCCGGGTGGTTTATCTTTATTTACTGTGGTCTTTGGGTGTTTTATCTTTATTTACAGTGGTCCCCGTGTGGTTTATCTTTATTTACAGTGGTCCCCGGGTGGTTTATCTGTATTTACAGTGGTCTCTGTGTGGTTTATCTTTATTTACAGTGGTCTCTGGGTTGTTTATCTTTATTTACAGTGGTTCCCGGGTGTTTTATCTTCATTTACAGTGGTCCCTGGGCGGTTCATCTTTATTTACAGTGGTCCCTGGGTGGTTTATCTTTATTTACAGTGGTTACCGGGTGGTTTATCTTTATTTGCAGTGGTCCCTGGGCGGTTTATCTTTATTTACAGTGGTCCCCGGGTGGTTTATCATTATTTACAGTGGTCCCTGGGTGGTTTATCTTTATTTACAGTGGTCCCTGGGTGGTTTATCTTTATTTACAGTGGTCCCTGGGTGGTTTATCATTATTTACAGTGGTCCCTGGGTGGTTTATCTTTATTTACAGTGGTCCCCGGGTGGTTTATGTTTATTTACAGTGGTCCCTGGGTCGTTTATCTTTATTTACCGTGGTCCCTGGGTGGTTTATCTTTATTTACAGTGGTCCCCGGGTGGTTTATCTTTATTTACAGTGGTCCCCGGGTGGTTTATCTTTATTTACAGAGGTCCCCGGGTGGTTTATCTTTATTTACAGTGGTCACTGGGTGGTTTATCTTTATTTACAGTGGTCCCTGGGTGGTTTATCTTTATTTACAGTGGTCTCTGGGTGGTTTATCTTTATTTACAGTGGTCCCTGGGTGGTTTATCTTTATTTACAGTGGTCCGCGGGCGGTTTATCTTTATTTACAGTGGTCCCTGGGTGGTTTATCTTTATTTACAGTGATCCCTGGGTGGTTTATCTTTATTTACAGTGGTCCCTGGGTGGTTTATCTTTATTTACAGTGGTCCCTGGGCGGTTCATCTTTATTTACAGTGGTCCCCGGGTGGTTTATCTTTATTTACAGTGGTCCCTGGGTGGTTTATCTTTATTTACAGTGGTCCCCTGGTGGTTTATCTTTATTTACAGTGGTCCCTGGGTGGTTTATCTTTATTTACAGTGTTCCCTGGGTGGTTTATCTTTATTTACAGTGGTCCCTGGGTGGTTTATCTTTATTTGCAGTGGTCCCTGGGTGGTTTATCTGTATTTACAGTGGTCCCGGGGTGGTTTATCTTTATTTACAGTGGTCCCTGGGTCGTTTATCTTTATTTACAGAGGTCCCTGGGTGGTTTATCTTTATTTACACTGGTCCCTGGGTGGTTTATGTTTATTTACAGTGGTCCCTGGGTGGTTTATCTTTATTTACAGTGATCCCTGGGTGGTTTATCTTTATTTACAGTGGTCCCTGGGTGGTTTATCTTTATTTACAGTGGTCCCTGGGTGGTTTATCTTTATTTACAGTGATCCCTGGGTGGTTTATCTTTATTTACAGTGGTCCCTGGGTGGTTTATCTTTATTTACAGTGGTCTCTGGGTGGTTTATCTTTATTTGCAGTGGTTCCCGGGTGGTTTATCTTTATTTACAGTGGTTCCTGGGTGGTTTATCTTTATTTACAGTGGTCCCTGGGTGGTTTATCTTTATTTACAGTGGTCCCCGGGTGGTCTTTCTTTATTTACAGTGGTCCCCGGGTGGTTTATCTTTATTTACAGTGGTCCCTGGGTGGTTTATCTTTATTTACAGTAGTCCCCGGGTGGTTTATCTTTATTTACAGTGGTTCCCGGGTGGTTTATCTTTATTTACAGTGGTTCCCGGGTGGTTTATCTTTATTTGCAGTGGTCCCTGGGCGGTTTATCTTTATTTACAGTGGTCCCTGGGTCGATTATCTTTATTTACAGTGGTCCCTGGGTGGTTTATCTTTATTTACAGTGGTCCCTGGGTGGTTTATCTTTATTTACAGTGGTCTCTGGGTGGTTTATCTTTATTTACAGTGGTCCCTGGGTGGTTTATCTTTATTTACAATCGTTCCCGGGTGGTTTATCTTTATTTGCAGTGGTCCCCGGTTGGTTTATCTTTATTTACAGAGGTCCCTGGGTGGTTTATCTTTATTTGCAGTGGTCCCCGGGTGGTTTATCTTTATTTACTGTGGTCCCTGGGTGGTTTATCTTTATTTACAGTGGTCCCTGGGTGGTTTATCTTTATTTACAGTGGTCCCCGGGTGGTTTATCTTTATTTACAGTGGTCCCTGGGTGGTTTATCTTTTTTTACAGTGGTCCCTGGGTGGTTTATCTTTATTTACAGTGGTCCCTGGGCGGTTTATCTTTATTTACAGTGGTCCCCGGGTGGTTTATCTTTATTTACACTGGTCCCTGGGTGGTTTATCTTTATTTACAGTGGTCCCTGGGTAGTTTATCTTTATTTACAGTGGACCCTGGGTGGTTTATCTTTATTTACAGTGGTCCCTGGGTGGTTTATCTTTATTTACAGTGGTCCCTGGGTAGTTTATCTTTATTTACAGTGGACCCTGGGTGGTTTATCTTTATTTACAGTGGTCCCTGGGTGGTGTATCTTTATTTACAGTGGTCCCCGGGTGGTTTATCTTTATTTACAGTGGTTCCCGGGTGGTTTATCTTTATTTACAGTGGTCCCTGGGTGGTTTATCTTTATTTACAGTGGTCACTGGGTGGTTTATCTTTATTTACAGTGGTCCCTGAGTGGTTTATCTTTATTTACAGTGGTCTCTGGGTGGTTTTTCTTTATTTACAGTGGTCTCTGGGTGGTTTATCTTTATTTACAGTGGTCCCTGGGTGTTTTATCTTTATTTACAGTGGTCACTGGGTGGTTTATCTTTATTTACAGTGGTCCCTGGGTGGTTTATCTTTATTTACAGTGGTCCCTGGGTGGTTTATCTTTATTTACAGTGGTCACTGGGTGGTTTATCTTTATTTACAGTGGTCCCTGGGTGGTTTATCTTTATTTACACTGGTCCCTGGGTGGTTTATCTTTATTTACAGTTGTCTCTGGGTGGTTTATCTTTATTTACAGTGGTCCCTGGGTGGTTTATCTTTATTTACAGTGGTTCCCGGGTGGTTTATCTTTATTTACAGTGGTTCCCGGGTGGTTGATCTTTATTTGCAGTGGTCCCTGGGTGGTTTATCTTTATATCCAGTGGTCCCTGGGTGGTTTATCTTTATTTACAGTGGTCCCTGGGTGGTTTCTCTTTATTTACAGTGGTACCTGGGTGGTTTATCTTTATTTACAGTGGTCTCTGGGTGGTTTATCTTTATTTACAGTGGTCCCTGGGTGGTTTATCTTTATTTACAGTGGTCTCTGGGTGGTTTATCTTTATTTACAGTGGTTCCTGGGTGGTTTATCTTTATTTACAGTGGTCTCTGGGTGGTTTATCTTTATTTACAGTGGTCTCTGGGTGGTTTATCTTTATTTACAGTGGTTCCCGGGTGGTTTATCTTTATTTACAGTGGTTCCCGGGTGGTTTATCTTTATTTGCAGTGGTCCCCGGGTGGTTTATCTTTATTTGCAGTGGTCCCTGGGTGGGTTATCTTTATTTACAGTGGTCCCTGGGTAGTTTATCTTTATTTACAGTGGTCACTGGGTGGATTATCTTTATTTACAGTGGTCCCTGGGTGGTTTATCTTTATTTACAGTGGTCCCTGGGTGGTTTATCTTTATTTACAGTGGTCCCTGGGTGGTTTATCGTTATTTACAGTGGTCTCTGGGTGGTTTATCTTTATTTACAGTGGTCCCTGGGTAGTTTATCTTTATTTACAGTGGTCACTGGGTGGTTTATCTTTATTTACTGTGGTCCCTGAGTGGTTTATCTTTATTTACAGTGGTCCCTGGGTGGTTTATCTTTATTTACTGTGGTCCCCGGGTGGTTTATCTTTATTTACAGTGGTCCCTGGGTGGTTTATCTTTATTTACTGTGGTCCCTGGGTGGTTTATCTTTATTTACAGTGGACCCTGGGTGGTTTATCTTTATTTACAGTGGTCCCTGGGTGGTTTATCTTTATTTACAGTGGTCTCTGTGTGGTTTATCTTTATTTACCGAGGTCCCTGGGTGGTTTATCTTTATTTACAGTGGTCCCTGGGTGGTTTATCTTTATTTACAGTGGTGCCTGGGTGGTTTATCTTTATTTACAGTGGTCCCTGGGTGGTTTATCTTTATTTACAGTGGTCCCTGGGTGGTTTATCTTTATTTACAGTGGTCCCTGGGTGGTTTATCTTTATTTACAGTGGTCCCTGGGTGGTTTATCTTTATTTACAGTGGTCCCTGGGTGGTTTATCTTTATTTATAGTAGTCCCTGGGTGGTTTATCTTTATTTACAGTGGTTCCTGGGTGGTTTATCTTTATTTTCAGTGGTCCCTGGGTGGTTTACCTTTATTTACAGTGGTCCCTGGGTGGTTTATCATTATTTACAGTGGTCCCCGGGTGGTTTATCTTTATTTACAGTGGTCTCTGGGTGGATTATCTTTATTTACAGTGGTCTCTGGGTGGTTTATCTTTATTTACAGTGGTCCCTGGGTGGTTTATCTTTATTTACAGTGGTCCCTGGGTGGTTTATCTTTATTTATAGTGGTCCCTGGGTGGTTTATCTTTATTTACAGTGGTTCCTGGGTGGTTTATCTTTATTTACAGTGGTCCCTGGGTGGTTTACCTTTATTTACAGTGGTCCCTGGGTGGTTTATCTTTATTTACAGTGGTCCCTGGGTGGTTTATCTTTATTTACAGTGGTCCCTGGGAGGTTTATCTTTATTTACTGTGTTCCCCGGGTGGTTTACCTTTATTTACAGTGGTCTCTGGGTGGTTTACCTTTATTTACAGTGGTCCCTGGGTGGTTTATCTTTATTTACAGTGGTCTCTGAGTGGTTTATCTTTATTTACAGTGGTCCCTGGGTGGGTTCTCTTTATTTACAGTGGTCTCTGGGTGGTTTACCTTTATTTTCAGTGGTCCCTGGGTGGTTTATCTTTATTTACAGTGGTCCCTGGGAGGTTTATCTTTATTTACTGTGTTCCCCGGGTGGTTTATCTTTATTTACAGTGGTCTCTGGGTGGTTTATCTTTATTTACAGTGGTCCCTGGGTGGTTTATCTTTATTTACAGTGGTCCCTGGGTGGTTTATCTTTATTTACAGTGGTCCCTGGGTGGTTTATCTTTATTTACAGTGGTCCCCGGGTGGTTTATCTTTATTTACAGTGGTCTCTGGGTGGATTATCTTTATTTACAGTGGTCCCTGGGTGGTTTATCTTTATTTACAGTGGTCCCTGGGTGGTTTATCTTTATTTACAGTGGTCTCTGGGTGGTTTATCTTTATTTACAGTGGTCCCTGGGTGGTTTATCTTTATTTACAGTGGTCCCTGGGTGGTTTATCTTTATTTACAGTGGTCCCTGGGTGGTTTATCTTTATTTACAGCGGTCTCTGGATTGATTATCTTTATTTACAGTGGTCTCTGGGTGGTTTATCTTTATTTACAGTGGTCTCTGGGTGGTTTATCTTTATTTACAGTGGTCCCTGGGTGGTTTATCTTTATTTACAGTGGTCTCTGGGTGGTTTATCTTTATTTACAGTGGTCCCTGGGTGGTTTATCTTTATTTACAGTGGTTCCTGGGTGGTTTATCTTTATTTACAGTGGTCCCAGAGTGGTTTATCTTTATTTACAGTGGTTCCTGGGTGGTTTATCTTTATTTACAGTGGTCCCTGGGTGGTTTATCTTTATTTACAGTGGTCCCTGGGTCGTTTATCTTTATTTACAGTGGTCCCTGGGTGGTTTATCTTCATTTACAGTGGTCTCTGGGTGGTTTATCTTTATTGACAGTGGTCCCTGGGTGATTTATCTTTATTTGCAGTGGTCCCCGGGTGGTTTATCTTTATTTACAGTGGTCCCTGGGTGGTTTATCTTTATTTACAGTGGTCCCTGGGTGGTTTATCTTTATTTACAGTGGTCCCTGGGTGGTTTATCTTTATTTACAGTGGTCCCTGGGTGGTTTATCTTTATTTATAGTTGTCCCTGGGTGGTTTATCTTTATTTACAGTGCTTCCTGGGTGGTTTATCTTTATTTACAGTGGTCCCTGGGTGGTTTACCTTTATTTACAAACAAAAAGAACAAAGAACAAAGAAATGTACAGCACAGGAACAGGCCCTTCGGCCCTCCAAGCCCGCGCCGACCATACTGCCCGACTAAACTACAATCTTCTACACTTCCTGGGTCCGTATCCTTCTATTCCCATCCTATTCATATATTTGTCAAGATGCCCCTTAAATGTCCCTATCGTCCCTGCTTCCACTACCTCCTCCGGTAGCGAGTTCCAGGCACCCACTACCCTCTGCGTAAAAAACTTGCCTCGTACATCTACTCTAAACCTTGCCCCTCTCACCTTAAACCTATGCCCCCTAGTAATTGACCCCTCTACCCTGGGGAAAAGCCTCTGACTATCCACTCTGTCTATGCCCCTCATAATTTTGTAGACCTCTATCAGGTCGCCCCTCAACCTCCTTCGTTCCAGAGAGAACAAACCGAGTTTATTCAATCGCTCCTCATAGCTTATGCCCTCCATACCAGGCAACATTCTGGTAAATCTCTTCTGCACCCTCTGTAAAGCCTCCACATCCTTCTGGTAGTGTGGCGACCAGAATTGAACACTATACTCCAAGTGTGGCCTAACTAAGGTTCTATACAGCTGCAACATGACTTGCCAATTCTTATACTCAATGCCCCGTCCAATGAAGGCAAGCATGCCGTATGCCTTCTTGACTACCTTCTCCACCTGTGTTGCCCCTTTCAATGACCTGTCGACCTGTACTCCTAGATCTCTTTGACTTTCAATACTCTTGAGGGTTCTACCATTCACTGTATATTCCCTACCTGCATTAGCCCTTCCAAAATGCATTACCTCACATTTGTCCGGATTAAACTCCATCTGCCATCTCTCCGCCCAAGTCTCCAGACAACCTAAATCCTGCTGTATCCTCAGACAGTCCTCATCGCTATCCGCAATTCCACCAACCTTTGTGTCGTCTGCAAACTTACTAATCAGACCAGTTACATTTTCCTCCAAATCATTTATATATACTACAAACAGCAAAGGTCCCAGCACTGATCCCTGTGGAACACCACTGGTCACAGCCCTCCAATTAGAAAAGCATCCCTCCATTGCTACCCTCTGCCTTCTATGGCCTAGCCAGTTCTGAATCCACCTTGCCAGCTCACCCCTGATCCCGTGTGACTTCACCTTTTGTACTAGTCTACCATGAGGGTAGACTAGACCATTTACAGTGGTCCCTGGGTGGTTTATCTTTATTTACAGTGGTCCCCGGGTGGTTTATCTTTATTTACAGTGGTCTCTGGGTGGATTATCTTTATTTACAGTGGTCTCTGGGTGGTTTATCTTTATTTACAGTGGTCCCTGGGTGGTTTATCTTTATTTACAGTGGTCCCTGGGTGGTTTACCTTTATTTATAGTGGTCCCTGGGTGGTTTATCTTTATTTACAGTGGTTCCTGGGTGGTTTATCTTTATTTACAGTGGTCCCTGGGTGGTTTACCTTTATTTACAGTGGTCCCTGGGTGGTTTATCTTTATTTACAGTGGTCCCTGGGTGGTTTATCTTTATTTACAGTGGTCCCTGGGAGGTTTATCTTTATTTACAGTGGTCCCCGGGTGGTTTATCTTTATTTACAGTGGTCCCTGGGAGGTTTATCTTTATTTACTGTGTTCCCCGGGTGGTTTATCTTTATTTACAGTGGTCTCTGGATGGTTTATCTTTATTTACAGTGGTCCCTGGGTGGTTTATCTTTATTTACAGTGGTCTCTGAGTGGTTTATCTTTATTTACAGTGGTCCCTGGGTGGGTTCTCTTTATTTACAGTGGTCTCTGGGTGGTTTATCTTTATTTTCAGTGGTCCCTGGGTGGTTTATCTTTATTTACAGTGGTCCCTGGGAGGTTTATCTTTATTTACTGTGTTCCCCGGGTGGTTTATCTTTATTTACAGTGGTCCCTGGGTGGTTTATCTTTATTTACAGTGGTCCCTGGGTGGTTTATCTTTATTTACAGTGGTCCCTGGGTGGTTTATCTTTATTTACAGTGGTCCCCGGGTGGTTTATCTTTATTTACAGTGGTCTCTGGGTGGATTATCTTTATTTACAGTGGTCCCCGGGTGGTTTATCTTTATTTACAGTGGTCTCTGGGTGGTTTACCTTTATTTTCAGTGGTCTCTGGGTGGTTTATCTTTATTTACAGTGGTCCCTGGGTGGTTTATCTTTATTTACAGTGGTCCCTGGGTGGTTTATCTTTATTTACAGTGGTCCCTGGGTGGTTTATCTTTATTTACAGTGGTCCCCGGGTGGTTTATCTTTATTTACAGTGGTCTCTGGGTGGATTATCTTTATTTACAGTGGTCCCTGGGTGGTTTATCTTTATTTACAGTGGTCCCTGGGTGGTTTATCTTTATTTACAGTGGTCTCTGGGTGGTTTATCTTTATTTACAGTGGTCCCTGGGTGGTTTATCTTTATTTACAGTGGTCCCAGGGTGGTTTATCTTTATTTACAGTGGTCCCTGGGTGGTTTATCTTTATTTACAGCGGTCTCTGGATTGTTTATCTTTATTTACAGTGGTCTCTGGGTGGTTTATCTTTATTTACAGTGGTCTCTGGGTGGTTTATCTTTATTTACAGTGGTCCCTGGGTGGTTTATCTTTATTTACAGTGGTCTCTGGGTGGTTTATCTTTATTTACAGTGGTCCCTGGGTGGTTTATCTTTATTTACAGTTGTCCCTGGGTGGTTTATCTTTATTTACAGTGTTCCCTGGGTGGTTTATCTTTATTTACACTGGTCTCTGGGTGGTTTATCTTTATTTACAGTGGTCCCTGGGTGGTTTATCTTTATTTACAGTTGTCCCTGCGTGGTTTATCTTTATTTACAGTGGTCTCTGGGTGGTTTATCTTTATTTACAGTTGTCCCTGGGTGGTTTATCTATATTTACAGTGGTCCCTGGGTGGTTTATCTTTATTTACAGTGGTTCCTGGGTGGCTTTTCTTTATTTACAGTGGTCCCTGGGTGGTTTACCTTTATTTACAGTGGTCCCTGGGTGGTTTATCTTTATTTACAGTGGTCCCTGGGAAGTATATCATTATACTGTATCATTTAGTGTGCAGCACGGTAGCATTGTGGATAGCACAATTGTTTTACAGCTCCAGGGTCCCAGGTTCGATTCCGGCTTGGGTCACTGTCTGTGCGGAGTCTGCACATCCTCCCAGTGTGTGCGTGGGTTTCCTCCGGGTGCTCCGGGTTTTTCCCACAGCCCAAAGATGTGCAGTTTACGTAAATTGGCCATGATAAGCAAAATGGTGAGTCGCAAAAAGTTGGTCTGCAGGTGCAACAGGTGATTGAGAGGGATGGAGTTCAAGACTAGTGAGTTTATGCTGCAATTGTATAAGGTGTTGGCGAGGCCGCATCAGGAGTATTGTGTTCAGTTGTGGTCTCCTTACCTGAGAAAGGACATATTGGCACTGGAGGGAGTGCAGAGGAGATTCACGAGGTTGATCCCAGAGTTGAGGGGATTAGATTATGACGAGAAGTTGAGTAGACTGGGATTGTACTCATTGGAGTTTAGAAGGATGCGGGGGGATCTTATTGAAACATATAAAATTATGAAGGGAATAGATAGGATAGATGCGGGCAGGTTGTTTCCCCTGGTCGGGGAAAGCAGAACTAGGGGGCATAGCCTCAAAATAAGGGGAAGTAGATTTAGGACGGAGTGTAGGAGGAACGTCTTCACCCAAAGGGTTGTGAATCTCTGGAACTCCTTGCCCAGTGAAGCAGTTGAGGCTCCTTCTTTAAACGTTTTTAAGAAAAAGATAGATGCCTTTCTAACGAATAAAGGGATTCGGGGATATGGTGTATGGGCCGGAGAGTGGAGCTGAGTCCACAAAGATCAGCCATGATCTCATTAAATGGCGGAGCAGGCTCGAGGGGCCAGATGGCCTACTCCTGCTCCTAGTTCTTATGTTCTTATGATAAATTGCCCTTAGTGTACAAAATTGCCTTTAGTGTTGGGTGTGGTTACTCGCTTATGGGGATAGGGTGGAGGTGTGGACTTGGATAGGGTGCTCTTTCCAAGAGCCGAATACTCTACCCAGGGACCACAGTAAATCATAGATCATAGAATTTGCAGTAAATTCTATGATCTATGATTTACTGTGGTCCCTGGGTAGAGTATTATTATTTACTGTGTTCCCTGGGTGGTATATCATTATTTTCAGTGGTCCCTGGGTAGTATATCATAGTTTGTCATAGAATTTACAGTGCAGAAGGAGGCCATTCGGCCCATCGAGTCTTCACCGGCACTTGGAAAGAGCACCCTACCCAACCCTACTCAACACCTCCACCCCATCCCCATAACCCAGTAACCCCACCCAACACTATCATTATTTACAGTAGGCCCTGCTTAGTATATCAATACTTACAGTGGTTCATGGTTAGTATATCATTATTTACAGTGGTCCCTGGGTAGAATATCATTATTTACAGTGGTCACTGGGTAGAATATCATTATTTACAGTGGTCCCTGATAGTATATCATTATTTACAGTGAGTCCTGGGTAGTATATCACTATCTGGTATATCTGTATCTACAGAGGTCACTGGGCAGTAAATTACTATTTACAGTGACCCCTGTGTTGTACATCATTATTTACAGTGGTCCCTGGGTGGTTTATCTTTATTTACAGTGGTCTCTGGGTGGTTTATCTTTATTTACAGTGGTCCCCGGGTGGTTTATCTTTATTTACAGTGGTCCCCAGGTGGTTTATCTTTATTTACAGTGGTCCCCGGGTGGTTTATCTTTATTTACAGTGGTCCCCGGGTGGTTTATCTTTATTTACAGTGGTCCCCAGGTGGTTTATCTTTATTTACAGTGGTCCCCGGGTGGTTTATCTTTATTTACAGTGGTCCCCGGGTGGTTTATCTTTATTTACAGTGGTCCCCGGGTGGTTTATCTTTATTTACAGTGGTCCCTGGGTGGTTTATCTTTATTTACAGTGGTCCCCGGGTGGTTTATCTTTATTTACAGTGGTCCCTGGGTGATTTATCTTTATTTACAGTGGTCCCTGGGTTGTTTATCTTTATTTACAGTGGTCCCTGGGTGATTTATCTTTATATACAGTGGTCCCTGGGTGGTTTATATTTATTTACAGTGGTCCCTGGGTTGTTTATCTTTATTTACAGTGGTCCCTGGGTGGTTTATCTTTATTTACAGTGGTCCCCGGGTGGTTTATCTTTATTTACAGTGGTTCCTGGGTGGTTTATCTTTATTTACAGTGGTCCCTGGGTGGTTTAGCTTTATTTACAGTGGTCCCTGGGTGGTTTATCTTTATTTCCAGTGGTCCCCGGGTGGTTTATCTTTATTTACAGTGGTCCCTGGGTGGTTTATCCTTATTTACAGTGGTCCCTGGGTGGTTTATCTTTATTTACACTGGTCCCTGGGTGGTTTATCTTTATTTACAGTGGTCACTGGGAGGATTATCTTTATTTACAGTGGTCCCCGGGTGCTTTATCTCTATTTACAGTGGACCCCGGGTGGTTTATCTTTATTTACAGTCGTCCCTGGGTGTTTTATCTTTATTTACAGTGGACCCTGGGTGGTTTATCTTTATTTACAGTGGTCCCTGGGTGGTTTATCTTTATTTACAGTGGTCCCTGGGTGGTTTATCTTTATTTACAGTGGTCCCCGGGTGGTTTATCTTTATTTACAGTGGTCTCTGGGTGGTTTATCTTTATTTACAGTGGTCCCTGTGTGGTTTATCTTTATTTACAGTGGTCTCTGGGTGGTTTATCTTTATTTACAGTGGTCTCTGGGTGGTTTATCTTTATTTACAGTGGTCCCTGGGTGGTTTATCTTTATTTACAGTGGTTCCCGGGTGGTTTATCTTTATTTACAGTGGTTCCCGGGTGGTTTATATATATTTACAGTGGTCCCTGGGTGGTTTATCTTTATTTTTTATTTACAGTGGTCCCTGGGTGGTTTATCTTTATTTACAGTGGTCCCTGGGTGGTTTATCTTTATTTACAGTGGTCCCTGTGTGGTTTATCTTTATTTACAGTGGTCCCTGGGTGGTTTATCTTTATTTACAGTGGTCTCTGGGTGGTTTATATTTATTTACAGTGGTTCACTGGGTGGTTTATCTTTATTTACAGTGGTCCCTGGGTGGTTTATCTTTATTTACAGTGGTCTCTGGGTGGTTTGTCATTTTTTACAGTGGTCCCTGGGTGGTTTATCTTTATTTACAGTGGTCCCCGGGTGGTTTATCTTTATTTACAGTGATCACCGGGCGGTTTATCTTTATTTACAGTGGTCCCCGGGTGGTTTATCTTTATTTACAGTTGTCACTGGGTGGTTTATCTTTATTTACAGAGTTCCCTGGGTGGTTTATCTTTATTTACAGTGGTCTCTGGGTGGTTTATCTTTATTTACAGTGGTCCCTGGGTGGATTATCGTTTTTTACAGTGGTCCCCGGGTGGTTTATCTTTATTTACAGTGGTCCCTGGGTGGTGTATCTTTATTTACAGTGGTCCCTGGGTAGTTTATCTTTATTTACAGTGGTCTCCGGGTGGTTTATCTTTATTTACAGTGGTCCCTGGGTGGTTTATCTTTATTTACAGTGGTCCCCGGGTGGTTTATCTTTATTTACAGTGGTCCCTGGGTGGTTTATATTTATTAACAGTGGTTCCCTGGGTGGTTTATCTTTATTTACAGTGGTCCCTGGGTGGTTTATCTTTATTTACAGTGGTTTCTGGGTGGTGTATCTTTATTTACAGTGGTCCCTGGGTGGTTTATCGTTATTTACAGTGGTCCCTGAGTGGTTTATCTTTATTTACAGTGGTCTCTGGGAGGTTTATCTATATTTACAGTGGTCCCCGGGTGGTTTATCTTTATTTACGGTGGTCCCTGTGTGGTTTATCTTTATTTACAGTGGTCCCTGGGTGGTTTATCTTTATTTACAGTGGTCCCTGGGTAGTTTATCTTTATTTACAGTGGTCCCTGGGTGGTTTATCTTTATTTACAGTGGTATCTGGGTGGTTTATATTTATTTACAGTGGTTCCCTGGGTGGTTTATCTTTATTTACAGTGGTCCCTGGGTGGTTTATCTTTATTTACAGTGGTCTCTGGGTGGTTTATCTTTATTTACAGTGGTCCCTGGGTAGTTTATCTTTATATACAGTGGTCCCTGGGTGGTTTATCTTTATTTACAGTGGTCTCTGGGTGGTTTATATTTATTTACAGTGGTCCCTGGGTGGTTTATCTTTATTTACAGTGGTCCCTGGGTGGTTTATCTTTATTTACAGTGGTCTCTGGGTGGTTTATCGTTTTTTACAGTTGTACCTGGGTGGTTTATCTTTATTTACAGTGGTCCCGGGGTGGTTTATCTTTATTTACAGTGGTCTCTGGGTAGTTTATCTTTATTTACAGTGGTCCCTGGGTGGTTTATCTTTATTTACAGTGGTCCCTGGGTGGTTTATCTTTATTTACAGTGGTCCCCGGGTGGTTTATCTTTATTTACAGTGGTCCCTGGGTGGTTTATCTTTATTTACAGTGGTCCCTGGGTGGTTTATCTTTATTTACAGTGGTCTCTGGGTAGTTTATCTTTATTTACAGTAGTTCCTGGGTGGTTTATCTTTATTTACAGTGGTCTCTGGGTGGTTTATCTTTATTTACAGTGGTCCCGGGGTGGTTTATCTTTATTTACAGTGGTCTCTGGGTAGTTTATCTTTATTTACAGTGGTCCCTGGGTGGTTTATCTTTATTTACAGTGGTCCCTGGGTGGTTTATCTTTATTTACAGTGGTCCCCGGGTGGTTTATCTTTATTTACAGTGGTCCCTGGGTGGTTTATCTTTATTTACAGTGGTCCCTGGGTGGTTTATCTTTATTTACAGTGGTCTCTGGGTAGTTTATCTTTATTTACAGTAGTTCCTGGGTGGTTTATCTTTATTTACAGTGGTCTCTGGGTGGTTTATCTTTATTTACAGTGGTCTCTGGGTGGTTTATCTTTATTTACAGTGGTCCCTGGGTGGTTTATCTTTATTTACAGTGGTCCCCGGGAGGTTTATCTTTATTTACAGTGGTCTCTGGATGGTTTATCTTTATTTACAGTTGTCTCTGGGTGGTTTATCTTTATTTACAGTGGTCCCTGGGTGGTTTATCTTTATTTACCGTGGTCCCCGGGTGGTTTTTCTTTATTTACACTGGTCCCTGGGTGGTTTATCTTTATTTACAGTGGTTCCCTGGGTGGTTTATCTTTATTTACAGTGGTCCCTGGGTGGTTTATCTTTATTTACAGTGGTCCGTGGGTGGTTTATCTTTATTTACAGTGGTTCCTGGGTGGTTTATCTTTATTTACAGTGGTCCCTGGGTGGTTTATCTTTATTTACAGTGGTCCCTGGGTGGTTTATCTTTATTTACAGTGGTCCCCGGGTGGTTTATCTTTATTTACAGTGGTCCCTGGGTGGTTTATCTTTATTTACAGTGGTCCGTTGGTGGTTTATCTTTATTTACAGTGGTCCCTGGGTGGCTTATCTTTATTTACAGTGGTCCCTGGGTGGTTTATCTTTATTTACAGTGGTCCCTGGGTGGTTTATCTTTATTTACAGTGGTCCCTGTGTGGTTTATCTTTATTTACAGTGGTCCCCGGGTGGTTTATCTTTATTTGCAATGGTCTCTGGGTGGTTTCTCTTTATTTACAGTGGTCTCTGGGTGGTTTATCTTTATTTACAGTGGTCCCTGGGAAATATATAATTATACTGTATCATTTAGTGGGCAGCACGGTATATTATTATATCATTTAGCACCACTATATCATTAAGTGTGCAGCACGGTAGCATTGTGGATAGCACAATTGTTTTACAGCTCCAGGGTCCCAGGTTCGATTCCGGCTGGGGTCACTGTCTGTGCGGAGTCTGCACATCCTCCCAGTGTGTGCGTGAGTTTGCTCCGGGTGCTCCGGGTTTTTCCCACAGCCCAAAGATGTGCAGTTTACGTAAATTGGCCATGATAAGCAAAATGGTGAGTAGCAAAAAGTTGGACTGCAGGTGCAACAGGTGATTGAGAGGGATGGAGTTCAAGACTAGTGAGTTTATGCTGCAATTGTATAAGGTGTTGGCGAGGCCGCATCAGGAGTATTGTGTTCAGTTGTGGTCTCCTTACCTGAGAAAGGACATATTGGCACTGGAGGGAGTGCAGAGGAGATTCACGAGGTTGATCCCAGAGTTGAGGGGTTTAGATTATGACGAGAAGTTGAGTAGACTGGGATTGTACTCATTGGAGTTTAGAAGGATGCGGGGGGGATCTTATTGAAACATATAAAATTATGAAGGGAATAGATAGGATAGATGCGGGCAGGTTGTTTCCCCTGGTCGGGGAAAGCAGAACTAGGGGGCATAGCCTCAAAATAAGGGGAAGTAGATTTAGGACGGAGTGTAGGGGGAACTTCTTCACCTAAAGGGTTGTGAATCTCTGGAACTCCTTGCCCAGTGAAGCAGTTGAGGCTCCTTCTTTAAACGTTTTTAAGAAAAAGATAGATGCCTTTCTAACGAATAAAGGGATTCGGGGATATGGTGTATGGGCCGGAGAGTGGAGCTGAGTCCACAAAGATCAGCCATGATCTCATTAAATGGCGGAGCAGGCTCGAGGGGCCAGATGGCCGACTCCTGCTCCTAGTTCTTATGTTCTTATGATAAATTGCCCTTAGTGTACAAAATTGCCTTTAGTGTTGGGTGTGGTTACTCGCTTATGGGGATAGGGTGGAGGTGTGGACTTGGATAGGGTGCTCTTTCCAAGAGCCGAATACTCTACCCAGGGACCACAGTAAATCATAGATCATAGAATTTACAGTAAATTCTATGATCTATGATTTACTGTGGTCCCTGGGTAGAGTATTATTATTTACAGTGTTCCCTGGGTGGTATATCATTATTTTCAGTGGTCCCTGGGTTGTATATCATAGTTTGTCATAGAATTTACAGTGCAGAAGGAGGCCATTCGGCCCATCGAGTCTTCACCGGCTCTTGGAAAGAGCACCCTACCCAACCCTACTCAACACCTCTACCCCATCCCCATAACCCAGTAACCCCACCCAACACTATCATTATTTACAGTAGGCCCTGCTTAGTATATCAATACTTACAGTGGTCCATGGGTAGTATATCATTATTTACAGTGGTCCCTGATAGTATATCATTATTTGCAGTGAATCCTGGGTAGTATATCACTATCTGGTATATCTTTATCTACAGAGGTCACTGGGTAGTAAATTACTATTTACAGTGACCCCTGTGTTGTACATCATTATTTACAGTGGCCCCTGGGTAATATATCATAATTTATAGCGGCCCCTGGGTAGTATGTCATTATTTACAGTAATCCCTGATCAGGATATCACTATTTACAGTAGTCGCTGATAGCATATCATTATTTACAGTGGTCCCTGGGTAATATGTCATGATTTACAGTTGTCTCTGATTAGAATATCATTATTTCCAGTGGTCCCTGGCTGGTCTGTCATTATTTACAGTGGGCCCTGTGCAGTATATCTTATTTACAGTGGTTCCTGGGTAGTTAATCATTATTTACAATGGTCCCTGGGAAGTATATCATTATTTACAGTGTCCTCTGGGTAGTATATCATTATTTACAATTGTCCTTGGGTTGAATATCATTATTTACTGTTGTTGCTGGGTAGAATATCATTATTTACAGTGGTCCCTGGTAGTATATCATTATTTACTGTGTGCCCTGGGCAGTATTTCATTATTCACAGTGGTCCCTGGGCAGTATATCATTATTTACTGTGTGCCCTGGGCAGTATTTCATTATTCACAGTGATCGGTGGGTAGAATATCATTATTTACAGTGGTCCCTGGTAGTATATCATTATTTACAGTGAATCCTGGGTAGTATATCACGATCTGGTATATCTTTATCTACAGAGGTCACTGGGTAGTAAATTACTATTTACAGTGACCCCTGTGTTGTACTTCATTATTTACAGTGGGCCCTGGGTAATATATCATAATTTATAGCGGCCCCTGGGTAGTATGTCATTATTTACAGTAATCCCTGATCAGGATATCGCTATTTACAGTAGTCGCTGATAGCATATCATTATTTACAGTGGTCCCTGGGTAGTACATCATTATTTACAGGGGTCCCTGGGTAGAATATCGTTATTTACAGTGTTCCCTGAGTTGTATACCACTATTTATTGTGGTACCTAGGTAGCATATCATTATTTTCAGTGGTCACTGGGTGGAATATCATTATTTACAGTGTCCTCTGGGTAGTATATCATTATTTACAATTGTCCCTGGGTTGAATATCATTATTTACAGTTGTTGCTGGGTAGAATATCATTATTTACAGTGGTCCCTGGTAGTATATCATTATTTACTGTGTGCCCTCTGCAGTATTTCATTATTCACAGTGGTCCCTGGGCAGTATATCATTATTTACTGTGTGCCCTGGGCAGTATTTCATTATTCACAGTGGTCCCTGGGCAGTATATCATTATTTACTGTGTGCCCTGGGCAGTATTTCATTATTCACAGTGATAACTCGGTAGAATATAATTATTTACAGTGGTCCCTGGTCGTATATCATTATTTACAGTGAATCCTGGGTAGTATATCACTATCTGGTATATCTTTATCTACAGAGGTCACTGGGTAGTAAATTACTATTTACAGTGACCCCTGTGTTGTACATCATTATTTACAGTGGCCCCTGGGTAATATATCATAATTTATAGCGGCCCCAGGGTAGTATGTCACTATTTACAGTAATCCCTGATCAGGATATCACTATTTACAGTAGTCGCTGATAGCATATCATTATTTACAGTGGTCCCTGAGTAGTACATCATTATTTACAGGGGTCCCTGGGTAGAATATCGTTATTTACAGTGTTCCCTGAGTGGTATACCACTAATTACTGTGGTACCAAGGTAGCATATCATTATTTTCAGTGGTCACTGGGTGGAATATCATTATTTACAGTGTCCTCTGGGTAGTATATCATTATTTACAATTGTCCCTGGGTTGAATATCATTATTTACAGTTGTTGCTGGGTAGAATATCATTATTTACAGTGGTCCCTGGTAGTATATCATTGTTTACTGTGTGCCCTCTGCAGTATTTCATTATTCACAGTGGTCCCTGGGCAGTATATCATTATTTACTGTGTGCCCTGGGCAGTATTTCATTATTCACAGTGGTCCCTGGGCAGTATATCATTATTTACTGTGTGCCCTGGGCAGTATTCCATTATTCACAGTGATCACTGGGTAGAATATCATTATTTACAGTGGTCCCTGGTAGTATATCATTATTTACAGTGATTACTGGGTAGTATATCACTATCTGGCATATCTTTATCTACAGAGGTCACTGGGTAGTAAATTACTATTTACAGTGACCCCTGTGTTGTACATCGTTATTTACAGTGGCCCCTGGGTAATATATCATAATTTATAGCGGCCCCTGGGTAGTATGTCATTATTTACAGTAATCCCTGATCAGGATATCACTAATTTCAGTAGTCGCTGATAGCATATCATTATTTACATTGGTCTCTGGGTAATATGTCATGATTTACAGTTGTCTCTGATTAGAATATCATTATTTCCAGTGGTCCCTGGCTGGTCTGTCATTATTTACAGTGGGCCCTGTGCAGTATATCTTATTTACAGTGGTTCCTGGGTAGTTAATCATTATTTACAATGGTCCCTGGGAAGTATATCATTATTAACAGTGGTCCCTGGATGATTTATAAATATTAACAGCGGTCCCTGGGTAGCAAATCATTATTTACTGTGGTCCCTGGGTAGTATATCATTATTTACAGTGATCCTATGCAGGAGATCATTATTTACTGGGGTCCCTGTGTAGAATATCATTATTTACAGTGTTCCCTGAGTGGTATATCATTATTTACAGTGGTACCTAGGTAGCATATCATTATTTACAGTGGTCCCTGTGTAGAATATCATTATTTACAGTGGTCCCTGTGCAGTATATCATTATTTGCAGTGGTACCTAGGTAGCATATCATTATTTACAGGGGTCCCTGGGTAGAATATCATTATTTACAGTGTTCCCTGAGTGGTATATCATTATTTACAGTGGTACCTAGGTAGCATATCATTATTTACAGTGGCCCCTGTGTAGAATATCAGTATTTACAGTGGTCCCTGTGTAGAATATCATTATTTACAGTGGTCCCTGTGTAGAATATCATTATTTACAGTGGTCCCTGAGCAGTATATCATTATTTGCAGTGGTACCTAGGTAGCATATCATTATTTACAGGGGTCCCTGGGTAGAATATCATTATTTACAGTGTTCCCTGAGTGGTATATCATTATTTACAGTGGTACCTAGGTAGCATATCATTATTTACAGTGGTCCCTGTGTAGAATATCATTATTTACAGTGGTCCCTGGCCAGTATATCATTATTTGCAGTGGTACCTAGGTAGCATATCATTATTTACAGTGGTCCCTGGGTAGAATATCGTTATTTACAGTGTTCCCTGAGTGGTATACCATTATTTACTGTGGTACCTAGTGAAGGAAACTTTAATTTAAGGAATCTTAACCTGTCGAACTACACCAAGTTTGGGGGAAGCTTAGTTAATGAATCAAGTCCTGGCGCAATACGACAAGTTGTAAGATTTGTACTATTTGTAGACTGTGTTAAGTTGTTTGATTCCTTGTATTATTCGACTGTGCATAGTTGAAGGAATTTATATCATCTCTGCTATTCGGTTATCAGTAGCACTTTGCGAATACTGGAACTCAGCAGAAATTTGAAGTATAAACTCCTCAGGTGCCAAAAAGAATTGTTTTATTTGTAGTCGCTTGATTACAATTTGAAAGTCATTTAAAAGGCAATTCGTCGACAATTCGAAGCTTTCAGAGAATTACAGACATTATCTTGCTTTGCTTAGGCAGACAGCTCGAAAGTAACTTTTAAAAGGTCGAAGTCTGGCAATGAAACATGAAGAGAGAGAGAAAGCTAATCTTCAGCTAAACTCAAACTCAAAGTCAAAAGTGGACTAACATCACTGACACAGACTGTTAGACTGACAGAACCCCCAAAAGACATCTCTAAAATGGAGACTATAAAGGACAAAACTGACTAAACTAACAGAAAGACAACACAAAGACATCTCCTCAACACCCCCCCCCCCCCAAAGACAACACACTTTCAAAGACAATAAAACCTAAAATGGCGGGGAGAAACTTTTCAGTTATACACTTTCATATCTGTCTTAAATCGTCTAATTACACCCCAATATAATCCTAATTGGTTTGGGTTAGACTCAAACACATTTGATTTGATGGCAAGCCGTCCATCTTCAATGTGCAACATCAGCTTTTCTGACCTAGCTGTTATCTGCATTGTGAACAATGGTGCCTTCATGTTGCTGTGTATTCAGTCCCTGACCTTGACAATTAGCACAAGACAGTGTCATTATCTTGAAAATATGCATTTGCCAGAACAACGGACTTCAGTAAAAGTGAATTATGCTGTATAAATGGGTATTTAAAACTGGGGCTCAACATTTATGCTTAAACAGCTATATTTTACCTATCCTAGTTGTATTTGAAATACTTGGCTTCTACAGTCGATCCTTTGATAAATCGAAAAATTGAGATATATCAGAAAAGATTAAAATACATCATTAATGCGATAGGATAGGTAAAAGCGCAAAGAATCATTGCAGTTTTAAACAATAAAATGGAATTAACATTGCAACAGGCATTTCAAAATAATTATTATAAATAATAAACTAATCAAATTTGATCACATTGGTAATTAATAATAACTTCTTGTAAAATGATTATACAATAAAAGAACATATGATCTAGTAATAAATGGTAAAATGATTATCAAAATTGATGTCAAGTCTTTGACATCTTCTGGATAATACACAAAAACTTGTTGAAAGGGTTAATTTTCTTGCAGAGACCAAAAGAGGCGTATAGCTTGGAATGATGCCATTCGCATCTTTAAACTTTTTTTGTCACTCAAATGGACTGGGAGTAAAAGTTGGATTGCTGCCAAATTCCCGCCACCAAATTTCTTTGAACGATATGTTCTTTTGGCTTTTAATCAATGATTGTTGTTTTTTTTTTTAAAAAACCAGCTTCCACATTGTTTGAAGTATTAATTTCCAGGCTAATTTTAAACATTTATTTTAAAATATCAAATACAATAACTTATTAAATATATAACTGAACCAATCTTGTGCTGTATCTTGATTTTATGTAGATGAATTTGTCGATTCTGTTAAAGGAAACACAGCTAACAAGATATGTTAATTTCTTTAAATTAATAAAGCAACATTCAGAATAATTACAGTTTTCTTAAGTTGACAGTTCTTGGCAAATTTTTAGCGATACATTGAGGGTTCTTTAGCTGCTTTGATGGCAGCCGTTCTCTTCTGAGTAAGTTCCCTTTCTCGTTTGGAAATTTTCTGTCCCAAGTAAACATCTTTCTGGGCAATTTGTGCTTTGTGAAAGCTAGCTTTGTGATTGTTAGTACTGAGGTGGTTCAAGACCACCCGTAAGTCTTTGTCATGATCATCTTTATTGATGGAGGTTATCAGAACATCATCTTCATATTGGATAATGGTGGAAGGCCGAACAGGCAGTTGCCTGAGATGATTCTGTAAAGCCATGTGGTAAACAGTTGGGCTATTATGATACTGTTGTTGATTAACTGTAAAAGCAAACCATGGTTGTAGTTGCTTAGCCAGTGTTGCTGACCAGAAGCTATACTGGGTGTGTCTTGTTGGTACGTGTTACATGGTTGACCACGAGGTGGAGATGTATTGTAGTGAACATTGTCTACTTCATTATCATCTCTTGAATCCATCCGTTGTTTTTGATAGCATTTTGCCATCCAGTGTCCTACTTTACCACAGGAAAGACATTGTGGTATTTCCTTACGTGATTTTAATGGAGCAAGGGAACGTGTTTGTTCTAGCGCTGGTGGTGAAATTGTAGTTACTGCTGATATTCCTGCAGGTGCTGCAACAGCCGCCGCTGGAGCAGCAGGTAACATGGGCTGGATTTGAGCAATAGGCTGCATTTGAGCAGCTGCAGTGTTAAAAGTTGCCTGATTGTGCAAACCACGATCTATCAGAATGCATTGGTCAACTATGTCTCGGTATGTGCCAGCTGTGGCCCAAGTTGGTAAAACCAAATTCAAGGCAGCAGAAACTCCAGGTTTAACACCGGCTATAAAAGCCGTTTTTAATGGACTTAAAGTGCTTGCACCCATGTATCATTTTCCTGGTCGAGTGTCATCCCTGAATATTCCATCCAAGTATGTAAAAATCTTTCCTCAAAATCCTGAATATCTTCATCATTTTTTTGAAAGCAAGCTGTGATCTTAGACCAATTGGTCCTCGGGGGGCGAAATTGTAATAGCCAATTCTTGATTGTTAGCCAACCAGCTTCTAAATTTTGCAAATCGTCTCCAAGGGCAACTTCTACTTCATTTCTAAGGGTTGAACTGATACGAGTACCTAGCATGATAGTCAGAATTTGTACTCCATCAAATGGGTGGAGACTGTAAATGGCTTGTAATCTGTGAATTCCATCCCATGTGGTCTTACCACCCTTTTTAGGGTGTGGAAGACCCTTGGACCATTCGTCAATTTTAGAAGGATCAATTTGTTCATGAACCCATTGGTGGTCAAATATGTTTCTAGTGATAGGTTCACCATCTTCCTCTATTTTTTTGCTTCCAACTCTAACCCGTTTGCGTTTTAAAGGGGCTAGTCGAATTGCTTTAGTATTTTGTATTGTAGGAACACTATCTTTGTCTGATTCATCCGACAGAGAAAATGATTTATGTTTAACAATTGATCTCGGCTGTGCAATTGCCGATTGTGCCACTAGGTGGGTGGCTTGGACTGCTTCCTGAGTTTGTTCAATCTTTTGTACAGAAAGCATGTTTGCCAAAGAATTGCAATGTTCAGTCACGCTGGTTATATTTCTTTCTAAAACACATCTTTCTTTCACTAACTTGCAATTTTCAAGTTCAATTCGCTCAGTTTTTAATTGCAATTGTCGGTATTTTGACTCCACTTCAAAGACTTGATTTTGGAATTCTGTTATTTGAAAAGATAACTGCTGGAGTTCAGAGGTTTTGTTTCGCAAATCTGTTTTAATTTCATCAGAATGCTCAAGTTTGGATTTTGCATCTTGCAAATCTGTTTTAATTTCATCATAATGCTCAAGTTTGGATTTTGCATCTTGCAATTCTGTTTCAAGTTTGGATTTTGCATCCTGCAATTCTTCAACAACTGCAATTAGTTGCCTTTTAGTAGACCTATACTCATCATCACTTCGTTCAGTATTTAATTGCAGCTGTTGGTATTTTGACTCCATTTTAAAAACTTGATTTTGGAATTCTGCGATTTGAACATTTAACTGCTGGAGTTCAGAGGTTTTATTTTGCAAATCTGTTCTAATTTCATCATAAGGCTCAAGTTTGGATTTTGCATCTTGCAAATCTTCAAGAACTGCACTTAATTGGTCATTAGTGGACTGAAGCTGATGATCACTTTTATTTTTAACAATGATCTCTTGCTGACTGTGTATCTGTCCCGTAATTACCAGGGACCATTTTACACGTTCTGCACCGTGTAATCGTGTGCATTTTCTCCATGCTCTCTTGATATTATTGAAGGACCACTGTCCTCTGGGGATATCATACTTTGATTCAATTTTTTTTGAGGTTTCACATAGGTTAAAATGTCTACGAGTGAAAGATCTACAATCCCCCAACATATCTTCAACAGAAACATCTGGTATTCCAGCACCCCCCTTGGATGTAGTGGGGAGTAATTTTCTGTCTGCTAAAGGCTCTGAATCTACACTTTGAATTGGATCAGCCATAACTTTTCTTGATCGCTGACTGCCGTTTTATTTCAGTTACTGCAGTGACTAATCTTCCAGTCACGTCTGATAGTCTGACCGACTGGCACTTGATTTATTTAACACAGTTTATTAAAAAAAATGTTCTTTTCAAGGGTCGAAGTACTGATTGATGCGTCTTTAAGACTTTTAATGGGTGAAAAAGATATTTCTTACCCTAGTCTAGCCGTGGGTTCCGGCTGTCTTCTGGGCCTCCTCCGATTATCTCCGAAGCTTCCCGAAGCTTCCCGACCTCCTCCGATTATCTTCGAAGCTTTCCGTCGTCACCTGGGCCTCCGAATGTCGTCCTCAGTACTCCCCCCTACTGCCTGACTACGCCAAAATGAAGGAAACTTTAATTTAAGGAATCTTAACCTGTCGAACTACACCAAGTTTGGGGGAAGCTTAGTTAATGAATCAAGTCCTGGCGCAATACGACAAGTTGTAAGATTTGTACTATTTGTAGACTGTGTTAAGTTGTTCGATTCCTTGTATTATTCGACTGTGTATAGTTGAAGGAATTTATATCATCTCTGCTATTCGGTTATCAGTAGCACTTTGCGAATACTGGAACTCAGCAGACATTTGCAGTATAAACTCCTCAGGTGCCAAAAAGAATTGTTTTATTTGTAGTCGCTTGATTACAATTTGAAAGTCATTTAAAAGGCAATTCGTAGACAATTCGAAGCTTTCAGAGAATTACAGACATTATCTTTCTTTGCTTAGGCAGACAGCTCGAAAGTAACTTTTAAAAGGTCAAAGTCTGGCAATGAAACATGAAGAGAGAGAGAGAGCTAATCTTCAGCTAAACTCAAACTCAAAGTCAAAAGTGGACTAACATCACTGACACAGACTGTTAGACTGACAGAACCCCCAAAAGACATCTCTAAAATGGAGACTATAAAGGACAAAACTGACTAAACTAACAGAAAGACAACACAAAGACATCTCCTCAACACACACCCCCAAAGACAACACACTTTCAAAGACAATAAAACCTAAAATGGCGGGGAGAAACTTTTCAGTTATACACTTTCATATCTGTCTTAAATCGTCTAATTACACCCCAATATAATCCTAATTGGTTTGGGTTAGACTCAAACACATTTGATTTGATGGCAAGCCGTCCATCTTCAATGTGCAACATCAGCTTTTCTGACCCAGCTGTTATCTGCATTGTGAACAATGGTGCCTTCATGTTGCTGTGTATTCAATCCCTTGACCTTGACAATTAGCACAAGACAGTGTCATTATCTTGAAAATATGCATTTGCAGTATATCTTTATTTACAATGGTCCCTGGGCAGTATCTCATTATTTACTGTTGTCTCTGATTAGAATATCATTATTTACAGTGGTCACTGGCTGGTATATCATTATTTACAGTGGGCCCTGTGCACTATATCATATTTACAGTGGTTTCTGGGTAGTTTATCATTATTTCCAGTGGTCCCTGGGAAGTATATCATTATTAACAGTGGCCCCTGGGTTATTTGTAAATGTTAACAGCGGTCCCGGCGTACAATATCATTATTTACAGTGCTCCCTGGGTAGCATATCATTATTTACAGTGATCCTATGCAGGAGATCATTATTTACTGGGGTCCCTGAGTGGTATATCATTATTTACAGTGGTACCTAGGTAGCATATCATTATTTACAGTGGTCACTGGGCGGAATATCATTATTTACAGTGTCCTCTGGGTAGTATATCATTATTTACAATTGTCCCTGGGTTTAATATCATTACTTACAATTGTCCCTGGGTAGTATATCATTATTTACAGTGTGCCTGGGCACTATATCATTATTTACAGTGGTCCCTGGGAAGTATATCATTATTTACAGTTGTCCCTGGAAGTATATCATTATTTACAGTGTGCCTGGGCAGTATATCATTATTTACAGTGGCTCTGTGCAGTATATCATTATCTGCAGTGGTCCCATGCGTAGTATATCATTCTTTACAGTGGTCCCCGGGCAGTATATCATTATTTATAGTGGTCCCTGGTAGTATATCATTACTTACAGTGTGCCTGGGCCGTATATCATTATTTACAGTGGCTCTGTGTAGTATATCATTATCTGCAGTGGTCCCTGCGTAGTATATCATTATTTGCAATGATCACTGGATAGTATAACATCATCTGTAGTTGTTCCTGGGTAGTATATCATTATTTCCAGTAGTCCTTGTGTAGAAAGTCTTTATTTACAGTGGTTCCTGGGCGGTATTCCTTTATTTACAGTGGTCACTGGGTAGTATATCACTATTTGCAGTGGTCCCTGGGCAGTATATCTGTATTTACAGATGATGTGGAGATGCCGGCGTTGGACTGGGGTGAGCACAGTACGAACTCTTACAACACCAGGTTAAAGTCCAACAGGTTTGTTTCGATGTCACTAGCTTTCGGAGCGCTGCTCCTTCCTCAGGTGAATGAACAGGTATGTTCCAGAAACATAGATAGACAGATTCAAAGATGCCAGACAATGCTTGGAATATTAGCATTAGCAGATGATTAAATCTTTACAGATCCAGAGATGGGGTAACCCCAGGTTAAAGAGGTGTGAATTGTACCAAGCCAGGACAGTTGGTAGGATTTTGCAGGCCAAATGGTGGGGGATGAATGTAATGCGACATGAATCCCAGGTCCCGGTTGAGGCCGCACTCATGTGTGCGGAACTTGGCTATAAGCTTCTGCTCGGCAATTCTGCGTTGTCGGGGGTCCTGAAGGCCGCCTTGGAGAACGCTTACCCGGAGATCAGAGGCTGAATGCCCTTGACTGCTGAAGTGTTCCCCGACTGGAAGGGAACATTCCTGCCTGGTGATTGTTGCGCGATGTCCGTTCATTCGTTGTCGCAGCGTCTGCATGGTCTCGCCAATGTACCACGCTTCGGGACACCACTCCCCCAGCAGCCGCGATCCCTCCCCCTCCCCCAGCAGCCGCGGACCCCTCCCCAGCAGCCGCGTTCCCACTCCCCCTCCCCCAGCAGCCGCGATCCCTCCCCCTCCCCCAGCAGCCGGGGTCCACTTCCCTCTCCCACAGCAACCGTGGTCCCCCTCCCCACCCCCAGCAACCGTGGTCCCCCTCCCACCCTCAGCAACCGCGGTCCCCCTCCCCTCCCCAGTAGTAACGGTCCCTCTCCCCCTCCCCCAGCGGCCGCGGTCATCCTCCCCAGCAGCCGCATCCCCCTCCCCAGCAGCCACGGTCCACCTCCCACTCCCCCAGCAGCCACTGTCCCCCTCCCTCTCCCCCAGCAGCCGCGGTCCCCCTTCCGCCGCAGCCGCGGTCCCCCTCCCCCAGCAGCCGCGGTCCCCCTCCCCCAGCAGCCGGGGTCCACTCCCCCTCCCCCAGCAGCCGCGGTCCCCCTCCCCCAGCAGCCACGGTCCCCTCCCTCTCCCCCAGCAGTCGCGGACCCCCTCCCCCTCCCCAGCAGCCACGGTCCCCCACCCCCAGCAGCCGCGGTCCCCATCCCCTCCCCCAGCAGCCGCGGTCCCCCTCCCCAGCAGCCGCGGTCCCCATCTCCTCCCCCAGCAGCCACGGACACCCTCCCCCAGCAGCCGGGGTCCCCCTCCCCCAGCAGCCGAGGACCCCTCCCCCTCCCGAGCAGCCGCGGTCCCCCTCCCCCTCCCCCAGCAGCCGTGGTCCCCCCCTCCCCTGCAGCTGCGGTCCCCCCCCCTCCCCCAGCAGCCGCGGTCCCCCTCCCCCAGCAGCCACGGTCCCCCTCCCCAGCAGCCACGGTCCCCCTCCCCCAGCAGCCGCGGTCCCCCTCCCCAGCAGCCGCAGTCCCCCTCCCCAGCAGCCACGGTCCCCCGCCCCCTCCCCCAGCAGCCGCGGTCTCCCTCCCCCTCCCCCAGCAGCCCTGGTCTCCCTCCCCCTCCCCCAGCAGCCGCGGTCCCCCTCCCCCAGCAGCCGCGGTCCCCCTCCCCTCCCCCAACAGCGGCGGATACCCTCCCCCTCCCCCAGCAGCCGCGACCCACTCCCCCTCCCCCAGCAGCCGCGGTCCCCATACCCCTCCCCCTGCAGCCGCGGTCCCCCTCCCCCTCCCCAGAAGCCACGGTCCCCCTCCCCAGCAGCCGGGGTCCCTCTCCCCCTCCCCCAGCAGCCGCGGTCCCCCTCCCCCAGCAGCTGCGGTCCCTCTCCCCCAGCAGCTGCGGTCCCCCTCCCCCTCCCCCAGCAGCCGCAGTCCCCCTCCTCTCCCCCAGCAGCCGCGGTCCCCCTCCCCTCCCCCAGCAGCCGCGGTCCCCCTCCACACCCCAGCAGCCGGGGTCCACTCCCCCTCCCCCAGCAGCCGCCGTACCCCTCCCCCAGCAGCCGCGGTCCCCCTCCCCTCCCCCAGCAGCCGCGGTCCCCCTCCCCCAGCAGCCACGGTCCCCTCCCCCTCCCCAGCAGCCGCGGTCCCCCTCCCCCAGCAGCCACTGTCCCCCCCTCCCCAGCAGCCGCGGTCCCCCTCCCCCAGCAGCCGCGGTCCCCCTCCCCCAGCAGCCGCGGCCCACTCCCCCTCCCCCAGCAACCGCGGAACCCCTCCCCCAGCAGCCGGGGTCCCCCTCCCCCAGCAGCCGAGGCCCCCTCCCCCTCCCCAGCAGCCGCGGTCCCCCTCCCCCTCCCCCAGCAGCCGTGGCCCCCCCCCTCCCCTGCAGCTGCGGTCCCCCCCTCCCCCAGCAGCCGCGGTCCCTCTCCCCAGCAGCCACGGTCCCCCTCCCCAGCAGCCACGGTCCCCCTCCCCCAGCAGCCGCGGTCCCCCTCCCCAGCAGCCGCAGTCCCCCTCCCCAGCAGCCACGGTCCCCCGCCCCCTCCCCCAGCAGCCGCGGTCTCCCTCCCCTCCCCCAGCAGCCGCGGTCCCCCTCCCCCAGCAGCCGTGGTCCCCCTCCCCCTCCCCCAGCAGCCGCGGTCCCCCTCCCCCAGCAGCCGTGGTCCCCCTCCCCCTCCCCCAGCAGCCGTGGTCCCCCTACCCTCCCCCAACAGCGACGGACACCCTCCCCCTCCCCCAGCAGCCGCGACCCACTCCTCCTCCCCCAGCAGCCGCGGTCCCCCTCCCCCTCCCCCAGAAGCCACGGTCCCCCTCCCCAGCAGCCGGGGTCCCTCTCCCCTCCCCCAGCAGCCGCCGTCCCCCTCCCCAGCAGCTGCGGTCCCCCTCCTCTCCCCCAGCAGCCGCGGTCCCCCTCCCCTCCACCAGCAGCCGCGGTCCCCCTCCACACCCCAGCAGCCGGGGTCCACTCCCCCTCCCCCAGCAGCCGCCGTACCCCTCCCCCAGCAGCCGCGGTCCCCCTCCCCTCCCCCAGCAGCCGCGGTCCCCCTCCCCCAGCAGCCACGGTCCCCTCCCCCTCCCCCAGCAGCCGCGGTCCCCCTCCCCCTCCCCCAGCAGCCACTGTCCCCCTCCCCCTCCCCAGCAGCCGCGGTCCCCCTCCCCAGCAGCCGCGGTCCCCCTCCCCCAGCAGCCGCGGCCCACTGCCCCTCCCCCAGCAGCCGCGGTCCCCCTCCCCCTCCCCAGCAGCCGCGGTCCCCCTCCCCCTCCCCCAGCAGCCGCGGTCCCCCTCACCCAGGAGCCGCGGGCCCCCCCTCCCCCAGCAGCCGCGGTCCCCCCTCCCCCAGCAGCCGCGGTCCCCCTCCCCCAGCAGCCGCGGGCCCCCCTCCCCCAGCAGCCGCGGTCCCCCTCCCCCAGCAGCCGCGGTCCCCCTCCCCAGCAGCCGCGGTCCCCCTCCCCAGGAGCCGCGGTCCCCCTCCCCCAGCAGCCGCGGTCCCCCTCCCCAGCAGCCGCGGTCCCCCTCCCCAGGAGCCGCGGTCCCCCTCCCCAGCAGCCACGGTCCCCCCCTCCCCCAGCAGCCGCGGTCCCCCTCCCCCTCCCCAGCAGCCGCGGTCCCCCTCCCCTCCCCCAGCAGCCGCGGTCTCCCTCCCCTCCCCCAGAAGCCGCGGTCCCCCTCCCCCAGCAGCCGCGGTCCCCCTCCCCCAGCAGCCGCGGACCCCCTCCCCCTCCCCAGTAGCCGCGGCCCCCCTCCCCCTCCCCCAGCAGCCACGGTCCCCCTCCCCCTCCCCCAGCAGCCACGGTCCCCCTCCCCATCCCCCAGCAGCCGCGGTCCCCCTCCCCCTGCAGCCGCGGTCCCCCTCCCCTCCCCCAGCAGCCGCGGTCCCCCTCCCCTCCCCCAGCAGCCGCGGTCCCCCTCCCCTCCCCCAGCAGCCGCGGGCCCCCTCCCCCAGCAGCCACGGTCCCCTCCCCCTCCCCCAGCAGCCACTGTCCCCCTCCCCCTCCCCAGCAGCCGCGGTCCCCCTCCCCAGCAGCCGCGGTCCCCCTCCCCAGCAGCCGCGGTCCCCCTCCCCCTCCCCCAGCAGCCACGGTCCCCTCCCCCTCCCCCAGTAGCCGCGGTCCCCCTCCCCCAGCACCCGCGGTCCCCCTCCCCCAGCAACGGCGGTCCCCCTCCCCCAGCAGCCGCGATCCACATCCCCTCCCCCAGCAGCCGCGGTCCCCGTCCCCCAGCAGCCGCGGTCCCCCTCCCCAGCAGCCGGGGTCCCCCTCCCCCAGCTGCCGCGGCCCCCTCCCCCTCCCCAGCAGCCGCGGTCCCCCTACCCCTCCCCCAGCAGCCGCGGTCCCCCTCCCCCTGCCCCAGCAGCCGCCATCCCCCTCCCCCAGCAGCCGCGGCCCCCCCCCTCCCCCAGCAGCCGCGGTCCCCCTCCCCCAGCAGCCGCGGTCCCCCTCCCCAGCAGCCACGGTCCCCCTCCCCCAGCAGCCGCGGTCCCCCTCCCCCAGCAGCCGCGGTCCCCCCCCTCCCCCAGCAGCCGCGGTCCCCCTCCCCCAGCAGCCGCGGTCCCCCTCCCCCAGCAGCCACGGTCCCCCTCCCCCAGCAGCCACGGTCTCCCTCCCCCAGCAGCCGCGGTCCCCCACCCCAGCAGCCGCGGTCCCCCTCCCCTCCCCCAGCAATCGCGGTCCCCCTCCCCCCCCAGCAGCCGCGGTCTCCCTCCCCCCCAGCAGCCGCGGTCCCCCTCCCCTCCCCAGCAGCCGCGGTCCCCCTCCCCTCCCCCAGCAGCCAAGGTCCCCCTCCCCCTCCCCCAGCAGCCGTGGTCCCCCTCCCCCAGCAGCCACAGTCTCCCTCCACTTCCCCCAGCAGCCGCGGTCCCCCTCCTCCTCCCCCAGCAGCCGCGGTCCCCCTCCCCCTCCCCAGCAGCTGCGATCCCCCTTCCCCAGCAGCCACGGTCCCCCTCCCACAGCTGCCGCGGTCCCCCTTCCCCAGCAGCCGCGGTCCCCCTCCCCCTCAGCCGCGGTCCCCCTCACCCAGCAGCCGCGGTCCCCCTCCCCAGCAGCTGTGGTCCCCCTCCCCCAGCAGCCGCGGTCCCCCTCCCCAGCAGCCGCGGTCCCCCTCCCCCAGCAGCCACGGTCCCCCTCCCCAGCAGCCGCGGTCCCCCTCCCCCAGCAGCCGCGGTCCCCCCCCCTCCCCCAGCAGCCGCGGTCCCCCTCTCCCAGCAGCCGCGGTCCCCCTCCCCCAGCAGCCACGGTCCCCCTCCCCCAGCAGCCACGGTCTCCCTCCCCCAGCAGCCGCGGTCCCCCACCCCAGCAGCCGCGGTCCCCCTCCCCTCCCCCAGCAACCGCGGTCCCCCTCCCCCCCCAGCAGCCTCGGTCTCCCTCCCCCCCAGCAGCCGCGGTCCCCCTCCCCTCCCCAGCAGCCGCGGTCCCCCTCCCCTCCCCCAGCAGCCAAGGTCCCCCTCCCCCTCCCCCAGCAGCCGTGGTCCCCCTCCCCCAGCAGCCACAGTCTCCCTCCACTTCCCCCAGAAGCCGCGGTCCCCCTCCTCCTCCCCCAGCAGCCGCGGTCCCCCTCCCCCTCCCCAGCAGCTGCGATCCCCCTTCCCCAGCAGCCACGGTCCCCCTCCCACAGCTGCCGCGGTCCCCCTTCCCCAGCAGCCGCGGTCCCCCTCCCCCTGCAGCCGCGGTCCCCCTCACCCAGCAGCCGCGGTCCCCCTCCCCAGCAGCTGTGGTCCCCCTCCCCCAGCAGCCACGGTCCCCCTCCCCTCCCCCAGCAGCCGCGGGCACCCTCCCCCAGCAGCCGCGGTCCCCCTCCCCTAGCAGCCGCGGTCCCCCTCCCCCAGCAGCCACGGTCCCCCTCCCCCAGCAGCCGCGGTCCCCCCCCCCAGCAGCCGCGGTCCACCTCCCCCAGCAGCCACGGTACCCCTCCCGCTCCCCCAGCAGCCGCGGTCTCCCTCCCCCACCCCCAGCAGCCGCGGTCCCCCTCCCCCAGCAGCCGCGGTCCCCCTCCCCATCCCCAGCAGCCGCGGTCCCCCTCCCCTCCCCAGCAGCCGCGGTCCCCCTCCCCTCCCCCAGCAGCCGCGGACCCCCTCCCCCTCCCCCAGCAGCCGCGATCCCCCTCCCCCAGCAGCCACGGTCCCCCTCCCCCAGCAGCCGCGGTCCCCCTTCCCCAGCAGCCGCGGTCCCCCTCCCCAGCAGCCACAGTCCCCCTCCCCAGCAGCCACGGTCCCCCGCCCCCTCCCCCAGCAGCCGCGGTCTCCCACCCCCTCCCCCAGCAGCCGCGGTCTCCCTCCCCCTCCCCCAGCAGCCGCGGTCCCCCTCCCCTCCCCAGCAGCCGCGGTCCCCATCCCCCTCCCCCAGCAGCCGCGGCCCACTCCCCCTCCCCCAGCAGCCGCGGTCTCCCTCCCCTCCCCCAGCAGCCGCGGTCTCCCTCCCCTCCCCCAGCAGCCGCGGTCCCCCTCCCCCTGCAGCCGCGGTCCCCCTCCCCTCCCCAGCAGCCGCGGTCCCCATCCCCCTCCCCCAGCAGCCGCGGCCCACTCCCCCTCCCCCAGCAGCCGCGGTCCCCCTCCCCCAGCAGCCGCGGGCCCCCCTCCCCCAGCAGCCGCGGTCCCCCTCCCCAGCAGCCGCGGTCCCCCTCCCCAGCAGCCGCGGTCCCCCTCCCCAGGAGCCGCGGTCCCCCTCCCCAGCAGCCACGGTCCCCCCTCCCCCAGCAGCCGCGGTCCCCCTCCCCCTCCCCCAGCAGCCGCGGTCCCCCTCCCCTCCCCCAGCAGCCGCGGTCTCCCTCCCCTCCCCCAGAAGCCGCGGTCCCCCTCCCCCAGCAGCCGCGGTCCCCCACCCCCTCCCCCAGCAGCCGCGGACCCCCTCCCCCTCCCCAGTAGCCGCGGCCCCCCTCCCCCTCCCCCAGCAGCCACGGTCCCCCTCCCCATCCCCCAGCAGCCGCGGTCCCCCTCCCCCTGCAGCCGCGGTCACCCTCCCCTCCCCCAGCAGCCGCGGTCCCCCTCCCCTCCCCCAGCAGCCGCGGGCCCCCTCCCCCAGCAGCCACGGTCCCCTCCCCTTCCCCCAGCAGCCGCGGTTCCCCTCCCCCAGCCGCCGCGGTCCCCCTCCCCCAGTAGCCGCGGTCCCCCTCCCCCAGCACCCGCGGTCCCCCTCCCCCAGCACCCGCGGTCCCCCTCCCCCAGCAGCCGCGATCCACATCCCCTCCCCCAGCAGCCGCGGTCCCCGTCCCCCAGCAGCCGCGGTCCCCCTCCCCAGCAGCCGGGGTCCCCCTTCCCCAGCTGCCGCGGCCCCTCCCCCAGCAGCCGCGGTCCCCCTACCCCTCCCCCAGCAGCCGCGGTCCCCCTCCCCCTGCCCCAGCAGCCGCCGTCCCCCTCCCCCAGCAGCCGCGGCCCCCCCCTCCCCAAGCAGCCGCGGCCCCCCTCCCCCAGCAGCCGCGGTCCCCCTCCCCCAGCAGCCACGGTCCCCCTCCCCCAGCAGCCGCGGTCCCCCTCCCCCAGCAGCCGCGGTCCCCCCCTCCCCCAGCAGCCGCGGTCCCCCTCCCCCAGCAGCCGCGGTCCCCCTCCCCCAGCAGCCACGGTCCCCCTCCCCCAGCAGCCACGGTCTCCCTCCCCCAGCAGCCGCGGTCCCCCACCCCAGCAGCCGCGGTCCCCCTCCCCTCCCCCAGCAACCGCGGTCCCCCTCCCCCCCCAGCAGCCGCGGTCTCCCTCCCCCCCAGCAGCCGCGGTCCCCCTCCCCTCCCCAGCAGCCGCGGTCCCCCTCCCCTCCCCCAGCAGCCAAGGTCCCCCTCCCCCTCCCCCAGCAGCCGTGGTCCCCCTCCCCCAGCAGCCACAGTCTCCCTCCACTTCCCCCAGCAGCCGCGGTCCCCCTCCTCCTCCCCCAGCAGCCGCGGTCCCCCTCCCCCTCCCCAGCAGCTGCGATCCCCCTTCCCCAGCAGCCACGGTCCCCCTCCCACAGCTGCCGCGGTCCCCCTTCCCCAGCAGCCGCGGTCCCCCTCCCCCTGCAGCCGCGGTCCCCCTCACCCAGCAGCCGCGGTCCCCCTCCCCAGCAGCTGTGGTCCCCCTCCCCCAGCAGCCACGGTCCCCCTCCCCTCCCCCAGCAGCCGCGGGCACCCTCCCCCAGCAGCCGCGGTCCCCCTCCCCTAGCAGCCGCGGTCCCCGTCCCCCAGCAGCCACGGTCCCCCTCCCCCAGCAGCCGCGGTCCCCCCCCCCCAGCAGCCGCGGTCCACCTCCCCCAGCAGCCACGGTACCCCTCCCGCTCCCCCAGCAGCCGCGGTCTCCCTCCCCCACCCCCAGCAGCCGCGGTCCCCCTCCCCCAGCAGCCGCGGTCCCCCTCCCCCTCCCCAGCAGCCGCGGTCCCCCTCCCCTCCCCAGCAGCCGCGGTCCCCCTCCCCTCCCCCAGCAGCCGCGGACCCCCTACCCCTCCCCCAGCAGCCGCGATCCCCCTCCCCCAGCAGCCACGGTCCCCCTCCCCCAGCAGCCGCGGTTACCCCTTCCCCAGCAGCCGCGGTCCCCCCTCCCCAGCAGCCACAGTCCCCCTCCCCAGCAGCCGCGGTCTCCCTCCCCCTCCCCCAGCAGCCGCGGTCCCCCTCCCCTCCCCAGCAGCCGCGGTCCCCATCCCCCTCCCCCAGCAGCCGCGGCCCACTCCCCCTCCCCCAGCAGCCGCGGTCTCCCTCCCCTCCCCCAGCAGCCGCGGTCTCCCTCCCCTCCCCCAGCAGCCGCGGTCCCCCTCCCCCTGCAGCCGCGGTCCCCCTCCCCTCCCCAGCAGCCGCGGTCCCCATCCCCCTCCCCCAGCAGCCGCGGCCCACTCCCCCTCCCCCAGCAGCCGCGGTCTCCCTCCCCTCCCCCAGCAGCCGCGGTCTCCCTCCTCCTCCCCCAGCAGCCGCGGTCCCCCTCCCCCAGCAGCCGCGGTCCCCCTCCCCCTCCCCAGCAGCCGCGGTCCCCATCCCCCTCCCCCAGCAGCCGCGGCCCACTCTCCCTCCCCCAGCAGTCGCGGTCTCCCTCCCCCTCCCCCAGCAGCCACGGTCTCCCTCCCCATCCCCCAGCAGCCGCGGTCCCCCTCCCCCTGCAGCCGCGGTCCCCCTCCCCAGCAGCCGCGGTCCCCATCCCCCTCCCCCAGCAGCCGCGGCCCACTCCCCCTCCCCCAGCAGCCGCGGTCTCCCTTCCCCTCCCCCAGCAGCCGCGGTCTCCCTCCCCTCCCCCAGCAGCCGCGGTCCCCCTCCCCTGCAGCCGCGGTCCCCCTCCCCCTCCCCAGCAGCCGCGGTCCCCATCCCCCTCCCCCAGCAGCCGCGGCCCACTCCCCCTCCCCCAGCAGCCGCGGTCTCCCTCCCCCTCCCCAAGCAGCCGCGGTCTCCCTCCCCTCCCCAGCAGCCGCGGTCACCCTCCCCCTGCAGCCGCAGTCCCCCTCCCCCTCCCCAGCAGCCGCGGTCCCCATCCCCCTCCCCCAGCAGCCGCGGCCCACTCCCCCTCCCCCAGCAGCCGCGGTCTCCCTCCCCTCCCCCAGCAGCCGCGGTCTCCCTCCCCCTCCCCCAGCAGCCGCGGTCCCCTCCCCCTCCCCAGCAGCCGCGGTCCCCATCCCCCTCCCCCAGCAGCCGCGGCCCACTCCCCCTCCCCCAGCAGCCGCGGTCTCCCTCCCCCTGCAGCCGCAGTCCCCCTCCCCCTCCCCAGCAGCCGCGGTCCCCATCCCCCTCCCCCAGCAGCCGCGGCCCACTCCCCCTCCCCCAGCAGCCGCGGTCTCCCTCCCCCAGCAGCCGCGGTCTCCCTCCCCCTCCCCCAGCAGCCGCGGCCCACTCCCCCTCCCCCAGCAGCCGCGGTCTCCCTCCCCTCCCCCAGCAGCCGCGGTCTCCCTCCCCCTCCCCCAGCAGCCGCGGCCCGCTCCCTCTCCCCCAGCAGCCGCAATCTCCCTCCCCCTCCCCAGCAGCCGCGGTCTGCCTCCCCCTCCCCCAGCAGCCGCGGTCCCCCTCCCCCAGCAGCCGCGGTCCCCCTCCCCCTCCCCAGCAGCCGCGGTCCCCATCCCCCTCCCCCAGCAGCCGCGACCCCCTCCCCCGCCCCCAGCAGCCGCGGTCTCCCTCCCCCTCCCCCAGCAGCCGCGGTCTCCATCCCCCTCCCCAGCAGCCGCGGTCCCCATCCCCCTCCCCCAGCAGCCGCGGCCCACTCCCCCTCCCCCAGCAGCTGGGGTCCCTCTCCCCCTCCCCCAGCAGCCGCGGTCCCCCTCCCCCAGCAGCTGCGGTCCCCCTCCCCCTGCAGCCGCGGTCACCCTCCCCCTCCCCAGCAGCCGCGGTCCCCATCCCCCTCCCCCAGCAGCCGCGGCCCACTGCCCCTCCCCCAGCTGCCGCGGTCTCCCTCCCCTCCCCCAGCAGCCGCGGTCTCCCTCCCCCTCCCCCAGCAGCCGCGGTCCCCCTCCCCCTGCAGCCGCGGTCCCCCTCCCCTCCCTGGAAGTATATCATTATTTACAGTGTGCCTGGGCAGTATATCATTATTTACAGTGGCTCTGTGCAGTATATCATTATCTGCAGTGGTCCCATGCGTAGTATATCATTCTTTACAGTGGTCCCTGGGCAGTATATCATTATTTATAGTGGTCCCTGGTAGTATATCATTACTTACAGTGTGCCTGGGCCGTATATCATTATTTACAGTGGCTCTGTGTAGTATATCATTATCTGCAGTGGTCCCTGCGTAGTATATCATTATTTGCAATGATCACTGGATAGTATAACATCATCTGTAGTTGTTCCTGGGTAGTATATCATTATTTCCAGTAGTCCTTGTGTAGAAAGTCTTTATTTACAGTGGTTCCTGGGCGGTATTCCTTTATTTACAGTGGTCACTGCGTAGTATATCACTATTTGCAGTGGTCCCTGGGCAGTATATCTGTATTTACAGATGATGTGGAGATGCCGGCGTTGGACTGGGGTGAGCACAGTACGAACTCTTACAACACCAGGTTAAAGTCCAACAGGTTTGTTTCGATGTCACTAGCTTTCGGAGCGCTGCTCCTTCCTCAGGTGAATGAAGAGGTATGATCCAGAAACATATATATAGACAAATTCAAAGATGCCAGACAATGCTTGGAATATTAGCATTAGCAGGTGATTAAATCTTTACAGATCCAGAGATGGGGTAACCCCAGGTTAAAGAGTGTGAATTGTACCAAGCCAGGACAGTTGGTAGGATTTTGCAGGCCAGATGGTGGGGGATGAATGTAATGCGACATGAATCCCAGGTCCCGGTTGAGGCCGCACTCATGTGTGCGGAACTTGGCTATAAGTTTCTGCTCGGCGATTCTGCGTTGTCGGGGGTCCTGAAGGCCGCCTTGGAGAACGCTGACCCGGAGATCAGAGGCTGAATGCCCTTGACTGCTGAAGTGTTCCCCGACTGGAAGGGAACATTCCTGCCTGGTGATTGTTGCGCGATGTCCGTTCATTCGTTGTCGCAGCGTCTGCATGGTCTCGCCAATGTACCACGCTTCGGGACACCCCTCCCCCAGCAGCCGAGATCCCTCCCCCTCCCCCAGCAGCCGCGATCCCTCCCCCTCCCCCAGCAGCCGCGGACCCCTCCCCAGCAGCCGCGTTCCCACTCCCCCACCCCCAGCAACCGTGGTCCCCCTCCCACCCTCAGCAACCGCGGTCCCCCTCCCCTCCCCCAGTAGTAACGGTCCCTCTCCCCCTCCCCCAGCGGCCGCGGTCATCCTCCCCAGCAGCCGCATCCCCCTCCACAGCAGCCACGGTCCACCTCCCACTCCCCCAGCAGCCACTGTCCCCCTCCCTCTCCCCCAGCAGCCGCGGTCCCCCTTCCGCCGCAGCCGCGGACCCCCTCCCCCAGCAGCCGCGGTCCCCCTCCCCCAGCAGCCGGGGTCCACTCCCCCTCCCCCAGCAGCCGCGGTCCCCCTCCCCCAGCAGCCACGGTCCCCTCCCTCTCCCCCAGCAGTCGCAGACCCCCTCCCCCTCCCCCAGCAGCCACGGTCCCCCACCCCCAGCAGCCGCGGTCCCCATCCCCTCCCCCAGCAGCCGCGGTCCCCCTCCCCCAGCAGCCGCGGTCCCCATCTCCTCCCCCAGCAGCCACGGACACCCTCCCCCAGCAGCCGGGGTCCCCCTCCCCCAGCAGCCGAGGCCCCCTCCCCCTCCCCAGCAGCCGCGGTCCCCCTCCCCCTCCCCCAGCAGCCGTGGTCCCCCCCCTCCCCTGCAGCTGCGGTCCCCCCCCTCCCCCAGCAGCCGAGGTCCCCCTCCCCCAGCAGCCACGGTCCCCCTCCCCAGCAGCCACGGTCCCCCTCCCCCAGCAGCCGCGGTCCCCCTCCCCAGCAGCCGCAGTCCCCCTCCCCAGCAGCCACGGTCCCCCGCCCCCTCCCCCAGCAGCCGCGGTCTCCCTCCCCCTCCCCCAGCAGCCCTGGTCTCCCTCCCCCTCCCCAGCAGCCGCGGTCCCCCCTCCCCCAGCAGCCGCGGTCCCCCTCCCCTCCCCCAACAGCGGCGGATACCCTCCCCCTCCCCCAGCAGCCGCGACCCACTCCTCCTCCCCAGCAGCCGCGGTCCCCATACACCTTCCCCTGCAGCCGCGGTCCCCCTCCCCCTCCCCAGCAGCCGCGGTCCCCATCCCCCTCCCCAGAAGCCACGGTCCCCCTCCCCAGCAGCCGGGGTCCCTCTCCCCCTCCCCCAGCAGCCGCGGTCCCCCTCCCCCAGCAGCTGCGGTCCCCCTCCCCCAGCAGCTGCGGTCCCCCTCCCCCTCCCCCAGCAGCCGCAGTCCCCATCCCCCTCCCCCAGCAGCCGCGGTCCCCCTCCCCTCCCCCAGCAGCCGCGGTCCCCCTCCACACCCAGCAGCCGGGATCCACTCCCCCCCCCCAGCAGCCGCGGTCCCCCTCCACACCCCAGCAGCCGGGATCCACTCCCCCTCCCCCAGCAGCCGCGGTCCCCCTCCCACTCCCCCAGCAGCCACTGTCCCCCCCTCCCCAGCAGCCGCGGTCCCCCTCCCCCAGCAGCCGCGGTCCCCCTCCCCAGCAGCCGCGGCCCACTCCCCCTCCCCCAGCAACCGCGGAACCCCTCCCCCAGAGCAGCCGGGGTCCCCCTCCCCCAGCAGCCGCGGTCCCCCTCCCCCAGCAGCCGCGGGCCCCCCTCCCCCAGCAGCCGCGGTCCCCCTCCCCCAGCAGCCGCGGTCCCCCTCCCCAGCAGCCGCGGTCCCCCTCCCCAGGAGCCGCGGTCCCCCTCCCCAGCAGCCACGGTCCCCCCCTCCCCCAGCAGCCGCGGTCCCCCTCCCCCTCCCCCAGCAGCCGCGGTCCCCCTCCCCTCCCCCAGCAGCCGCGGTCTCCCTCCCCTCCCCCAGAAGCCGCGGTCCCCCTCTCCCAGCAGCCGCGGTCCCCCACCCCCTCCCCCAGCAGCCGCGGACCCCCTCCCCCTCCCCAGTAGCCGCGGCCCCCCTCCCCCTCCCCCAGCAGCCACGGTCCCCCTCCCCATCCCCCAGCAGCCGCGGTCCCCCTCCCCAGCAGCCGGGGTCCCCCTCCCCAGCTGCCGCGGCCCCCTTCCCCTCCCCCAGCAGCCGCGGTCCCCCTACCCCTCCCCCAGCAGCCGCGGTCCCCCTCCCCCTGCCCCAGCAGCCGCTGTCCCCCTCCCCCAGCAGCCGCGCCCCCCCCCTCCCCCAGCAGCCGCGGTCCCCCTCCCCCAGCAGCCGCGGTCCCCCCTCCCCCAGCAGCCACGGTCCCCCTCCCCCAGAAGCCGAGGTCCCCCTCCCCCAGCAGCCGCGGTCCCCCCCCTCCCCCAGCAGCCGCGGTCCCCCTCCCCCAGCAGCCGCGGTCCCCCTCCCCCAGCAGCCACGGTCCCCCTCCCCAGCAGCCGCGGTCTCCCTCCCCCAGCAGCCGCGGTCCCCCACCCCAGCAGCCGCGGTCCCCCTCCCCTCCCCCAGCAACAGCGGTCCCCCTCCCCCCCCAGCAGCCGCGGTCTCCCTCCCCCCAGCAGCCGCGGTCCCCATCCCCCTCCCCAGCAGCCGCGGTCCCCCTCCCCTCCCCCAGCAGCCAAGGTCCCCCTCCCCCTCCCCCAGCAGCCAAGGTCCCCCTCCCCCTCCCCCAGCAGCCGCGGTCCCCCTCCTCCTCCCCCAGCAGCCGCGGTCCCCCTCCCCCTCCCCCAGCAGCTGCGATCCCCCTTCCCCAGCAGCCACGGTCCCCCTCCCACAGCTGCCGCGGTCCCCCTTCCCCAGCAGCCGCGGTCCCCCTCCCCCTGCAGCCGCGGTCCCCCTCACCCAGCAGCCGCGGTCCCCCTCCCCAGCAGCTGTGGTCCCCCTCCCCCCAGCAGCCACGGTCCCCCTCCCTCCCCCAGCAGCCGCGGGCACCCTCCCCCAGCAGCCGCGGTCCCCCTCCCCTAGCAGCCGCGGTCCCCCTCCCCCAGCAGCCACGGTCCCCCTCCCCCAGCAGCCGCGGTCCCCCCCCCCAGCAGCCGCGGTCCACCTCCCCAGCAGCCACGGTACCCCTCCCGCTCCCCCAGCAGCCGCGGTCTCCCTCCCCCACCCCCAGCAGCCGCGGTCCCCCTCCCCCAGCAGCCGCGGTCCCCCTCCCCATCCCCCAGCAGCCGCGGTCCCCCTCCCCTCCCCTGCAGCCGCGGTCCCCCTCCCCTCCCCCAGCAGCCGCGGACCCCCTCCCCCTCCCCCAGCAGCCGCGATCCCCCTCCCCCAGCAGCCACGGTCCCCATCCCCCTCCCCCAGCAGCCGCGGCCCACTCCCCCTCCCCCAGCAGTCGCGGTCTCCCTCCCCCTCCCCCAGCAGCCACGGTCTCCCTCCCCATCCCCCAGTAGCCGCGGTCCCCCTCCCCCTGCAGCCGCGGTCCCCCTCCCCCTCCCCAGCAGCCGCGGTCCCCATCCCCCTCCCCCAGCAGCCGCGGCCCACTCCCCCTCCCCCAGCAGCCACGGTCCCCCTCCCCCAGAAGCCGAGGTCCCCCTCCCCCAGCAGCCGCGGTCCCCCCCCTCCCCCAGCAGCCGCGGTCCCCCTCCCCAGCAGCCGCGGTCCCCCTCCCCCAGCAGCCACGGTCCCCCACCCCAGCAGCCGCGGTCTCCCTCCCCCAGCAGCCGCGGTCCCCCACCCCAGCAGCCGCGGTCCCCCTCCCCTCCCCCAGCAACCGCGGTCCCCCTCCCCCCCAGCAGCCGCGGTCTCCCTCCCCCCCAGCAGCCGCGGTCCCCATCCCCCTCCCCAGCAGCCAAGGTCCCCCTCCCCCAGCAGCCAAGGTCCCCCTCCCCCTCCCCCAGCAGCCGCGGTCCCCCTCCTCCTCCCCCAGCAGCCGCGGTCCCCCTCCCCCTCCCCCAGCAGCTGCGATCCCCCTTCCCCAGCAGCCACGGTCCCCCTCCCACAGCTGCCGCGGTCCCCCTTCCCCAGCAGCCGCGGTCCCCCTCCGCCTGCAGCCGCGGTCCCCCTCACCCAGCAGCCGCGGTCCCCCTCCCCAGCAGCTGTGGTCCCCCTCCCCAGCAGCCACGGTCCCCCTCCCCTCCCCCAGCAGCCGCGGGCACCCTCCCCCAGCAGCCGCGGTCCCCCTCCCCTAGCAGCCGCGGTCCCCCTCCCCCAGCAGCCACGGTCCCCCTCCCCCAGCAGCCGCGGTCCCCCCCCCAGCAGCCGCGGTCCACCTCCCCCAGCAGCCACGGTACCCCTCCCGCTCCCCCAGCAGCCGCGGTCTCCCTCCCCCACCCCCAGCAGCCGCGGTCCCCCTCCCCCAGCAGCCGCGGTCCCCCTCCCCCTCCCCCAGCAGCCGCGGTCCCCCTCCCCTCCCCTGCAGCCGCGGTCCCCCTCCCCTCCCCCAGCAGCCGCGGACCCCCCTCCCCCTCCCCCAGCAGCCGCGATCCCCCTCCCCCAGCAGCCACGGTCCCCATCCCCCTCCCCCAGCAGCCGCGGCCCACTCCCCCTCCCCCAGCAGTCGCGGTCTCCCTCCCCCTCCCCCAGCAGCCACGGTCTCCCTCCCCATCCCCCAGCAGCCGCGGTCCCCCTCCCCCTGCAGCCGCGGTCCCCCTCCCCCTCCCCAGCAGCCGCGGTCCCCATCCCCCTCCCCCAGCAGCCGCGGCCCACTCCCCCTCCCCCAGCAGCCGCGGTCTCCCTCCCCCTCCCCCAGCAGCCGCGGTCTCCCTCCCCTCCCCCAGCAGCCGCGGTCCCCCTCCCCTGCAGCCGCGGTCCCCCCTCCCCTCCCCAGCAGCCGCGGTCCCCATCCCCCTCCCCCAGCAGCCGCGGTCTCCCTCCCCTCCCCCAGCAGCCGCGGTCTCCCTCCCCCTCCCCCAGCAGCCGCGGTCCCCCTCCCCTGCAGCCGCGGTCCCCTCCCCCTCCCCAGCAGCCGCGGACCCCATCCCCCTCCCCAGCAGCCGCGGCCCACTCCCCCTCCCCCAGCAGCCGCGGTCCCCCTACCCCTCCCCCAGCAGCCGCGGTCCCCCTCCCCCTGCCCCAGCAGCCGCCGTCCCCCTCCCCAGCAGCCGCGCCCCCCCCCTCCCCAGCAGCCGCGGTCCCCCTCCCCCAGCAGCCGCGGTCCCCCTCCCCCAGCAGCCACGGTCCCCCTCCCCCAGAAGCCGAGGTCCCCCTCCCCCAGCAGCCGCGGTCCCCCCCTCCCCCAGCAGCCGCGGTCCCCCTCCCCCAGAAGCCGCGGTCCCCCTCCCCCAGCAGCCACGGTCCCCCTCCCCCAGCAGCCGCGGTCTCCCTCCCCCAGCAGCCGCGGTCCCCCACCCCAGCAGCCGCGGTCCCCCTCCCCTCCCCCAGCAACCGCGGTCCCCCTCCCCCCCCAGCAGCCGTGGTCTCCCTCCCCCCCAGCAGCCGCGGTCCCCATCCCCCTCCCCAGCAGCCGCGGTCCCCCTCCCCTCCCCCAGCAGCCAAGGTCCCCCTCCCCCTCCCCCAGCAGCCAAGGTCCCCCTCCCCCTCCCCCAGCAGCCGCGGTCCCCCTCCTCCTCCCCCAGCAGCCGCGGTCCCCCTCCCCCAGCAGCTGCGATCCCCCTTCCCCAGCAGCCACGGTCCCCCTCCCACAGCTGCCGCGGTCCCCCTTCCCCAGCAGCCGCGGTCCCCCTCCCCCTGCAGCCGCGGTCCCCCTCACCCAGCAGCCGCGGTCCCCCTCCCCAGCAGCTGTGGTCCCCCTCCCCCAGCAGCCACGGTCCCCCTCCCCTCCCCAGCAGCCGCGGGCACCCTCACCCAGCAGCCGCGGTCCCCCTCCCCTAGCAGCCGCGGTCCCCCTCCCCAGCAGCCAAGGTCCCCCTCCCCCAGCAGCCGCGGTCCCCCCCCCAGCAGCCGCGGTCCACCTCCCCCAGCAGCCACGGTACCCCTCCCGCTCCCCCAGCAGCCGCGGTCTCCCTCCCCCACCCCCAGCAGCCGCGGTCCCCCTCCCCCAGCAGCCGCGGTCCCCCTCCCCCTCCCCCAGCAGCCGCGGTCCCCCTCCCCTCCCCTGCAGCCGCGGTCCCCCTCCCCTCCCCCAGCAGCCGCGGACCCCCCTCCCCCTCCCCCAGCAGCCGCGATCCCCCTCTCCCAGCAGCCACGGTCCCCATCCCCCTCCCCCAGCAGCCGCGGCCCACTCCCCCTCCCCCAGCAGTCGCGGTCTCCCTCCCCCTCCCCCAGCAGCCACGGTCTCCCTCCCCATCCCCCAGCAGCCGCGGTCCCCCTCCCCCTGCAGCCGCGGTCCCCCTCCCCTCCCCAGCAGCCGCGGTCCCCATCCCCCTCCCCCAGCAGCCGCGGCCCACTCCCCCTCCCCCAGCAGCCACGGTCCCCCTCCCCCAGAAGCCGAGGTCCCCCTCCCCAGCAGCCGCGGTCCCCCCCCTCCCCCAGCAGCCGCGGTCCCCCTCCCCCAGCAGCCGCGGTCCCCCTCCCCCAGCAGCCACGGTCCCCCTCCCCCAGCAGCCGCGGTCTCCCTCCCCCAGCAGCCGCGGTCCCCCACCCCAGCAGCCGCGGTCCCCCTCCCCTCCCCCAGCAACCGCGGTCCCCCTCCCCCCCCAGCAGCCGCGGTCTCCCTCCCCCCAGCAGCCGCGGTCCCCATCCCCTTCCCCAGCAGCCGCGGTCCCCCTCCCCTCCCCCAGCAGCCAAGGTCCCCCTCCCCCTCCCCCAGCAGCCAAGGTCCCCCTCCCCCTCCCCCAGCAGCCGCGGTCCCCCTCCTCCTCCCCCAGCAGCCGCGGTCCCCCTCCCCCTCCCCAGCAGCTGCGATCCCCCTTCCCCAGCAGCCACGGTCCCCCTCCCACAGCTGCCGCGGTCCCCCTTCCCCAGCAGCCGCGGTCCCCCTCCGCCTGCAGCCGCGGTCCCCCTCACCCAGCAGCCGCGGTCCCCCTCCCCAGCAGCTGTGGTCCCCCTCCCCCAGCAGCCACGGTCCCCCTCCCCTCCCCCAGCAGCCGCGGGCACCCTCCCCCAGCAGCCGCGGTCCCCCTCCCCTAGCAGCCGCGGTCCCCCTCCCCCAGCAGCCACGGTCCCCCTCCCCAGCAGCCGCGGTCCCCCCCCCCAGCAGCCGCGGTCCACCTCCCCCAGCAGCCACGGTACCCCTCCCGCTCCCCCAGCAGCCGCGGTCTCCCTCCCCCACCCCCAGCAGCCGCGGTCCCCCTCCCCCAGCAGCCGCGGTCCCCCTCCCCCTCCCCCAGCAGCCGCGGTCCCCCTCCCCTCCCCTGCAGCCGCGGTCCCCCTCCCCTCCCCCAGCAGCCGCGGACCCCCTCCCCCTCCCCCAGCAGCCGCGATCCCCCTCCCCCAACAGCCACGGTCCCCATCCCCCTCCCCCAGCAGCCGCGGCCCACTCCCCCTCCCCCAGCAGTCGCGGTCTCCCTCCCCCTCCCCCAGCAGCCACGGTCTCCCTCCCCATCCCCCAGCAGCCGCGGTCCCCCTCCCCCTGCAGCCGCGGTCCCCCTCCCCCTCCCCAGCAGCCGCGGTCCCCATCCCCCTCCCCCAGCAGCCGCGGCCCACTCCCCCTCCCCCAGCAGCCGCGGTCTCCCTCCCCCTCCCCAGCAGCCGCGGTCTCCCTCCCCTCCCCCAGCAGCCGCGGTCCCCCTCCCCTGCAGCCGCGGTCCCCCTCCCCCTCCCCAGCAGCCGCGGTCCCCATCCCCCTCCCCCAGCAGCCGCGGTCTCCCTCCCCTCCCCCAGCAGCCGCGGTCTCCCTCCCTCTCCCCCAGCAGCCGCGGTCCCCCTCCACTGCAGCCGCGGTCCCCTCCCCCTCCCCAGCAGCCGCGGACCCCATCCCCCTCCCCCAGCAGCCGCGGCCCACTCCCCCAGCAGCCGCGGTCTCCCTCCCCCTCCCCAGCAGCCGCGGTCTCCCTCCCCTCCCCAGCAGCCGTGGTCCCCCTCCCCCTGCAGCCGCGGTCCCCCTCCCCAGCAGCCGCGGTCCCCATCCCCCTCCCCCAGCAGCCGCGGCCCACTCCCCCGCCCCCAGCAGCCGCGGTCTCCCTCCCCCTCCCCCAGCAGCCGCGGTCTCCCTCCCCTCCCCCAGCAGCCGCGGTCCCCCTCCCCTGCAGCCGCGGTCCCCCTCCCCCTCCCCAGCAGCCGCGGTCCCCATCCCCCTCCCCCAGCAGCCGCGGTCTCCATCCCCCTCCCCCAGCAGCCGCGGCCCACTCCCCCTCCCCCAGCAGTCGCGGTCTCCCTCCCCCTCCCCCAGCAGCCACGGTCTCCCTCCCCATCCCCCAGCAGCCGCGGTCCCCCTCCCCCTGCAGCCGCGGTCCCCCTCCCCCTTCCCAGCAGCCGCGGTCCCCATCCCCCTCCCCCAGCAGCCGCGGCCCACTCCCCCTCCCCCAGCAGCCACGGTCCCCCTCCCCCAGAAGCCGAGGTCCCCCTCCCCCAGCAGCCGCGGTCCCCCCCCTCCCCCAGCAGCCGCGGTCCCCCTCCCCAGCAGCCGCGGTCCCCCTCCCCCAGCAGCCACGGTCCCCCTCCCCCAGCAGCCGCGGTCTCCCTCCCCAGCAGCCGCGGTCCCCCACCCCAGCAGCCGCGGTCCCCCTCCCCTCCCCCAGCAACCGCGGTCCCCCTCCCCCCCCAGCAGCCGCGGTCTCCCTCCCCCCCAGCAGCCGCGGTCCCCATCCCCCTCCCCAGCAGCCGCGGTCCCCCTCCCCTCCCCCAGCAGCCAAGGTCCCCCTCCCCCTCCCCCAGCAGCCAAGGTCCCCCTCCCCCTCCCCCAGCAGCCGCGGTCCCCCTCCTCCTCCCCCAGCAGCCGCGGTCCCCCTCCCCCTCCCCCAGCAGCTGCGATCCCCCTTCCCCAGCAGCCGCGGTCCCCCTTCCCCAGCAGCCGCGGTCCCCCTCCGCCTGCAGCCGCGGTCCCCCTCACCCAGCAGCCGCGGTCCCCCTCCCCAGCAGCTGTGGTCCCCCTCCCCCAGCAGCCACGGTCCCCCTCCCCTCCCCCAGCAGCCGCGGGCACCCTCCCCCAGCAGCCGCGGTCCCCCTCCCCTAGCAGCCGCGGTCCCCCTCCCCCAGCAGCCACGGTCCCCCTCCCCCAGCAGCCGCGGTCCCCCCCCCAGCAGCCGCGGTCCACCTCCCCCAGCAGCCACGGTACCCCTCCTGCTCCCCCAGCAGCCGCGGTCTCCCTCCCCCACCCCCAGCAGCCGCGGTCCCCCTCCCCCAGCAGCCGCGGTCCCCCTCCCCCTCCCCCAGCAGCCGCGGTCCCCCTCCCCTCCCCTGCAGCCGCGGTCCCCCTCCCCTCCCCCAGCAGCCGCGGACCCCCTCCCCCTCCCCCAGCAGCCACGGTCTCCCTCCCCATCCCCCAGCAGCCGCGGTCCCCCTCCCCCTGCAGCCGCGGTCCCCCTCCCCCTCCCCAGCAGCCGCGGTCCCCATCCCCCTCCCCCAGCAGCCGCGGCCCACTCCCCCTCCCCCAGCAGCCGCGGTCTCCCTCCCCCTCCCCCAGCAGCCGCGGTCTCCCTCCCCTTCCCCAGCAGCCGCGGTCCCCCTCCCCTGCAGCCGCGGTCCCCCTCCCCTCCCCAGCAGCCGCGGTCCCCATCCCCCTCCCCCAGCAGCCGCGGTCTCCCTCCCCTCCCCCAGCAGCCGCGGTCTCCCTCCCCCTCCCCCAGCAGCCGCGGTCCCCCTCCCCTGCAGCCGCGGTCCCCTCCCCCTCCCCAGCAGCCGCGGACCCCATCCCCCTCCCCCAGCAGCCGCGGCCCACTCCCCCTCCCCCAGCAGCCGCGGTCCCCCTACCCCTCCCCCAGCAGCCGCGGTCCCCCTCCCCCTGCCCCAGCAGCCGCCGTCCCCCTCCCCCAGCAGCCGCGCCCCCCCCTCCCCCAGCAGCCGCGGTCCCCCTCCCCCAGCAGCCGCGGTCCCCCTCCCCCCAGCAGCCACGGTCCCCCTCCCCCAGAAGCCGAGGTCCCCCTCCCCCAGCAGCCGCGGTCCCCCCCTCCCCCAGCAGCCGCGGTCCCCCTCCCCCAGAAGCCGCGGTCCCCCTCCCCCAGCAGCCACGGTCCCCCTCCCCCAGCAGCCGCGGTCTCCCTCCCCAGCAGCCGCGGTCCCCCACCCCAGCAGCCGCGGTCCACCTCCCCTCCCCCAGCAACCGCGGTCCCCCTCCCCCCCCAGCAGCCGCGGTCTCCCTCCCCCCAGCAGCCGCGGTCCCCATCCCCCTCCCCAGCAGCCGCGGTCCCCCTCCCCTCCCCCAGCAGCCAAGGTCCCCCTCCCCCTCCCCCAGCAGCCAAGGTCCCCCTCCCCCTCCCCCAGCAGCCGCGGTCCCCCTCCTCCTCCCCCAGCAGCCGCGGTCCCCCTCCCCCTCCCCCAGCAGCTGCGATCCCCCTTCCCCAGCAGCCACGGTCCCCCTACCACAGCTGCCGCGGTCCCCCTTCCCCAGCAGCCGCGGTCCCCCTCCCCCTGCAGCCGCGGTCCCCCTCACCCAGCAGCCGCGGTCCCCCTCCCAGCAGCTGTGGTCCCCCTCCCCCAGCAGCCACGGTCCCCCTCCCCTCCCCCAGCAGCCGCGGGCACCCTCCCCAGCAGCCGCGGTCCCCCTCCCCTAGCAGCCGCGGTCCCCCTCCCCCAGCAGCCACGGTCCCCCTCCCCCAGCAGCCGCGGTCCCCCCCCAGCAGCCGCGGTCCACCTCCCCCAGCAGCCACGGTACCCCTCCCGCTCCCCCAGCAGCCGCGGTCTCCCTCCCCCACCCCCAGCAGCCGCGGTCCCCCTCCCCCAGCAGCCGCGGTCCCCCTCCCCTCCCCCAGCAGCCGCGGTCCCCCTCCCCTCCCCTGCAGCCGCGATCCCCCTCCCCTCCCCCAGCAGCCGCGGACCCCCTCCCCCTCCCCCAGCAGCCGCGATCCCCCTCCCCCAGCAGCCACGGTCCCCATCCCCCTCCCCCAGCAGCCGCGGCCCACTCCCCCTCCCCCAGCAGTCGCGGTCTCCCTCCCCCTCCCCCAGCAGCCACGGTCTCCCTCCCCATCCCCCAGCAGCCGCGGTCCCCCTCCCCCTGCAGCCGCGGTCCCCCTCCCCCTCCCCAGCAGCCGCGGTCCCCATCCCCCTCCCCCAGCAGCCGCGGCCCACTCCCCCTCCCCCAGCAGCCACGGTCCCCCCTCCCCCAGAAGCCGAGGTCCCCCTCCCCCAGCAGCCGCGGTCCCCCCCCTCCCCCAGCAGCCGCGGTCCCCCTCCCCCAGCAGCCGCGGTCCCCCTCCCCCAGCAGCCACGGTCCCCCTCCCCCAGCAGCCGCGGTCTCCCTCCCCCAGCAGCCGCGGTCCCCCACCCCAGCAGCCGCGGTCCCCCTCCCCTCCCCCAGCAACCGCGGTCCCCCTCCCCCCCAGCAGCCGCGGTCTCCCTCCCCCCCAGCAGCCGCGGTCCCCATCCCCCTCCCCAGCAGCCGCGGTCCCCCTCCCCTCCCCCAGCAGCCAAGGTCCCCCTCCCCCTCCCCCAGCAGCCAAGGTCCCCCTCCCCCTCCCCCAGCAGCCGCGGTCCCCCTCCTCCTCCCCCAGCAGCCGCGGTCCCCCTCCCCCTCCCCCAGCAGCTGCGATCCCCCTTCCCCAGCAGCCACGGTCCCCCTCCCACAGCTGCCGCGGTCCCCCTTCCCCAGCAGCCGCGGTCCCCCTCCGCCTGCAGCCGCGGTCCCCCTCACCCAGCAGCCGCGGTCCCCCTCCCCAGCAGCTGTGGTCCCCCTCCCCCAGCAGCCACGGTCCCCCTCCCCTCCCCCAGCAGCCGCGGGCACCCTCCCCCAGCAGCCGCGGTCCCCCTCCCCCAGCAGCCGCGGTCCCCCCCCCCAGCAGCCGCGGTCCCCCCCCCCAGCAGCCGCGGTCCACCTCCCCAGCAGCCACGGTACCCCTCCCGCTCCCCCAGCAGCCGCGGTCTCCCTCCCCCACCCCCAGCAGCCGCGGTCCCCCTCCCCCAGCAAGCCGCGGTCCCCCTCCCCCTCCCCCAGCAGCCGCGGTCCCCCTCCCCTCCCCTGCAGCCGCGGTCCCCCCTCCCCTCCCCCAGCAGCCGCGGACCCCCTCCCCCTCCCCCAGCAGCCGCGATCCCCCTCCCCCAGCAGCCACGGTCCCCATCCCCCTCCCCCAGCAGCCGCGGCCCACTCCCCCTCCCCCAGCAGTCGCGGTCTCCCTCCCCCTCCCCCAGCAGCCACGGTCTCCCTCCCCATCCCCCAGCAGCCGCGGTCCCCCTCCCCCTGCAGCCGCGGTCCCCCTCCCCCTCCCCAGCAGCTGCGGTCCCCATCCCCCTCCCCCAGCAGCCGCGGCCCACTCCCCCTCCCCCAGCAGCCGCGGTCTCCCTCCCCCTCCCCCAGCAGCCGCGGTCTCCCTCCCCTCCCCCAGCAGCCGCGGTCCCCCTCCCCTGCAGCCGCGGTCCCCCTCCCCCTCCCCAGCAGCCGCGGTCCCCATCCCCCTCCCCCAGCAGCCGCGGTCTCCCTCCCCTCCCCCAGCAGCCGCGGTCTCCCTCCCCCTCCCCCAGCAGCCGCGGTCCCCCTCCTCTGCAGCCGCGGTCCCCTCCCCCTCCCCAGCAGCCGCGGACCCCATCCCCCTCCCCCAGCAGCCGCGGCCCACTCCCCCTCCCCCAGCAGCCGCGGTCTCCCTCCCCCTCCCCAGCAGCCGCGGTCTCCCTCCCCTCCCCAGCAGCCGTGGTCCCCCTCCCCCTGCAGCCGCGGTCCCCCTCCCCAGCAGCCGCGGTCCCCATCCCCCTCCCCCAGCAGCCGCGGCCCACTCCCCCGCCCCCAGCAGCCGCGGTCTCCCTCCCCCTCCCCCAGCAGCCGCGGTCTCCCTCCCCTCCCCCAGCAGCCGCGGTCCCCCTCCCCTGCAGCCGCGGTCCCCCTCCCCTCCCCAGCAGCCGCGGTCCCCATCCCCCTCCCCCAGCAGCCGCGGTCTCCCTCCCCCTCCCCCAGCAGCCGCGGCCCACTCCCCCTCCCCAGCAGCCGCGGTCTCCCTCCCCCTCCCCAAGCAGCCGCGGTCTCCCTCCCCCTCCCCCAGCAGCCGCGGTCTCCCTCCCCCTCCCCCAGCAGCCGCGGTCCCCCTCCCCTGCAGCCGCGGTCCCCTCCCCCTCCCCAGCAGCCGCGGTCCCCATCCCTCTCCCCCAGCAGCCGCGGCCCACTCCCCCTCCCCCAGCAGCCGCGGTCTCCCTCCCCCTCCCCCAGCAGCCGCGGTCTCCCTCCCCTCCCCCAGCAGCCGCGGTCCCCCTCCCCCTGCAGCCGCGGTCCCCCACCCCCTCCCCAGCAGCCACGGTCCCCATCCCCCTCCCTCAGCAGCCGCGGCCCACTCCCCCTCCCCCAGCAGCCGCGGTCTCCCTCCCCCTCCCCCAGCAGCCGCGGTCTCCCTCCCCTCACCCAGCAGCCGCGGTCCCCCTCCCCTGCAGCCGCGGTCCCCCTCCCCCTCCCCAGCAGCCGCGGTCCCCATCCCCCTCCCCCAGCAGCCGCGGCCCACTCCCCCTCCCCAGCAGCCGCGGTCTCCCTCCCCCTCCCCCAGCAGCCGCGGTCTCCCTCCCCTCCCCCAGCAGCCGCGGTCCCCCTCCCCCTGCAGCCGCGGTCCCCCTCCCCCTCCCCAGCAGCCGCGGACCCCATCCCCCTCTCCCAGCAGCCGCGGCCCGCTCCCTCTCCCCCAGCAGCCGCGATCTCCCTCCCCCTCCCCCAGTAGCCGCGGTCTGCCTCCCCCTCCCCCAGCAGCCGCGGTCCCCCTCCCCCAGCAGCCGCGGTCCCCCTCCCCTCCCCAGCAGCCGCGGTCCCCATCCCCCTCCCCCAGCAGCCGCGACCCCCTCCCCCGCCCCCAGCAGCCGCGGTCTCCCTCCCCCTCCCCCAGCAGCCGCGGTCTCCATCCCCCTCCCCAGCAGCCGCGGTCCCCATCCCCCTCCCCCAGCAGCCGCGGCCCACTCCCCCTCCCCCAGCAGCTGGGGTCCCTCTCCCCCTCCCCCAGCAGCCGCGGTCCCACTCCCCCAGCAGCTGCGGTCCCCCTCCCCCTGCAGCCGTGGTCACCCTCCCCCTCCCCAGCAGCCGCGGTCCCCCTCCCCTGCAGCCGCGGTCCCCCTCCCCTCCCCAGCAGCCGCGGTCCCCATCCCCCTCCCCCAGCAGCCGCGGCCCACTCCCCCTCCCCCAGCAGCCGTGGTCTCCCTCCCCCTCCCCCAGCAGCCGCGGTCTCCCTCCCCTCCCCCAGCAGCCGCGGTCCCCCTCCCCCTGCAGCCGCGGTCCCCCTCCCCAGCAGCCGCGGTCCCCATCCCCCTCCCCCAGCAGCCGCCGTCCCCCTCCCCCAGCAGCCGCGGTCTCCCTCCCCTCCCCCAGCAGCCGCGGTCTCCCTCCCCCTCCCCCAGCAGCCGCGGTCTCCCTCCCCTCCCCCAGCAGCCGCGGTCTCCCTCCCCCTCCCCCTGCAGCCGCGGTCCCCTCCCCCTCCCCAGCAGCCGCGGTCCCCATCCCCCTCCCCCAGCAGCCGCGGCCCACTCCTCCTCCCCAGCAGCCGCGGTCTCCCTCCCCTCCCCCAGCAGCCGCGGTCTCCCTCCCCCTCCCCCAGCAGCCGCGGTCCCCCTCCCCCTGCAGCCGCGGTCCCCCTCCCCTCCCCAGCAGCCGCGGTCCCCATCCCCCTCCCCCAGCAGCCGCGGCCCACTCCCCCTCCCCCAGCAGCCGCGGTCTCCCTCCCCCTCCTCCAGCAGCCGCGGTCTCCCTCCCCCTCCGCCAGCAGCCGCGGTCTCCCTCCCCCTCCCCCAGCAGCCGCGGTCCCCCTCCCCCTGCAGCCGCGGTCCCCCTCCCCCTCCCCAGCAGCCGCGGTCCCCATCCCCCTCCCACAGCAGCTGCGGCCCTCTCCCCCAGCAGCCGCGATCTCCCTCCCCCTCCCCCAGCAGCCGCGGTCTGCCTCCCCCTCCCCCAGCAGCCGCGGTCCCCCTCCCCCAGCAGCCGCGGTCCCCCTCCCCTCCCCCAGCAGCGGCGGACACCCTCCCCCTCCCCCAGCAGCCGCGACCCCCTCCCCCTCCCCCAGCAGCCGCGGTCCCCATCCCCCTCCCCCTGCAGCCGCGGTCCCCCTCCCCCTCCCCAGCAGCCGCGGTCCCCATCCCCCTCCCCCAAAAGCCACGGTCCCCCTCCCCCAGCAGCCGGGGTCCCTCTCCCCCTCCCCCAGCAGCCGCGGTCCCCCTCCCCCAGCAGCTGCGGTCCCCCTCCCCCTCCCCCAGCAGCCGTAGTCCCCCTCCTCTCCCCCAGCAGCCGCGGTCCCCCTCCCCTCCCCCAGCAGCCGCGGTCACCCTCCGCACCCCAGCAGCCGGGGTCCACTCCCCCTCCCCCAGCAGCCGCCGTACCCCTCCCCCTCCCCCAGCAGCCGCGGTCCCCCTCCCCTCCCCCAGCAGCCGCGGTCCCCCTCCCCCAGCAGCCACGGTCCCCTCCCCTCCCCCAGCAGCCGCGGTCCCCCTCCCCTCCCCCAGAAGCCGCGGTCCCCCTCCCCCTCCCCAGCAGCCGCGGTCCCCCTCCCCCAGCAGCCGCGGTCCCCCTCCCCCAGCAGCCGCGGCCCACTCCCCCTCCCCCAGCAACCGCGGACCCCCCTCCCCTCCCCCAGCAGCCGCGGTCCCCCTCCCCCTCCCCCAGCAGCCGCGGTCCCCCTCCCCCAGCAGCCGCGGGCCCCCACTCCCCCAGCAGCCGCGGTCACCCTCCCCAGCAGCCGCGGTCCCCCTCCCCCAGTTGCCACGGTCCCCCTCCCCCAGCAGCCGCGGTCCCCCTCCCCAGGAGCCGCGGTCCCCCTCCCCAGCAGCCACGGTCCCCCTCCCCTCCCCCAGCAGCCGCGGTCCCCCTCCCCCTCCCCCAGCAGCCGCGGTCCCCCTCCCCCTCCCCAGCAGCCGCGGTCTCCCTCCCCCTCCCCAGAAGCCGCGGTCCCCCTCCCCCAGCAGCCGCGGTCCCCCACCCCCTCCCCCAACAGCCGCGGACCCCCTCCCCCTCCCCAGTAGCCGCGGTCCCCGTCCCCTCCCCCAGCAGCCACGGTCCCCCTCCCCATCCCCCAGCAGCCGCGGTCCCCCTCCCCAGCAGCCGCGGTCACCCTCCCCTCCCCCAGCAGCCGCGGTCCCCCTCCCCTCCCCCAGCAGCCGCGGGCCCCCTCCCCCAGCAGCCACGGTCCCCTCCCCTTCCCGCAGCAGCCGCGGTTCCCCTCCCCCAGCAGCCGCGGTCCCCCTCCCCCAGCAGCCGCGGTCCCCATCCCCTCCCCCAGCAGCCGCGGTCCCCCTCCCCAGCAGTCGGGGTCCCCCTCCCCCAGCTGCCGCGGCCCCCTCCCCCTCCCCCAGCAGCCGCGGTCCCCCTACCCCTCCCCCAGCAGCCGCGGTCCCCCTCTCCCTCCCCCAGCAGCCGCCGTCCCCCTCCCCCAGCAGCCGCGGTCCCCCCCTCCCCCAGCAGCCGCGGTCCCCCTCCCCCAGCAGCCGCGGTCCCCCTCCCCCAGCAGCCACGGTCCCCATCCCCCAGCAGCCGCGGTCCACCCCCTCCCCCAGCAGCCGCGGTCCCCCCCTCCCCAGCAGCCGCGGTCCCCCTCCCCCAGCAGCCACGGTCCCCCAACCCCAGCAGCCGCGGTCCCCCTCCCCCAGCAGCCGCGGTCCACCCCCTCCCCCAGCAGCCGCGGTCCCCCTCCCCCAGCAGCGGCGGTCCCCCTCCCCCAGCAGCCACGGTCCCCCTCCCCCAGCAGCCGCGGTCCCCCTCCCCCAGCAGCCGCGGTCCCCCACCCCAGCAGCCGCGGTCCCCCTCCCCTCCCCCAGCAGCCGCGGTCCCCCTCCCCCCCAGCAGCCGCGGTCTCCCTCCCCTCCCCCAGCAGCTGCGGTCCCCCTCCCCCTCCCCAGCAGCCGCGGTCCCCCTCCCCTCCCCCAGCAGCCGAGGTCCCCCTCCCCCAGCAGCCGTGGTCCCCCTCCCCCAGCAGCCACAGTCTCCCTCCACTTCCCCCAGCAGCCGCGGTCCCCCTCCCCCTCCCCCAGCAGCCGCGGTCCCCCTCCCCTCCCCCAGCAGCTGCGATCCCCCTCCCCCAGCAGCCACGGTCCCCCTCCCACAGCAGCCGCGGTCCCCCTTCCCCAGCAGCCGCGGTCCCCCTCCCCCTGCAGCCGCGGTCCCCCTCACCCAGCAGCCGCGGTCCCCCTCCCCAGCAGCTGTGGTCCCCCTCCCCCAGCAGCCACGGTCCCCCTCCCCTCCCCCAGCAGCCGCGGGCACCCTCCCCCAGCAGCCGCGGTCCCCCTCCCCCAGCAGCTGCGGTCCCCCTCCCCCAGCAGCCACGGTCCCCCTCCCCCAGCAGCCGCGGTCCCCCTCCCCAGCAGCCGCGGTCCACCTCCCCCAGCAGCCGCGGTACCCGTCCCGCTCCCCCAGCAGCCGCGGTCTCCCTCCCCCACCCCCAGCAGCCGCGGTCCCCCTCCCCCAGCAGCCGCGGTCCCCTCCCCCTCCCCCAGCAGCCGCGGACCCCTCCCCTCCCCCAGCAGCCGCGGTCCCCCTCCCCTCCCCCAGCAGCCGCGGACCCCCTCCCCCTCCCGAAGCAGCCGCGATCCCCCTCCCCCAGCAGCCACGGACCCCCTCCCCCAGCAGCCGCGGTCCCCCTTCCCCAGCAGCCGCGGTCCCCCTCCCCCAGCAGCCGCGGTCCCCCTCCCCAGCAGCTGCGGTCCCCCTCCCCCAGCAGCCACGGTCCCCCTCCCCTCCCCCAGCAGCCGCGGTCCCACTCCTCCTGCAGCCGTGGTCCCCCTCCCCTCCCCCAGCAGCCGCGGTCCCCCTCCCCCTCCCCCAGCAGCCGCGGTCTCCCTCCCCAGCAGCCGCCGTCCCCCTCCCCCTCCCCAGCAGTGGCGGTCCCCCTCCCACAGCAGCCGCGGTCCCCCTCCCCTCCCCCAGCAGCCACGGTCCCCCTCCCCAGCAGCCGCGGTCCCCCTCCCCAGCAGCCGCGGTCCGCCTCCCCTCCCCCAGCAGCCGCGGTCCCCCTCCCCCAGCAGCCGCGGTCCCCCTCCCCCAGCAGCCGCGGTCCCCCTCCCCCAGCAGCCCCGGTCCCCCTCGCCAGCAGCCGCGGTCCCCCTCCCCCAGCAGCCGCGGTCCCCCTCCCCCAGCAGCCGCGGTCCCCCTCCCCCAGCAGCCGCGGTCCCCCTCCCCAGCAGCCGCGGTCCCCCTCCCCCTGCAGCCGCGCTCCCCCTCCCCCTCCCCCAGCAGCCGCGGTCCGCCTCCCCCTCCCCCAGCAGCCGCGGTCCCCCTCCCCAGTAGCCGCGGTCCCCCTCCCCAGCAGCTGCGGTCCCCCTCCCCCAGCAGCCACGGTCCCCCTCCCCTCCCCCAGCAGCCGCGGTCCCACTCCTCCTGCAGCCGTGGTCCCCCTCCCCTCCCCCAGCAGCCGCGGTCCCCCTCCCCCTCCCCCAGCAGCCACGGTCCCCCTCCCCCAGCAGCCGCGGTCCCCCTCCCCTCCCACAGCAGCCACGGTCCCCATCCCCAGCAGCCGCGGTCCCCCTCCCCAGCAGCCGCGGTCCGCCTCCCCCTCCCCCAGCAGCCGCGGTCCCCCTCCCCCAGCAGCCGCGGTCCGCCTCCCCCAGCAGCCGCGGTCCCCCTCCCCCAGCAGCCGCGGTCGCCCTCGCCAGCAGCCGCGGTCCCCCTCCCCCAGCAGCCGCGGTCCGCCTCCCCTCCCCAGCAGCCGCGGTCCCCCTCCCCAGTAGCCGCGGTCCCCCTCCCCAGCAGCCGCGGTCCGCCTCCCCTCCCCCAGCAGCCGCGGTCCCCCTCCCCCAGCAGCCGCGGTCCCCCTCCCCCAGCAGCCGCGGTCCCCCTCCCCCAGCAGCCGCGGTCCCCCTCGCCAGCAGCCGCGGTCCCCCTCCCCAGCAGCCGCGGTCCCCCTCCCCCAGCAGCCGCGGTCCCCCTCCCCCAGCAGCCGCGGTCCCCCTCCCCAGCAGCCGCGGTCCCCCTCCCCCTGCAGCCGCGCTCCCCCTCCCCCTCCCCCAGCAGCCGCGGTCCGCCTCCCCCTCCCCCAGCAGCCGCGGTCCCCCTCCCCAGTAGCCGCGGTCCCCCTCCCCAGCAGCTGCGGTCCCCCTCCCCCAGCAGCCACGGTCCCCCTCCCCTCCCCCAGCAGCCGCGGTCCCACTCCTCCTGCAGCCGTGGTCCCCCTCCCCTCCCCCAGCAGCCGCGGTCCCCCTCCCCCTCCCCAGCAGCCACGGTCCCCCTCCCCCAGCAGCCGCGGTCCCCCTCCCCTCCCACAGCAGCCACGGTCCCCATCCCCAGCAGCCGCGTTCCCCCTCCCCAGCAGCCGCGGTCCGCCTCCCCCTCCCCCAGCAGCCGCGGTCCCCCTCCCCCAGCAGCCGCGGTCCGCCTCCCCCAGCAGCCGCGGTCCCCCTCCCCCAGCAGCCGCGGTCGCCCTCGCCAGCAGCCGCGGTCCCCCTCCCCCAGCAGCCGCGGTCCGCCTCCCCTCCCCAGCAGCCGCGGTCCCCCTCCCCAGTAGCCGCGGTCCCCCCTCCCCCAGCAGCCGCGGTCCGCCTCCCCCAGCAGCCGCGGTCCCCCTCCCCAGCAGCCCCGGCCCCCTCCATCTCCCCAGCAGCCGCGGTCGCCCTCCCCCAGCAGCCGCGGCCCCCCTCCCCCAGCAGCCGCGGTCCCCCTCCCCCAGCAGCCGCGGTCCCCCTCCACCAGCAGCCGCGGTCCCCCACCCCCAGCAGCCGCGGTCCCCCTACCCCAGCAGCCGCGGTCCCCCTTCCCCTCCCCAGCAGCCGCAGTCCCCTTCCCCAAGCAGCCGCGGTCCCCCTCCCCCAGCAGCCGCTGACCCCCCCCCAGCAGCCGCGGTCCCCTTCCCCAGCAGCCGCGGTCCCCCTCCCCCAGCAGCCGTGGTCCCCCTCCCCTCCCCCTGCAGCCGCGGTCCCCCTCCCCACCCCCAGCAGCCGCGGTCCCCCTCCCCCAGCAACCTCGGTCCCCCTCCCCCAGCAGCCGCGGTCCCCCTCCCCCAGCAGCCGCGGTCCCCCTCCCCAGTAGCCGCGGTCCCCCTCCCCCAGCAGCCGCGGTCCCCCTCCCCCAGCAGCCGCGGTCCCCCTCCCCCAGCAGCCGCGGTCCCCCTCCCCAGTAGCCGCGGTCCCCCTCCCCAGCAGCCGGGGTCCCCCTCCCCCAGCAGCCACGGTCCCCCTCCCCCAGCAGCCGCGGTCCCCCCCCCCCAGCAGCCGCGGTCCCCCTCCCCAGCAGCCTCGGTCCCCCTCCCCAGCAGCCGCGGTCCCCCTCCCCCAGCAGCCGCGGTCCCCCTCCCCAGCAGCCGCGGTCCCCCTCCCCCAGCAGCCGCGGTCCCCCTCCCCAGCAGCCGCGGTCCCCCTCCCCCAGCAGCCGCGGTCCCCCTCCCCCAGCAGCCGCGGTCCCCCTCCCCAGCAGCCGCGGTCCCCCTCCCCCAGCAGCCGCGGTCCCCCTCCCCAGCAGCCGCGGTCCCCCTCCCCCAGCAGCCGCGGTACCCCTCCCCCTCCCCCAGCAGCCGCGGTCCCCCATCCCCCTCACCCAGCAGCTGCGGTCCCCCTCCCCCAGCAGCCGCGGTCCCCCTCCCCTCCCCCAGCAGCCACAGTCCCCCTCCCCAGCAGCCGCGGTCCCCCTCCCCAGCAGCCGCGGTCCCCCTCCCCAGCAGCCGCGGTCCCCCTCCCCCAGCAGCCTCGGTACCCCTCCCCTCCCCCAGCAGCCGCGGTCCCCCTCCCCCTCCCCCAACAGCCGCGGTCCCCCTCCCCAGCAGCCGCGGTCCCCCTCTCCCAGCATCCGCGTTCCCCCTCCCCCAGCAGCCGCGGACCCCCTCCCGCAGCAGCCGCGGTCCCCCTCCCCAGCAACCGCAGTCCCCCTCCCCAGCAGCCACGGTCCCCCAGCAGCCGCGGTCCCCCTCCCCCAGGCAGCCGCGGTCCCCCTCCCCCAGCAGCCGCGGTCCCCCTCCCCCAGCAGCCGCGGTCCCCCTCCCAGCAGCCGCGGTCCCCCTCCCCCAGCAGCCGTGGTCCCCCTCCCCAGCAGCCGCGTTCCCCCTCCCCCAGCAGCCGCGGTACCACTCCCCCTTCCCCAGCAGCCGCTGTCCCCCTCCCCCAGCAGCTGCGGTCCCCCTCCCCCAGCAGCCGCGGTCCCCCTCCCCTCCCCAGCAGCCGCAGTCCCCCTCCCCAGCAGCCGCGGTCCCCCTCCCCCAGCAGCCGCGGTCCCCCTCCCCCAGCAGCCGCGGTACCCCCTCCCCTCCCCCAGCATCCGCGGTCCCCCTCCCCCTCCCCCAGCAGCCGCGGTCCCCCTCCCCCAGCAGCCGCGGTCCCCCTCTCCCAGCAGCCGCGGTCCCCCTCCCCAGCAGCCGAGGTCCACCTCCCCAGCAGCCGCGGTCCCCATCCCCCAGCAGCCGCGGACCCCCTCCCCAGCAGCCGCGGTCCCCCCTCTCCCAGCAGCCGCGGTCCCCCTCCCCCAGCAGCCGCGGTCCCCCTCCCGCAGCAGCCGCGGTACCCCTCCCCTCCCCCAGCAGCCGCGGTCCCCCTCCCTCCCCAGCAGCCGCGGTCCCCCTCCCCTCCCCAGCAGCCACGGTCCCCCTCCCCAGCAGCCGCGGTCCCCCTCCCCCAGCAGCCGCGGTCCCCCTCCTCCAGCAGCTGCGGTACCTCTCCCCCTCCCCCAGCAGCCGCGGTCCCCCTCCCCCTCCCCCAGCAGCCGTGGTCCCACTCCCCCAGGAGCCGCGGTCCCCCTCCGCCAGCAGCCGCGGTCCCCCCCTCCCCCAGCAGCCGCGGTCCCCCTCCCCTCCTCCAGCAGCCGCGGTCCCCCTCCCCCAGCAGCCGCGGTCCCCCTCCCCCAGCAGCCGCGGTCCCCCTCCCCAGCAGCCGCGGTCCCCCTCCCCCAGCAGCCGCGTTCCCCCTCCCCCAGCAGCCACGGTCCCCCTCCCCAGCAGCCGCGGTCCCCCTCCCCCAGCAGCCGCGGTCCCCCACCCCAGCAGCCGCGGTCCCCCTCCCCCAGCAGCCGCGGTCCCCCTCTCCCAGCAGCCACGGTCCCCCTCCCCCTCCCCAGCAGCCACGGTCCCCCTCCCCCTCCCCAGCAGCCACGGTCCCCCTCCCCCAGCAGCCGCGGTCCCCTCCCCCAGCAGCCGCGGTCCCCTTCCCCCAACAGCCGCGATCCCCCTCCCCCAGCAGCCGCGGTCCCCCTCCCCAGCAGCCGCAGTCCCCCCTCCCCCAGCAGCCGCGGTCCCCCTCCCCCAGCAGCCGCGGTCCCCCTCCCCCTCCCCCAGCAGCCGCGGTCCCCCTCCCCTGCAGCCGCGTTCCCCCTCCCCCAGCAGCCGCAGTCCCCTCCCCAGCAGCCGCGGTCCCCCTCCCCAGCAGCCGCGGTCCCCCTCCCCAGCAGCCGCGGTCCCCCTCCCCCAGCAGCCACGGTCCCCTTCCCCCAACAGCCGCGGTCCCCCTCCCGCAGCAGCCACGGTCCCCCTCCCCCAGCAGCCGCAGTCCCCCTCCCCCAGCAGCCGCGGTCCCCCTCCCCCAGCAGCCGCGGTCCCCCTCCCCTCCCCCAGCAGCCGCGGTCCCCCTCCCCCAGCAGCCGCGGTCCCCCTCCCCCAGCAGCCGCGGTCCCCCTCCCCCAGCAGCCGCGGTCCCCCTCCCCCAGCAGCCGCGTTCCCCCTCCCCCAGCAGCCGCGGTCCCCCTCCCCCAGCAGCCGCGGTCCACCTCCCCCAGCAGCCGCGGTCCCCCTCCCGAGCAGCCGCGGTCCCCCTCCCCCAGCAGCCGCGGTCCCCCTCCCCCAGCAGCCGCGGTCCCCCTCCCCCAGCAGCCGCGGTCCCCCTCCCCCAGCAGCCGCTGTCCCCCTCCCCCTCCCCCAGCATCCGCGGTCCCCCTCCCACAGCAGCCGCGGTCCCCCTCCCCAGCAGCTGCGGTCCCCCTACCCCTCCCCCAGCAGCCACGGTCCCCCTCCCCAGCAGCCGTGGTCCCCCTCCCCAGCAGCCGCAGTCCCCCTCCCCCAGCAGCCGCGGTCCCCCTCCCCCAGCAGCCGCGGTCCCCCTCCCCCAGCAGCCGCGGTCCCCCTCCCCCAGCAGCCGCGGTCCCCCTCCCCAGCAGCCGCGGTCCCCCTCCCCCAGCAGCCACGGTCCCCCTCCCCCAGCAGCCGCGGTCCCCTTCCCCCAGCATCCGCGGTCCCCCTCCCCCAGCAGCCGCGGTCCCCCTCCCCCAGCAGCCGCGGTCACCCTCCCCAGCAGCCGTGGTCCCCCTCCCCCAGCAGCCGCGGTCCCCCTCCCCAGCAGCCGCGGTCCCCCTCCCCCAGCAGCCGCGGTCCCCCTCCCCCAGCAGCCGCGGTCCCCCTCCCCCAGCAGCCGCGGTCCCCCTCCCCCAGCAGCCGCGGTCCCCCTCCCCCAGCAGCCGCGGTCCCCCTCCCCCAGCAGCCGCGGTCCCCCTCCCCCAGCAGCCGCGGTCCCCCTCCCCCAGCAGCCGCGGTCCCCCTCCCCCAGCAGCTGCGGTCCCCCTCCCCTCCCCCAGCAGCCGCGGTCACCCTCCCCCAGCAGCCGCGGTCCCCCTCCCCCAGCAGCCGCGGTCCCCCTCCCCCAGCAGCCGCGGTCCCCCTCCCCCAGCAGCCGCAGTACCCCTCCCCCAGCAGCCGCGGTCCCCCTCCCCAGCAGCCTCGGTGCCCCTCCCCCAGCAGCCGCGGTCCTCCTCACCCAGCAGCCGCGGTCCCCCTACCCCAGCAGCCGCGGTCCCCCTCCCCACCAGTCATGGTCCCCCTCCCCCAGCAGCCGCGGTCCCCCTCCCCCAGCAGCCGCGGTCCCCCTCCCCAGCAGCCGCGGTCCTCCTCCCCAGCAGCCGCGGTCCCCCTCCCCCAGCAGCCACGGTCCCCCTCCCCCAGCAGCCGCAGTCCCCTTCCCCCAGCATCCGCGGTCCCCCTCCCCCAGCAGCCGCGGTCCCCCTCCCCAGCACCCGCGGTCCCCCTCCCCAGCAGCCGCGGTCCCCCTCCCCCAGCAGCCGCGGTCCCCCTCCCCAGCAGCGGCGGTCCCCCTCCCCAGCAGCCGCGATCCCCCTCCCCAGCAGCCGCGGACCCCTCCCCCAGCAGCCGCGGTCCCCCTCCCCCAGCAGCCGCGGTACCCCTCCCCCTCCCCCAGCAGCCGCGGTCCCCCTCCCCCGCACCCAGCAGCTGCGGTCCCCCTCCCCCAGCAGCCGCGGTCCCCCTCCCCTCCCCCAGCAGCCACAGTCCCCCTCCCCAGCAGCCGCGGTCCCCCTCCCCCAGCAGCCGCGGTCCCCCTCCCCAGCAGCCGCGGTCCCCCTCCCCCAGCAGCCTCGGTACCCCTCCCCTCCCCCAGCAGCCGCGGTCCCCCTCCCCCTCCCCCAACAGCCGCGGTCCCCCTCCCCAGCAGCCGCGGTCCCCCTCTCCCAGCAGCCGCGTTCCCCCTCCCCCAGCAGCCGCGGACCCCCTCCCGCAGCAGCCGCGGTCCCCCTCACCAGCAACCGCAGTCCCCCTCCCCAGCAGCCACGGTCCCCCAGCAGCCGCGGTCCCCCTCCCCCAGCAGCCGCGGTCCCCATCCCCCAGCAGCCGCGGTCCCCCTCCCCCAGCAGCCGCGGTCCCCCTCCCAGCAGCCGCGGTCCCCCTCCCCCAGCAGCCGCGGTCCCCCTCCCCAGCAGCCGCGTTCCCCCTCCCCCAGCAGCCGCGGTACCACTCCCCCTTCCCCAGCAGCCGCTGTCCCCCTCCCCCAGCAGCTGCGGTCCCCCTCCCCCAGCAGCCGCGGTCCCCCTCCCCTCCCCCAGCAGCCGCAGTCCCCCTCCCCAGCAGCCGCGGTCCCCCTCCCCCAGCAGCCGCGGTCCCCCTCCCCCAGCCCGCGGTACCCCTCCCCTCCCCCAGCATCCGCGGTCCCCCTCCCCCTCCCCCAGCAGCCGCGGTCCCCCTCCCCCAGCAGCCGCGGTCCCCCTCTCCCAGCAGCCGCGGTCCCCCTCCCCAGCAGCCGAGGTCCACCTCCCCAGCAGCCGCGGTCCCCATCCCCCAGCAGCCGCGGACCCCCTCCCCAGCAGCCGCGGTCCCCCCTCTCCCAGCAGCCGCGGTCCCCCTCCCCCAGCAGCCGCGGTCCCCCTCCCGCAGCAGCCGCGGTACCCCTCCCCTCCCCCAGCAGCCGCGGTCCCCCTCCCTCCCCAGCAGCCGCGGTCCCCTCCCCTCCCCAGCAGCCACGGTCCCCCTCCCCAGCAGCCGCGGTCCCCCTCCCCCAGCAGCCGCGGTCCCCCTCCTCCAGCAGCTGCGGTACCTCTCCCCCTCCCCCAGCAGCCGCGGTCCCCCTCCCCCTCCCCCAGCAGCCGTGGTCCCACTCCCCCAGGAGCCGCGGTCCCCCTCCGCCAGCAGCCGCGGTCCCCCCTCCCCCAGCAGCCGCGGTCCCCCTCCCCTCCTCCAGCAGCCGCGGTCCCCCTCCCCCAGCAGCCGCGGTCCCCCTCCCCCAGCAGCCGCGGTCCCCCTCCCCAGCAGCCGCGGTCCCCCTCCCCCAGCAGCCGCGTTCCCCCTCCCCCAGCAGCCACGGTCCCCCTCCCCAGCAGCCGCGGTCCCCCTCCCCCAGCAGCCGCGGTCCCCCTCCCCAGCAGCCGCGGTCCCCCTCCCCCAGCAGCCGCGGTCCCCCTCTCCCAGCAGCCACGGTCCCCCTCCCCCTCCCCAGCAGCCACGGTCCCCCTCCCCCTCCCCAGCAGCCACGGTCCCCCTCCCCCAGCAGCCGCGGTCCCCCTCCCCAGCAGCCGCGGTCCCTTCCCCCAACAGCCGCGATCCCCCTCCCCCAGCAGCCGCGGTCCCCCTCCCCAGCAGCCGCAGTCCCCCTCCCCCAGCAGCCGCGGTCCCCTCCCCCAGCAGCCGCGGTCCCCCTCCCCCTCCCCCAGCAGCCGCGGTCCCCCTCCCCTGCAGCCGCGTTCCCCCTCCCCAGCAGCCGCAGTCCCCTCCCCAGCAGCCGCGGTCCCCCTCCCCAGCAGCCGCGGTCCCCCTCCCCAGCAGCCGCGGTCCCCCTCCCCCAGCAGCCACGGTCCCCTTCCCCCAACAGCCGCGGTCCCCCTCCCGCAGCAGCCACGGTCCCCCTCCCCCAGCAGCCGCAGTCCCCCTCCCCCAGCAGCCGCGGTCCCCCTCCCCCAGCAGCCGCGGTCCCCCTCCCCTCCCCCAGCAGCCGCGGTCCCCCTCCCCCAGCAGCCGCGGTCCCCCTCCCCCAGCAGCCGCCGGTCCCCCTCCCCCAGCAGCCGCGGTCCCCCTCCCCCAGCAGCCGCGTTCCCCCTCCCCCAGCATCCGCGGTCCCCCTCCCCCAGCAGCCGCGGTCCACCTCCCCAGCAGCCGCGGTCCCCCTCCCCAGCAGCCGCGGTCCCCCTCCCCAGCAGCCGCGGTCCCCCTCCCCCAGCAGCCGCGGTCCCCCTCCCCCAGCAGCCGCGGTCCCCCTCCCCAGCAGCCGCTGTCCCCCTCCCCCTCCCCAGCATCCGCGGTCCCCCTCCCACAGCAGCCGCGGTCCCCTCCCCAGCAGCTGCGGTCCCCCTACCCCTCCCCCAGCAGCCACGGTCCCCCTCCCAGCAGCCGTGGTCCCCCTCCCAGCAGCCGCAGTCCCCCTCCCCCAGCAGCCGCGGTCCCCCTCCCCCAGCAGCCGCGGTCCCCCTCCCCCAGCAGCCGCGGTCCCCCTCCCCCAGCAGCCGCGGTCCCCCTCCCCCAGCAGCCGCGGTCCCCCTCCCCAGCAGCCACGGTCCCCCTCCCCCAGCAGCCGCAGTCCCCTTCCCCCAGCATCCGCGGTCCCCCTCCCCCAGCAGCCGCGGTCCCCCTCCCCCAGCAGCCGCGGTCACCCTCCCCAGCAGCCGTGGTCCCCCTCCCCAGCAGCCGCGGTCCCCCTCCCCAGCAGCCGCGGTCCCCCTCCCCCAGCAGCCGCGGTCCCCCTCCCCAGCAGCCGCGGTCCCCCTCCCCCAGCAGCCGCGGTCCCCCTCCCCCAGCAGCCGCGGTCCCCCTCCCCAGCAGCCGCGGTCCCCCTCCCCCAGCAGCCGCGGTCCCCCTCCCCCAGCAGCCGCGGTCCCCCTCCCCCAGCAGCCGCGGTCCCCCTCCCCCAGCAGCTGCGGTCCCCCTCCCCTCCCCCAGCAGCCGCGGTCACCCTCCCCCAGCAGCCGCGGTCCCCCTCCCCCAGCAGCCGCGGTCCCCCTCCCCCAGCAGCCGCGGTCCCCCTCCCCCAGCAGCCGCAGTACCGTCCCCCTCCCCAGCAGCCTCGGTGCCCCTCCCCCAGCAGCCGCGGTCCTCCTCACCCAGCAGCCGCGGTCCCCCTACCCCAGCAGCCGCGGTCCCCCTCCCCACCAGTCATGGTCCCCCCTCCCCCAGCAGCCGCGGTCCCCCTCCCCCAGCAGCCGCGGTCCCCCTCCCCAGCAGCCGCGGTCCTCCTCCCCAGCAGCCGCGGTCCCCCTCCCCCAGCAGCCACGGTCCCCCTCCCCCAGCAGCCGCAGTCCCCTTCCCCCAGCATCCGCGGTCCCCCTCCCCCAGCAGCCGCGGTCCCCCTCCCCAGCACCCGCGGTCCCCCTCCCCAGCAGCCGCGGGTCCCCCTCCCCCAGCAGCCGCGGTCCCCCTCCCCAGCAGCGGCGGTCCCCCTCCCCAGCAGCCGCGATCCCCCTCCCCAGCAGCCGCGGACCCCTCCCCCAGCAGCCGCGGTCCCCCTCCCCTCCCCCAGCAGCCGCGGTCACCCTCCCCCAGCAGCCGCGGTCCCCCTCCCCCAGCAGCCGCGGTCCCCCTCCCCCAGCAGCCGCGGTCCCCCTCCCCCAGCAGCCGCGGTACCCCCTCCCCAGCTGCCGCGGTCCCCCTCCCCAGCAGCCGCGGTACCCCTCCCCCAGCGGCCGCGGTCCTCCTCCCCCAGCAGCCGTGGTCCCCCTCCCCAGCAGCCGCGGTCCCCCTCCCCAGCAGCCGCGGTCCCCCTCCCCCAGCAGCCGCGGTCCCCCTCCCCCAGCAGCCACGGTCCCCCCTCCCCCAGCAGCCGCGGTCCCCCTCCCCAGCAGCCGCGGTCCCCCTCCCCCTCCCCCAGCATCCGCGGTCCCCCCTCCCACAGCAGCCGCGGTCCCCCTCCCCAGCAGCTGCGGTCCCCCTCCCCCCTCCCCCTGCAGCCACGGTCCCCCTCCCCAGCAGCCGTGGTCCCCCTCCCCAGCAGCCGCAGTCCCCCTCCCCCAGCAGCCGCGGTCCCCCTCCACCAGCAGCCGCGGTCCCCCTCCCCCAGCAGCCGCGGTCCCCCTCCCCCAGCAGCAGCGGTCCCCCTCCCCCAGCAGCCGCGGTCCCCCTCCCCAGCAGCCACGGTCCCCCTCCCCCAGCAGCCGCAGTCCCCTTCCCCCAGCATCCGCGGTCCCCCTCCCCCAGCAGCCGCGGTCCCCCTCCCCCAACAGCCGCGGTCCCCCTCCCCAGCAGCCGCGGTCCCCCTCCCCCAGCAGCCGCGGTCCCCCTCCCCAGCAGCCCCGGTCCCCCTCCCCCAGCAGCCGCGGTCCCCCTCCCCCAGCAGCCGCGGTCCCCCTCCCCCAGCAGCTGCGGTCCCCCTCCCCTCCCCCAGCAGCCGCGGTCACCCTCCCCCAGCAGCCGCGGTCCCCCTCCCCCAGCAGCCGCGGTCCCCCTCCCCCAGCAGCTGCGGTCCCCCTCCCCTCCCCCAGCAGCCGCGGTCACCCTCCCCCAGCAGCCGCAGTACCTCTCCCCCAGCAGCCGCGGTCCCCCTCCCCAGCAGCCTCGGTGCCCCTCCCCCAGCAGCCGCGGTCCTCCTCCCCCAGCAGCCGCGGTCCCCCTACCCCAGCAGCCGCGGTCCCCCTCCCCACCAGTCGTGGTCCCCCTCCCCCAGCAGCCGCGGTCCCCCTCCCCCAGCAGCCGCGGTCCCCCTCCCCAGCAGCCGCGGTCCCCCTCCCCCAGCAGCCGCGGTCCCCCTCCCCCAGCAGCCACGGTCCCCCTCCCCCAGCAGCCGCAGTCCCCTTCCCCCAGCAACCGCGGTCCCCCTCCCCCAGCAGCCGCGGTCCCCCTCCCCCAGCAGCCGCGGTCCCCCTCCCCAGCAGCCGCGGTCCCCCTCCCCCAGCAGCCGCGGTCCCCCTCCCCAGCAGCCGCGGTCCCCCTCCCCCAGCAGCCGCGGTCCCCCTCCCCAGCAGCCGCGGACCCCTCCCCCAGCAGCCGCGGTCCCCCTCCCCTCCCCCAGCAGCCGCGGTCACCCTCCCCCAGCAGCCGCGGTCCCCCTCCCCCAGCAGCCGCGGTCCCCCTCCCCCAGCAGCCGCGGTCCCCCTCCCCCAGCAGCCGCGGTACCCCTCCCCAGCTGCCGCGGTCCCCCTCCCCAGCAGCCGCGGTGCCCCTCCCCCAGCAGCCGCGGTCCTCCTCCCCCAGCAGCCGCGGTCCCCCTCCCCCAGCAGCCGCGGTCCCCCTCCCCAGCAGCCGCGGTCCCCCTCCCCAGCAGCCGCGGTCCCCCTCCCCAGCAGCCGCGGACCCCCTCCCCCAGCAGCCGCGGTCCCCCTCCCCAGCAGCCGCGGTCCCCCTCCCCCAGCAGCCGCAGTCCCCCTCCCCCAGCTGCCGTGGTCCCCCTCCCCCAGCAGCCGCGGTCCCCCTCCCCCAGCAGCCGCGGTCCCCCTCCCCCAGCAGCCGCGGTCCCCCTCCCCCAGCAGCCGCGGTGCCCCTCCCCCAGCAGCCGCGGTCCTCCTCCCCAGCAGCCGCGGTCCCCCTCCCCCAGCAGCCGCCTTCCCCCTCCCCCAGCAGCCGCGGTCCCCCTCCCCCAGCAGCCGCGGTCCCCCTCCCCAAGCAGCCGCGGTCCCCCTCCCCCAGCAGCCGCGGTCCCCCTCCCCCAGCAGCCTCGGTCCCCCTCCCCCAGCAGCCGCAGTCTCCCTCCCCCAGCAGCCGCGGTCCCCCTCCCCCTCCCCCAGCAGCCGCGGTCCCCCTCCCCAGCAGCCGCTGTCCCCCTCCCCCCGCAGCCGCGGTCCCCCTCCCCCTCCCCCAACAGCCACGGTCCCCCTCCCCCAGCAGCCGCGGTCCGCCTCCCCCAGCAGCCGCGGTCCCCCTCCCCCAGCAGCCGCGGTCCCCCTCCCCAGCAGCCGCGGTCCCCCTCCCCCAGCAGCCGCGGTCCCCCTCCCCAGCAGCCGCGGTCCCCCTCCCCCAGCAGCCGCGGTCCCCCTCCCCCAGCAGCCGCGGTCCCCCTCCCCCAGCAGCCGCGGTCCCCCTCCCCCAGCAGCCGCGGTCCCCCCCCCCAGCAGCCGCGGCCCCCGTCCCCAGCAGCCGCGGTCCCCCTCCCCCAGCAGCCGCGGTCCCCCTCCCCCAGCAGCCGCGGTCCCCCTCCCCCAGCAGCCGCGGTCCCCCTCCCCCAGCAGCCGCGGTCCCCCTCCCCCAGCAGCCGCGGTCCCCCTCCCCCAGCAGCCGCGGTCCGCCTCCCCCAGCAGCCGCGGTCCCCCTCCCCCAGCAGACGCGGTCCCCCTCCCCCAGCAGCCGCGGCCCCCCTCCCCCAGCAGCCGCGGTCCCCCTCCCCAGCAGCCGCGGTCCCCCTCCCCAGCAGCCGCGGTCCCCCTCCCCAGCAGCCGCGGTGCCCCTCCCCCAGCAGCCGCGGTCCCCTCCCCCAGCAGCCGCGGTTCCCCTCCCCAGCAGCCGTGGTCCCCCTCCCCAGCAGCCGCGGTCCCCCTCCCCAGCAGCCGCGGTCCCCCTCCCCCTCCCCCAGCAGCCGCGGTCCCCCTCCCCCTCCCCCAACAGCCACGGTCCCCCTCCCCCAGCAGCCGCGGTCCGCCTCCCCCAGCAGCCGCGGTCCCCCTCCCCCAGCAGCCGCGGTCCCCCTCCCCAGCAGCCGCGGTCCCCCTCCCCCAGCAGCCGCGGTCCCCCTCCCCAGCAGCCGCGGTCCCCCTCCCCCAGCAGCCGCGGTCCCCCTCCCCCAGCAGCCGCGGTCCCCCTCCCCCAGCAGCCGCGGTCCCCCTCCCCCAGCAGCCGCGGTCCCCCCCCCCAGCAGCCGCGGCCCCCGTCCCCAGCAGCCGCGGTCCCCCTCCCCCAGCAGCCGCGGTCCCCCTCCCCCAGCAGCCGCGGTCCCCCTCCCCCAGCAGCCGCGGTCCCCCTCCCCCAGCAGCCGCGGTCCCCCTCCCCCAGCAGCCGCGGTCCCCCTCCCCCAGCAGCCGCGGTCCCCCTCCCCCAGCAGCCGCGGTCCCCCTCCCCCAGCAGACGCGGTCCCCCTCCCCCAGCAGCCGCGGCCCCCCTCCCCCAGCAGCCGCGGTCCCCCTCCCCAGCAGCCGCGGTCCCCCTCCCCAGCAGCCGCGGTCCCCCTCCCCAGCAGCCGCGGTGCCCCTCCCCCAGCAGCCGCGGTCCCCTCCCCCAGCAGCCGCGGTTCCCCTCCCCAGCAGCCGTGGTCCCCCTCCCCAGCAGCCGCGGTCCCCCTCCCCAGCAGCCGCGGTCCCCCTCCCCCAGCAGCCGCGGTCCACCTCCCCCTCCCCCAGCAGCCGCGGTTCCCCTCCCCAGCAGCCGTGGTCCCTCTCCCCAGCAGCCGCGGTCCCCCTCCCCAGCAGCCGCGGTCCCCCTCCCCCTCCCCCAGCAGCCGCGGTCCACCTCCCCCTCCCCCAGCAGCCGCGGTCCCCCTCCCCCAGCAGCCCCGGTCCCCCTCCCCCAGCAGCCGTGGTCCCCCTCCCCAGCAGCCGCGGTCCCCCTCCCCCAGCAGCCGCGGTCCCCCTCCCCCAGCAGCCGCGGTCCCCCTCCCCCAGCAGCCGCGGTCCCCCTCCCCCAGCAGCCGCGGTCCCTAACCCCCAGCAGCCGCGGTCCCCCTCCCCCAGCAGCCGCGGTCCTCCTCCCCCAGCAGCCGCGGGCCCCCTCCCCCAGCAGCCGCGGTCCCCCTCCCCCAGCAGCCGCGGTCCCCCTCCCCCAGCAGCCGCGGTCCCCCTCCCCCAGCAGCCGCGGTCCCCCTCCCCCAGCAGCCGCGGTCCCCCTCCCCCAGCAGCCGCGGTCCCCCTCCCCCAGCAGCATTGTCTCGGGTCAGACAGTTTGATGGTGCTGTTTATTTGATGTCTATATAATGTTTATTTGGATCTGTTTTCCCTGAGATTGCCTGTCCTGCCCGCTCTTCCCGCGGGCAGGGTGAGGCAGCGCCCGCCGCTGGCATCGGCCTGGAGCTGGGACACAACAAAGCAAAACAGACCAGAAGTAACTGATGGACAAAACAAAATGTGGGGAGTGCCCCAAACCGCGGGTGGAGCACAGCCCCAACAGAACAGGAAAAGAGACCAAACCTCACCCAATACCCGCCCAATGAAAGTGTGAGAATGGGGGTCGGTCCGGCAGCCCACCCCCTGCGGGGCCCAGCCAGCCCGGAAAGCTTCGAGTGTGCCCGTGGGCAGCGCCTGCCCCCGCTCCAGGGACCCCCGGCCGCCACCCAGCCCTTCCCACGGCACCCACAGCCCTCCGCCACCCAGCCCTTCCCACGGCACCCACAGCCCTCCGCCACCCAGCCCTGCCCACGGCACCCACAGCCCTTCCCACCCAGCCCTGCCCACGGCACCCACAGCCCTCCGCCACCCAGCCCTTCCCACGGCACCCACAGCCCTCCGCCACCCAGCCCTTCCCACGGCACCCACAGCCCGGCCCTCCGCCACCCAGCCCTTCCCACGGCACCCACAGCCCTTCCCACCCAGCCCTGCCCACGGCACCCACAGCCCTCCGCCACCCAGCCCTGCCCACGGCACCCACAGCCCTCCGCCACCCAGCCCTTCCCACGGCACCCACAGCCCTCCGCCACCCAGCCCTTCCCACGGCACCCACAGCCCGGCCCTCCGCCACCCAGCCCTTCCCCCGGCACCCACAGCCCGGCCCTCCGCCACCCAGCCCTTCCCACGGCACCCACAGCCCAGCCCTTCGCCACCCAGCCCTTCCCACGGCACCCACAGCCCGGCCCTCCGCCACCCAGCCCTTCCCACGGCACCCACAGCCCGGCCCTCCGCCACCCAGCCCTGCCCACGGCACCCACAGCCCTCCGCCACCCAGCCCTTCCCACGGCACCCACAGCCCGGCCCTCCGCCACCCAGCCCTTCCCACGGCACCCACAGCCCTCCCCCACCCAGCCCTTCCCACGGCACCCACAGCCCGGCCCTCCGCCACCCAGCCCTTCCCCCGGCACCCACAGCCCAGCCCTCCGCCACCCAGCCCTTCCCACGGCACCCACAGCCCTCCCCACCCAGCCCTTCCCACGGCACCCACAGCCCGGCCCTCCGCCACCCAGCCCTTCCCACGGCACCCACAGCCCTCCGCCACCCAGCCCTTCCCACGGCACCCACAGCCCTCCCCCACCCAGCCCTTCCCACGGCACCCACAGCCCGGCCCTCCGCCACCCAGCCCTTCCCACGGCACCCACAGCCCTCCCCACCCAGCCCTTCCCACGGCACCCACAGCCCTCCGCCACCCAGCCCTTCCCACGGCACCCACAGCCCGGCCCTCCGCCACCCAGCCCTTCCCACGGCACCCACAGCCCGGCCCTCCGCCACCCAGCCCTGCCCACGGCACCCACAGCCCTCCGCCACCCAGCCCTTCCCACGGCACCCACAGCCCGGCCCTCCGCCACCCAGCCCTTCCCACGGCACCCACAGCCCTCCCCACCCAGCCCTTCCCACGGCACCCACAGCCCGGCCCTCCGCCACCCAGCCCTTCCCCCGGCACCCACAGCCCGGCCCTCCGCCACCCAGCCCTTCCCACGGCACCCACAGCCCTCCGCCACCCAGCCCTTCCCACGGCACCCACAGCCCGGCCCTCCGCCACCCAGCCCTTCCCACGGCACCCACAGCCCTCCCCACCCAGCCCTTCCCACGGCACCCACAGCCCGGCCCTCCGCCACCCAGCCCTTCCCACGGCACCCACAGCCCTCCGCCACCCAGCCCTGCCCACGGCACCCACAGCCCTCCGCCACCCAGCCCTTCCCACGGCACCCACAGCCCTCCCCACCCAGCCCTTCCCACGGCACCCACAGCCCGGCCCTCCGCCACCCAGCCCTTCCCCCGGCACCCACAGCCCGGCCCTCCGCCACCCAGCCCTTCCCACGGCACCCACAGCCCTCCGCCACCCAGCCCTTCCCCCGGCACCCACAGCCCTCCGCCACCCAGCCCTTCCCACGGCACCCACAGCCCGGCCCTCCGCCACCCAGCCCTTCCCACGGCACCCACAGCCCAGCCCTTCGCCACCCAGCCCTTCCCACGGCACCCACAGCCCAGCCCTTCGCCACCCAGCCCTTCCCACGGCACCCACAGCCCTCCCCCACCCAGCCCTTCCCACGGCACCCACAGCCCTCCCCCACCCAGCCCTTCGCACGGCACCCACAGCCCTCCGCCACCCAGCCCTTCCCACGGCACCCACAGCCCTCCGCCACCCAGCCCTGCCCACGGCACCCACAGCCCTCCACACCCAGCCCTGCCTACGGCACCCACAACCCTCCGCCACCCAGCCCTGCCCACGGCACCCACAGCCCTCCCCACCCAGCCCTTCTGTCGGCACCCACAGCCCTCCGCCACCCAGCCCTGCCCACGGCACCCACCGCCCTCCGCTCCGCCACCCAGCCCTTCCCACGGCACACACAGCCCTCCGCCACCCAGCCCTGCCCACGGCACCCACAGCCCGGCCCTCCGCCACCCAGCCCTTCCCACGGCACCCACAGCCCGGCCCTCCGCCACCCAGCCCTTCCCACGGCACCCACAGCCCTCCGCCACCCAGCCCTGCCCACGGCACCCACAGCCCGGCCCTCCGCCACCCAGCCCTTCCCACGGCACCCACAGCCCTCCGCCACCCAGCCCTGCCCACGGCACCTACAGCCCGGCCCTCCGCCACCCAGCCCTTCCCACGGCACCCACAGCCCTCCGCCACCCAGCCCTTCCCACGGCACCCACAGCCCGGCCCTCTGCCATCCAGCCCTGCCCACGGCACCCACCGCCCTCCGCCACCCAGCCCTGCCCACGGCACCCACAGCCCTCCGCCACCCAGCCCTTCCCACGGCACCCACAGCCCGGCCCTCTGCCATCCAGCCCTGCCCACGGCACCCACAGCCCTCCGCCACCCAGCCCTTCCCACGGCACCCACAGCCCTCCGCCACCCAGCCCTGCCCACGGCACCCACAGCCCTCCCCCACCCAGCCCTGCCCACGGCACCCACAGCCCTCCCCCACCCAGCCCTTTCCACGGCACCCACAGCCCGGCCCTCCGCCACCCAGCCCTTCCCACGGCACCCACAGCCCTCCCCCACCCAGCCCTGCCCACGGCACCCACCGCCCTCCGCCACCCAGCCCTGCCCACGGCACCCACCGCCCTCCCCACCCAGCCCTGCCCACGGCACCCACAGCCCGGCCCTCCGCCACCCAGCCCTTCCCACGGCACCCACAGCCCTCCCCCACCCAGCCCTGCCCACGGCACCCACAGCCCGGCCCTCCGCCACCCAGCCCTTCCCACGGCACCCACAGCCCTCCGCCACCCAGCCCTTCCCACGGCACCCACAGCCCTCCGCCACCCAGCCCTTCCCACGGCACCCACAGCCCTCCCCCACCCAGCCCTGCCCACGGCACCCACAGCCCTCCGCCACCCAGCCCTTCCCACGGCACCCACAGCCCTCCGCCACCCAGCCCTTCCCACGGCACCCACAGCCCTCCCCACCCAGCCCTTCCCACGGCACCCACAGCCCGGCCCTCCGCCACCCAGCCCTGCCCACGGCACCCACAGCCCTCCGCCACCCAGCCCTGCCCACGGCACCCACAGCCCTCCGCCACCCAGCCCTGCCCACGGCACCCACAGCCCTCCCCACCCAGCCCTGCCCACGGCACCCACAGCCCGGCCCTCCCCCACCCAGCCCTGCCCACGGCACCCACCGCCCTCCGCCACCCAGCCCTTCCCACGGCACCCACAGCCCGGCCCTCCGCCACCCAGCCCTTCCCACGGCACCCACAGCCCTCCGCCACCCAGCCCTGCCCACGGCACCCACCGCCCTCCGCTCCGCCAGCCACCCGAATGGAGATTGGCGGAGGTGCGGATTCCTGAGCAGCGCCTCCCTTACGACAGCCGCCACTCCTGACGGGGGAGAGCTGCGGCGCCTGGAGACCGTGTTCCAGACTTTGAGGAGGTCCTGGTACAAGACGGGCAGCGCCAACAGAGAGTTCCGAAGACCCTGCTGGTCCACAGACAGGAGCCGCACGTCGTAGTTCAGGCCGAGCCCCTGGGGGGAGAAATCCGTCGCCAGGGCCCCACCGTGGAGGAGGCTCAGCGTACAGGTAACGCTGCAGAGTCTGAGGGTGGAAAGTGGCAGTCTGGGTGCGGAGGCACACCAGCGCCTGACCGCCCTCCGCCATCGGGAGACTCCAGACCTCCGCAGCGACCCCGTGCAGTCGATTGTCCCGGAGGAACCGAAGCCGGGCTCTCTGGATGGTGGGACAAAGCCAGGGGGGGGAGTCAGTGACCAGCCGGGACCACAGCATGGAGGCGATCAGCTGGTTTATGACGAGAACTCGGCCCCTGTGGGACAGCACTCGGAGCCGTCCTGTCCAGCGTCCCAGGCCAGCGGTGACCTTGGTCTCCAGCTCCTGCCCGTTCGCCGGCCAGGCTCCCTCTGCCGGGCAAAGATGGACTCCCAGGTCGAGGCTGTTGGTCCGACTCCAGCTGAAGGGCCCGAGCTCCTCCGGGAGGGGGTCCACCTGCCACGGACCGACCAGGAGTCCGGAACATTTGGCCCAGTCGATCCGTGGGGAGGACGCGGCGGAGTAGACAGCTTGGCTCTCTCGCATCCTCCGGGGGTCCCCGGGGTCAGTGACCATGAGGAACACGGCATCAGCGTCCGCCGAGAGGACCACCCCCCCGTCCGGCTCGCGTAGAACCAGCCCCGTGAACCCCCTCCGCAGGAGGCACAGGAAAGGCCCCACGCAGAGGGAATAATGTTGGCCGGACAGGGGGCAGCCCTGACGCACTCCTCTCCCAAAGCGAAGGGGCGCCGTCAGGGACCCGTTAACCTTAATCAGACTCTCCGAGGCGGCGGACAGTAACCGGATCCGGGGGACAAAATACCACCCGAACCCGACAGCTCGCAGAGTCCCGAGCAAATCCCCGGGCCCCACCCTGTCGAACGCCTTCTCCTGGTCAAGAGACAGGGAGGCGCTCGACATACCAGTCCGCTGGGTAAAGTGAATAATGTCCCGGGCCAGGTGGATATTGTCGTAGATTGTGCGGTCCGGGACTGTGTAGGACTGGTCAGGGTGGATCATGTGGTCCAGCTCGGGGCCAAGGCGTAAAGACAGCACCTTGGCGAAGGTTTTATAGTCCGTGCTGAGGAGGGAGACCGGTCGCCAGGTCTCAAGTCGGCGGAGATCCTCCTTCTTGGGCAATGACGGCCCTGCGCCACGAAAGGGGCATCTCGCCGGTCGCGGTACATTCCCCCAGGACCCCCGTATAGTCGCTCCCCAGGACGTCCCAGCACGCCCTGAAGAACTCCACGGTCAGCCCGTCCAGCCCTGGGGATTTGCCCCGTGAGAGCCTGTCCAGGGCGCCGGTCAGCTCTTGGAGGTTGATGGCATTATCGAGCTTCCCGGCGCCCTCCGGGCCCACCTGCGGCAGGTCCTCCCCCAGAACTCTGCAAGCGTCCTCGCTGGACGGACCCGGAGAGAAGAGGTCGGAGTAAAAATCCCTGATCAGGGTCCTGACCCCCTCCGGATCCGAGACGAGGGGCCGGTCTCGGCCAACAGCGTAGAAACCTGCCGACGGGCCCCGCGTCCTCTTTCCAGCGAGTAGAAGAAGCGGGAGCCGCGGTCCATGTCCGTTATGAGACGGATCCGCGACTTCACGTACGCGCCGCGGGACCCGGCCAGTTGCAGGTCCCGCAGTGCGCCCCTCTTCTCCCTGTACACCAGCCCCAGGGCCGGGCCTCATCGGGCTGAGCGAGACGTGACTCCAGATCGAGGAGTTCCTCAGCCAGGTTGGCGATCGTGGAGTTCCACCCCGCCGAAGACCCCTTCGTGTACCCCTGACAGAAGGCACGGTTCTGGGCCTTGCCCACATCCCACTGTAGCCTCAAGGAGGGGAACCCACCCCGCTTCCTTCTCCAGCCGGCCCAGAAACGGCAGAACCAGTCCAGGAACCGCTCGCCCTCCAGCAGCAGGTTGTTAAAGTGCGAGTACGCGGACCGTGTCTGAGCGCGGGACGGGGCGAGACCCGCCCACACCAGGTGGTGATCCGAGCTCGGCACCTGCTCCATGGAGGCCGTCGGAACGCTGGGCAAGTACGTCTTGGAAATGTAAAGACGGTCGATTCTGGACGCGCTGAACTGGGGCCGCACAGAGGTGCGCACCCGCAATTCAGGATGGAGAGTCCGCCAGACATCCACCAAGTCAAAGGACCTAACCAGGTCCCTCAACTTCACCACCGCAGCCAGGCCGCGCTGGACTCCGATGCGGTCCTTGTCCTTGAGGGTGCAATTAAAATCCCCTCCGAGGACGATGCACTCTGTTTTTGAAAACTCACCACTATTCTTAGAATTCCCCCAATACCAAAAAGGGCCGAGATTCTAAATGGTGATCAGGATTCTCACTCCCGACTCCGATGCAGGCTTCAGTGGGTGCTATTCAGGTCAAACTATATTTTCAAGTTATCCCCCGGTATAACCCATACCTTCACCGAAGATTTCACCTACTTCCCACTTAGTAGCATCGATCCTGGGTCCCGCATTGCTAAGTAAGTAAAGTAGACTTTGGAATAACCACTATTTCAGGTTAAATTAAGTTATTTTATTATTATATTTTTTCTTTTAAAAGCTGCAAACACTTTCTTTACAGAAAGGAAAAAGACCTTGCTTCTGGGTCCTTCTGGGTGGTTGAAGGGACCTTCAGGCCCACCTTGACAATCAATCTTCTTTATAAAGTCTGGTCTTCTTTAGATGTATTCGCTGATGAGCTCGGTTGCTGTGTCCTGTCTTTCCCATGTACCGAGCTGTGAGAGCTGACTCTGCAGACTGTCTCTGAGCTGACATAGAGCTGACTCTTTGAATTATAGTCTTCCTGAGATGTATTAGCTGTTTTAGCTCGGCTGCTATGCCTTGTCTTTCCCATGGCCGAGCTGACTGTAATCTGACTCTGAGCTGCTTGTTTCTTCTCTGCTTCTCTCTCTCCCTCCCTCTGAGTTCTGGTTCTGGTTCTGGTAGTTCCTGCCCTGGTCTCTGGGTTTACATATTTTTCTAACAGTTATCTAGTTTTTATGACTATATCGTAAAGTAACTTATTTCACTTTGATTGTAAAAAGTATCTTTGATCTAAACTTTCTAATCCAACTAAGTATTCATTTTGACATAACTGCATCTAATAGATCTGATTACAGTGTTTCCTTTGTGATGATCAAAATGCTATGGTTCAAGAGGTGTTACTTTTAATTCCTGTCATTTCTGTAGTTTTATTTTCCAATTGTGTCCTCAGCTCGTAATTTTGACTTTGCTTTTGGCTTTGAATTATGTTTCTCGTAGACATAGTCTCCAGCTTTCTTTAATTTACCTTGTTTAGCAAATTTTCACACCTAGAATTATCACCAAATTCAACTGAACCTCATCCTTTTTTCCAGCTGCTAACTAAGATAGTTACTTTCAATGAAGGTGTGGGCCATTGATTTTGGCTTCATTCAAAGTCCTGTTTGTCTTGTTTGCTAAGCCTGCTTGAGCAAGGCTATCTGCATTTTACAATGTTCTCCTGGCAGCTGCTGGTAACCCTTTGTGGGATCTTTCCCTGTATACTCTCTTGTTTCTTCCAGACCAGATATTCCCAGACTTCCATGTTTCAAATGACACATCTTTCCATATTTTCAATAACAACTCTCCCACCGGGATGGTGCCTGGAAGAGTGGACACCTTTTGGAAGAAAGTCGCCTGCTGCGGTCCGGCCACGGGAGCGGAAACATTTACAAAGTGAATCACCGCTGCCCCGAAACGGGCCTTTAGGTGCAGCAGACGGCCTGGCACCGGCTCCTTGACCCCCCCCCAAGATCTCCGGCTGAAAATGTGGAGCCAACAAGATAGCCACCCCGCCCGAAGGTGGGGCCAGGTGACTCATGGAGACTCCTCCTTGCCCCTCCAGGGTCCACTGAGCTTCGTCACCCGGATGGCCTGGGTTTCCTGCAGGAAGCACACCCCGTACTTTCCGTCCCGGAGGATAGACAGGAACTGGAGACGGTGGTGTGCGTGGCTGCTGCCGTTGATGTTGAGGCTGGCCATGGTTACCTCCATGTCAGCAGCAATAGTTATCCATCACCTTTAGTGCTCAGAGTGGGGGTACCGCCCCCTCCACTCCCTCAGGAGTCCCACAAGGAACTGAGCAGCTTGGCGCTGCTCCTCCTGGTCTTGATCGAACTCCCGGGCCTCTCTGACATAGGCCCGGGCGGAGCCAAGGAGCAGCCCCAGGTTTCCCCAGCTGCCCAGGGCCAGCCGCACACAGTCCGGGTGACCATGGAGCGTTCCCAGAAATGTCCGAAGTTCCCCAGGGGGGACGAGGGGAGACTCGGTGCCGGGTGTGAGGGTGCCCTCTGCCTCGCTGCAGAGCGCGTCTAAATCCTCCTCCTCACCCGCCACCGAGCAGCCTTCCTCCTCCGAACGGTCACCTCCAGGGCTCGAGTCCCCCGCCACATGGAGAGTGGGCGGCACGGGCCTACCGGCTAACCCTTGGCCCGAGTCGACACCACCCCCCCAGGGTCGTCCTCAGGCAGGTCCCTCGCAGGCTCCTCCCGCGGCTCAGGGCCCGTGGACGGCGCGTCCACCCGCGCCGGCGACTCCGGGACCTCGGAGAGACCCCCACGGAAACATGTCCGGGTTGAAAACAGGGCTCTCCGGCGTCGCCCGCCCGGGTGTAGAGGGCGGGGAGCCTTCCTGTCCTCCCCCGTCCACGGCCCACAGCGGCACGATGAGCGGTCGCTGCTGCTGCCGGCCCCCGGCGATGGTGAAGAGGAGGCGTCCGGGGAGGAAACTTGCACCGGGCGGGACGGGCCCCCAGGGGCTTCGACTCCGCTCGACCCCGGGTCCTCCTGCTCGGGGGGCGACAGCAGCTCGAGGGGCTCGGGGGCCTCGGAGGCCCCCCCCGGCCTTGCTTCTCTTCATTGTGTGCCCCGGGCCAGGCGTCGGGGGGATGGGCACCAACACGGGAGACCCCCACCCCTCGCCCGGGGAGGGGGCAGCAAACCCCCCCCTTGCCCGGGCAGGCGGCGCTTGCGGGGAGGGGGCGGCTCGGGATCGCCCTGCTGCACGGCCTCCATGGCGGGAGAGGCCCCGGCAGCATCCCCCTCCCCCTCCCGGCTCAGGCGGACAGGAGCCTGGCGGCGGAAGGAGTAGACATGGCGGAGGGAGGGGTCCCGCAGGCCGAGCGTCAGCGGCGCCGCCCCGGACCTGACCTCCCCCAGTAGGTTGGGATGGGGCAGGAGGAGCTCGGTGGGGAGGGAGGGCGGGACGTTTGATAGAACAACACGTTCTGCGGTGGCCTCCAGCGTCTCCACCGCCACGTGTGTCCCGCCCACCGTGAGCCCCCTTTCCAGGGCCCGCTGGGCCGCCTGCTCGGCCCGCAGGAAGAACCCGGCCTTGCCGTACATCCGCGAGGCGGCTACGATGGCCGAGGGGCCGACAGCCCCGCCCATCGCACGGGTGCCCGCCTCAATGGTCATGGTAGGGTGGGCATAGCACTTCACCCCCAGCTGCCGCGTGAGCAGGCGGGAGGGCGAGGGCACCGCGGGGGCAGCGGAGCGACGGGAGGCTGCCGCCCACACATAATGTCTTGTCCGCCCTGCCCCCGGCAGTGGAGGATGCCCCTGAGGTGCTGGCCAGAGGGTGGGAGGGCAGGAGGCCGGGCCTGCAGCCCTGGATGGTCCCACTCCCACCTCAGGCAGAGGGGCGGGAGGACAGGAGGCTGGGCCTGCAGCCCCAGGCGGTCCCACTCCCACCTCAGGCAGAGGAGTGGGAGGATAGGAGGCCGGGCCTGCAGCCCCGGATGATCCCACTCCCACCTCAGGCAGAGGGGTGGGAGGACAGGAGGCCGGGCCTGCAGCTCCGGATGGTCCCAGTCCCACCTCAGGCAGAGGGGTGGTAGGACAGGTGACTGGCCCTGCAGCCCTGGATGGTCCCACTCCCACCTCAGGCAGAGTGGTGGGAGGACAGGAGGCTGGGCCTGCAGCTCTGGATGGTCCCACTCCCACCTCAGGCAGAGGGGTGGGAGGACAGGAGGCCGGGTCAGCAGCCCCGAATGGTCCCGCTCCCACCTCAGGCAGAGGGGTGGGAGGACAGGAGGCCGGGCCTGCAGCCCTGGATGGTCCCAGTCCCACCTCAGGCAGAGGGGTGGGGGACAGGAGGCTGGGCCTGCAGCCCTGGATGGTCCCACCTCAGGAAGAGGGGTGGGAGGACAGGAGGCCGGGCCTGCAGCCCTGGATGGTCCAAGTCCCACCTCAGGCAGAGGGGTGGGAGGACAGGAGGCTGGGCCTGCAGCCCTGGATGGTCCCAGTCCCACCTCAGGCAGAGGGGTGGGAGGACAGGAGGCCGGGCCTGCAGCCCTGGATGCTCCCAGTCCCACCTCAGGCAGAGGGGTGGGAGGACAGGAGGCTGGGCCTGCAGCCCCAGGCGGTCCCACTCCCACCTCAGGCAGAGGAGTGGGAGGATAGGAGGCCGGGCCTGCAGCCCTGGATGGTCCCACTCCCAACTCAGGCAAAGGGGTGGGAGGACAGGAGGCCGGTCCTGCAGCCCTGGATGGTCCCACTCCCACCTCAGGCAGAGGGGTGAGAGGACAGGAGGCCGGGCCTGCAGCCCTGTATGGTCCCACTCCCACCTCAGGCAGACGGGTGAGAGGACAGGAGGCTGGGCCTGCAGCCCCGGATGGTCCCAGTCCCACCTCAGGCAGAGGGGTGGGAGGCCAGGAGGCCGGGCCTGCAGCTCTGGATGGTCCCAGTCCCACCTCAGGCAGAGGGGTGGGAGGACAGGTGACTGGGCCTGCAGCCCTGGATGGTCCCACTCCCACCTCAGGCAGAGTGGTGGGAGGACAGGAGGCTGGGCCTGCAGCTCTGGATGGTCCCACTCCCACCTCAGGCAGAGGGGTGGGAGGACAGGAGGCGGGGCCAGCAGCCCCGAATGGTCCCGCTACCACCTCAGGCAGAGGGGTGGGAGGACAGGAGGCCGGGCCTGCAGCCCTGGATGGTCCCAGTCCCACCTCAGGCAGAGGGGTGGGAGGACAGGAGGCCGGGCCTGCAGCCCTGGATGGTCCCACTCCCACCTCAGGCAGAGGGGTGGGAGGACAGGAGACCGGGCCTGCAGCCCTGGATGGCCCCACTCCCACCTCAGGCAGAGGGGTGGGAGGACAGGAGGCCGGGCCTGCAGCTCTGGATGGTCCCAGTCCCACCTCAGGCAGAGGGGTGGGAGGACAGGAGACTGGGCCTGCAGCCCTGGATGGTCCCAGTCCCACCTCAGGCAGAGGGGTGGGAGGGTAGGAGGCTGAGCCTGCAGTCCTGGATGGTCCCACTCCTACCTCAGGCAGAGGGGTGGGAGGGCTGGTGGTCGGGCCTGCAGCCCTGGATGGTCCCAATCCCACCTCAGGCAGAGGGGTGGGAGGTTAGGAGGCTGGGCCTGCAGTCCTGGATGGTCCCACTCCTACCTCAGGCAGAGGGGTGGGAGGGCAGGAGGCTGAGCCTGCAGCCCTGGATGGTCCCGCTCCCACCTCAGGCAGAGGGGTGGGAGGACAGGAGACAGGGCCTGCAGCCCTGGATGGTCCCAGTCCCACCTCAGGCAGAGGGATGGGAGGACAGGAGGCTGGGCCTGCAGCCCTGGATGGTCCCATTCCCACCTCAGGCAGAGGGGTGGGAGGACAGGAGGCTGGGCCTGCAGCCCTGGATGGTCCCACGCCCACCTCACGCAGAGGGGTGGGAAGGCAGGAGGCTGGGCCTGCAGCCCTGGATGGTCCCACTCCCACCTCAGGCAGAGGGGTGGGAGGACAGGAGGCTGGGCCTGCAGCCATAGGCGGTTCCACTCCCACCTCAGGCAGAGGGGTGGGAGGACAGGAGGCTGTGCCTGCAGCCCTGGATGGTCCCAGCCCCACCTCAGACAGAGGGGTGGGAGGACAGGAGGCCGGGCCTGCAGCCCTGGATAGTCCCACTCCCACCTCAGGCAGAGGGGTGGGAGGACAGGAGGCTGGGCCTGCAGTCCTGGATGGTCTCACTCCCACCTCAGGCAGAGGGGTGGGAGGACAGGAGGCCGGGCCTGCATCCCTGGATGGCCACAGTCCCACCTCAGGCAGAGGTCTGGGAGGACAGGAGGCAGGGTCTGCAGCCCTGGATGGTCCCACTCCCACCTCAGGCAGAGGGGTGGGATGACAGGAGGCTGGGCCTGCAGCCTGGATGTTCCCACTCTCACCTCAGGCAGAGGGTTGGGAGGACAGGAGGCTGGGCCTGCAGCCTGGATTGTCACACTCCCACCTCAGGCAGAGGGGTGGAAGGACAGGAGGCTGGGCCTGCAGCCCTGGATGGTCCCACTCCCACCTCAGGCAGAGGGGTGGGAGGACAGGAGGCTGGGCCTGCAGCCCTGGATGGTCACAGTCCCACCTCAGGCAGAGGGGTGGGGGGACAGGAGGCTGGGCCTGCAGCCCTGGATGGTCACAGTCCCACCTCAGGCAGAGGGGTGGGAGGACATGAGGCTGGGCCTGCAGCCCTGGATGGTCACACTCCCACCTCAGGCAGAGGGGTGGGAGGACAGGAGGCCGGGCCTGCAGCCATGGATGGTCCCACGCCCACCTCAGGCAGAGGGGTGAGAGGACAGGAGGCTGGGCCTGCAGCCCCGGATTGTCCCAGTCCCACCTCAGGCAGAGGGGTTGGAGGACAGGAGGCCGGGCCTGCAGCCCTGGATGGTCCCAGTCCCACCTCAGGCAGAGGGGTGGGAGGACAGGAGACTGGGCCTGCAGCCCTGGATTGTCCCACTCCCACCTCAGGCAGAGGGGTGGGAGGACAGGAGACAGGGCCTGCAGCCCTGGATGGTCCCAGTCCCACCTCAGGCAGAGGGGTTGGAGGACAGGAGGCCGGGCCTGCAGCCCTGGATGGTCCCAGTCCCACCTCAGGCAGAGGGGTGGGAGGACAGGAGACTGGGCCTGCAGCCCTGGATGGTCCCACTCCCACCTCAGGCAGAGGGATGGGAGGACAGGAGGCAGGGCCTGCAGCCTTGGATGGTCCCATTCCCACCTCAGGCAGAGGGGTGGGAGGACAGGAGGCTGGGCCTGCAGCCCTGGATGGTCCCACGCCCACCTCAGGCAGAGGGGTGGGAAGGCAGGAGGCTGGGCCTGCAGCCCTGGATGGTCCCAGCCCCACCTCAGGGAGAGGGGTGGGAGGACAGGAGGCCGGGCCTGCAGCCCTGGATAGTCCCACTCCCACCTCAGGCAGAGGGGTGGGAGGACAGGAGGCTGGGCCTGCAGCCCTGGATGGTCCCACTCCCACCTCAGGCAGAGGGGTGGGAGGACAGGAAGCCGGGCCTGCAGCCCTGGATGGTCCCGCTCCCACCTCAGGCAGAGGGGTGGGAGGACAGGAGGCTGGGCCTGCAGTCCTGGATGGTCTCACTCCCACCTCAGGCAGAGGGGTGGGAGAACAGGAGGCCGGGCCTGCATCCCTGGATGGCCCCAGTCCCACCTCAGGCAGAGGTCTGGGAGGACAGGAGGCTGGGCCTGCAGCCTGGATTGTCACACTCCCACCTCAGGCAGAGGGGTGGAAGGACAGGAGGCTGGGCCTGCAGCCCTGAATGGTCCCACTCCCACCTCAGGCAGAGGGGTGGGAGGACAGGAGGCTGGGCCTGCAGCCCTGGATGGTCACAGTCCCACCTCAGGCAGAGGGGTGGGAGGACAGGAGGCTGGGCCTGCAGCCCTGGATGGTCACAGTCCCACCTCAGGCAGAGGGGTGGGAGGACATGAGGCTGGGCCTGCAGCCCTGGATGGTCACACTCCCACCTCAGGCAGAGGGGTGGGAGGACAGGAGACCGGGCCTGCAGCCCTGGATGGTCCCACGCCCACCTCAGGCAGAGGGGTGAGAGGACAGGAGGCTGGGCCTGCAGCCCCGGATGGTCCCAGTCCCACCTCAGGCAGAGGGGTTGGAGGACAGGAGGCCGGGCCTGCAGCCCTGGATGGTCCCAGTCCCACCTCAGGCAGAGGGGTGGGAGGACAGGAGACTGGGCCTGCAGCCCTGGATGGTCCCACTCCCAACTCAGGCAGAGGGGTGGGAGGACAGGAGGCTGGGCCTGCAGCTCTAGATGGTTCCACTTCCACCTCAGGCAGAGGGGTGGGAGGACAGGAGGCCGGGCCTGCAGCCCTGGATGGTCCCACTCCCACCTCAGGCAGAGGGGTGGGAGGACAGGAGGCTGGGCCTGCAGTCCTGGATGGTCACAGTCCCACCTCAGGCAGAGGGGTGGGAGGACAGGAGGCTGGGCCTGCAGCCCTGGATGGTCACAGTCCCACCTCAGGCAGAGGGGTGGGAGGACATGAGGCTGGGCCTGCAGCCGTGGATGGTCACACTCCCACCTCAGGCAGAGGGGTGGGAGGACAGGAGACCGGGCCTGCAGCCCTGGATGGTCCCAGTCCCACCTCAGGCAGAGGGGTTGGAGGACAGGAGGCCGGGCCTGCAGCCCTGGATGGTCCCAGTCCCACCTCAGGCAGAGGGGTGGGTGGACAGGAGACTGGGCCTGCAGCCCTGGATGGTCCCACTCCCAACTCAGGCAGAGGGGTGGGAGGACAGGAGGCTGGGCCTGCAGCTCTAGATGGTTCCACTTCCACCTCAGGCAGAGGGGTGGGAGGACAGGAGGCCGGGCCTGCAGCCCTGGATGGTCCCACTCCCACCTCAGGCAGAGGGGTGGCAGGACAGGAGTCTGGGCCTGCAGCCTGGATGGTCCCAGTCCCACCTCAGACAGAGGAGTGGGAGGACAGGAGGCCGTGCCTGCAATCCTGGATGGTCCCAGTCCCACCTCAGGCAGAGGGGTGGGGGACAGGAGGCTGGGCCTGCATCCCTGGATGGTCCCACCTCAGGAAGAGGGGTGGGAGGACAGGAGGCTGGGCCTGCAGCCCTGGATGGTCCAGTCCCACCTCAGGCAGAGGGGTGGGAGGACAGGAGGCTGGGCCTGCAGCCCTGTATGGTTCCACTCCCACCTCAGGCAGAGGGGTGGGAGGACAGGAGGCTGGGCCTGCAGCCCTGGATGGTCCCACTCCCACGTCAGGCAGAGGGGTGGGAGGACAGGAGGCCGGGCCTGCAGCCCTGGATGGTCCCACTCCCACCTCAGACAGAGGGGTGGGAGGACAGGAGGCCGGGCCTGCAGCCCTGGATGGTCCCACTCCCACCTCAGGCAGAGGGGTGGGAGGACAGGAGGCTGGGCCTGCAGCCCCGGATGGTCCCAGTCCCACCTCAGGCAGAGGGGTGGCAGGACAGGAGGCCGGGCCTGCAGCTCTGGATGGTCCCAGTCCCACCTCAGGCAGAGGGGTGGGAGGACAGGAGGCTGGGCCTGCAGCTGTGGATGGTCCCAGTCCCACCTCAGGCAGAGGGGTGGGAGGACAGGAGGCTGGGCCTACAGCCCTGGATGGTCCCACTCCCACCTCAGGAAGAGGGGCGGGAGGACAGGAGGCTGGGCCTGCAGCCCCAGGCGGTCCCACACCCACCTCAGGCTGAGGAGTGGGAGGATAGGAGGCCGGGCCTGCAGCCCTGGATGGTCAAATTCCCACCTCAGACAGAGGGGTGGGAGAACAGGAGGCCGGGCCTGCAGCCCTGGATGGTCCCACTCCCACCTCAGGCAGAGGGGTGGGAGGACAGGAGGCTGGGCCTGCAGCCCTGGATGGTCCCACTCCCACCTCAGGCAAAGGGGTGGGAGGACAGGAGGCCGGGCCTGCAGCCCTGTATGGTCCCACTCCCACCTCAGGCAGACGGATGAGAGGACAGGAGCCTGGCCTGCAGCCCTGGATGGTCCCAGTCCCACCTCAGGCAGAGGGGTGGGAGGACAGGAGGCCGGGCCTGCATCTCTGGATAGTCCAAGTCCCACCTCAGGCAGAGGGTTGGGAGGACAGGAGGCCGGGCCTGCAGCCCTGGTGGTCCCACTCCCACCTCAAGCAGAGTGGTGGGAGGACAGGAGGCTGGGCCTGCAGCTCTGGATGGTCCCACTCCCACCTCAGGCAGAGGGGTGGGAGGACAGGAGGCCGGGCCAGCAGCCCCGAATGGTCCCGCTCCCACCTCAGGCAGAGGGGTGGGAGGACAGGAGGCCGGGCCTGCAGCCCTGGATGGTCCCAGTCCCACCTCAGGCAGAGGGGTGGGAGGACAGGAGGCCGGGCCTGCAGCTCTGGATGGTCCCAGTCCCACCTCAGGCAGAGGGGTGGGAGGACAGGAGACTGGGCCTGCAGCCCTGGATGGTCCCAGTCCCACCTCAGGCAGAGGGGTGGGAGGTTAGGAGGCTGGGCCTGCAGTCCTGGATGGTCCCACTCCCACCTCAGGCAGAGGGTGGGAGGGCAGGTGGTCGGGCCTGCAGCCCTGGATGGTCCCAATCCCACCTCAGGCAGAGCGGTGGGAGGACAGGAGGCCGGGCCTGCAGCCCTGGATGGTCCCGCTCCCACCTCAGGCAGAGGGATGGGAGGACAGGAGGCTGGGCCTGCAGCCCTGGATGGTCCCATTCCCACCTCAGGCAGAGGGGTGGGAGGACAGGAGGCCGGGCCTGCCGCCCTGGATGGTCCCACTCCCACCTCAGGCAGAGGGGTGGGAGGACAGGTGGCCGGGCCTGCAGCCCTGGATGGTCCCAGTCCCACCTCAGGCAGGGGGGTGGGAGGACAGGAGGCCGGGCCTGCAGCCCTGGATGGTCACATTCCAATCTCAGGCAGAGGGGTGGGAGGACAGGAGGCTGGGCCTGCAGCCCTGGATGGTCCCACGCCCACCTCAGGCAGAGGGGTGGGAGGACAGGAGGCTGGGCCTGCCGCCCTGGATGGTCCCAGTCCCACCTCAGGCAGAGGGGTGGGAGGACAGGAGGCTGGGCCTGCCGCCCTGGATGGTCCCAGTCCCAAATCAGGCAGATGGGTGTGAGGACAGGTGGCTGGGCCTGCAGCCATAGGCGGTTCCACTCCCACCTCAGGCAGAGGGGTGGGAGGACAGGAGGCCGGGCCTGAAGCCCTGGATGGTCCCACTCCCACCTCAAGCAGAGGGGTGGGAGGACAGGAAGCCGGGCCTGCAGTCCTGGATGGTCTCACTCCCACCTCAGGCAGAGGGGTGGGAGGACAGGAGGCCGGGCCTGCATCCCTGGATGGCCCTAGTCCCACCTCAGGCAGAGGTCTGGGAGGACAGGAGGCTTGGTCTGCAGCCCTGGATGGTCCCAGTCCCACCTCAGGCAGAGGGGTGGGAGGACAGGAAGCCGGGCCTGCAGCCCTGGATGGTTCCGCTCCCACCTCAGGCAGAGGGGTGGGAGGACAGGAGGCCGGGCCTGCAGCCCTGGATGGTCCCGCTCCCACCTCAGGCAGAGGGATGGGAGGACAGGAGGCAGGTCCTGCAGCCCTGGATGGTCCCATTCCCACCTCAGGCAGAGGGGTGGGAGGACAGAAGGCTGGGCCTGCAGCCCTGGATGGTCCCACGCCCACCTCAGGCAGAGGGGTGGGAGGACAGGAGGCTGGGCCTGCCGCCCTGGATGGTCCCAGTCCCAAATCAGGCAGAGGGGTGGGAGGGCAGGAGGGCGGGCCTGCAGCCCTGGATGGTCCCACTCCCACCTCAGGCAGAGGGGTGGGAGGACAGGAGGCTGGGCCTGCAGCCCTGGATGGTCCCACTCCCACCTCAGGCAGAGGGGTGGGAGGACAGGAAGCCGGGCCTGCAGTCCTGGATGGTCTCACTCCCACCTCAGGCAGAGGGGTGGGAGGACAGGAGGCCGGGCCTGCATCCCTGGATGGCCCCAGTCCCACCTCAGGCAGAGGTCTGGGAGGACAGGAGGCTGGGTCTGCAGCCCTGGATGGTCCCACTCCCACCTCAGGCAGAGGGGTGGGAGGACAGGAGGCTCGGCCTGCAGCCAGGATGGTCCCACTCTCACCTCAGGCAGAGGGTTGGGAGGAAAGGAGGCTGGGCCTGCAGCCTGGATTGTCACACTCCCACCTCAGGCAGAGGGGTGGGAGGACAGGAGGCTGGGCCTGCAGCCCTGGATGGTCACAGTCCCACCTCAGGCAGAGGGGTGGGAGGACATGAGGCTGGGCCTGCAGCCCTGGATGGTCACACTCCCACCTCAGGCAGAGGGGTGGGAGGACAGGAGGCCGGGCCTGCAGCCCTGGATGGTCCCAGTCCCACCTCAGGCAGAGGGGTGGGAGGACAGGAAGCCGGGCCTGCAGCCCTGGATGGCCCCAGTCCCACCTCAGGCAGAGGTCTGGGAGGACAGGAGGCTGGGTCTGCAGCCCTGGATGGTCCCACTCCCACCTCAGGCAGAGGGGTGGGAGGACAGGAAGCCGGGCCTGCAGTCCTGGATGGTCCCAGTCCCACCTCAGGCAGAGGGGTGGGAGGACAGGAAGCCGGGCCTGCAGCCCTGGATGGCCCCAGTCCCACCTCAGGCAGAGGTCTGGGAGGACAGGAGGCTGGGTCTGCAGCCCTGGATGGTCCCACTCCCACCTCAGGCAGAGGTCTGGGAGGACAGGAGGCTGGGTCTGCAGCCCTGGATGGTCCCACTCCCACCTCAGGCAGAGGGGTGGGAGGACAGGAGGCCGGGCCTGCAGCCCTGGATGGTCCCACTCCCACCTCAGGCAGAGGGGTGGGAGGACAGGAGGCTGGGCCTGCAGCCTGGATGGTCCCACTCTCACCTCAGGCAGAGGGTTGGGAGGACAGGAGGCTGGGCCTGCAGCCTGGATTGTCACACTCCCACCTCAGGCAGAGGGGTGGAAGGACAGGAGGCCGGGCCTGCAGCCTGGATGGTCCCACTCCCACCTCAGGCAGAGGGGTGGGAGGACAGGAGGCTGGGCCTGCAGCCCTGGATGGTCACAGTCCCACCTCAGGCAGAGGGGTGGGAGGACATGAGGCTGGGCCTGCAGCCCTGGATGGTCACACTCCCACCTCAGGCAGAGGGGTGGGAGGACAGGAGGCCGGGCCTGCAGCCTGGATGGTCCCAGTCCCACCTCAGGCAGAGGGGTGGGAGGACAGGAGGCTGGGCCTGCAGCCCTGGATGGTCCCAGTCCCACCTCAGGCAGAGGGGTGGGAGGACAGGAGGCTGGGCCTGCAGCCCTGGATGGTCCCAGTCCCACCTCAGACAGAGGGGTGGGAGGACAGGAGGCCGGGCCTGCAGCCTCGATGGTCCCACTCCCACCTCAGGCAGAGGGGTGATCAAACCGTGATCTTTATCAATGATGAGAAGGCGGAAACAGTGGAAGTTTAAACTGGACAGATATTTCACAGCTGGATTCACACAATACAGACAGCAATGTATCGTAGATTGTGGAAGTGCCACAAATGTTGTCAAATGCAGGACGCGGGGTCCCTCAATGTTTCAATCTTGCTGAGAGACTGTCAGCCCACAGGGACAACATTTCTGTTTAATAGGATTGAAGGACAAGTTCAAATAGTTTCATTTCAAAGTTTAAATTAACCAGTCATTGCTCTGTGCAGCTTTCGGAATCTGTCAGTGGAATTTACTTCACACAGGCAAGTTTAACAAGTGTATGGGGAACTGATTAGAAGTTTTGATGGAGATATTCCTGCATTATGGAAATGTGTGAGATCTATTTCGGGTTGGGAAATGGATTGAGGATCAAAGGAAGCAGTTGTTTTTTAACTACATTAGACTGAGAGCCTTGAAGTTTCACAACTTCCACGTGCTGTGAGAAAGGATTGATTAACCAAGGCCTATTATTCAAATACTTCAGACAAGTGAATAAGCTACAGGAACATTGAATACACAGACAGAGACAAGCAGACACCTATAATCGGAGCTTGAACTTCACGTTTGAATGTGAAGGGCTGAAATAAACAAGAGTCCACCCTGGGATTCGGTGCAATTTGAGTTCTGCTTTTCCAAAAAATAGAAATAACTATCTGCAATGAAAAATTCCTTCGACAGGACAGAGGGATTTTGACTCTGTATTTAACCCCAGACAGTATTTGTGTTGTGAGTGTTTGATGGGCAGTGGAGATGAAGCTTGACTCTGAAACACTGGAATTCAGTCTCAGGGCTGATTTAATCAAAATGCTTCAGAATAATAATTGATATTGTACATCTCGTGTGTGTCTCAGTGACAGCTCTGAAACTTGTACAGCACAATCTCATCCTGTTTCTGTGTCTCTCTCTCTCTCTCGCTGAAATTAGCTGGTCCATTTCCTAAATTACTCCTGACTAGATTTCAAAAGGGCTCCATTGCCTGTGAAGCAGTTTGTGATACCCAAAGGTTATGAAAAGTGCTTTAGAAAAGTCTGTCCCCAAGCTGCTGTGAGGATGTTCAGGGTCAGTGTGTGACTTGGGTCACACACAGGCCAGATACACCTCTCCAAGTTAAAGGTGGAGAATGGATCTTGCTCCATTTGAAAGATGTACTGACCCAGTCTGTCTGAGTTTGAGTATCTGTGTTTCTGTACACGTGTGTGTGTGTTGGGGGGGGCGGGGGGGGTTATGTGTGGCATTCTTTAGGCGGCACTGGAAGTTACACGGTAGCACAGTGGTTAGCACTGCGGCCTCACAGCTCCAGAGCCCCAGGTCGAATCCCGGCTTGGGTCACAGTCTGTGCGGAGTCTGCACGTTCTCCCCTTGTCCGCGTGGGTTTCTCCCGGGTGCTCCGGTTTCCCCCCTGAAGTCCCGAAGGACGTGCTGTTTTGGTGAATTGGACATTATGTATTCTCCCTCAGTGTACCCGAACAGGCGCCAGAGTTTGGCGACAAGGGACTTTTCTCAGTAAATTCATTGCAGTCTGTGTGTGTGCCTGTGTGTGTGTGTGTGTGTGTGTCTGTGTGTGTGCCTGTGTGTGCCTGTGTGTGTGTGTGTGTGTGTGTATCTGTGTGTCTCAGTTTGACTTTGTTGAGTACTGATTGAAGATAATGAGATAGAAAGTTTGATAGAAAGTTTGGCAGCATTGTAGGTGTAAACAATAATGACAGAGGCAGTGTGAACCCTGAAGAGAGCGCCATACCTGGGCCCACTCCCCTACCCCGTCGCTGTCACCCCACCTAACCTGAACATCTTTAGATACTGTGGGCAATTTGGATTTATCACGGCCAACCCACCTAACCTGCACGTCTTTGGGCGGTGGGAGGAAACCGGAGCACCCGGAGGAAGCCCACGCAGACACGGGGAGGACGTCCAGACTCCGCACAGTCAGTGACCTAAGCCGGGAATCGAACCTGGGACCCTGTAGCTGTGAGGCAGCAGTGCTAACCACTGTTCAGTCACGGCTCTGGGTCACTGTCCGTGTGGAGTTTGCACATTCTCCCCGTGACTGCCTGGGTTTCACCCCCACAACCCAAAGATGTGCAGGGCAGGTGGATGGGCCACGCTAAATTGCCCCTGAATTGGAAAAACTGAACAGGGCTCTGAATTTATTGTAAAAATCTTTTTATTGCCGTTTCCACAATTCTGTGCATTGCGGCTAGTTTACATTTCTCAGAGAGTGAAAAGGCTTTCTCTTACGTTTCTATCGTTACAAACTGTTGCCGTTCAGTTCGGCGTGTCTGCCCCCCCCCAACCCCCCTTTCCCTAACCCTTCTCCTCTCTCCCCCGCAGACCCTCCGTGATGCCCTTCCTGGCCGACCTGGTGTGTGACCCCCTGCTCCTTGTTTACCCCTTACCCCCCCTTTCTTTTCTCCCTCCATCGGTTTCAGCCGTGTTCTTTCAGTGGATTTGGGGGGTCCCCCTCTCCATCCCTCTGTGGGGGGGTCCCCCCTCTCCATCTCTCTCGGTGGGGGGGGTTCACCCCTCTCATCTCTCTCGATGGGGTGGGGGTTCCCCCTCTCCATCACTCTCGGTGGGGGGTCCCCCCTCTCCATCTCTCTCGGTGGGGGGTCCCCCCTCTCCATCACTCTCGGTGGGGGGTCCCCCCTCTCCATCTCTCTTGGTGGGGGGGGTTCCCCCCTCTCCATCCCACTCGGTGGGGGGTCCCCCCTCTCCATCTCTCTCGGTGGGGGGTCCCCCCTCTCCATCACTCTCGGTGGGGGGTGTTCCCCCTCTCCATCCCTCTCGGTGGGGGGGTTTCCCCCTCTCTATCTCTCTCGGTGGGGGGGTTCCCCCCTCTCCATCTCTCTCGGTGGGGTGGGGGTTCCTCCCTCTCCATCCCTTTCGGTGGGGGGGGGTCCCCCCTCTCCATCTCTCTCGGTGGGGGGTCCCCCCTCTCCATCTCTCTCATAGAACATTATGGCGCATTACAGGCCCTTCGGCCCTCGATGTTGCGCCGACCTGTGAAACCACTCTAAAGCCCATCTACACTATTCCCTTATCGCCCATATGTCTATCCAATGACCATTTGAATGCCCTTAGTGTTGGCGAGTCCACTACTGTTGCAGGCAGGGCATTCCATGCCCTTACTACTCTCTGAGTAAAGAACCTACCTCTGACATCTGTCTTATATCTATCTCCCCTCAATTTAAAGCTATGTCCCCTCGTGCTAGACATCACCATCCGAGGAAAAAGGCTCTCACTGTCCACCCTATCCAATCCTCTGATCATCTTGTGTGCCTCAATTAAGTCACCTCTTAACCTTCTTCTCTCTAACGAAAACAGCCTCAAGTCCCTCAGCCTTTCCTCATGAGATCTTCCCTCCATACCAGGCAACATTCTGGTCAATCTCCTCTGCACCCTTTCCAATGCTTCCACATCCTTCGTATAATGCGGCGACCAGAATTGCATGCAATACTCCAAATGCGGCCGCACCAGAGTTTTGTACAGCAGCAACATGACCTCATGGCTCCGAAACTCAAACACTCTATCAATAAAAGCTAACACACCGTACGCCTTCTTAACAACCCTCTCAACCTGAGTGGCAACTTTCAGGGATCTATGTACATGGACACTGAGATCTCTCTGCTCATCCACACTGCCAAGAATCTTATCATTAGCCCAGTACTCTGTCTTCCTGTTATTCCTTCCTAAATGAATCACCTCACACTTTTCTGCTTTAAACTCTATTTGCCACCTCTCAGCCCAGCGCTGCAGCTTATCTATGTCCCTCTGTAACTTGTAACATCCTTCCGCACTGTCCACAACTCCACCGACTTTAGTGTCATCTGCAAATTTACTCACCCATTCTTCTACGCCCTCCTCCAGGTCATTTATAAAAATGACAAACAGCAGTGGCCCCAAAACAGATCCTTGTGGTACACCACTAGTAACTGGACTCCAGTCTGAACACTTCCCATCAACCACCACCCTTTGTCTTCTTCCAGGTAGCCAATTTCTGATCCAAACTGCTAAATCTCCCTGAATCCCATGCTTCCGTATTTTCTGCAGTAGCCTACCGTGGGGAACCTTGTCAAATGCTTTACTGAAATCCATATACACCACATCAACTGCTTTACCCTCATCCACCTGTTTCTCAACTTCTCAAAGAACCCTATATGGTTTGTGAGGCACAACCGACCCTTCACGAAACCGTGTTGACTATGTCTAATCAAATTATTCCTTTCCAGATGATTATACACCCTATCTCTTTTAAACCTTTCAAAGATTTTGCCCACAACAGAAGTTAGACTCACTGGTCTATATTTACCGGGGTTGTCTCTACTCTCCTTCTTGAACAAGGGGACAACATTTGCTATCCTCCAGTCTTCTGGCACTATTTCTGTTGACAAAGATGACTTAAAGATCAAAGCCAAAGGCTCTGTAATCTCCTCCCTAGCTTCCCAGAGAATCCTAGGATAAATCGTATCCGGCCCAGGGGACTTATCAATTTTCACCCTTTCCAGAATAGTTAACACCTCCTCCTTATGAACCTCAAGCCCTTCTTGTATAGTAGCCTGAATCTCAGTATTCTCCTCGTCAACATTGTCTTTTTGCTGTGTGAATAGTGATGAAAAATATTCATATAGCACCTCGCCTATCTCCTCGGACTCCAAGCACAACTTCCCACTACTGTCCTTGACTGGCCCTACTCTTACCCTAGTCATTCTTTTATTCCTGACATATCTACAGAAAGCTTTAGGGTTATCCTTGATCCTACCTTCCAAAGAGTTCTCATGTCCCCTCCTGGCTCTTCTTAGCTCTCTCTTTAGGTCCTTCCTAGCTAACTTGTAACTCTCGTGCGACCTTACTGAACCTTCATGTCTCATCTTTACATACGCCTCCTTCCTTCTTCCTCTAGACAAGTGTTTCAACTGCCTTAGTAAATCACGGTTCCCTTGCTCGACCACTTCCTCCCTGCCTGACAGGTACATACTTATCAAGGACACGCAGTAGCTGTTCCTTGAACAAGCTCCACATTTCCATTGTGCCCATCCCCTGCAGTTTTCCTCTCCGTCTCGGTGGGGGTGGGGGGGGGGGGAGGGTCCCCCCTCCCCATCTCTCTCGGTGGGTGGGGGGTTCCCGCCTCTCCATCTCCCTCGGTGGCGGGGTCCCCCTCTCCATCTCTCTCGGTGGGGGAGTCCCCCCTCTCCATCTCTCTCGGTGGGGGTCCCCCCTCTACATCTCTCTCGTTGGGGTGGGTCCACCCTCTCCATCTCTCTCGGTGGGGGAGTCCCCCCTCTCCATCTCTCTCGGTGGGGTCAGGGTTCCCCCTTCTCCATCTCTCTCGGTGGAGGGGGGGACCCCCCTCCATCTCTCTCGGCGGGGGGGGTCCACCCTCTCCATCTCTCTCGGTGGAGGGGGAGTTCCCCCTCTCCATCTCTCTCGGTGGGGGGGTCCCCCCTCTCCATCTCTCTCGGTGGGGGAGTTCCCCCTCTCCATCTCTCTCAGTGGGCGGTCCCCCCTCTACATCTCTCTCGTTGGGGTGGGTCCCCCCTCTCCATCTCTCTCGGCGGGGGGAGGGGGTCCACCCTCTCCATCTCTCTCGGTGGAGGGGGAGTTCCCCCCTCTCCATCTCTCTCTGTGGGTGGGGGGTTCCCGCCTCTCTATCTCTCTCGGTGGGGGGGGTCCCCCCTCTCCATCTCTCTCGCTGGGGGAGTCCCCCCTCTCCATCTCACTCGGTGGGGGGCCCCCTCTCTCCATCTCTCTCGGTGGGGGGGACCCCGTCTCCATCTCTCTCGGCGGGGGGGGGGGTCCGCCCTCTCCATCTCTCTTGGTGGCGGGGGGGGGGTCCGCCCTCTCCATCTCTCTTGGTGGCGGGGGAGTTCTCCCCTCTCCATCTCTCTCGGTGGGGGCAGGGTTCCCCCCTCTCCATCTCTCTTGGTGGGGGGGACCCCGCTCTCCATCTCTCTCGGCGGGGGGGGGGGAGGGGGTCCACCCTCTCCATCTCTCTCGGTGGAGGGGGAGTTCCCCCCCTCGCCATCTCTCCCGGTGGGGGGGGGTTCCCCCTTCTCCATCACGCTTTGTGGGGGGTCTCCTTCTCCATCTCTCTCGGTGGGGGGGAGGGTGGTTCCACCCACTCCATCTCTCTGTGGGGGGGGTCCCCCTTCTCCATCTGTCTCGGTGGGGGGGGTTCCCCTTCTCCATCTCTCTCGGTGGGGGGGACCCCGTCTCCATCTCTCTCGGCGGGGGGGGGGGGGTCCGCCCTCTCCATCTCTCTTGGTGGCGGGGGGGGGTTCCCCTTCTCCATCTCTCTCGGTGGGGGGGGGGGGGGGAGGGTGTTCTCCCCTCTCCATCTCTCTCGGTCTCTGCGTCTCTACATCTCTCTCTGGGACTCTGCCAAAACAAAATCCACAATCAGCAGTCGGCCATTTTCTGTCAGTTCACCGGAGCCATTTTATGTCAGTTCACGGTGGCCATTTTACATCAGTTCGCGATAGCCATTAGTATGTCAGTTCACAATGGCCATTGTATGTCAGTTCACAATGGCCATTGAATGTCAGTTCACGGTGGTCATTTTATGTCGGTTCACGGGAGCCATTTTCTGTCAGTTCACAATTGCCATTTTATGTCAGTTAACAATGGACAGTTCATGTCAGTTCACGGGGGCCTTTTTAGGTCAGGTCGCAATGGCCATTTTATATCAGTTCACGGTGGCCATTGTATGTCAGTTCACAATGGCCATTTTATGTCAGTTCACAACGGCCATTTTATGTCAGTTCACGGTGGCCATTGTATATCAGTTCACAATGGCCATTTTATGTCAGTTCACAATGGCCATTTTATGTCAGTTCACAATAGTCATTTTATGTCAATTTGCAATGGCCATTTTATGTCAGTTCACGGTGGCCATTGTATGTCAGTTCAGAATGGCCATTTTATGTCAATTTGCAATGGACAGTTTATGTCGGATCACGGGGGCCATTTTATCTCAATTCACGGTGGCCATTTTATGTCAACTCGCGGTGGCCATTTTATGTCAGGTCGCAATGGCCATTTTATGTCAGTTCATAATGGACAGTTTATGTCAGTTCACAGGGACCATTTTATGTCAGGTCACAATAACCATTGTATGTCAGTTCAGAATGGACAGTTTATGTCAGTTCACAATGGACAGTTTATGTCAGTTCATGGGGGCCATTTTATGTCAGGTCGCAATGACCACTGTATGTCAGTTCAGAATGGACAGTTTATGTCAGTTCACGGGGGCCTTTTTATGTCAGGTCGCAAAGGCCATTTTATGCCAGTTCACAATGGACAGTTTATGTCAGTTCACGGGGGCCATTTTATATCAGGTCGCAATGGCCATTGTATGTCAGTTCACAATGGACATTTTATGTCAGTTCACGGGGGCCTTTTTATGTCAGGTCGCAATGGCCATTTTATGTCAATTCACGGGGGCCATTTTATGTCAGTTCACATTGGCCATTTTATGTCAGTTCACGGGGGCCATTGTATGTCAGTTCACAATGGCCATTTTATGTCAGTTCACGGGGTCCATTTTATGTCAGTTCACAATGGCCATTTTATGTCAGTTCACAATGGCCATTTTATGTCAGATCACGGTGGCCATTGTAAGTCAGTTCACAATGGCCATTTTATGTCAGTTCACAATGGCCATTTTATGTCAGTTCACAATGGCCATTTTATGTCAGTTCATGGTGGCCATTGTATGTCAGTTCACATTGGCCATTGTATGTCAGTTCACAATGGCCATTTTATGTCAGTTTGCAATGGCCATTTTTCTCAGTTGACGGTGGCCATTTTGTGTCAGTTCACGGTGGCCATTGTATGTCAGTTCACAATGTCCATTTTATATCAGTTTGCAATGGCCATTTTATGCCAGTTCACGGGGTCCATTTTATGTCAGTTCACAATGGCCATTTTATGTCAGTTCTCAATGGCCATTTTATGTCAGTTCACGTTGGCCATTGTAAGTCAGTTCACAATGGCCATTTTATGTCAGTTCACAATGGCCATTTTATGTCAGTTCATGGTGGCCATTGTATGTCAGTTCACAATGGCCATTTTATGTCAGTTTGCAATGACCATTTTTTCTCAGTTGACGGTGGCCATTTTGTGTCAGTTCACGGTGTCCATTGTATGTCATTTCACAATGGCCATTTTATGTCAGTTTGCAATGGCCATTTTATCTCAGTTGTGGTTGCCAGTTCATGTTTGGTTCACGGGGGCCATGTTATGTCAGTTCACAGTGGCCATTTTATGTCAGTTCACGGGGTCCATTTTATGTCAGTTCACAATGGCCATTTTGTGTCAGTTCACAATGGCCATTTTATGTCAGTTCACAATGGACAGTTTATGTCAGTTTGCAATGGCCATTTTATCTCAGTTGCGGTTGCCAGTTCATGTTTGGTTCACGGGGGCCATGTTATGTCAGTTCACAGTGGCCATTTTATGTCAGTTCACGGGGTCCATTGTATGTCAGTTCATGGCGTCCATTGTATGTCAGTTCACAATGGACAGTTTATGTCAGTTCACGGGGGCCATTGTATGTCAGTTCACAATGGCCATTGTATGTCAGTTTTCAATGGCCATTTTATGTCAGTTCACAGTGGCCATTTTATGTCAATTTACGGTAGCCATTGTATATCAGTTCACAATGGCCATTTTATGTCAGTTCATGGTGGCCATTGTATGTCGGTTCACAATGGCCATTTTATGTCAGTTCACGGGGTCCATTTAATGTCAGTTCACGGTGGCCATTTTATGTCAGATCACAATGGCCATTTTATGTCAGTTCACAGTGGCCATTTTATGTCAATTCACGGTAGCCATTGTATATCAGTTCACAACGGCCATTTTATGTCAGTTCATGGTGTCCCTTGTATGTCAGTTCACAATGGCCATTTTATGTCAGTTCACGGGGTACATTTTATGTCAGTTCACGGTGGCCATTATATGTCAGTTCACAATGGCCATTTAATGTCAGTTCACGGTGGCCATTGTATGTCAGTTCACAATAGTCATTTTATGTCTGTTCACAATGGCCATTTTATGTCTGTTCACAATGGCCATTTTATGTCAGTTCATGGTGGCCATTGCATGTCAGTTCACCATGGCCATTGTATGTCAGTTCACAATGGCCATTTTACATCAGGTTGCAATGGCCATTATATCTCATTTGACGGTGGCCATTTTATGTCAGTTCACGGTGGCCATTGTATGTCAGATCACAATGGCCATTTTATGTCAGTTGCGGTGGCCAGTTCATGTTGGTTCACGGGGGCCATTTTATGTCAGTTCACGGTGGCCATTTTATGTCAGTTCACGGTGGTCATTTTATGTTGTTTGAAGGTAACCATTTTATTACAGCTCGCAGTGGCCATTTTATGTCAGATCACGGTGGCCATTGTATGTCAGTTCACGGAGGCCATTTTATGTCAGGTCACGGTGGCTATTTTATGTGAGCTCACGGCAGCCATTTTATGTTCATTTACGGTGGCCAATTTATGTCAGTTCACGGCAGCCATTTTATGTCAGTTCACGGTGGTCATTTAATGTCAGTTGAAGGGGTCCATTTTATGTCAGTTCACGGTGGCCATTTTAAGTCAGTTCACGGTGGCCATTTTATGTCAGTTCACGTTGGCCATTTTATATCAGTTCACGGCAGCCATTTTATGTCAGTTCACGGTGGCCATGAGATGTCAGTTCACAGTGGCCATTTTATGTCAGCCTGCACTGTCAGTGCTCCCACAACACAGCCAGCACTGTGGCCATTATGTGTTAGTTCACGGTGGCAATTTTACATCAGTTCACGGCAGCCTTTTTATGTCAGTACACGGCAACCATTTATGGCAATTTTCAGCAATCCCACAGCCAGCACTGCCAGTGCTCCCCACACACAGCCAGCACTGTCAGCGCTCCCCCACACGGCCAGCACTGCCAGTGCTCCCACCACACAGCCAGCACTGTCAGTGCTCCCACCACACAGCCAGCACTACCAGTGCTCCCACCACACAGCCAGCACTGTCAGTGCTCCCCCCACACAGCCAGCACTGTCTGTGCTCCACCCTCCCAAGGCCAGCACTGTCAGTGCTCCCCCCACACAGCCAGCACTATCAGTGCTCCCACCACACAGCCAGCACTATCAGTGCTCCCACCACACAGCCAGCACTGTCAGTGCTCCCTCACACAGCCAGCACTGTCAGTGCTCCCACCACACAGCCAGCACTGTCAGCGCTCTCACCACACAGCCAGCACAGTCTGTGCTCCCACCACACAGCCAGCACTGTCAGTGCTCCCCCACAGAGCCAGCACTGTCAGTGCTCCACACACAGCCAGCACTGTCTGTGCTCCCACCACACAGCCAGCACTGTCTGTGCTCCCACCACACAGCCAGCACTGTCAGTGCTCCCACCACACAGCCAGCACTGTCAGTGCTCCCCCACACAGCCAGCACAGTCATTGCTCCACTACACAGCCAACACTGTCAGTGCTCCCCCACACAGCCAGCACTGCCAGTGCTCCCCACATAGCCAGCACCGTCAGTGCTCCCCCACAAAGCCAGCAGTGTCAGTGGTCCCCCCACACAGCCAGCACTGTCAGTGCTCCCCCACGCAGCCAGCACTGTCAGTGCTCCCACCACACAGCCAGCACTGTCGGTGCTCCCACTCACAGCCAGCACTGTCAGTGCTCCCCCACACAGCCAGCACGGTCAGTGCTCCCCCCACACAGCCAGCACTGTCAGTGCTCCCACCACACAGCCAGTACTGTCATTGCTCCCCCCACACAGCCAGCACTGTCAGTGCTCACCCTCACAGCCAGCACTGTCAGTGCTCCCCCCACACAGCCAGCACTGTCAGTGCTCCCCCACGCAGCCAGCACTGTCAGTGCTCCCACCACACAGCCAGCACTGTCAGTGCTCCCCCACACAGCCAGCACTGTCAGTGCTCCCAACACAGAGCCAGCAATGTCAGTGCTCCCACCACACAGCCAGCACTGTCAGTGCTCCCCACGCAGCCAGCACTGTCAGTGCTCCCACCACACAGCCAGCACTGTCAGTGCTCCCCCCACACAGCCAGCACTGTCAGTGCTCCCGCCACACAGCCAGCACTGTCAGTGCTCCCCCACGCAGCCAGCACTGTCAGTGCTCCCACCACACAGCCAGCACTGTCAGTGCTCCCACCACACAGCCAGCACTGTCAGTGCTCCCACCACTTAGCCAGCACTGTCAGTGCTCCCACCACGCAGCGAGCACTGTCAATGCTCCCCACACAGCCAGCACTGCCAGCGCTGCTCCTACACAGCAAGCACTGTCAGTGCTCCCCCCACACAGCCAGCACTGTCACTGCTCCCACCCCACACAGCCAGCACTGTCAGTGCTCCCACAAAACAGCCAGCACTGTCAGTGCTCCCCCACACAACCAGCGCTGTCAGTGCTCCCACCACACAGCCAGCGCTGTCAGTGCTCCCCCCACACAGCCAGCACTGTCAGTGCTCCCACCACACAGACAGCACTGTCAGTGCTCCCACACACTGCCAGCACTGTCAGTGTTCCCACCACACAGGCAGCACTGTCAGTGCTCCCACACACAGCCAGCACTGTCAGTGCTCCCAACACACAGCCAGCACTGTCAGTGCTCCCACCACACAGCCCGCACTGTCACTGCTCCCACCCCACACAGCCAGCACTGTCAGTGCTCCCACAACACAGCCAGCACTGTCAGTGCTCCCCTACACAGCCAGCGCTGTCAGTGCACCCACAACACAGCCAGCACTGTCAGTGCTCCCCCACACAGCCAGCACTGTCACTGCTCCCACCCCACACAGCCAGCACTGTCAGTGCTCCCACAACACAGCCAGCACTGTCAGTGCTCCCCCACACAGCCAGCGCTGTCAGTGCTCCCACCACACAGCCAGCACTGTCAGTGCTCCCCCACACAGCCAGTACTGTCAGTGCTCCCACACACAGCCAGCACTGTCAGAGCTCCCCCCACACAGCCAGCACTGTCAGTGCCTCCCCCACACACCCAGCACTGTCAGTGCTCCCACCACACAGACAGCACTGTCAGTGCTCCCACACACAGCCAGCACTGTCTGTGCTCCCACCACACAGCCAGCACTGTCTGTGCTCCGACCACACAGCCAGCACTGTCAGTGCGCCCACCACAGAGCCAGCACTGTCAGTGCTCCCCCCACACAGCCAGCACTGCCACTGCTCCCACCCCACACTGCCAGCACTGTCAGTGCTCCCACCACACAGCCAGCACTATCAGTGCTCCCACCACACAGCCAGCACTGTCAGTGCTCCCTCACACAGCCAGCACTGTCAGTGCTCCCACCACACAGCCAGCACTGTCAGTGCTCTCACCACACAGCCAGCACAGTCTGTGCTCCCACCACACAGCCAGCACTGTCAGTGCTCCCCCACACAGCCAGCAATGTCAGTGCTCCCCACACAGCCAGCACTGTCTGTGCTCCCACCACACAGCCAGCACTGTCTGTGCTCCCACCACACAGCCAGCACTGTCAGTGCTCCCACCACACAGCCAGCACTGTCAGTGCTCCCCCACACAGCCAGCACAGTCATTGCTCCCCTACACAGCCAACACTGTCAGTGCTCCCCCACACAGCCAGCACTGCCAGTGCTCCCCACGCAGCCAGCACCGTCAGTGCTCCCCCACAAAGCCAGCACTGTCAGTGCTCCCCCACGCAGCCAGCACTGTCGGTGCTCCCCCTCACAGCCAGCACTGTCAGTGCTCCCCCACACAACCAGCACTGTCAGTGCTCCCCACACAGCCAGCACGGTCAGTGCTCCCCCCACACAGCCAGCACTGTCAGTGCTCCCACCACACAGCCAGTACTGTCATTGCTCCCCCCACACAGTCAGCACTGTCAGTGCTCACCCTCACAGCCAGCACTGTCAGTGCTCCCCCCACACAGCCAGCACTGTCAGTGCTCCCCCACGCAGCCAGCACTGTCAGTGCTCCCACCACACAGCCAGCACTGTCAGTGCTCCCCCCACACAGCCAGCACTGTCAGTGCTCCCAACACAGAACCAGCAATGTCAGTGCTCCCACCACACAGCCAGCACTGTCAGTGCTCCCCACGCAGCCAGCACTGTCAGTGCTCCCACCACACAGCCAGCACTGTCAGTGCTCCCCCCACACAGCCAGCACTGTCAGTGCTCCCACCACACAGCCAGCTTTGTCAGTGCTACCCCACGCAGCCAGCACTGTCAGTGCTCCCACCACACAGCCAGCACTGTCAGTGCTCCCAACACACAGCCAGCACTGTCAGTGCTCCCACCACACAGCCAGCACTGTCAGTGCTCCCACCACGCAGCCAGCACTGTCAGTGCTCCCCACACAGCCAGCACTGCCAGCGCTGCTCCTACTCAGCCAGCACTGTCAGTGCTCCCCCCCACACAGCCAGCACTGTCACTGCTCCCACCCCACACAGCCAGCACTGTCAGTGCTCCCACAACACAGCCAGCACTGTCAGTGCTCCCCCACACAGCCAGCGCTGTCAGTGCTCCCACCACACAGCCAGCGCTGTCAGTGCTCCCCCCGCACAGCCTGCACTGTCAGTGCTCCCACCACACAGACAGCACTGTCAGTGCTCCCACACACAGCCAGCACTGTCAGTGCTCCCACCACACAGGCAGCACTGTCAGTGCTCCCACACACAGCCAGCACTGTCAGTGCTCCCAACACACAGCCAGCACTGTCAGTGCTCCCACCACACAGCCCGCACTGTCACTGCTCCCACCCCACACAGCCAGCACTGTCAGAGCTCCCACAACACAGCCAGCACTGTCAGTGCTCCCCCACACAGCCAGCGCTGTCAGTGCATCACAACACAGCCAGCACTGTCAGTGCTCCCCCACACAGCCAGCACTGTCACTGCTCCCACCCCACACAGACAGCACTGTCAGTGCTCCCACAACACAGCCAGCACTGTCAGTGCTCCCAACACAGAGCCAGCAATGTCAGTGCTCCCACCACACAGCCAGCACTGTCAGTGCTCCCCACGCAGCCAGCACTGTCAGTGCTCCCACCACACAGCCAGCACTGTCTGTGCTCCCCCCACACAGCCAGCACTGTCAGTGCTCCCACCACACAGCCAGCACTGTCAGTGCTCCCCCACGCAGCCAGCACTGTCAGTGCTCCCACCACACAGCCAGCACTGTCAGTGCTCCCACCACACAGCCAGCACTGTCAGTGCTCCCACCACACAGCCAGCACTGTCAGTGCTCCCACCACGCAGCCAGCACTGTCAGTGCTCCCCACACAGCCAGCACTGCCAGCGCTGCTCCTACACAGCCACCACTGTCAGTGCTCCCACCACACAGCCAGCACTGTCAGTGCTTCCCCCCACACAGCCAGCACTGTCAGTGCTCCCACCACACAGCCAGCACTGTCAGTGCTCCCCCACACAGCCAGCACCGTCAGTGCTCCCACCACACAGCCAGCACTGTCAGTGCTCCCCCACATAGCCAGCACTGTCAGTGCTCCCACCACGCAGCCAGCACTGTCAGTGCTCCCCACACAGCCAGCACTCCCAGCGCTGCTCCTACACAGCCAGCACTGTCAGTGCTCCCCCCCACACAGCCAGCACTGTCATTGCTCCCACCCCACACAGCCAGCACTGTCAGTGCTCCCACAACACAGCCAGCACTGTCAGTGCTCCCCCACACAGCCAGCGCTGTCAGTGCTCCCACCACACAGCCAGCGCTGTCAGTGCTCCCCCCACACAGCCAGCACTCCCACCACACAGACAGCACTGTCAGTGCTCCCACAACACAGCCAGCACTGTCAGTGCTCCCACCACACAGGCAGCACTGTCAGTGCTCCCAACACACAGCCAGCACTGTCAGTGCTCCCACCACACAGCCCGCACTGTCAGTGCTCCCCCACGCAGCCAGCACTGTCACTGCTCCCACCCCACACAGCCAGCACTGTCAGTGCTCCCACAACACAGCCAGCACTGTCAGTGCTCCCCCACACAGCCAGCGCTGTCAGTGCTCCCAACACACAGCCAGCACTGTCAGTGCTCCCAACACACAGCCAGCACTGTCAGTGCTCCCACCACACAGCCCGCACTGTCACTGCTCCCACCCCACACAGCCAGCACTGTCAGTGCTCCCACAACACAGCCAGCACTGTCAGTGCTCCCCCACACAGCCAGCGCTGTCAGTGCACCCACAACACAGCCAGCACTGTCAGTGCTCCCCCACACAGCCAGCACTGTCACTGCTCCCACCCCACACAGCCAGCACTGTCAGTGCTCCCACAACACAGCCAGCACTGTCAGTGCTCCCAACACAGAGCCAGCAATGTCAGTGCTCCCACCACACAGCCAGCACTGTCAGTGCTCCCCACGCAGCCAGCACTATCAGTGCTCCCACCACATAGCCAGCACTGTCAGTGCTCCCCCCACACAGCCAGCACTGTCAGTGCTCCCACCACACAGCCAGCACTGTCAGTGCTCCCCCACGCAGCCAGCACTGTCAGTGCTCCCACCACACAGCCAGCACTGTCAGTGCTCCCACCACACAGCCAGCACTGTCAGTGCTCCCACCACACAGCCAGCACTGTCAGTGCTCCCACCACGCAGCCAGCACTGTCAGTGCTCCCCACACAGCCAGCACTGTCAGTGCTCCCACCACACAGCCAGCACTGTCAGTGCTCCCCCACGCAGCCAGCACTGTCAGTGCTCCCACCACACAGCCAGCACTGTCAGTGCTCCCACCACACAGCCAGCACTGTCAGTGCTCCCACCACACAGCCAGCACTGTCAGTGCTCCCACCACACAGCCAGCACTGTCAGTGCTCCCACCACACAGGCAGCACTGTCAGTGCTCCCCCACACAGCCAGCACTGCCAGCGCTGCTCCTACACAGCCAGCACTGTCAGTGCTCCCCCCCACACAGCCAGCACTGTCACTGCTCCCACCCCACACAGCCAGCACTGTCAGTGCTCCCACAACACAGCCAGCACTGTCAGTGCTCCCCCACACAGCCAGCGCTGTCAGTGCTCCCACCACACAGCCAGCGCTGTCATTGCTCCCCCCACACAGCCAGCACTGTCAGTGCTCCCACCACACAGACAGCACTGTCAGTGCTCCCACACACAGCCAGCACTGTCAGTGCTCCCACCACACAGGCAGCACTGTCAGTGCTCCCACACACAGCCAGCACTGTCAGTGCTCCCAACACACAGCCAGCACTGTCAGTGCTCCCACCACACAGCCCGCACTGTCACTGCTCCCACCTCACACAGCCAGCACTGTCAGTGCTCCCACAACACAGCCAGCACTGTCAGTGCTCCCCCACACAGCCAGCGCTGTCAGTGCACCCACAACACAGCCAGCACTGTCAGTGCTCCCCCACACAGCCAGCACTGTCAGTGCTCCCACTCCACACAGCCAGCACTGTCAGTGCTCCCCCACACAGCCAGCGCTGTCAGTGCTCCCACCACACAGCCAGCACTGTCAGTGCTCCCCCACACAGCCAGCACTGTCAGTGCTCCCACACACAGCCAGCACTGTCAGTGCTCCCCCCACACAGCAAGCACTGTCACTGCTCCCACCCCACACAGCCAGCACTGTCAGTGCTCCCACAACACAGCCAGCACTGTCAGTGCTCCCCCACACAGCCAGAGCTGTCAGTGCTCCCACCAAACAGCCAGCACTGTCAGTGCTCCCACACACAGCCAGCACTGTCAGTGCTCCCACCACACAGCCAGCACTGTCAGTGCTCTCACCACACAGCCAGCACAGTCTGTGCTCCCACCACACAGCCAGCACTGTCAGTGCTCCCCCACACAGCCAGCAATGTCAGTGCTCCCCACACAGCCAGCACTGTCTGTGCTCCCACCACACAGCCAGCACTGTCTGTGCTCCCACCACACAGCCAGCACTGTCTGTGCTCCCACCACAGAGCCAGCACTGTCAGTGCTCCCCCACACAGCCAGCACTGCCAGTGCTCCCCACGCAGCCAGCACCGTCAGTGCTCCCCCACACAGCCAGCACTGTCAGTGCTCCCCCACACAGCCAGCACTGCCAGTGCTCCCCCACACAGCCAGCACTGTCAGTGCTCCCCCACGCAGCCAGCACTGTCAGTGCTCCCCCACGCAGCCAGCACTGTCAGTGCTCCCACCACACAGCCAGCACTGTCAGTGCTCCCACCACACAGCCAGCACTGTCAGTGCTCCCCCCACACAACCAGCACTGTCAGTGCTCCCCACACAGCCAGCACGGTCAGTGCTCCCCCCACACAGCCAGCACTGTCAGTGCTCCCACCACACAGCCAGTACTGTCATTGCTCCCCCCACACAGTCAGCACTGTCAGTGCTCACCCTCACAGCCAGCACTGTCAGTGCTCCCCCCACACAGCCAGCACTGTCAGTGCTCCCCCACGCAGCCAGCACTGTCAGTGCTCCCACCACACAGCCAGCACTGTCAGTGCTCCCCCCACACAGCCAGCACTGTCAGTGCTCCCAACACAGAACCAGCAATGTCAGTGCTCCCACCACACAGCCAGCACTGTCAGTGCTCCCCACGCAGCCAGCACTGTCAGTGCTCCCACCACACAGCCAGCACTGTCAGTGCTCCCCCCACACAGCCAGCACTGTCAGTGCTCCCACCACACAGCCAGCTTTGTCAGTGCTACCCCACGCAGCCAGCACTGTCAGTGCTCCCACCACACAGCCAGCACTGTCAGTGCTCCCAACACACAGCCAGCACTGTCAGTGCTCCCACCACACAGCCAGCACTGTCAGTGCTCCCACCACGCAGCCAGCACTGTCAGTGCTCCCCACACAGCCAGCACTGCCAGCGCTGCTCCTACTCAGCCAGCACTGTCAGTGCTCCCCCCCACACAGCCAGCACTGTCACTGCTCCCACCCCACACAGCCAGCACTGTCAGTGCTCCCACAACACAGCCAGCACTGTCAGTGCTCCCCCACACAGCCAGCGCTGTCAGTGCTCCCACCACACAGCCAGCGCTGTCAGTGCTCCCCCCACACAGCCTGCACTGTCAGTGCTCCCACCACACAGACAGCACTGTCAGTGCTCCCACACACAGCCAGCACTGTCAGTGCTCCCACCACACAGGCAGCACTGTCAGTGCTCCCACACACAGCCAGCACTGTCAGTGCTCCCAACACACAGCCAGCACTGTCAGTGCTCCCACCACACAGCCCGCACTGTCACTGCTCCCACCCCACACAGCCAGCACTGTCAGAGCTCCCACAACACAGCCAGCACTGTCAGTGCTCCCCCACACAGCCAGCGCTGTCAGTGCATCACAACACAGCCAGCACTGTCAGTGCTCCCCCACACAGCCAGCACTGTCACTGCTCCCACCCCACACAGACAGCACTGTCAGTGCTCCCACAACACAGCCAGCACTGTCAGTGCTCCCAACACAGAGCCAGCAATGTCAGTGCTCCCACCACACAGCCAGCACTGTCAGTGCTCCCACCACACAGCCAGCACTGTCAGTGCTCCCCCCACACAGCCAGCACTGTCAGTGCTCCCCCACGCAGCCAGCACTGTCAGTGCTCCCACCACACAGCCAGCACTGTCAGTGCTCCCCCACACAGCCAGCGCTGTCAGTGCATCACAACACAGCCAGCACTGTCAGTGCTCCCCCACACAGCCAGCACTGTCACTGCTCCCACCCCACACAGACAGCACTGTCAGTGCTCCCACAACACAGCCAGCACTGTCAGTGCTCCCAACACAGAGCCAGCAATGTCAGTGCTCCCACCACACAGCCAGCACTGTCAGTGCTCCCCACGCAGCCAGCACTGTCAGTGCTCCCACCACACAGCCAGCACTGTCTGTGCTCCCCCCACACAGCCAGCACTGTCAGTGCTCCCACCACACAGCCAGCACTGTCAGTGCTCCCCCACGCAGCCAGCACTGTCAGTGCTCCCACCACACAGCCAGCACTGTCAGTGCTCCCACCACACAGCCAGCACTGTCAGTGCTCCCACCACACAGCCAGCACTGTCAGTGCTCCCACCACGCAGCCAGCACTGTCAGTGCTCCCCACACAGCCAGCACTGCCAGCGCTGCTCCTACACAGCCACCACTGTCAGTGCTCCCACCACACAGCCAGCACTGTCAGTGCTTCCCCCCACACAGCCAGCACTGTCAGTGCTCCCACCACACAGCCAGCACTGTCAGTGCTCCCCCACACAGCCAGCACCGTCAGTGCTCCCACCACACAGCCAGCACTGTCAGTGCTCCCCCACATAGCCAGCACTGTCAGTGCTCCCACCACGCAGCCAGCACTGTCAGTGCTCCCCACACAGCCAGCACTCCCAGCGCTGCTCCTACACAGCCAGCACTGTCAGTGCTCCCCCCCACACAGCCAGCACTGTCATTGCTCCCACCCCACACAGCCAGCACTGTCAGTGCTCCCACAACACAGCCAGCACTGTCAGTGCTCCCCCACACAGCCAGCGCTGTCAGTGCTCCCACCACACAGCCAGCGCTGTCAGTGCTCCCCCCACACAGCCAGCACTCCCACCACACAGACAGCACTGTCAGTGCTCCCACAACACAGCCAGCACTGTCAGTGCTCCCACCACACAGGCAGCACTGTCAGTGCTCCCAACACACAGCCAGCACTGTCAGTGCTCCCACCACACAGCCCGCACTGTCAGTGCTCCCCCACGCAGCCAGCACTGTCACTGCTCCCACCCCACACAGCCAGCACTGTCAGTGCTCCCACAACACAGCCAGCACTGTCAGTGCTCCCCCACACAGCCAGCGCTGTCAGTGCTCCCAACACACAGCCAGCACTGTCAGTGCTCCCAACACACAGCCAGCACTGTCAGTGCTCCCACCACACAGCCCGCACTGTCACTGCTCCCACCCCACACAGCCAGCACTGTCAGTGCTCCCACAACACAGCCAGCACTGTCAGTGCTCCCCCACACAGCCAACGCTGTCAGTGCACCCACAACACAGCCAGCACTGTCAGTGCTCCCCCACACAGCCAGCACTGTCACTGCTCCCACCCCACACAGCCAGCACTGTCAGTGCTCCCACAACACAGCCAGCACTGTCAGTGCTCCCAACACAGAGCCAGCAATGTCAGTGCTCCCACCACACAGCCAGCACTGTCAGTGCTCCCCACGCAGCCAGCACTATCAGTGCTCCCACCACATAGCCAGCACTGTCAGTGCTCCCCCCACACAGCCAGCACTGTCAGTGCTCCCACCACACAGCCAGCACTGTCAGTGCTCCCCCACGCAGCCAGCACTGTCAGTGCTCCCACCACACAGCCAGCACTGTCAGTGCTCCCACCACACAGCCAGCACTGTCAGTGCTCCCACCACACAGCCAGCACTGTCAGTGCTCCCACCACGCAGCCAGCACTGTCAGTGCTCCCCACACAGCCAGCACTGTCAGTGCTCCCACCACACAGCCAGCACTGTCAGTGCTCCCCCACGCAGCCAGCACTGTCAGTGCTCCCACCACACAGCCAGCACTGTCAGTGCTCCCACCACACAGCCAGCACTGTCAGTGCTCCCACCACACAGCCAGCACTGTCAGTGCTCCCACCACACAGCCAGCACTGTCAGTGCTCCCACCACACAGGCAGCACTGTCAGTGCTCCCCCACACAGCCAGCACTGCCAGCGCTGCTCCTACACAGCCAGCACTGTCAGTGCTCCCCCCCACACAGCCAGCACTGTCACTGCTCCCACCCCACACAGCCAGCACTGTCAGTGCTCCCACAACACAGCCAGCACTGTCAGTGCTCCCCCACACAGCCAGCGCTGTCAGTGCTCCCACCACACAGCCAGCGCTGTCATTGCTCCCCCCACACAGCCAGCACTGTCAGTGCTCCCACCACACAGACAGCACTGTCAGTGCTCCCACACACAGCCAGCACTGTCAGTGCTCCCACCACACAGGCAGCACTGTCAGTGCTCCCACACACAGCCAGCACTGTCAGTGCTCCCAACACACAGCCAGCACTGTCAGTGCTCCCACCACACAGCCCGCACTGTCACTGCTCCCACCTCACACAGCCAGCACTGTCAGTGCTCCCACAACACAGCCAGCACTGTCAGTGCTCCCCCACACAGCCAGCGCTGTCAGTGCACCCACAACACAGCCAGCACTGTCAGTGCTCCCCCACACAGCCAGCACTGTCAGTGCTCCCACTCCACACAGCCAGCACTGTCAGTGCTCCCCCACACAGCCAGCGCTGTCAGTGCTCCCACCACACAGCCAGCACTGTCAGTGCTCCCCCACACAGCCAGCACTGTCAGTGCTCCCACACACAGCCAGCACTGTCAGTGCTCCCCCCACACAGCAAGCACTGTCACTGCTCCCACCCCACACAGCCAGCACTGTCAGTGCTCCCACAACACAGCCAGCACTGTCAGTGCTCCCCCACACAGCCAGAGCTGTCAGTGCTCCCACCAAACAGCCAGCACTGTCAGTGCTCCCACACACAGCCAGCACTGTCAGTGCTCCCACCACACAGCCAGCACTGTCAGTGCTCTCACCACACAGCCAGCACAGTCTGTGCTCCCACCACACAGCCAGCACTGTCAGTGCTCCCCCACACAGCCAGCAATGTCAGTGCTCCCCACACAGCCAGCACTGTCTGTGCTCCCACCACACAGCCAGCACTGTCTGTGCTCCCACCACACAGCCAGCACTGTCTGTGCTCCCACCACAGAGCCAGCACTGTCAGTGCTCCCCCACACAGCCAGCACTGCCAGTGCTCCCCACGCAGCCAGCACCGTCAGTGCTCCCCCACACAGCCAGCACTGTCAGTGCTCCCCCACACAGCCAGCACTGCCAGTGCTCCCCCACACAGCCAGCACTGTCAGTGCTCCCCCACGCAGCCAGCACTGTCAGTGCTCCCCCACGCAGCCAGCACTGTCAGTGCTCCCACCACACAGCCAGCACTGTCAGTGCTCCCACCACACAGCCAGCACTGTCAGTGCTCCCCCCACACAACCAGCACTGTCAGTGCTCCCCACACAGCCAGCACGGTCAGTGCTCCCCCCACACAGCCAGCACTGTCAGTGCTCCCACCACACAGCCAGTACTGTCATTGCTCCCCCCACACAGTCAGCACTGTCAGTGCTCACCCTCACAGCCAGCACTGTCAGTGCTCCCCCCACACAGCCAGCACTGTCAGTGCTCCCCCACGCAGCCAGCACTGTCAGTGCTCCCACCACACAGCCAGCACTGTCAGTGCTCCCCCCACACAGCCAGCACTGTCAGTGCTCCCAACACAGAACCAGCAATGTCAGTGCTCCCACCACACAGCCAGCACTGTCAGTGCTCCCCACGCAGCCAGCACTGTCAGTGCTCCCACCACACAGCCAGCACTGTCAGTGCTCCCCCCACACAGCCAGCACTGTCAGTGCTCCCACCACACAGCCAGCTTTGTCAGTGCTACCCCACGCAGCCAGCACTGTCAGTGCTCCCACCACACAGCCAGCACTGTCAGTGCTCCCAACACACAGCCAGCACTGTCAGTGCTCCCACCACACAGCCAGCACTGTCAGTGCTCCCACCACGCAGCCAGCACTGTCAGTGCTCCCCACACAGCCAGCACTGCCAGCGCTGCTCCTACTCAGCCAGCACTGTCAGTGCTCCCCCCCACACAGCCAGCACTGTCACTGCTCCCACCCCACACAGCCAGCACTGTCAGTGCTCCCACAACACAGCCAGCACTGTCAGTGCTCCCCCACACAGCCAGCGCTGTCAGTGCTCCCACCACACAGCCAGCGCTGTCAGTGCTCCCCCCACACAGCCTGCACTGTCAGTGCTCCCACCACACAGACAGCACTGTCAGTGCTCCCACACACAGCCAGCACTGTCAGTGCTCCCACCACACAGGCAGCACTGTCAGTGCTCCCACACACAGCCAGCACTGTCAGTGCTCCCAACACACAGCCAGCACTGTCAGTGCTCCCACCACACAGCCCGCACTGTCACTGCTCCCACCCCACACAGCCAGCACTGTCAGAGCTCCCACAACACAGCCAGCACTGTCAGTGCTCCCCCACACAGCCAGCGCTGTCAGTGCATCACAACACAGCCAGCACTGTCAGTGCTCCCCCACACAGCCAGCACTGTCACTGCTCCCACCCCACACAGACAGCACTGTCAGTGCTCCCACAACACAGCCAGCACTGTCAGTGCTCCCAACACAGAGCCAGCAATGTCAGTGCTCCCACCACACAGCCAGCACTGTCAGTGCTCCCACCACACAGCCAGCACTGTCAGTGCTCCCCCCACACAGCCAGCACTGTCAGTGCTCCCCCACGCAGCCAGCACTGTCAGTGCTCCCACCACACAGCCAGCACTGTCAGTGCTCCCACCACACAGCCAGCACTGTCAGTGCTCCCACCACACAGCCAGCACTGTCAGTGCTCCCCCACGCAGCCAGCACTGTCAGTGCTCCCACCACACAGCCAGCACTGTCAGTGCTCCCACCACACAGCCAGCACTGTCAGTGCTCCCACCACACAGCCAGCACTGTCAGTGCTCCCACCACGCAGCCAGCACTGTCAGTGCTCCCCACACAGCCAGCACTGCCAGCGCTGCTCCTACACAGCCACCACTGTCAGTGCTCCCACCACACAGCCAGCACTGTCAGTGCTTCCCCCCACACAGCCAGCACTGTCAGTGCTCCCACCACACAGCCAGCACTGTCAGTGCTCCCCCACACAGCCAGCACCGTCAGTGCTCCCACCACACAGCCAGCACTGTCAGTGCTCCCCCACATAGCCAGCACTGTCAGTGCTCCCACCACGCAGCCAGCACTGTCAGTGCTCCCCACACAGCCAGCACTCCCAGCGCTGCTCCTACACAGCCAGCACTGTCAGTGCTCCCCCCCACACAGCCAGCACTGTCATTGCTCCCACCCCACACAGCCAGCACTGTCAGTGCTCCCACAACACAGCCAGCACTGTCAGTGCTCCCCCACACAGCCAGCGCTGTCAGTGCTCCCACCACACAGCCAGCGCTGTCAGTGCTCCCCCCACACAGCCAGCACTCCCACCACACAGACAGCACTGTCAGTGCTCCCACAACACAGCCAGCACTGTCAGTGCTCCCACCACACAGGCAGCACTGTCAGTGCTCCCACACACAGCCAGCACTGTCAGTGCTCCCAACACACAGCCAGCACTGTCAGTGCTCCCACCACACAGCCCGCACTGTCACTGCTCCCACCCCACACAGCCAGCACTGTCAGTGCTCCCACAACACAGCCAGCACTGTCAGTGCTCCCCCACACAGCCAGCGCTGTCAGTGCACCCACAACACAGCCAGCACTGTCAGTGCTCCCCCACACAGCCAGCACTGTCACTGCTCCCACCCCACACAGCCAGCACTGTCAGTGCTCCCACAACACAGCCAGCACTGTCAGTGCTCCCAACACAGAGCCAGCAATGTCAGTGCTCCCACCACACAGCCAGCACTATCAGTGCTCCCACCACACAGCCAGCACTGTCAGTGCTCCCCCCACACAGCCAGCACTGTCAGTGCTCCCACCACACAGCCAGCACTGTCAGTGCTCCCACCACACAGCCAGCACTGTCAGTGCTCCCACCACACAGCCAGCACTGTCAGTGCTCCCACCACGCAGCCAGCACTGTCAGTGCTCCCCACACAGCCAGCACTGTCAGTGCTCCCACCACACAGCCAGCACTGTCAGTGCTCCCCCACGCAGCCAGCACTGTCAGTGCTCCCACCACACAGCCAGCACTGTCAGTGCTCCCACCACACAGCCAGCACTGTCAGTGCTCCCACCACACAGCCAGCACTGTCAGTGCTCCCACCACGCAGCCAGCACTGTCAGTGCTCCCCACACAGTCAGCACTGCCAGCGCTGCTCCTACACAGCCAGCACTGTCAGTGCTCCCCCCCACACAGCCAGCACTGTCAGTGCTCCCACAACACAGCCAGCACTGTCAGTGCTCCCCCACACAGCCAGCGCTGTCAGTGCTCCCACCACACAGCCAGCGCTGTCATTGCTCCCCCCACACAGCCAGCACTGTCAGTGCTCCCACCACACAGACAGCACTGTCAGTGCTCCCACACACAGCCAGCACTGTCAGTGCTCCCACCACACAGGCAGCACTGTCAGTGCTCCCACACACAGCCAGCACTGTCAGTGCTCCCACCACACAGCCCGCACTGTCAGTGCTCCCCCACACAGCCAGCACTGTCTGTGCTCCCACCACACAGCCAGCACTGTCTGTGCTCCCACCACACAGCCAGCACTGTCAGTGCACCCACCACAGAGCCAGCACTGTCAGTGCTCCCACCACACAGCCCGCACTGTCACTGCTCCCACCTCACACAGCCAGCACTGTCAGTGCTCCCACAACACAGCCAGCACTGTCAGTGCTCCCCCACACAGCCAGCGCTGTCAGTGCACCCACAACACAGCCAGCACTGTCAGTGCTCCCACTCCACACAGCCAGCACTGTCAGTGCTCCCCCACACAGCCAGCGCTGTCAGTGCTCCCACCACACAGCCAGCACTGTCAGTGCTCCCCCACACAGCCAGCACTGTCAGTGCTCCCACACACAGCCAGCACTGTCAGTGCTCCCCCCACACAGCAAGCACTGTCACTGCTCCCACCCCACACAGCCAGCACTGTCAGTGCTCCCACAACACAGCCAGCACTGTCAGTGCTCCCCCACACAGCCAGAGCTGTCAGTGCTCCCACCAAACAGCCAGCACTGTCAGTGCTCCCACACACAGCCAGCACTGTCTGTGCTCCCACCACACAGCCAGCACTGTCTGTGCTCCCACCACACAGCCAGCACTGTCAGTGCACCCACCACAGAGCCAGCACTGTCAGTGCTCCCCCCACACAGCCAGCACTGCCACTGCTACCACCCCACACAGCCAGCACTGTCAGTGCTCCCACCACACAACCAGCACTATCAGTGCTCCCAGCACACAGCCAGCACTGTCAGTGCTCCCTCACACAGCCAGCACTGTCAGTGCTCCCACCACACAGCCAGCACTGTCAGTGCTCTCACCACACAGCCAGCACAGTCTGTGCTCCCACCACACAGCCAGCACTGTCAGTGCTCCCCCACACAGCCAGCACTGTCAGTGCTCCCCACACAGCCAGCACTGTCTGTGCTCCCACCACACAGCCAGCACTGTCTGTGCTCCCACCACACAGCCAGCACTGTCAGTGCTCCCACCACACAGCCAGCACTGTCAGTGCTCCCCCACACAGCCAGCACAGTCATTGCTCCCCTACACAGCCAACACTGTCAGTGCTCCCCCACACAGCCAGCACTGCCAGTGCTCCCCACACAGCCAGCACCGTCAGTGCTCCCCACAAAGCCAGCAGTGTCAGTGGTCCCCCCACACAGCCAGCACTGTCATTGCTCCCCCACGCAGCCAGCACTGTCAGTGCTCCCACCACACAGCCAGCACTGTCGGTGCTCCCCCTCACAGCCAGCACTGTCAGTGCTCCCCCACACAACCAGCACTGTCAGTGCTCCCCCACACAGCCAGCACGGTCAGTGCTCCCCCCACACAGCCAGCACTGTCAGTGCTCCCACCACACAGCCAGTACTGTCATTGCTCCCCCCACACAGCCAGCACTGTCAGTGCTCACCCTCACAGCCAGCACTGTCAGTGCTCCCCCCACACAGCCAGCACTGTCAGTGCTCCCCCACGCAGCCAGCACTGTCAGTGCTCCCACCACACAGCCAGCACTGTCAGTGCTCCCCCCACACAGCCAGCACTGTCAGTGCTCCCAACACAGAGCCAGCAATGTCAGTGCTCCCACCACACAGCCAGCACTGTCATTGCTCCCCATGCAGCCAGCACTTTCAGTGCTCCCACCACACAGCCAGCACTGCCACTGCTCCCACCCCACACAGCCAGCACTGTCAGTGCTCCCCCCACACAGCCAGCACTGTCAGTGCTCCCACCACACAGCCAGCACTGTCAGTGTTCCCCCACACAGCCAGCGCTGTCAGTGCTCCCACCACACAGCCAGCACTGTCAGTGCTCCCCCACACAGCCAGCACTCTCACTGCTCCCACCCCACACAGCCAGCACTGTCAGTGCTCCCACAACACAGCCAGCACTGTCAGTGCTCCCCCACACAGCCAGCGCTGTCAGTGCTCCCACCACACAGCCAGCACTGTCAGTGCTCCCCCACACATCCAGCACTGTCAGTGCTCCCACACACAGCCAGCACTGTCAGTGCTCCCCCCACACAGCCAGCACTGTCACTGCTCCCACCCCACACAGCCAGCACTGTCAGTGCTCCCACAACACTGCCAGCACTGTCAGTGCTCCCCCACACAGCCAGAGCTGTCAGTGCTCCCACCAAACAGCCAGCACTGTCAGTGCTCCCACCACACAGCCAGCACTGTCAGTGCTCCCACCACACAGACAGCACTGTCAGTGCTCCCACACACAGCCAGCACTGTCTGTGCTCCCACCACACAGCCAGCACTGTCTGTGCTCCCACCACACAGCCAGCACTGTCAGTGCTCCCGCCACAGAGCCAGCACTGTCAGTGCTCCCCCCACACAGCCAGCACTGCCACTGCTCCCACCCCACACAGCCAGCACTGTCAGTGCTCCCCCCACACAGACAGCACTGTCAATTCTCCCCCACACAGCCAGCACTGTCAGTGCTCCCACCACACAGCCAGCACTGTCAGTGCTCCCCCACACTGCCAGCACTGTCAGTACTCCCCCAAACAGCCAGTACTGTCATTGCTCCCCCCACACAGCCAGCACTGTCAGTGCTCACCCTCACAGCCAGCACTGTCAGTGCTCCCCCCACACAGCCAGCACTGTCAGTGCTCCCCCACGCAGCCAGCACTGTCAGTGCTCCCACCACACAGCCAGCACTGTCAGTGCTCCCCCCACACAGCCAGCACTGTCAGTGCTCCCAACACAGAGCCAGCAATGTCAGTGCTCCCACCACACAGCCAGCACTGTCATTGCTCCCCATGCAGCCAGCACTGTCAGTGCTCCCACCACACAGCCAGCACTGCCACTGCTCCCACCCCACACAGCCAGCACTGTCAGTGCTCCCACCACACAGCCAGCACTGTCAGTGCTCCCACCACACAGCCAGCACTGCCACTGCTCCCACCCCACACAGCCAGCACTGTCAGTGCTCCCACAACACAGCCAGCACTGTCAGTGCTCCCCCACACAGTCAGCGCTGTCAGTGCTCCGACCACACAGCCAGCACTGTCAGTGCTCCCACCACACAGCCAGCACTGTCAGTGTTCCCCCACACAGCCAGCGCTGTCAGTGCTCCCACCACACAGCCAGCACTGTCAGTGCTCCCCCACACAGCCAGCACTGTCACTGCTCCCACCCCACACAGCCAGCACTGTCAGTGCTCCCACAACACAGCCAGCACTGTCAGTGCTCCCCCACACAGCCAGCGCTGTCAGTGCTCCCACCACACAGCCAGCACTGTCAGTGCTCCCCCACACATCCAGCACTGTCAGTGCTCCCACACACAGCCAGCACTGTCAGTGCTCCCCCCACACAGCCAGCACTGTCAATTCTCCCCCACACAGCCAGCACTGTCAGTGCTCCCCCACACTGCCAGCACTGTCAGTGCTCCCACCACACAGCCAGTACTGTCATTGCTCCGCCCACACAGCCAGCACTGTCAGTGCTCACCCTCACAGCCAGCACTGTCAGTGCTCCCCCCACACAGCCAGCACTGTCAGTGCTCCCCCACGCAGCCAGCACTGTCAGTGCTCCCACCACACAGCCAGCACTGTCAGTGCTCCCAACACAGAGCCAGCACTGTCTGTGCTCCCACCACACAGCCAGCACTGTCAGTGCTCCCACCACACAGCCAGCACTGTCAGTGCTCCCACCACACAGCCAGCACTGTCAGTGCTCCCCCACACAGCCAGCACAGTCATTGCTCCCCTACACAGCCAACACTGTCAGTGCTCCCCCACACAGCCAGCACTGCCAGTGCTCCCACACAGCCAGCACTGTCAGTGTTCCCCCCACACAGCCAGCACTGTCAGTGCTCCCAACACAGAGCCAGCACTGTCTGTGCTCCCACCACACAGCCAGCACTGTCAGTGCTCCCACCACACAGCCAGCACTGTCGGTGCTCCCCCTCACAGCCAGCACTGTCAGTGCTCCCCCACACAACCAGCACTGTCAGTGCTCCCCCAGACAGCCAGCACGGTCAGTGCTCCCACCACACAGCCAGCACTGTCAGTGCTCCCCCACACTGCCAGCACTGTCAGTGCTCATCCAAACAGCCAGCACTGTCAGTGCTCCCCACACACAGCCAGCACTGTCAGTGCTCCTACCACACAGCCAGCACTGTCAGTGCTCCCCCCAAACAGCCAGCACTGTCAGTGCTCCCCACACACAGCCAGCACTGTCAGTGCTCCCCACACAGCCAGCACTGTCAGTGCTCCCCACACAGCCAGCACTGTCAGTGCTCCTACCCCACACAGCCAGAACTGTCAGTGCTCCCCCACACAGCCAGCACTGTCAGTGCTCCCACCACACAGCCAGCACTGTCAGTGCTCCCAACACAGAGCCAGCACTGTCTGTGCTCCCACCACACAGCCAGCACTGTCAGTGCTCCCCTCACACAGCCAGCACTGTCAGTGCTCCAACCACACAGCCAGCCCTCTCAGTGCTCCTACCCCACACAGCCAGCGCTAACAGTGCTCCCACCACACAGCCAGCACTGTCAGTGCTCCCTCCACACAGCCAGCACTGTCAATGCTCCCACCACACAGCCAGCAATGTCAGTGCACCCCCACACAGCCAGCACTGTCCGTGCTCCCCACACAGCCAGAACTATCAGTGCTCCCACCACACAGCCAGCACTGTCAGTGCTCCCCACACACAACCAGCACTGTCAGTGCTCCCACCACACAGCCAGCACTGTCAGTGCTCCTACCCCACACAGGCAGCGCTATCAGTGCTCCCCTCACACAGCCAGCACTGTCAGTGCTCCCACCACACAGCCAGCACTGTCAGTGCTCCCCCACACAGCCAGCAATGTCAGTGCTCCCCCACACAGCCAGCGCTGTCAGTGCTCCCCACACAGTAAGAACTATCAGTGCTCCCACCACACAGCCAGCACTGTCTGTGCTCCCAGCACACAGCCAGCACTGTCTGTGCTCCCACCACACAGCCAGCACTGTCAGTGCTCCCCCCACACAGCCAGCACTGTCAGTGCTCCCACCACACAGCCAGGACTGTCAGTGCTCCCACCACAGAGCCAGCACTGTCAGGGCTCCCCCACGCAGCCAGCACTGTCAGTGCTCCTCCCACACAGCCAGCACTGTCAGTGCTCCCCCACACAGCCAGCACTGTCAGTGCTCCCACCACACAGCCAGCACTGTCAGTGCTCCCTCCACACAGCCAGCACTGTCAGTGCTCCCCACACAGCCAGCACTGTCAGTGCTCCCCCCACACAGCCAGCACTGTCAGTGTCCTCCCCCCACACATACAGCACTGTCAGTGCTCCCTCACACAGCCAGCACTGTCAGTGCTCCCCCACACAGCCAGCACTGTCAGTGCTCCCCCACACAGCCAGCACTGTCAGTGCTCCCACCACACAGCCAGCACTGTCAGTGCTCCCCCCACACAGCCAGCACTGTCAGTGCTCCCCCACACAGCCAGCACTGTCAGTGCTCCCACCACACAGCCAGCACTGTCAGTGCTCCCCCCACACAGCCAGCACTGTCAGTGCTCCCCCACACAGGCAGCACTGTCAGTGCTCCCCCACACAGCCAGCACTGTCAGTGCTCCCCCAAACAGCCAGCACTGTCTGTGCTCCCACCACACAGTCAGCACTGTCAGTGCTCCCCCACACAGCCAGCACTGTCAGTGCTCCCCCACACAGCCAGCACTGTCAGTGCTCCCCCACACAGCCAGCACTGCCAGTGCACTCCCCCCCCCCCCCACAGCCAGCACTGTCAGTGCTCCCCCCACACAGCCAGCACTGTCAGTGCTCCCCACACAGGCAGCACTGCCAGTGCTCCCCCCACACAGCCAGCACTGCCAGTGCTCACCCCACACAGCCAGCACTGTCAGTGTTCCCCCCACACAGCCAGCACTGCCAGTGCTCCCCACACAGGCAGCACTGTCAGTGCTCCCCCACACAGCCAGCACTGTCGTGCTCCCACCACACAGCCAGCACTGTCAGTGCTCCCACCACACAGCCAGCACTGTCAGTGCTCCCCCCACACTGCCAGCACTGTCAGTGCTCCCCCCTACACAGCCAGCACTGTCAGTGCTCCCCACACAGGCAGCACTGTCAGTGCTCCCCCACACAGCCAGCACTGTCGTGCTCCCACCACACAGCCAGCACTGTCAGTGCTCCCACCACACAGCCAGCACTGTCAGTGCTCCCCCCACACTGCCAGCACTGTCAGTGCTCCCCCCTACACAGCCAGCACTGTCAGTGCTCCCCCCACACAGCCAGCACTGTTAGTGCTCCCCACACAGCCAGCACTGTCAGTGCTCCCCCCACACAGCCAGCACTGTCAGTGTTCCCACCACACAGCCAGCACTGTCAGTGCTCCCACCACACAGCCAGCACTGTCAGTGCTCCCCGCACACTGCCAGCACTGTCAGTGCTCCCATCACACAGCCAGCACTGTCAGTGCTTCCCCCCACAAAGCGAGCACTGTCAGTGCTCCCTCCACACAGCCAGCACTGTCAGTGCTCCCAACACACAGCCAGCACTGCCAGTGCTCCCACCACACAGCCAGCACTGTCAGTGCTCCCCATACAGCCAGCAATGTCAGTGCACCCCCACACAGCCAGCACTGTCAGTGCTCCCCACACAGCCAGAACTATCAGTGCTCCCACCACACAGCCAGCACTGTCTGTGCTCCCACCACACAGCCAGCACTCTCAGTGCTCCTACCCCACACAGCCCGCGCTATCAGTGCTCCCCTCACACAGCCAGCACCGCCAGTGCTCCCACCACACACCCAGCACTGTCAGTGCTCCCCCACACAGCCAGCAATGTCAGTGCTCCCCCACACAGCCAGCACTGTCAGTGCTCCCCACACAGCAAGAACTATCAGTGCTCCCACCACACAGCCAGCACTGTCAGTGCTCCCACCACACAGCCAGCACTGTCAGTGCTCCCCACACAGCCAGAACTATCAGTGCTCCCACCACACAGCCAGCACTGTCTGTGCTCCCACCACACAGCCAGCACTGTCAGTGCTCCTACCCCACACAGCCCGCGCTATCAGTGCTCCCCTCACACAGCCAGCACCGCCAGTGCTCCCACCACACAGCCAGCACTGTCAGTGCTCCCCCACACAGCCAGCAATGTCAGTGCTCCCCCACACAGCCAGCACTGTCAGTGCTCCCCACACAGCAAGAACTATCAGTGCTCCCACCACACAGCCAGCACTGTCTGTGCTCCCACCACACAGCCAGCACTGTCTGTGCTCCCACCACACAGCCAGCACTGTCAGTTCTCCCCCCACACAGCCAGCACTGTCTGTGCTCCCACCGCACTGCCAGCACTGTCAGTGCTCCCCCCACACAGCCTGCACTGTCAGTGCTCCCAGCACACAGCCAGCACTGTCAGTGCTCCCACCACAGAGCCAGTACTGTCAGGGCTCCCCCACACAGCCAGCACTGCCAGCGCTGCTCCTAAACAACCAGCACTGTCAGTGTCCTCCCCCCACACTACAGCACTGTCAGTGCTCCCCCACACAGCCAGGACTGTCAGTGCTCCCCACACAGCCAGCACTGTCAGTGCTCCCCCCACACAGCCAGCACTGTCAGTGCTCCCCACACAGCCAGCACTGTCAGTGCTCCCCCCATACAGCCAGCACTGTCAGTGTCCTCGCCCCACACATACAGCACTGTCAGTGCTCCCCCACACAGCCAGCACTGTCAGTGCTCCCCCCACACAGCCAGCACTGTCAGTGCTCCCCACACAGCCAGCACTGTCAGTGCTCCCCCACACAGCCAGCACTGTCAGTGCACCCCCACACAGCCAGCACTGTCAGTGCTCCCACCACACAGCCAGCACTGTCAGTGCTCCCCCACACAGCCAGCACTGTCAGTGCTCCCCCACACAGCCAGCACTGTCAGTGCTCCCACCACACAGCCAGCACTGTCAGTGCTCCCCCACACAGCCAGCACTGTCAGTGCACCCCCACACAGCCAGCACTGTCAGTGCTCCCACCACACAGCCAGCACTGTCAGTGCTCACCCCACACAGCCAGCATTGTCAGTGCTCCCCCACACAGCAAGCACTGTCAGTGCTCCCCCACACAGGCAGCACTGTCAGTGCTCCCCCACACAGCCAGCACTGTCAGTGCTCCCCCACACAGCCAGCACTGTCTGTGCTCCCACCACACAGTCAGCACTGTCAGTGCTCCCACCACACAGTCAGCACTGTCAGTGCTCCCCCACACAGCCAGCACAGTCAGTGCTCCCCCACACAGCCAGCACTGTCACTGCTCCCCCCCCACAGCCAGCACTGTCAGTGCTCCCCCACACAGCCAGCACTGTCAGTGCTCCCCACACATGCAGCACTGCCAGTGCTCCCCCCACACAGCCAGCACTGCCAGTGCTCACCCCACACAGCCAGCGCTGTCAGTGCTCCCCCCACACAGCCAGCACTGTCAGTGCTCCCACCACACAGCCAGCACTGTCAGTGCTCCCCCCACACTGCCAGCACTGTCAGTGCTCCCCCCAACACAGCCAGCACTGTCAGTGCTCCCAACACACAGCCAGCACTGCCAGTGCTCCCACCACACAGCCAGCACTGTCAGTGCTCCCCCATACAGCCAGCAATGTCAGTGCACCCCCACACAGCCAGCACTGTCAGTGCTCCCCACACAGCCAGAACTATCAGTGCTCCCACCACACAGCCAGCACTGTCTGTGCTCCCACCACACAGCCAGCACTGTCAGTGCTCCTACCCCACACAGCCCGCGCTATCAGTGCTCCCCTCACACAGCCAGCACCGCCAGTGCTCCCACCACACAGCCAGCACTGTCAGTGCTCCCCCACACAGCCAGCAATGTCAGTGCTCCCCCACACAGCCAGCACTGTCAGTGCTCCCCACACAGCAAGAACTATCAGTGCTCCCACCACACAGCCAGCACTGTCTGTGCTCCCACCACACAGCCAGCACTGTCTGTGCTCCCACCACACAGCCAGCACTGTCAGTTCTCCCCCCACACAGCCAGCACTGTCTGTGCTCCCACCACACAGCCAGCACTGTCAGTGCTCCCCCCACACAGCCTGCACTGTCAGTGCTCCCACTACACAGCCAGCACTGTCAGTGCTCCCACCACAGAGCCAGCACTGTCAGGGCTCCCCCACACAGCCAGCACTGCCAGCGCTGCTCCTACACAACCAGCACTGTCAGTGTCCTCCCCCCACACTACAGCACTGTCAGTGCTCCCCCACACAGCCAGCACTGTGAGTGCTCCCCCACACAGCCAGGACTGTCAGTGCTCCCACCACACAGCCAGCACTGTCAGTGCTCCCCTCACACAGCCAGCACTGTCAGTGCTCCCCACACAGCCAGCACTGTCAGTGCTCCCCCCACACAGCCAGCACTGTCAGTGTCCTCGCCCCACACATACAGCACTGTCAGTGCTCCCCCACACAGCCAGCACTGTCAGTGCTCCCCCCACACAGCCAGCACTCTCAGTGCTCCCCCACACAGCCAGCACTGTCAGTGCTCCCACCACACAGCCAGCACTGTCAGTGCTCCCCCACACAGCCAGCACTGTCAGTGCACCCCCACACAGCCAGCACTGTCAGTGCTCCCACCACACAGCCAGCACTGTCAGTGCTCCCCCCACACAGCCAGCATTGTCAGTGCTCCCCCACACAGCAAGCACTGTCAGTGCTCCCCCACACAGGCAGCACTGCCAGTGCTCCCCCACACAGCCAGCACTGTCAGTGCTCCCCCACACAGCCAGCACTGTCTGTGCTCCCACCACACAGTCAGCACTGTCAGTGCTCCCACCACACAGTCAGCACTGTCAGTGCTCCCACCACACAGTCAGCACTGTCAGTGCTCCCCACACATGCAGCACTGCCAGTGCTCCCCCCACACAGCCAGCACTGCCAGTGCTCACCCCACACAGCCAGCGCTGTCAGTGCTCCCCCCACACAGCCAGCACTGTCAGTGCTCCCACCACACAGCCAGCACTGTCACTGCTCCCCCCACACTGCCAGCACTGTCAGTGCTCCCCCCAACACAGCCAGCACTGTCAGTGCTCTCCCCACACTGCCAGCACTGTCAGTGCTCCCATCACACAGCCAGCACTGTCAGTGCTCCCATCACACAGCCAGCACTGTCAGTGCTACCACAACACACAGCCAGCACTGTCTGTGCTCCCCCACACAGCCAGCACTGTCAGTGCTCCCACGACAGAGCCAGCACTGTCAGTGCTCCCACACACATCCAGCACTGAAAGTGCACTTCCCCCTCCCCCCACAGAGCCAGCACTGCCAGTGCACTCCCCCCCCACAGAGCCAGCACTGCCAGTGCACTCCCCAGCCACAGAGCCAGCACTGCCAGTGCACTTACCCCCCACAGAGCCAGCACTGCCAGTGCACTTCCACCCCCCCCCCACAGAGCCAGCACTGCCAGTGCACTCCCCCCCCCACAGAGCCAGCACTGCCAGTGCACTCCCCAGCCACAGAGCCAGCACTGCCAGTGCACTTACCCCCCACAGAGCCAGCACTGCCAGTGCACTTCCACCCCCCCCCCACAGAGCCAGCACTGCCAGTGCACTCCCCCCCACAGAGCCAGCATGGCCAGTGCACTCCCCCCCACAGAGCTAGCACTGCCAGTGCACTTCCCCCCCACAGAGCCAGCACTGCCAGTGCACTTCCCCCCCCACAGAGCCAGCACTGGCAGTGCTCCCCACACAGCCAGCACTGTCAGTGCTCCCACCACACAGCCAGCACTGTCGGTGCTCCCACCACACAGCCAGCATTGTCAGTGCTCCCCCACACAGCCAACACTGTCAGTGCTCCCCCACACAGCCAGCACTGTCAGTGCCCACACCACACAGCCAGCACTGTCAGAGCTCCCACCACACAGCCAGCACTGTCAGTGCTCCCCCACACTTCCAGCACTGTCAGTGCTCCCCCACACAGCCAGCACTGTCAGTGCTCCCCCACACAGCCAGCCCTGTCAGTGCTCCCCACACAGCCAGCACTGTCAGTGCTCCCCACGCAGCCAGCACTGCCAGTGCTCCTCACACAGCCAGCACTGTCAGTGCTCCCCCACACAGCCAGCACTGTCAGTGCTCCCAGCACACAGCCAGCACTGTCAGTGCTCCCCCACACAGGCAGCACTGTCAGTGCTCCCCCACACAGCCAGCACTGTCAGTGCTCCCACCACACACAGCCAGCACTGTCAGTGCTCCCCCACACAGGCAGCACTGTCAGTGCTCCCCCACACAGCCAGCACTGTCAGTGCTCCCACCACACAGCCAGCACTGTCAGTGCTCCCCACACAGGCAGCACTGTCAGTGTTCCCCCACACACAGCCAGCGCTGTCAGTGCCCCCCCACACAGCCAGCACCGTCAGTGCTCCCACCACACAGCCAGCACTGTCTGTGCTCCCACCACACAGCCAGCATTGTCAGTGCTCCCACCACACAGCCAGCATTGTCAGTGCTCCCCCACACAGCCAGCACTGTCAGAGCTCCCCCACACTTCCAGCACTGTCAGTGCTCCCCCACACAGCCAGCACTGTCAGTGCTCCCCCACACAGCCAGCACTGTCAGTGCTCCCCCACACAGCCAGCACTGTCAGTGCTCCCCCACACTTCCAGCACTGTCAGGGCTCCCCCACACAGCCAGCACTGTCCGTGCTCCTCACACAGCCAGCACTGTCAGTGCTCCCACCACACAGCCAGCACTGTCAGTGCTCCCACCACACAGCCAGCACTGTCAGTGCTCCCACCACACAGCCAGCACTGTCAGTGCTCCCACCACACAGCCAGCACTGTCAGTGCTCCCCCACACTTCCAGCACTGTCAGTGCTCCCCCACACAGCCAGCACTGTCCGTGCTCCTCACACAGCCAGCACTGTCAGTGCTCCCACCACACAGCCAGCACTGTCAGTGCTCCCACCACACAGCCAGCACTGTCAGTGCTCCCACCACACAGCCAGCACTGTCAGTGCTCCCACCACACAGCCAGCACTGTCAGTGCTCCCCCCCACACAGCCAGCACAGTCAGTGCTCCCCCACACAGCCAGCACTGTCACTGCTCCCCCAGACAGCCAGCACTGCCAGTGCACTCCCCCCCCAACAGCCAGCACTGTCAGTGCTCCCCCACACAGCCAGCACTGTCAGTGCTCCCCACACATGCAGCACTGCCAGTGCTCCCCCACACAGCCAGCACTGCCAGTGCTCACCCCACACAGCCAGCGCTGTCAGTGCTCCCCCCACACAGCCAGCACTGTCAGTGCTCCCACCACACAGCCAGCACTGTCAGTGCTCCCCCCACACTGCCAGCACTGTCAGTGCTCCCCCCAACACAGCCAGCACTGTCAGTGCTCTCCCCACACAGCCAGCACTGTTAGTGCTCCCCACAGAGCCAGCACTGTCAGTGCTCCCCCACACAGCCAGCACTGTCAGTGTTCCCACCACACAGCCAGCACTGTCAGTGGTCCCACCACACAGCCAGCACTGTCAGTGCTCCCCCCACACTGCCAGCACTGTCAGTGCTCCCATCACACAGCCAGCACTGTCAGTGCTCCCATCACACAGCCAGCACTGTCAGTGCTACCACAACACACAGCCAGCACTGTCTGTGCTCCCCCACACAGCCAGCACTGTCAGTGCTCCCACGACAGAGCCAGCACTGTCAGTGCTACCACACACATCCAGCACTGAAAGTGCACTTCCCCCTCCCCCCACAGAGCCAGCACTGCCAGTGCACTCCCCCCCCCACAGAGCCAGCACTGCCAGTGCACTCCCCAGCCACAGAGCCAGCACTGCCAGTGCACTTACCCCCCACAGAGCCAGCACTGCCAGTGCACTTCCACCCCCCACAGAGCCAGCACTGCCAGTGCACTCCCCCCCACAGAGCCAGCATGGCCAGTGCACTCCCCCCCACAGAGCTAGCACTGCCAGTGCACTTCCCCCCCACAGAGCCAGCACTGCCAGTGCACTTCCCCCCCCCCACAGAGCCAGCACTGTCAGTGCTCCCAGCACACAGCCAGCACTGTCTGTGCTCCCCCACACAGCCAGCACTGTCAGTGCTCCCACCACACAGCCAGCACTGTCGGTGCTCCCACCACACAGCCAGCATTGTCAGTGCTCCCCCACACAGCCAACACTGTCAGTGCTCCCCACACAGCCAGCACTGTCAGTGCCCACACCACACAGCCAGCACTGTCAGAGCTCCCACCACACAGCCAGCACTGTCAGTGCTCCCCCACACTTCCAGCACTGTCAGTGCTCCCCCACACAGCCAGCACTGTCAGTGCTCCCCCACACAGCCAGCCCTGTCAGTGCTCCCCACACAGCCAGCACTGTCAGTGCTCCCCACGCAGCCAGCACTGCCAGTGCTCCTCACACAGCCAGCACTGTCAGTGCTCCCAGCACACAGCCAGCACTGTCAGTGCTCCCCCATACAGCCAGCACTGTCAGTGCTCCCCACACAGGCAGCACTGTCAGTGCCCCCCCCACACAGCCAACACTGTCAGTGTTCCCCCACACACAGCCAGCGCTGTCAGTGCTCCCACCACACAGCCAGCACTGTCTGTGCTCCCACCACACAGCCAGCATTGTCAGTGCTCCCCCACACAGCCAACACTGTCAGTGCTCCCCCACACAGCCAGCACTGTCAGTGCCCCCACCACACAGCCAGCACTGTCAGTGCTCCTACCCCACAGCCAGCACTGTCAGTGCTCCCCCACACTTCCAGCACTGTCAATGCTCCCACCACACAGCCAGCACTGTCAGTGCCACCCACACAGCCAGCACTGTCAGTGCTCCTCACACAGCCAGCACTGTCAGTGCTCCTCACACAGCCAGCACTGTCAGTGCTCCCACCACACAGCCAGCACTGTCAGTGCTCCCCCACACTTCCAGCACTGTCAATGCTCCCACCACACAGCCAGCACTGTCAGTGCCACCCACACAGCCAGCACTGTCAGTGCTCCTCACACAGCCAGCACTGTCAGTGCTCCCACCACACAGCCAGCACTGTCAGTGCTCCCCCACACTTCCAGCACTGTCAATGCTCCCACCACACAGCCAGCACTGTCCGTGCTCCCCACACAGCCAGCACTGCCAGTGCTCCTCACACAGCCAGCACTGTCAGTGCTCCCCCACACAGCCAGCACTGTCAGTGCTCCCACCACACAGCCAGCACTGTCAGTGCTCCCCCACACAGGCAGCACTGTCAGTGCTCCCCCACACAGCCAGCACTGTCAGTGCTCCGACCACACAGGCAGAACTGTCAGTGCTCTCCCCCCCACACAGCCAGCACTGTCAGTGCTCCCACCACACAGCCAGCACTGTCAGTGCTCCCCCCACACAGCCAGCACCGTCAGTGCTCCCGACACAGCCAGCACCGTCAGTGCTCCCCCCACACAACCAGCACTGTCAGTGCTCCCCCCCCACACAGCCAGCACTGTCAGTGCTCCCCCACACAGCCAGCACTGTCAGTGCTCCCCCCACACAGCCAGCACTGTCAGTGCACCCCCACACAGCCAGCACTGTCAGTGCTCCCCCACACAGCCAGCACTGTCAGTGCTCCCCCACACAGGCAGCACTGTCAGTGCCCCCCCCCACACAGCCAGCACTGTCAGTGTTCCCCAACACACAGCCAGCGCTGTCAGTGCCCCCCCCCCACACAGCCAGCACCGTCAGTGCTCCCGACACAGCCAGCACTGTCAGTGCTCCCCACACAGCCAGCACTGTCAGTGCTCCCCCACACAGCCAGCACTGTCAGTGCTCCCACCACACAGCCAGCACTGTCAGTGCTCCCACCACAGCCAGCACTGTCAGTGCTCCCACCACACAGCCAGCACTGTTAGTGCTCCCCCACACAGCCAGCACTGTCAGTGCTCCCACCACACAGCCAGCACTGTCAGTGCTCCCCCACACAGGCAGCACTGTCAGTGCTCCCCCACACAGCCAGCACTGTCTGTGCTCCCACCACACAGTCAGCACTGTCAGTGCTCCCCCACACAGCCAGCACAGTCAGTGCTCCCCCACACAGCCAGCACTGTCACTGCTCCCCCACACAGCCAGCACTGCCAGTGCACTCCCCCCCAACAGCCAGCACTGTCAGTGCTCCCTCCACACAGCCAGCACTGTCAGTGCTCCCCACACATGCAGCACTGCCAGTGCTCCCCCACACAGCCAGCACTGCCAGTGCTCACCCCACACAGCCAGCGCTGTCAGTGCTCCCCACACACAGAGAGCACTGTCAGTGCTCCCACCACACAGCCAGCACTGTCAGTGCTCCCCCCAACACAGCCAGCACTGTCAGTGCTCCCCCACACAGCCAGCACTGTTAGTGCTCCCCACAGAGCCAGCACTGTCAGTGCTCCCCCACACAGCCAGCACTGTCAGTGTTCCCACCACACAGCCAGCACTGTCAGTGCTCCCCCCACACAGCCAGCACTGTCAGGGCTCCCACCACACAGCCAGCACTGTCAGTGCTCCCCCACACAGCCAGCACTGTCAGTGCTCCCACCACACAGCCAGCACTGTCAGTGCTCCCCCCACACTGCCAGCACTGTCAGTGCTCCCATCACACAGCCAGCACTGTCAGTGCTCCCAACACACAGCCAGCACTGTCTGTGCTCCCCCACACAGCCAGCACTGTCAGTGCTCCCACGACAGAGCCAGCACTGTCAGTGCTCCCACACACATCCAGCACTGAAAGTGCACTTCCCCCTCCCCCCACAGAGCCAGCACTGCCAGTGCACTCCCCCCCCCCACAGAGCCAGCACTGCCAGTGCACTCCCCAGCCACAGAGCCAGCACTGCCAGTGCACTTACCCCCCACAGAGCCAGCACTGCCAGTGCACTTCCACCCCCCCCCCCCCCCACAGAGCCAGCACTGCCAGTGCACTCCCCCCCACAGAGCCAGCATGGCCAGTGCACTCCCCCCCCACAGAGCTAGCACTGCCAGTGCACTTCCCCCCCACAGAGCCAGCACTGCCAGTGCACTTCCCCCCCCCCCCCACACCCCACAGAGCCAGCACTGTCAGTGCTCCCAGCACACAGCCAGCACTGTCACTGCTCCCCCACACAGCCAGCACTGCCAGTGCACTCCCCCCCCAACAGCCAGCACTGTCAGTGCTCCCACCACACATCCAGCACTGTCAGTGCTCCCCCACACAGGCAGCACTGTCAGTGCTCCCCCACACAGCCAGCACTGTCAGTGCTCCGACCACACAGGCAGAACTGTCAGTGCTCCCCCCCCCACACAGCCAGCACTGTCAGTGCTCCCACCACACAGCCAGCACTGTCAGTGCTCCCGACACAGCCAGCACTGTCAGTGCTCCCACCACACAGCCAGCACTGTCAGTGCTCCCCCACACAGCCAGCACCGTCAGTGCTCCCCCCACACAACCAGCACTGTCAGTGCTCCCCCCCCACACAGCCAGCACTGTCAGTGCTCCCCCACACAGCCAGCACTGTCAGTGCTCCCCCCACACAGCCAGCACTGTCAGTGCACCCCCACACAGCCAGCACTGTCAGTGCTCCCCCACACAGCCAGCACTGTCAGTGCTCCCCCACACAGGCAGCACTGTCAGTGCCCCCCCCCCCCCCCCCCGCACAGCCAGCACTGTCAGTGTTCCCCAACACACAGCCAGCGCTGTCAGTGCCCCCCCCCACACAGCCAGCACTGTCAGTGCTCCCCACACAGCCAGCACTGTCAGTGCTCCCCCCACACAGCCAGCACTGTCAGTGCACCCCCATACAGCCAGCACTGTCAGTGCTCCCCCACACAGCCAGCACTGTCAGTGCTCCCCCACACAGCCAGCACTGTCAGTGCTCCCACACACAGCCAGCGCTGTCAGTGCTCCCACCACACAGCCAGCACTGTTAGTGCTCCCCCACACAGCCAGCACTGTCAGTGCTCCCCCCACACAGCCAGCACTGTCAGTGCTCCCCCACACAGCCAGCACTGTCAGTGCTCCCCCACACAGGCAGCACTGTCAGTGCTCCCCCACACAGCCAGCACTGTCAGTGCTCCCCCACACAGCCAGCACTGTCAGTGCTCCCCACACAGCCAGCACTGTCGGTGCTCCCCACACAGCCAGCACTGTCAGTGCTCCCCCACACAGCCAGCACTGTCTGTGCTCCCACCACACAGTCAGCACTGTCAGTGCTCCCCCACACAGCCAGCACAGTCAGTGCTCCCCCACACAGCCAGCACTGTCACTGCTCCCCCACACAGCCAGCACTGCCAGTGCACTCCCCCGCCAACAGCCAGCACTGTCAGTGCTCCCTCCACACAGCCAGCACTGTCAGTGCTCCCCACACATGCAGCACTGCCAGTGCTCCCCCACACAGCCAGCACTGCCAGTGCTCACCCCACACAGCCAGCGCTGTCAGTGCTCCCCCCACACAGAGAGCACTGTCAGTGCTCCCACCACACAGCCAGCACTGTCAGTGCTCCCCCCACACTGCCAGCACTGTCAGTGCTCCCCCCAACACAGCCAGCACTGTCAGTGCTCCCCCACACAGCCAGCACTGTTAGTGCTCCCCACAGAGCCAGCACTGTCAGTGCTCCCCCACACAGCCAGCACTGTCAGTGCACCCCCACACAGCCAGCACTGTCAGTGTTCCCACCACACAGCCAGCACTGTCAGTGCTCCCCCCACACAGCCAGCACTGTCAGGGCTCCCACCACACAGCCAGCACTGTCAGTGCTCCCCCACACAGCCAGCACTGTCAGTGCTCCCACCACACAGCCAGCACTGTCAGTGCTCCCCCCACACTGCCAGCACTGTCAGTGCTCCCATCACACAGCCAGCACTGTCAGTGCTCCCAACACACAGCCAGCACTGTCTGTGCTCCCCCACACAGCCAGCACTGTCAGTGCTCCCACGACAGAGCCAGCACTGTCAGTGCTCCCACACACATCCAGCACTGAAAGTGCACTTCCCCCTCCCCCCACAGAGCCAGCACTGCCAGTGCACTCCCCCCCCCCACAGAGCCAGCACTGCCAGTGCACTCCCCAGCCACAGAGCCAGCACTGCCAGTGCACTTACCCCCCACAGAGCCAGCACTGCCAGTGCACTTCCACCCCCCCCACAGAGCCAGCACTGCCAGTGCACTCCCCCCCACAGAGCCAGCATGGCCAGTGCACTCCCCCCCCACAGAGCTAGCACTGCCAGTGCACTTCCCCCCCACAGAGCCAGCACTGCCAGTGCACTTCCCCCCCCCACACCCCACAGAGCCAGCACTGTCAGTGCTCCCAGCACACAGCCAGCACTGTCACTGCTCCCCCACACAGCCAGCACTGCCAGTGCACTCCCCCCCCAACAGCCAGCACTGTCAGTGCTCCCCCACACAGCCAGCACTGCCAGTGCTCACCCCACACAGCCAGCGCTGTCAGTGCTCCCCCCACACAGAGAGCACTGTCAGTGCTCCCACCACACAGCCAGCACTGTCAGTGCTCCCCCCACACTGCCAGCAATGTCAGTGCTCCCCCCAACACAGCCAGCACTGTCAGTGCTCCCCCACACAGCCAGCACTGTTAGTGCTCCCCACAGAGCCAGCACTGTCAGTGCTCCCCCACACAGCCAGCACTGTCAGTGTTCCCACCACACAGCCAGCACTGTCAGTGCTCCCCCCACACAGCCAGCACTGTCAGGGCTCCCACCACACAGCCAGCACTGTCAGTGCTCCCCCACACAGCCAGCACTGTCAGTGCTCCCACCACACAGCCAGCACTGTCAGTGCTCCCCCCACACTGCCAGCACTGTCAGTGCTCCCATCACACAGCCAGCACTGTCAGTGCTCCCAACACACAGCCAGCACTGTCTGTGCTCCCCCACACAGCCAGCTCCCACGACAGAGCCAGCACTGTCAGTGCTCCCACACACATCCAGCACTGAAAGTGCACTTCCCCCTCCCCGCACAGAGCCAGCACTGCCAGTGCACTCCCCCCCCCACAGAGCCAGCACTGCCAGTGCACTCCCCAGCCACAGAGCCAGCACTGCCAGTGCACTTACCCCCCACAGAGCCAGCACTGCCAGTGCACTTCCACCCCCCCCCCCACAGAGCCAGCACTGCCAGTGCACTCCCCCCCACAGAGCCAGCATGGCCAGTGCACTCCCCCCCCACAGAGCTAGCACTGCCAGTGCACTTCCCCCCCACAGAGCCAGCACTGCCAGTGCACTTCCTCCCCCCCCCACACCCCACAGAGCCAGCACTGTCAGTGCTCCCAGCACACAGCCAGCACTGTCTGTGCTCCCCCACACAGCCAGCACTGTCAGTGCTCCCACCACACAGCCAGCACTGTCGGTGCTCCCACCACACAGCCAGCATTGTCAGTGCTCCCCCACACAGCCAACACTGTCAGTGCTCCCCCACACAGCCAGCACTGTCAGTGCCCACACCACACAGCCAGCACTGTCAGAGCTCCCACCACACAGCCAGCACTGTCAGTGCTCCCCCACACTTCCAGCACTGTCAGTGCTCCCCCACACTTCCAGCACTGTCAGTGCTCCCCCACACAGCCAGCCCTGTCAGTGCTCCCCACACAGCCAGCACTGCCAGTGCTCCTCACACAGCCAGCACTGTCAGTGCTCCCCCACACAGCCAGCACTGTCAGTGCTCCCAGCACACAGCCAGCACTGTCAGTGCTCCCCCACACAGGCAGCACTGTCAGTGCTCCCCCACACAGCCAGCACTGTCAGTGCTTCCACCACACAGCCAGCACTGTCAGTGCTTCCACCACACAGCCAGCACTGTCAGTGCTCCCAGCACACAGGCAGCACTGTCAGTGCTCCCCCACACAGGCAGCACTGTCAGTGCTCCCCCACACAGCCAGCACTCTCAGTGCTTCCACCACACAGCCAGCACTGTCAGTGCTCCCCACACAGGCAGCACTGTCAGTGCTCCCCCACAGGGCCAGCACTGTCAGTGCTCCCCCACACAGTCAGCACTGTCAGTGACCCCCCCACACACAGCCAGCACTCACAGTGCTCCCACCACACAGCCAGCACCGTCAGTGCTCCCACCACACAGCCAGCACTGTCTGTGCTCCCACCACACAGCCAGCATTGTCAGTGCCCCCACCACACAGCCAGCACTGTCAATGCTCCCACCACACAGCCAGCACTGTCAGTGCTCCCACCAAACAGCCAGCACTGTCAGTTCTCCCCCCACACAGCCAGCACTGTCAGTGCTCCCCCACACAGCCAGCACTGTCAGTGCTCCCCCCACACAGCCAGCACTGTTCGTGCTCCCCACACAGCCAGCACTGCCAGTGCTCCTCACACAGCCAGCACTGTCAGTGCTCCCCCTACACAGCCAGCACTGCCAGTGCTCCTCACACAGCCAGCACTGTCAGTGCTCCCCCACACAGCCAGCACTGTCAGTGCTCCCCCCACACAGCCAGCACTGTCCGTGCTCCCACCACACAGCCAGCACTGTCAGTGCTCCCCCACACAGGCAGCACTGTCAGTGCTCCCCCCACACAGCCAGCACTGTCAGTGTTCCCCCACACAGCCAGCACTGTCAGTGCTCCGACCACACAGCCAGCACTGTCAGTGCTCCCCCCACACAGGCAGCACTGTCAGTGCTCCCCCACACAGCCAGCACTGTCAGTGCTCCGACCACACAGCCAGCACTGTCAGTGCTCCCACCACACAGCCAGCACTGTCAGTGCTCCCCCACACAGCCAACACTGTCAGTGCTCCGACCACACAGGCAGCACTGTCAGTGCTCCCACCACACAGCCAGCACTGTCAGTGCTCCCCCACACAGCCAGCACTGTCAGTGCTCCGACCACACAGGCAGCACTGTCAGTGCTCCCACCACACAGCCAGCACTGTCAGTGCTCACCCCACACAGCCAGCACCGTCAGTGCTCCCGACACAGCCAGCACCGTCAGTGCTCCCCCCACACAACCAGCACTGTCAGTGCTCCCCCACACAGCCAGCACTGTCAGTGCTCCCCCCCACAGCCAGCACTGTCAGTGCTCCCCACACAGCCAGCACTGTCAGTGCTCCCCCCACACAGCCAGCACTGTCAGTGCTCCCCACACAGCCAGCACTGTCAGTGCTCCCACCACACAGCCAGCATTGTCAGTGCTCCCACCACACAGCCAGCACTGTCAGTGCTCCCACCACACAGCCAGCATTGTCAGTGCTCCCACCACACAGCCAGCACTGTCAGTGCTCCCCACACAGGCAGCACTATCAGTGCTCCCCACACAGCCAGCACTGTCAGTGCTCCCCCCCACAGCCAGCACTGTCAGTGCTCCCCACACAGCCAGCACTGTCAGTGCTCCCCCCACACAGCCAGCACTGTCAGTGCTCCCCACACAGCCAGCACTGTCAGCGCTCCCACCACACAGCCAGCACTGTCAGTGCTCCCCCACACAGCCAGCACTGTCAGTGCTCCGACCACACAGCCAGCACTGTCAGTGCTACCACAACACAGCCAGCACTGTCAGTGCACCCCCACACAGCCAGCACTGTCAGTGCTCCCCCACACAGCCAGCACTGTCAGTGCTCCCACCACACAGCCAGCTCTGTCAGTGCTCCCCCACACAGCCAGCACTGTCAGTGCTCCCACCACACAGCCAGCACTGTCTGTGCTACCACAACACAGCCAGCACTGTCAGTGCACCCCCACACAGCCAGCACTGTCAGTGCTCCCCCACACAGCCAGCACTGTCAGTGCACCCCCACACAGCCAGCACTGTCAGTGCTCCCCCACACAGCCAGCACTGTCAGTGCTCCCCCCACACAGCCAGCACTGTCAGTGCTCCCCCACACAGCCAGCACTGTCAGTGCACCTCCCACCCCCCATAGAGCCAGCACAGCCAGTGCACTTCCCCCCCCCACAGCCAGCACTGCCAGTGCACCTCCCACCCCCCATAGAGCCAGCACAGCCAGTGCACTTCACCCCACAGAGCCAGCACTGCCAGTGCACTCTCCCCCCCCCCCCACAGCCAGCACTGTCAGTGCTCCCACCACACAGCCAGCACTGTCAGTGCTCCCCCCACACAGCCAGCACTGTCAGTGCTCCCCTCACACAGCCAGCACTGTCAGTGCTCCCCCCACACAGCCAGCACTGTCAGTGCTCCCCCCACACAGCCAGCACTGTCAGTGCTCCCACCACACAGCCAGCACTGTCAGTGCTCCCCCACACAGCCAGCACTGTCAGTGCTCCCCCACACAGCCAGCACTGTAAGTGCTCCCACCACACAGCCAGCACTGTCAGTGCTCCCCTCACAGCCATCACTGTCCGTGCTCGCCACACACACCCAGCACTGTCTGTGCTCCCCCCACACAGCCAGCACTGTCCGTGCTCCCACCACACAGCCAGCACTCTCAGTGCTCCCCCACACAGCCCGCACTGTCAGTGCTCCCCCACACAGCCAGCACTGTCAGTGCTCCCACCACACAGCCCGCACTGTCAGTGCTCCTCCACACAGCCAGCACTGTCAGTGCTCACCCACACAGCCTGCATTGTCAGTGCTCCCCCACACAGTCAGCACTGTCAGTGCTCCCACCACACAGCCAGCACTGTCAATGCTCCCACCGCACAGCCAGCACTGTCAGTGCTCCCCCACACAGCCAGCACTGTCAGTGCTCCCCCCACACAGCCAGCTCTGACAGTGCTCCCACCTCACAGCCAGCACTGTCAGTGCTCCCACCACACAGCCAGCACTGTCAGTGCTCCCACCACACAGCCAGCACTGTCAGTGCTCCCCCCACACAGCCAGCACTGTCAGTGCTGCCCCCACACAGCCAGCACTGTCAGTGCTCCCCCACACAGCCAGCACTGTCAGTGCTCCCACCACACAGCCAGCACTGTCAGTGCTCCCACCTCACAGCCAGCACTGTCAGTGCTCCCACCACACAGCCAGCACTGTCAGTGCTCCCACCACACAGCCAGCACTGTCAGTGCTCCCACCTCACAGCCAGCACTGTCAGTGCTCCCACCACACAGCCAGCACTGTCAGTGCTCCCACCACACAGCCAGCACTGTCAGTGCTCCCACCACACAGCCAGCACTGTCAGTGCTCCCCCCACACAGCCAGCGCTGTCAGTGCTCCCCCCACACAGCCAGCACTGTCAGTGCTCCCACCACACAGCCAGCACTGTCAGTGCGCCACCACACAGCCAGCACTGTCCGTGCTCCCACCACACACCCAGCACTGGCAGTGCTCCCCCACACTCGGTCTGTGTCTCTGTCTCTGTCTGTGTCTCTGTCTCTGTGTCTGTCTGTGTCTCTGTCTCTGTCTCAGTCTCTGTCCCTGTCCCTGTCTCTGTCTGTGTCCCTGTCTCTGTCTGTGTCCCTGTCTGTGTCTGTGTCTCTGTCCCTGTCTCTCTCTGTGTCCCTGTCTCTGTCTGTGTCTCTGTCTGTGTCCCTGTCTCTGTCTGTCTCTGTCTGTGTCTCTGTGTCTGCCTGTGTCCGTGTCTCTGTGTCTGTCTCTGTCTGTGTCTCTGTCTGTGGCTCTGTCTATGTCTCTGTGTCTGTCTGTGTGTTTCGCTGTGTCTCTGTGTCTGTCTGTGTCTCAGTCTCTGCCTCTGTCTGTGTCTCAGTGTCTGTCGGTGTCTGTGTCTCACTCTCTGTCCCTGTCTGTATCTCCGTGTCTGTCTGTGTCTCAGTCTCTGTCTCTGTCTGGTGCACATTCTGCTGTACACACTGTGTTTAGGTGTGAGGCACCCACCCAGCTGATCGGCATTGTTGGAGGCACATACCCAGCTGATCGGCAATGGGGAGAGGCACACATCCAGCTGATCGGCAATGGGGGAGTCACACTGACCCAGCTGATCGGCAATGGGGGTGAAGCACACACCCAGCTGATCGGCAATGGGGGAAGCACACACCCAGCTGATCGGCAATGGGGGGAAGCACATCCCAGCTGATCGGCAATGGGGGGAAGCACACACACAGCTGATGGGCCATGGGGGAGTCACACTGAACAAGCTGAGCGGCCATGGGTGAGTCACACTGAACCAGCTGATCGGCCATGGGAGAGTCACACTGACCCAACTCATCGGCCATGGGGGAGTCACACTGAACCAGCTGATCGGCCATGGGAGAGTCACACTGACCCAGCTGATCAGCATTGGGGGAGTCACACTGTCCCAGCTGATCGGCCATGGGGGAGTCACACTGACCCAGCTGATCGGCCATAGGGGAGTCACACCCACCCACCGACAGTCTCTCCTGGTAATGCAGAATGGTAAATCTCTGCCTGTGTCTCTGCCTGTATGTGTCCAATTCTCTCTCTGTCTGTGTTTCTGTCTGTTCCTCTGTCTGTGCCTGTGTCCCTGTCTGTGTCTGTGCCTGAATCTGTGTCTATGCCTCTGTCTGTGTCTCCGTCTGTGTCGCTGACTCTGTCTGTGTCGCTGACTCTGTCTGTGTCTGTGTCTCTGTCTGTGTCTCTCTCTGTGTCTCTGTCTGTGTCTGTGTCCCTGTCTCTGTCTGTGTCTCTGTCTGTGTCTCTGTCTGTGTCTCCGTCTGTGTCGCTGACTCTGTCTCTGTCTGTGTCTCTGTCTGTGTCTCTGTCTGTGTCTCTGCCTGTGTCTGTGTCTCTGTGTCTGTCTGTGTCTGTGTCTGTGTCTGTGTCTCTGTCTCTGCCTCGGTGTCTGTGTCGGTGTCAGTGTCTCTGTGTCTGCCTATGTCCCTGAATCTGACTGCGTTTCTGTCTGTGTCTCTGCCTGTGTCTTTTTCTCTTTCTCGGTCTGTGTCTGTCTGTGTTTCTGTCTGTGTCTCTGTCTGTGTCGCTGTCTCTGTCTGCGTCGCTGTGTCTGCCTGTGTCTCTGTCTCTGTCTGTATATCTGTCTGTGTCCCTGTCTCTGTCTTTGTTGGTGTCTGTGTTTCTGTGTCTGCCTGTGTCTCAGCCCGGGTCTCTGTCTGTGTCTCTGAATATGACTGCGTTTCTGCCTGTGTCTCTGCCTGTGTCTTTTTCTCTCTCTCGGTCTGTGTCTGTCTGTGTTCCTGTCTGTGTCTCTTTCTCTGTCTGTGTCTGTGTCTCTGTCTGTGTCCCTGTCTGTGTCTGTGTCTATGCCTGTGTCTGTGTCTCTGCCTGTGTCTGTGTCTCTGTCTCTGTCGCTGTTTCTGTCTGTTTCTCTGTCTATGTCTGTGTCTGTGTCTCTGTCTCTGTCTGTGTCTCTGTCTGTGTCTATGCCTCTGTCTGTGTCTCCGCCTGTGTCTGTCTCTGTCGCAGTCTCTGTCGCTGTCTGTGTCTCTGTCTGTGTCTCTGTCTGTGTCTCTGTCTGTGCCTGTGTCGGTGCCTGTGTCGGTGTCTGTGTCTCTGTGTCTGCCTGTGTCCCTGTATCTGTCTGTGTCTCTGAATCTTACTGTGTTTCTGTCTGTGTCTCTGCCTGTGTCTTTTTCTCTCTCTCGGTCTGTGTCTGTCTGTGTTTCTGTCTCTGTCTCCTTCTGAGTCTGTGTCTGTGTCTCTGTCTCTGTCTGTGCCTGTGTCTGTGTCTCCGTCTGTGTCTCCGTCTGTTTCTGTGTCTGTGACTGTGTCTCTGTGTCTGTGTCTCTGTGTCTGTGTGTCTGTGTCTCTGTGTCTGTGTCTGTGTCTCTGTGTCCCTGTCTCTATCTGTGTCTCTGTCTCTGTCTGTGTCTGTGTCTGTGTCTGTGTCTGTGTCTCTGTGTCTGTGTCTCTGTGTCTCTGTGTCTCTGTGTCTCTGTCTCTGTGTCTGTGTCTGTGTCTTTGTGTCTGTGTCTCTGTCTGTGTCTCTGTCTGTGTCTGTGTCTGTGTCTCTGTGTCTGTGTCTCTGTCTGTGTGTCTGTGTCTCTGTCTGTGTCTCTGTCTGTGTCTCTGTCTGTGTCACATTCTGCTGCACAGACTGTGTTTAAGTGTGAGGCACACACCCAGCTGATCGGCAATGCGGGAAGCACACACCCAGCTGATCGGCAATGGGGGGAGGCACACACCCAGCTGATCGGCAATGGGGGGAAGCACACACCCAGCTGATCGGCAATGGGCGGAAGCACACACCCAGCTGATCGGCAATATGGGGAAGCACACACCCAGCTGATCGGCAATGGGGGGAAGCACACTCCCAGCTGATCGGCCATGGGGGGAAGCACACACCCAGCTGATCGGCAATATGGGGAAGAACACACCCAGCTGATCGGCAATGGGGGGGAAGCACACACCCAGCTGATCGGCAATGGGGGGGAAGCACACACCCAGCTGATCGTCAATGGGGGGGAAGCACACACCCAGCTGATCGGCAATGCGGGGAAGGACACACCCAGCTGATCGGCAATGCGGGGAGGCACACACCAGCTGATCGGCAATGGGGGAGGGACAGACCCAGCTGATCGGCAATGGGGGAAGGACAGACCCAGCTGATCGGCAATGGGGGAGGGACAGACCCAGCTGATCGGCAATGGGGGAGGGACAGACCCAGCTGATCGGCAATGGGGGGGAAGCACACACCCAGCTGATCGGCAATGCGGGGAAGCACACACCCAGCTGATCGGCAATGCGGGGAAGGACACACCCAGCTGATCGGCAATGCGGGGAGGCACACACCAGCTGATCGGCAATGGGGGAGGGACAGACCCAGCTGATCGGCAATGGGGGGAAGCACACACCCAGCTGATCGGCAATGGGGGGAAGCACACACCCAGCTGATCGGCAATGGGGGGAATGACAGACCCAGCTGATCGGCAATGGGGGAAGGACAGACCCAGCTGATCGGCAATGGGGGAAGGACAGACCCAGCTGTTCGGCAATGGGGGGAGGCACACACCCAGCTGATCGGCAATGGGGGGAAACACAGACCCAGCTGATCGGCAATGGGGGGAAGCACACACCCAGCTGATCGGCAATGGGGGGAAGGACACACCCAGCTGATCGGCAATGGGGGGAGGCACACACCCAGCTGATCGGCAATGGGCGGAAGGACACACCCAGCTGATCGGCAATGGGGGGAAGCACACACCCAGCTGATCGGCAATGGGGGGAAGGACACACCCAGCTGATCGGCAATGGGGGGAAGCACACACCCAGCTGATCGGCAATGGGGGAGGGACAGACCCAGCTGATCGGCAATGGGGGGAAGCACACACCCAGCTGATCGGCAATGGGGGGAAGGACACACCCAGCTGATCGGCAATGGGGGGAGGCACACACCCAGCTGATCGGCAATGGGCGGAAGGACACACCCAGCTGATCGGCAATGGGGGGAAGCACACACCCAGCTGATCGGCAATGGGGGGGAAGGACACACCCAGCTGATCGGCAATGGGGGGAAGCACACACCCAGCTGATCGGCAATGGGGGAGGGACAGACCCAGCTGATCGGCAATGGGGGAAGGACAGACCCAGCTGTTCGGCAATGGGGGGAGGCACACACCCAGCTGATCGGCAATGGGGGGAGGCACACACCCAGCTGATCGGCAATGGGGGGAAGGACACACCCAGCTGATCGGCAATGGGGGGAAGCACACACCCAGCTGATCGGCAATGGGGGAGGGACAGACCCAGCTGATCGGCAATGGGGGAAGGACAGACCCAGCTGTTCGGCAATGGGGGGAGGCACACACCCAGCTGATCGGCAATGGGGGGAAACACAGACCCAGCTGATCGGCAATGGGGGGAAGCACACACCCAGCTGATCGGCAATGGGGGGAAGGACACACCCAGCTGATCGGCAATGGGGGGAGGCACACACCCAGCTGATCGGCAATGGGGGGAAGCACACACCCAGGTGATCGGCAATGCGGGGAAGCACACACCCAACTGATCGGCAATGGGGGGGAGGACACACCCAGCTGATCGGCAATGCGGGGAAGCACACACCCAGCTGATCGGCAATGCGGGGAAGGACACACCCAGCTGATCGGCAATGGGGGGAAGCACATACCCAGCTGATCGGCAATGGGGGGAAGCACACACCCAGCTGATCGGCCATGGGGGAGTCACACTGACCCAGCTGATCGGCCATGGGGGAGTCACACATACCCAGCTGATCGGCCATGGGGGAGTCACACTGACCCAGCTGATCGGCCATGGGGGAGTCACACTGACCCAGCTGATCGGCCATGGGGGAGTCACACCCACCCACCGACAGTCTCTCCTGGTAATGCAGAATGGTAAATCTCTGCCTGTGCCTCTGCCTGTATCTGTCCAATTCTCTCTCTGTCTGTGTTTCTGTCTGTTTCTCTGTCTGTGTCTGTCTCTGTCTGTGTCTCTGTCTGTGTCTCTGTGTCGGTCTGTATCTCTCTCTGTGTCTCCGTCTCTGTCTGTGTCTCTGTCTGTGTCTGTGTCTGTATCTCTCTGTGTCTGTGTCCCTGTTGAGGCTGTGTCAGTGTCTCTACCTGTGTCTCTATCTGTGTCGCTATCTGTATCTCTGACTATGTTTCTGTCTGTGTCTCTGGCAGTGTCTCTTTCTCTGTCCGTGTCTATCTCTGTCTGTGTCTCTGTCTGTGTCTCTGTGTCGGTCTGTATCTCTCTCTGTGTCTCCGTCTCTGTCTGTGTCTCTGTCTGTGTCTGTGTCTCTCTGTGTCTGTGTCCCTGTTGAGGCTGTGTCAGTGTCTCTGTCTGTGTCTGTGTCTGTTTCTCTGTCTGTGTCTCTGTCTGTGTCTCTGTCTGTGTCTCTGTCTGTGTCCCTGTTTCTGTCTGTGTCTCTGTGTCGGTCTGTATTTCTCTCTGTGTCTCCGTCTCTGTCTGTGTCTCTGTCTATGTCTCTGTCTGTGCCTGTGTCTGTGTCTCTCTGTGTCTGTGTCCCTGTTGAGGCTGTGTCAGTGTCTCTCCCTGTGTCTCTATCTGTGACTCTATCTGTATCTCTGTCTGTGTTTCTGTCTGTGTCTCTGGCAGTGTCTCTTTCTCTGTCTGTGTCTGTCTCTGTATCTCTGTCTTTATCTCTGTCTGTGTCATTGCCTCTGTCTCTGTCTGTGTCTCTGTCTCTGTCTGTTTCTGTGTTTGTGTCTCTATCTGCGTCTATGCCTCTGTCTGTGTCTGTGTGTCTGCCTCCGTCTGTGTTTCTGTCTGTGTCTCTGTACCTCTGTCTGTGTCTCTGTCTGTGTCTGTGTCTCTGTCTGTGTCTCTGTCTGTGTCACTGCCTCTGTCGCTGTCTGTTTCTGTGAGTTTGTCTCTGTCTGTGTCTGTCTCTGTGTCTCTGCCTGTGTCACTGCCTCTGTATCTGTCTGTTTCTGTGTGTTTGTCTCTGTCTGTGTCTCTGTCTGTGTCTCTGTCTCTGTCTCTGTCTCTGCCTCTGCCTCTGCCTCTGCCTCTGCCTCTGCCTCTGCCTCTGTCTGTGTCTCTGTCTGTGTCTCTGTCTGTGTCTCTGTCTCTGTCTCTGTCTCTGTCTCTGCCTCTGCCTCTGTCTGTGTCTCTGTCTGTGTCTCTGTCTGTGTCTCTGTCTCTGCCTCTGTCTGTGTCTGTGTCTCTGTCTGTGTCCCTGTTTCTGTCTGTGTCTCTCTGTACCTCTTTCTGTGTCTCTGTCTGTGTCACTGCCTCTGTCTCTGTCTGTTACTGTGTGTTTGTCTCTATCTGTGTCTCTGTCTGTGTCTCTGTCTGTGTCTCTGTCTCTGCCTCTGTCTGTGTCTCTGTGTCTGTCTGTGTCTCTGTCTGTGTCTCTGTCTCTGTCTGTGTCTCTGTCTGTGTCCCTGTTTCTGTCTGTGTCTCCCTGTACCTCTGTCTGTGTCTCTGTGTCTGTCTGTGTCTCTGTCTGTGTCTCTGTCTGTGTCTCTGTCTCTGCCTCTGTCTGTGTCTATGTCTCTGTCTGTGTCTCTGTCTGTGTCCCTGTTTCTGTCTGTGTTTCCCTGTACCTCTGTCTGTGTCTCTGTGTCTGTCTGTGTCTCTGTCTGTGTCTCTGTCTGTGTCTCTGTCTGTGTCTCTGTCTGTGTCTCTGTCTGTGTCTCTCTGTACCTCTGTCTGTGTCTCTGTCTGTGTCTCTGTCTGTGTCTCTGTCTCTGCCTCAGTCTGTGTCTCTGCCTGTGTCTCTGTCTGTGTCCCTGTTTCTGTCTGTGTCTCCCTGTACCTCTTTCTGTGTCTCTGTCTGTGTCTGTCTGTGTCTCTGTCTGTGTCTCTGTCTGTGTCTCTCTGTACCTCTGTCTGTGTCTCTGTCTGTGTCTCTCTGTACCTCTGTCTGTGTCTCTGTCTGTGTCTCTGTCTGTGTCTCTGTCTGTGTTTCCCTGTACCTATGTCTGTGTCTCTGTCTGTGTCTCTGTCTGTGTCTCTGTCTGTGTCTCTCTGTATCTCTGTCTGTATCTCTGTCTGTGTCACTGCCTCTGTCTCTGTCTGTTTCTGTGTGTTTGTCTCTATCTGTGTCTCTGTCTGTGTCTCTGTCTCTGTCTCTGCCTCTGTCTGTGTCTATGTCTCTGCCTGTGTCTCTGTCTGTGTCTCTGTCTCTGCCTCTGTCTGTGTCTGTGTCTCTGTCTGTGTCTCTGTCTGTTTCTGTGTGTTTGTCTCTGTCTGTGTCTCTGTCTGTGTATCTGTGTCTGTGTCTCTGTCTCTGCCTCTGTCTGTGTCTGTGTCTCTGTCTGTGTCTCTGTCTCTGCCTCTGTCTGTGTCTCTGTCTGTGTCTGTGTCTGTGTGTGTTTCTGTGTGTTTGTCTCTGTCTGTGTCTCTGTCTGTGTCTCTGTGTCTGTGTCTCTGTCTCTGCCTCTGTCTGTGTCTGTGTCTCTGTCTGTGTCTCTGTGTCTGTCTGTTCCTCTGTGTCTGTCTGTGTCTCTGTCTGTGTCTCTCTGTACCTCTGTCTGTGTCTCTGTCTGTGTCACTGCCTCTGTCTCTGTCTGTGTCTCTGTCTCTGTCTGTGTCTGTGTCTCTGTGTCTGTCTGTGTCTCTGTCTGTTTCTGTGTGTTTGTCTCTGTCTGTGTCTGTGTCTCTGTGTCTGTCTGTGTCTCTGTCTGTTTCTGTGTGTTTGTCTCTGTCTGTGTCTCTGTCTGTGTCTCTGTCTGTGTCTCTGTCTGTGTCCCTGTTTCTGTCTGTGTCTCTGTCTGTGTCCCTGTTTCTGTCTGTGTCTCCCTGTACCTCTGTCTGTGTCTCTGTGTCTGTCTGTGCCTCTGTCTGTGTCTCTGTCTCTGTCTGTGTCTCTGTCTGTGTCCCTGTTTCTGTCTGTGTCTCCCTGTACCTCTGTCTGTGTCTCTGTGTCTGTCTGTGTCTCTGTCTGTGTCTCTCTGTACCTCTGTCTGTGTCACTGCCTCTGTCTCTGTCTCTGCCTCAGTCTGTGTCTATGTCTCTATCTGTGTCTCTGTCTGTGTCTCTGTCTGTGGCTCTGTCTGTGTCCCTGTTTCTGTCTCTGTCTCCCTGTACCTCTGTCTGTGTCTCTGTGTCTGTCTGTGTCTCTGTCTGTGTCTCTCTGTACCTCTGTCTGTGTCGCTGTCTGTGTCACTGCCTCTGTCTCTGTCTGTTACTCTGTCTCTGTATCTCTGTCTGTGTCTCTGTCTGTGTCACTGCCTCTGTCTCTGTCTGTTACTGTGTGTTTGTCTCTATCTGTGTCTCTGTCTGTGTCTGTGTCTCTCTGTACCTCTGTCTGTGTCTTTGTCTGTGTTTCTGTCTCTGTCTGTGTCTCTGTCTATGTCCCTGTTTCTGTCTGTGTCTCCCTGTACCCCTGTCTGTGTCTCTGTGTCTGTCTGTGTCTCTGTCTGTGTCTCTGTCAGTGTCTCTCTGTACCTCTGTCTGTGTCTGTCTGTGTCTCTGTCTGTGTCTCTCTGTACCTCTGTCTGTGTCTCTGTCTGTGTCACTGCCTCTGTCTCTGTCTGTGTCTCTGTCTGTTTCTGTGTGTTTGTCTCTATCTGTGTCTCTGTCTGTGTCCCTGTTTCTGTCTGTGTCTCCCTGTATCTCTGTCTGTGTCTCTGTCTGTGTCTCTGTCTGTGTCTCTGTCTCTGCCTCTGTCTGTGTCTCTGTCTCTCTGTACCTCTGTCTGTGTCTCTGTCTGTGTCACTGCCTCTGTCTCTGTCTGTGTCTCTGTCTGTTTCTGTGTGTTTGTCTCTATCTGTGTCTCTGTCTGTGTCTCTGTCTGTGTCTCTGCCTGTGTCCCTGTTTCTGTCTGTGTCTCCCTGTACCTCTGTCTGTGTCTCTGTGTCTGTCTGTGTCTCTGTCTGTGTCTCTGTTTGTTTATGTGTGTTTGTCTCTGTCTGTGTGTCTGTCTGTGTCTCTGTCTGTGTCCCTGTCTCTGTCTGTGTGTCTGTGTCTCTGTCTGTGTCTCAGTCTCTGTCTCTGTCTGGGGCACATTTTGCTGCACAGACTGTGTTTAGGTGTGAGGCACCCACCCAGCTGATCGGCATTGGGAGAGTCACACACACCCAGCTGATCGGCCATGGTGGGGGCACACACCCAGCTGATCGGCAATGCGGGGAAGGACACACCCAGCTGATCGGCAATGCGGGGAAGCACACACCCAGCTGATCGGCAATGCGGGGAAGGACACACCCAGCTGTTCGGCCATGGGGGAAGCACATACCCAGCTGATCGGCAATGCGGGGAAGCGCACACCCAGCTGATCGGCAATGCGGGGAAGCACACAACCAGCTGATCGGCATTGGGGGGAAGGACACACCCAGCTGATCGGCATTGGGGGGAAGCACACACCCAGCTGATCGGCAATGGGGGGAAGCACACACGCAGCTGATCGGCAATGGGGGGAAGCCCACACCCAACTGATCGGCAATGGGGGGAAGGACACTCCCAGCTGATCGGCAATGGGCGGAAGGACAGACCCAGCTGATCGGCAATGGGGGGAAGCACACACCCAGCTGATCGGCAATGCGGGGAAGGACACACCCAGCTGATCGGCAATGGGGGGAAGCCCACACCCAACTGATCGGCAATGGGGGGAAGCCCACACCCAACTGATCGGCAATGGGGGGAAGGACACTCCCAGCTGATCGGCAATGCGGGGAAGGACAGACCCAGCTGATCGGCAATGCGGGGAAGGACAGACCCAGCTGATCGGCAATGGGGGGAAGGACAGACCCAGCTGATCGGCAATGGGGGGAAGCACACACCCAGCTGATCGGCAATGGGGGGAAGCACAAACCCAGCTGATCGGCAATGGGGGGAAGCACACACCCAGCTGATCGGCAATGGGGGGAAGCACACACCCAGCTGATCGGCAATGGGGGGAAGCACACACCCAGCTGATCGGCAATGGGGGGAAGCACAAACCCAGCTGATCGGCAATGCGGGGAAGCACACACCCAGCTGATCGGCAATGGGGGGAAGGACACACCCAGCTGATCGGCAATGGGGGGAAGGACACACCCAGCTGATCGGCAATGGGGTGAAGCACACACCCAGCTGATCGGCAATGGGGGGAAGCACAAACACAGCTGATCGGCAATGCGGGGAAGCACACTCCCAGCTGATCGGCAATGGGGGGAAGGACAGACCCAGCTGATCGGCAATGGGGGGAAGCACACACCCAGCTGATCGGCAATGCGGGGAAGGACAGACCCAGCTGATCGGCAATGGGGGGAAGCACACACCCAGCTGATCGGCAATGCGGGGAAGGACAGACCCAGCTGATCGGCAATGGGGGGAAGCACACACCCAGCTGATCGGCTATGGGGGAAAGCACACACCCAGCTGATCGGCAACGGGGGGAAGGACAGACCCAGCTGATCGGCAATGGGGGGAAGCACACACCCAGCTGATCGGCAATGGGGGGAAGCACACACCCAGCTGATCGGCAATGCGGGGAAGCACACACCCAGCTGATCGGCAATGGGGGGAAGGAAACACCCAGCTGATCGGCAATGGGGGGAAGCACACACCCAGCTGATCGGCAATGGGGGGAAGCACAAACCCAGCTGATCGGCAATGCGGGGAAGCACACACCCAGCTGATCGGCAATGGGGGGGAAGGAAACACCCAGCTGATCGGCAATGGGGGGAAGCACACACCCAGCTGATCGGCAATGGGGGGAAGGAAACACCCAGCTGATCGGCAATGGGGGAAAGCACACACCCAGCTGATCGGCAATGGGGGGAAGCACACACCCAGCTGATCGGCAATGCGGGGAAGGAAACACCCAGCTGATCGGCAATGGGGGGAAGCACACACCCAGCTGATCGGCAATGGGGGGAAGCACAAACCCAGCTGATCGGCAATGCGGGGAAGCACACACCCAGCTGATCGGCAATGGGGGGGAAGCACACACCCAGCTGATCGGCAATGGGGGGAAGGACAGACCCAGCTGATCGGCAATGCGGGGAAGCACACACCCAGCTGATCGGCAATGGGGGGAAGCACACACCCAGCTGATCGGCAATGGGGGGAAGCACAAACCCAGCTGATCGGCAATGCGGGGAAGCACACTCCCAGCTGATCGGCAATGCGGGGAAGGACAGGCCCAGCTGATCGGCAATGGGGGGAAGCACACACCCAGCTGATCGGCAATGGGGGGAAGCACAAACCCAGCTGATCGGCAATGCGGGGAAGCACACACACAGCTGATCGGCAATGGGGGGAAGGACAGACCCAGCTGATCGGCAATGGGGGGAAGCACACACCCAGCTGGTCGGCAATGCGGGGAAGCCACACACCCAGCTGATCGGCAATGGGGGAAGGACACACCCAGCTGATCGGCAATGGGGGGAAGCACACACCCAGCTGATCGGCAATGGGGGGAAGCACACACCCAGCTGATCGGCAATGGCGGGAAGCACACACCCAGCTGATCGGCAATGGGGGAAGGACACACCCAGCTGATCGGCAATGCGGGGAAGCACACACCCAGCTGATCGGCAATGGGGGAAGGACACACCCAGCTGATCGGCAATGCGGGGAAGCACACACCCAGCTGATCGGCAACGGGGGGAGTCACACCCACCCACCGATAGTCCTGGTCATGCAGAATGGTAAATCAGGGTGAGGCTGGCTGGGGAGGGTCAGTTTTACCGGCAGTGCGAGGAGAGAGATGCCGTGTGGGTGGGGTTTCCTCTCAGTGTTTAATGAATTGAAGAATTGAACTAAAGGGAACTGTCAGCACATTCTTCAACTGCTGCCTGAACTGAGTCTGTGTCACGGCGTAAATCGCAGTGTTTGTGCAGCAACTCAGGAGCTGCAGCATGAAGCCCAATTCCATAACATAATAATCTAACAATACAGACCGATACCCGAGATCGTACATCCGGCTCCATATAGAATAAACCATTAACGTTGACCATAACAGGATGAAGTTGGCGGAGATAACGAAGAGTAAGATGATGGATTTGCTGCGACTCTCCATCTCCGGGTCTCTGGCACTGTGCCCACTGCTGTGAGCCCGGAGTCTCCTGCGGGCCCTGCTGCTCAGGACAATGTGTCTGACGGTGAGAACATTGAGCAGCAGAATCAGGGCGAATGGAACACCCGGGGTTAGAATGTGGTGGAGGAACTCGATTGGTCCCCAGACCGGAGAGTACCGAACACCCTCTGTGACATCACAAAACCAGGGGTCGTTCCCCAGCCGATACCCACCGGACAGCATCACCCCCCAGGAAATGTCCTTCAGACAGCTCAGCACAGCCACTGTCCCCAGAACCACAGCCGCCGCTTTCTCGCTGCAATATTTACTTTTCAGCCTCGGGCAACAAATGGCCACAAATCGATCAAAGGTGAAAGTGACGGTGAACCAGACAGAACAGTCAGTGGCTGCATAAAGCAGGGCGGCGTGGATATTACACACGGGGATGGAGTACAGGAAAATAAACTGTTCAGGAAAAACAATGGGAATGTGTCTGAATATCAGGTCGAGAATCACGACCAGGAGATCCCCCACTGCCATGGCCAACAGGTAACAAGTCACACATTTGGACAGCCCACAGTTTCTTCTCTTCAGGACCACAATTGTGATGAGGTTCACTGTGAGGAAGGGAAATACACAATGAAATTATACATCAGCCTGGGAAATACATCACAAGTATGGTCGGTGTGGTGTGGAGGGAGTCAAATAAATATATACTAATACACACATAGAGAAACAGTAACACACACACACAGACTGTAATACACTCACACACACACACACACACAGACAGTAATACACTCACACACACACTCACACACAGACACTAACACACACACACAGACACTAACACACACAATAACACACACACACACTCACACACAGACAGTAATGCACTCACACACACACTCATATACTCACACTCACACACTGACACACACACAGACACTAACACACACACACACACACACTCACAGACCACTCACACAGACACTAACACACTCACACGCACATACAGAGACAGTAATATACTCACACTTACACAGACACTAACACACACTGACACACACATACAGAGACAGTAATACCCTCACACTCACACAGACAGTAACAGACACACCGACGCACATACAGTAATACACACACACACACGGACAGAGACAGTTATGCATTCACACTCACACAGACACTGAACCACACACATGCATACAGTAACACACTCGCATACACACACAGACAGAGACAGTAATACACTCACATACTCTGACACACACTCACACACATCCAGAGGCAGTAATACACTCACACACACACAGACACTAACACACACATACACACATACAGAGACAGTAATACACTCACGAACACATACAGAGACAGTAATACACTCACACTCACACATACAGAGACAGCAATACACTCGCATACCCACACAGACACTAACACACTCACACACACATACAGTAATACACTCTCACACACACAAGCAGATACAGCAATACACTCACACTCACACAGATACTAACACACACACAGTAATGCACACACACGCACAGACAGAGACTGTAATGCACTCACACAGAGACTAACACACTCACACACTCATACAGAGACAGTAATACACACACACTCACACACACACATGCAGAGACAGTAATACACTCACACTCACACAGACACTAACACACTCACACACACATGCAGAGACAGCAATACACTCACACTCACACAGACACTAACACACTCACACACACACATACAAAGACAGTAATACACTCACACTCACACAGACACTAACACACTCACACAGAGACAGTAATATACTCAGGCACAAAGGCACTAATACACACTCACAGAGACACTAATGCACACACTCACGCAAACAGACACAAAGACGCACACTCACTGACACTGATACACTAATACAAACACTCACAGAAACAGAGACACTAATACACACGCTCAAAGACACACAGAGAAACTAATACACACACTCACGCAAACAGACACAAAGACGCACACTCACTGACACGCAGATACACTAATACAAACTCACAGACACACACAGACACTAATACACACACACACAGACAATAATTCACACACACAGACACATAGAGAAAGAAATATACACACTCACAGACACACACTGACACTAATACACACACACACACTGACACTGATAAACACACTCACAGGCACAGAGACAATAATACACATACTCACACACAGACTCTAATAAACACTCACAGACAGACTGCGACACTAATACACACACTCACACACAGATACACTAATACACACAATCACTGACTCACGCAGACATTAATACATCCACACACAGACAGAGACACGAATATACACACACACAGAAACTAATAGACACACTCACAGCCGCACACAAAGACTCTAATACACACATTCACACACACACAAATACACACACTCTCAGACACACAGATAGAACATAGAACACAGAACATTACAGTGCAGTACAGGCCCTTCAGCCCTCGATGTTGCGCCGACCTGTAGATAGACTAATACACACACGCACTGACACGCAGATTCACTAATGCATACTCACAGGCACACACACATGCACAGTAATACACACAAGCACTAATGCACACACACACAGACAGTAATACACACACTCACAGACACACACAGGGACACAAATACACACTCACACAGAGACAGTAATACACACACACACACACACAGTCACACACGCAAACACAAATACACACACTCACAGACACACAGGTAGACCCTAATACACACAGTCACTCACACACACAAAGACACCAATGGGCACAATCTCACACACAGATGCACTAATACACATCCACTCACAGACCTAAACAGAGACTCTAATACACACACACACTCACACACAGACACTAATACACACACACAGATACACTAATGCACACACTCACAGACAAACACACAGACAGCAATACGCACACTCACAGACACAGAGACACAAATACACACACACTCACACAGAGACAATAATACACACACTCACAGACACAAACACAGACATTAATACACCCACTCACACACATAGACACTAATACAGACACACAAAGACACAGGCAGAGGCACGAATACACAAACTCATAAACACACACAGCCATACACAGACACTAATACACACACTCAACGACACACAGAGACACTAATACACACACTCACTGACAAGCAGATACACTAATACATACTCAGACACACACACACAAAGACACACACAAACAGACACTCACAGACACACACACATGCACACTAATACACACACTCTCACACACAAGCACTAATGCACACACTGTGTGTATTAGTGTCGCTGTGTGTGTGTGTGAGTGTATGCATTAGAGTCTCCCTGTGTCTGTGAGTGTGTATATTATTGTCTCTGTGTATCACTGTGTGTGTATTACTATCTGTGTCTGTGCGTTAGTGTATGTGTGTGTGTATTAGTGCCAGTGTGAGTTTGTGAGTGTGTATTAGTGTCTATGTGTGTGAGTGTGTATGTGTGTATTGGTGCCAGTGTCTGTCTGTCTGTTAGTGCGTGTATTGTTGTCTGTGTATGTGAGTGTGTGTATTAGTGTCTGTATGTGTGTCTGTGAGTGTGTATTAGTGTATCTATGTGCCTCGGGAGCCGCCAATTAAAAAGCTGTTTCAGAGACCTCTGTGCTGTATATAGTTAACCATTTACTGCTCAATAATCCCTGGGAACAGGGGACAGGCAGTGTGGCCTCGGGAGCCGCCAATTAAAAAGGTGTTTCAGAGACCTCTGTGCTGTATGTATTTAACCATTTACTGCTCAATAATCCCTGGGAGCAGGGGTCAGGCAGTGTGGTCCGGGAGCCGCCAATTAAAAAGCTGTTTCAGAGACCTCTGTGCTGTATATAGTGAACCATTTACTTCTCAATAATCCCTGGGAGCAGTGTACAGGCAGTGAGGCCTCGGGAGCCCCCCATTAAAAGGTTGTTTCAGAGACCTCTGTGCTGTACGTATTTAACCATTTACTGCTCAATAATCCCTGGGAGCAGGGGTCACGCAGTGTGGCCTCGAGAACTCCAATTAAAAAGCTGATTCATAGACCTCTGTGCTGCATAGGGTTAACCATTTAATTATCAATAATCCCTGGGAGCAGGGAACAGGCAGTGTGGCCTCAGGAGCCCCCAGTTAAAAAGCTGTTTCAGATACTCTGTGCTGTATATAGTTAACCATTTACTGCTCAATAATCCCTGGGAGCAGGGAACAGGCAGTGTGGCCTCAGGAGCCCCCAGTTAAAAAGCTGTTTCAGATACTCTGTGCTGTATATAGTTAACCATTTACAGCTCAATAATCCCTGGGAGCAGGGGCCAGGCAGTGTGGCCTCCGGAGCCCCCAATTAAAAGGCTGTTTCAGAGACCTCTGTGCTGTACTTATTTAACCATTTACTGCTCAATAATCCCTGGGAGCAGGGGTCACGCAGTGTGGCCTCGAGAACCCCAATTAAAAAGCTGATTCAGAGACCTCTGTGCTGTATATGGTTAACCATTTAATTATCAATAATCCCTGGGAGCAGGGAACAGGCAGTGTGGCCTCAGGAGCCCCCAATTAAAAAGCTGTTTCAGAGACGTCATTGCTGTATATGGTTAACGATTTACTGCTCAATAATCCCTGGGAGCAGGGGTCAGGCAGTGTGGCCTCGGGAGCCGCCAATTAAAAAGGTGTTTCAGTGAACTCTGTGCTGTATATAGTTAACCATTTACTGCTCAATAATCCCTGGGAGCAGGGTAGAGGCAGTGTGGCCTCGGGAGCCCCCAATTAAAAGGCTGTTTCAGAGATCTCTGTGCTGTATGTATTTAACCATTTACTGCTCAATAATCCCTGGGAGCAGGGGTCAGGCAGTGTGGTCCGGGAGACCCCAATTAAAATGCTGTGTCAGAGACCTCTGTGCTGTATATAGTTAACCATTTACTTCTCAATAATCCCTGGGAGCAGGGGACAGGCAGTGTGGCTTCGGGAGCCGCCAATTAAAAAGCTGTTTCAGAGACCTCTGTGCCTGTATATAGTTAACCATTTACTGCTCAATAATCACTGGGAGCAGGGTAGAGGCAGTGAGGCCTCGAGAGCCCCCAATTAAAAGGCTGTTTCAGAGACCTCTGTGCTGTACGTATTTAACCATTTACTGCTCAATAATCCCAGGGAGCAGGGGTCACGCAGTATGGCCTCGAGAACCCCAATTAAAAAGCTGATTCAGAGACCTCTGTGCTGTATATGGTTAACCATTTAATTATCAATAATCCCTGGGAGCAGGGAACAGGCAGTGTGGTCCGTGAGCCACAATTAAAAAGCTGTTCAGAGACGTCTTTGCTGTATATGGTTAACGATTTACTGCTCAATAATCCCTGGGAGCAGGGGTCAGGCAGTGTGGCCTCGGGAACCCCCAATTGAAAAGCTGTTTCAGAGACCTCTGTGCTGTATATATTTAACCATTCACTGCTCAATAATCCCTGGGAGCAGGGGACAGGCAGTGTGGTCAGGGGCCCACCAGTTAAAATGCAGTGTCAGAGACCACTGCACCTGTATATATAGTTAACCATTTACTGCTCAATAATCCCTGGGAGCAGGGGACAGGCAGTGTGGCCTCTGGAGCCCCCAATGAAAAAGCTGTTTGGGAGACCTTTGTGCTGTACAGGGTTAAACATTTACTGCTCAATAATCCCTGGGAGCAGGGGACAGGCAGTGTGGCCTCGGGAGCCCCCAATTAAAAAGCTGAATCAGTGACCTCTGTGCAGTATATAGTTAACCATTTACTTCTCAATAATCCCTGGGAGCAGGGGACAGGCATTGTGGCCTCGGGAGCCGCCAATTAAAAAGGTGTTTCAGATACTCTGTGCTGTATATAGTTAACCATTTACTGCTCAATAATCCCTGGGAGCAGGGTAGAGGCAGTGTGGCCTCGGGAGCCCCCAATTAAAAAGCTGTTTCAGTGACCTCTGTGCTGTATATAGTTAACCATTTACTGCTCAATAATCACTGGGAGCAGGGTAGAGGCAGGGAGGCCTCGGGAGCCCCCAATTAAAAGGCTGTTTCAGAGACCTCTGTGCTGTACGTATTTAACCATTTACTGCTCAATAATCCCTGGGAGCAGGGGTCACGCAGTGTGGCCTCGAGAACCCCAATTAAAAAGCTGATTCAGAGACTTCTGTGCTGTATATGGTTTACCATTTAATTATCAATAATCCCTGGGAGCAGGGAACAGGCAGTGTGGCCTCAGGAGCCCCCAATTAAAAAGCTGTTTCAGAGACCTCTGTGCTGTATATAGTTAACCATTTACTGCTCAATATTCCCTGGGAGCAGGGGCCAGGCAGTGTGGCCTCCGGAGCCCCCAATTAAAAGGCTGTTTCAGAGACCTCTGTGCTGTACTTATTTAACCATTTACTGCTCAATAATCCCTGGGAGCAGGGGTCACGCATGTTAGCCTCGAGAACCCCAATTAAAAAGCTGATTCAGAGACCTCTGTGCTGTATATGGTTAACCATTTAATTATCAATAATCCCTGGGAGCAGGGTAGAGGCAGTGTGGCCTCAGGAGCCCCCAGTTAAAAAGCTGTTTCAGATACTCTGTGCTGTATATAGTAAACCATTTACTGCTCAATAATCCCAGGGAGCAGGGGACAGGCAGTGTGGCCTCCGAAGCCCCCAAATAAAAGGCAGTTTCAGAGACCTCTGTGCTGTATATAGTAAACCATTTACTGCTCAATAATCCCTGGGAGCAGGGAACAGGCAGTGTGGTCCGTGAGCCACAATTAAAAAGCTGTTCAGAGACGTCTTTGCTGTATATGGTTAACGATTTACTGCTCAATAATCCCTGGGAGCAGGGGTCAGGCAGTGTGGCCTCGGGAACCCCCAATTGAAAAGCTGTTTCAGAGACCTCTGTGCTGTATATATTTAACCATTTACTGCTCAATAATCCCTGGGAGCAGGGGACAGGCAGTGTGGTCAGGGGCCCACCAGTTAAAATGCAGTGTCAGAGACCACTGCACCTGTATATAGTTAACCATTTACTGCTCAATAATCCCTGGGAGCAGGGGACAGGCAGTGTGGCCTCGGGAGCTCCCAATGAAAAAGCTGTTTGGGAGACCTTTGTGCTGTACAGGGTTAAACATTTACTGCTCAATAATCCCTGGGAGCAGGGGACAGGCAGTGTGGCCTCGGGAGCCCCCAATTAAAAAGCTGAATCAGTGACCTCTGTGCAGTATATAGTTAACCATTTACTTCTCAGTAATCCCTGGGAGCAGGGGACAGGCAGTGTGGCCTCGGGAGCCCCCAATTAAAAAGCTGTTTCAGATACTCTGTGCTGTATATAGTTAACCATTTACTGCTCAATAATCCCTGGGAGCAGGCGACAGGCAGTGTGGCCTCGGGAGCCCCCAATTAAAAAGCTGTTTCAGAGACCTCTGTGCTGTATATAGTTAACCATTTACTGCTCAATAATCCCTGGGAGCAGGGTAGAGGCAGTGAGGCTTCGGGAGCCCCCAATTAAAAGGCTGTTTCAGAGACCTCTGTGCTGTACGTATTTAACCATTTACTGCTCAATAATCCCTGGGAGCAGGGGTCACGCAGTGTGGCCTCGAGAACCCCAATTAAAAAGCTGATTCAGAGACCTCTGTGCTGTATATGGTTAACCATTTAATTATCAATAATCCCTGGGAGCAGGGAACAGGCAGTGTGGTCCGTGAGCCACAATTAAAAAGCTGTTCAAAGACGTCTTTGCTGTATATGGTTAACGATTTACTGCTCAATAATCCCTGGGAGCAGGGGTCAGGCAGTGTGGCCTCGGGAACCCCCAATTAAAAGCTGTTTAAGAGACCTCTGTGCTGTATATGTTTAACCATTTACTGCTCAATAATCCCTGGGAGCAGGGGACAGGCAGTGTGGTCAGGGGCCCACCAGTTAAAATGCAGTGTCAGAGACCACTGCACCTGTATATAGTTAACCATTTACTGCTCAATAATCCCTGGGAGCAAAGGACAGGCAGTGTGGCCTCGGGAGCCCCCAATGAAAAAGCTGTTTGGGAGACCTTTGTGCTGTACAGGGTTAAACATTTACTGCTCAATAATCCCTGGGAGCAGGGGACAGGCAGTGTGGCCTCGGGAACCCCCAATTAAAAAGCTGAATCAGTGACCTCTGTGCAGTATATAGTTAACCATTTACTTCTCAATAATCCCTGGGAGCAGGGGTCAGGCAGTGTGGCCTCGGGAACCCCCAATTGAAAAGCTGTTTCAGAGACCTCTGTGCTGTATATATTTAACCATTTACTGCTCAATAATCCCTGGGAGCAGGGGACAGGCAGTGTGGTCAGGGGCCCACCAGTTAAAATGCAGTGTCAGAGACCACTGCACCTGGAGATAGTTAACCATTTACTGCTCAATAATCCCTGGGAGCAGGGGACAGGCAATGTGGCCTCGGGAGCCCCCAATGAAAAAGCTGTTTGGGAGACTTTTGTGCTGTACAGGGTTAAACATTTACTGCTCAATAATCCCTGGGAGCAGGGGACAGGCAGTGTGGCCTCGGGAGCCCCCAATTAAAAAGCTGAATCAGTGACCTCTATGCAGTATATAGTTAACCATTCACTTCTCAATAATCCCTGGGAGCAGGGGACAGGCAGTGTGGCCTCGGGAGCCCCCAATTAAAAAGCTGTTTCAGATACTCTGTGCTGTATATAGTTAACCATTTACTGCTCAATAATCCCTGGGAGCAGGGGACAGGCAGCGAGGTCCGGGAGCCCCCAATTAAAAAGCTGTTTCGGAGACCTCTGTGCTGTATATAGTTAACCATTTACTGCTCAATAATCCCAGGGAGCAGGGGACAGGCAGTGTGGCCTCTCAGCACCCAATGAAAAAGCTGTTTGGGAGACGTCTGTGCTGTATACAGTTAACCATTTACTTCCCAATAATCCCTGGCAGCAGGGAAAAGGCAGTGTGGCCTCAGGAGCACCCAATTAAATGGCTGTTTCAGAGACCTCTGTGCTGAACGTATTTAACCATTTACTGCTCAATAATCCCTGGGAGCAGGGGTCAGGCAGTGTGGCCTCGGGAGACCCCAGTTAAAAAGGTGTTTCAGATACCTGTGTGCTGTATATAGCTAACCATTTACTGCTCAATAAACCCTGGGAGCAGGGGACAGGCAGTGTGGTCCGGGAGCCCCCAATTAAAAAGCTGTTTCAGAGACCTCTGTGCTGTATATAGTTAACCATTTGCTTCTCAATAATCCCTGGGAGCAGGGGACAGGCAGTGTGGTCCGTGAGCCCCAAATTAAAAAGCTGTTTCAGAGACGTCTTTGCTGTATATGGTTAACCATTTACTGCTCAATAATCCCTGGGAGCAGGGGGCAGGCAGGGTGGCCTCGGGAGCCCCCAATTAAAAAGCTGTTTCAGAGACCTGTGTGCTGTATATAGCTAACCATTTACTGCTCAATAATCCCTGGGAGCAGGGGTCAGGCAGTGTGGTCCGGGAGACCCCAATTAAAATGCTGTGTCAGAGACCTCTGTGCTGTATATAGTTAACCATTTACTGCTCAATAATCCTTGGGAGCAGGGGACAGGCAGTGTGGCCTCCGGAGCCGCCAATTAAAATGCTGTTTCAGAGACCTCTGTGCTGCATATAGTTAACCATTTACTGCTCAATAATCCCTGGGAGCAGGGTAGAGGCAGTGTGGCCTCGGGAGCCCCCAGTTAAAAAGCTGTTTCAGAGACCTGTGTGCTGCATATAGCTAACCATTTACTGCTCAATAATCCCTGGGAGCAGGGGTCAAGCAGTGTGGTCCGGGAGACCCCAATTAAAATGCTGTGTCAGAGACCTCTTTGCTGTATATAGTTAACCATTTACTGCTCAATAATCCCTGGGAGCAGGGGACAGGCTGTGTGGCTGCTGGAGCCGCCAATTAAAAAGCTGTTTCAGAGACCTCTGTGCTGTATATAGTTAACCATTTACTGCTCAATAATCCCTGGGAGCAGGGGACAGGCAGTGTGGTCCGGGAGCCCCCAATTAAAAGACTGTTTCAGAGACCTCTGTGCTGTACGTATTTAACCATTTACTGCTCAATAATCCCTGGGAGCAGGGGTCACGCAGTTTGGCCTCGAGAACCCCAATTAAAAAGATACTTCAGAGACCTCTGTGCTGTATATAGTTAACCATTTAATTATCAATAATCCCTGGGAGCAGGGAACAGGCAGTGTGGCCTCAGGAGCCCCCAGTTAAAAAGGTGTTTCAGATACTCTGTGCTGTATATAGTTAACCATTTACTGCTCAATAATCCCTGAGAGCAGGGGACAGGCAGTGTGGCCTCGGTAGCCGCCAATTAAAAAACTGTTTCAGAGACGTCTTTGCTGTATATGGTTAACCATTTACTGCTCAATAATCCCTGGGAGCAGGGGGCAGGCAGTGTGGACTCGGGAGCCCCCAATTAAAAAGCTGTTTCAGAGACCTCTGTGCCTGTATATAGTTAACCATTTACTGCTCAATAAACCCTGGGAGCAGGGGACAGGCAGTGTGGTCCGGGAGCCCCCAATTAAAAAGCTGTTTCAGTGACCTCTGTGCAGTATATAATTAACCATTTACTTCTCAATAATCCCTGGGAGCAGGCAGCAGGCAGTGTGGCTCCAGCAGCCCCCAATTAGAAAGCTGTTTCAGAGACCTCTGTGCTGTATATAGTTAACCATTTACTGCTCAATAATCCCTGGGAGCAGGGGACAGGCAGTGTGGCCTCGGGAGCCCCCAGTTAAAAAGCTGTTTCAGAGACCTCTTTGCTGTACGTATTTAAACATTTACTGCTCAATAATCCCTGGGAGCAGGGGACAGGTAGTGTGGCCTCGGGAGCCCCCAGTTAAAAAGGTGTTTCAGATACTCTGTGCTGTATACAGTTAACCATTTACTGCTCAATAATCCCTGGGAGCAGGGGACAGGCAGTGTGGCTCGGGAGCCCCCAGTTAAAAAGGTGTTTCAGATACTCTGTGCTGTATAAAGTTAACCATTTCCTGCTCAATAATCCCTCTGAGCAGGGGACAGGCAGTGTGGACCGGGAGCTCCCAATTAAAAAGCTGTTTCAGGGACCTCTGTGCTGTATATAGTTAATCATTTACTGCTCAATAATCCCTGGAAGAAGGGGGAAGGCAGTTTGGATTCGGGAGCCCCCAATTAAAAAGCTGTTTCAGAGACCTCTTTGCTGTATATAGTTAACCGTGTACTTCCCAATAATCCCTGGGAGCAGGGGACAGGCAGTGTGGCCTTGGGAGCCCCCAATTAAAAAGCTGTTTCAGAGACCTCTGTGCTGTATATAATTAACCATTTACTTCTCAAAAATCCCTGGGAGCAGGGGACAGGCAGTGTGGCCTCGGGAGCCCCCAATTAAAAAGCTGTTTCAGAGACCTCTTTGCTGTATATAGTTAACCATTTACTGCTCAATAATCCCTGGGAGCAGGGGACAGGCAGTGTGGCTTTGGGAGCCCCCAATTAAAAAGCTGTTTCAGAGACCTCTGTGCTGTATATAATTAACCATTTACTGCTCAATAATCCCTGGGAGCAGGGGACAGGCAGTGTGGCCTCGGGAGCCCTCAATTAAAAAGCTGTTTCAGAGACCTCTGTGCTGTACGTAGTTAACCATTTACTTCTCAATAAACCCTGGGAGAAGGGACAGGCAGGTTGGCCTCTGGAGCCCCCAATTAAAAAGCTGTTTCAGACATCTCTGTGCCTGTATAGAGTTAACCATTTACTGCTCAGCAATCCCTGGGAACAGGGGTCAGGCAGTCTGACTCCGGGAGCCCCCAATTAAAAAGCTGTTTCAGAGACCTCTGTGCCTGTATAGAGTTAACCATTTACTGCTCAATAATCCCTTGGAGCAGGGAACAGGCAGTGTGGCCTCGGAGCCCCAATTAAAAGGCTGTTTCAGAGACTTCTGTGCTGTATATAGTTAACTATTTACTGCTCAATAATCCCTGGGAGCAGGGGACAGGCAGTGTGGGCTCGGGAGCCCCCAATTAAAAAGCTGTTTCAGAGACCTCTGTGCTGTATATAGTTAACCATTTACTGCTCAATAATCCCTGGGAGCAGGGGACAGGCAGTGCGGCCTCGGGAGCCCCCAATTAAAAAGCTGTTTCAGAGACCTCTGTGCCTGTATATAGTTAACCATTTACTGCTCAATAATCCTTGAGAGCAAGGCTCAGGCAGTGTGGCCTCGGGAGGCCCCAATTAAAAAGCTGTTTCAGAGACCTCTGTGCTGTATATAGTTAACCATTTACTGCTCAATAATCTCTGGGAGCAAGGGACAGGCAGTGTGGTCCGGGAGCACCAATTTAAAAAGCTGTTTCAGTGACCTCTGCAACTGTATATAGTTAACCATTTACTGCTCAATAATCCTTCGGAGCAGGGTACAGGCAGTGTGGCCTCAGGCGCCCCCAATTAAAAAACTGTTTCAGAGACCTCTGTACTGTATACAGTTAACCATTTACTGCTCAATAATCCCTGGGAGCAGGGGACAGGCGGTGTAGCCTTGGGAGCCCCCAATTAAAAAGCTGCTTCAGAGGCCTCTGTCCTGTATACAGTTAACCATTTACTGCTCAATAATCCCTGGGAGCAGGGGACAGGCAGTGTGGCTCCGGGAGCCCGCAATTAAAAAGCTGTTTCAGATACTCTGTGCTGTATATAGTTAACCATTTACTGCTCAATAATCCCTGGTTGCAGGGGACAGGCAGTGTGGTCTCGAGAGCCCCCAATTAAAAAGCTGTTTCAGAGACCTTTGTGCTGTACATAGTTAACCATTTACTGCTCAATAATCCCTGGGAGCAGGGGACAGGCAGTGTGGCCTCGGGAGCCCCCAGTTAAAAAGGTGTTTTAGACACCTCTGTGCTGTATATAGTTAACCATTTACTGCTCAATAATCCCTGGGAGCAGGGGACAGGCAGTGTGGCCTCGGGAGCCCCCAATTAAAAAGCTGTTTCAGAGGCCTCTGTGCTGTATATAGTTAACCATTTACTGCTCAATAATCCCTGGGAGAAGGGGTCAGGCAGTGTGGCCTCGGGAGCCCCCAGTTAAAAAGCTGTTTCAGTGACCTCTGTGCTGTACGTAGTTAACCATCTCCTGCTCAATAATCCCTGGGAGCAGGGGTCAGGCAGTGTGGTCCGGGAGACCCCAATTAAAATGCTGTGTCAGAGACCTCTGTGCTGTATATAGTTAACCATTTACTGCTCAATATTCCTTGGGAGCAGGGGACAGGCAGTGTGGCCTCCGGAGCCGCCAATTAAAATGCTGTTTCAGAGACCTCTGTGCTGCATATAGTTAACCATTTACTGCTCAATAATCCCTGGGAGCAGGGTAGAGGCAGTGTGGCCTCGGGAGCCCCCAGTTAAAAAGCTGTTTCAGAGACCTGTGTGCTGTATATAGCTAACGATTTACTGCTCAATAATCCCTGGGAGCAGGGGTCAAGCAGTGTGGTCCGGGAGACCCAATTAAAATGCTGTGTCAGAGACCTCTTTGCTGTATATAGTTAACCATTTACTGCTCAATAATCCCTGGGAGCAGGGGACAGGCTGTGTGGCCGCTGGAGCCGCCAATTAAAAACTGTTTCAGAGACCTCTGTGCCTGTATATAGTTAACCATTTACTGCTCAATAATCCCTGGGAGCAGGGGACAGGCAGTGTGGTCCGGGAGCCCCCAATTAAAAGACTGTTTCAGAGACCTCTGTGCTGTACGTATTTAACCATTTACTGCTCAATAATCCCTGGGAGCAGGGGTCACGCAGTGTGGCCTCGAGAACCCCAATTAAAAAGCTACTTCAGAGACCTCTGTGCTGTATATAGTTAACCATTTAATTATCAATAATCCCTGGGAGCAGGGAACAGGCAGTGTGGCCTCAGGAGCCCCCAGTTAAAAAGGTGTTTCAGATACTCTGTGCTGTATATAGTTAACCATTTACTGCTCAATAATCCCTGGGAGCAGGGGACAGGCAGTGTGGCCTCGGTAGCCGCCAATTAAAAAGCTGTTTCAGAGACGTCTTTGCTGTATATGGTTAACCATTTACTGCTCAATAATCCCTGGGAGCAGGGGGCAGGCAGTGTGGACTCGGGAGCCCCCAATTAAAAAGCTGTTTCAGAGACCTCTGTGCCTGTATATAGTTAACCATTTACTGCTCAATAAACCCTGGGAGCAGGGGACAGGCAGTGTGGTCCGGGAGCCCCCAATTAAAAAGCTGTTTCAGTGACCTCTGTGCAGTATATAATTAACCATTTACTTCTCAATAATCCCTGGGAGCAGGCAGCAGGCAGTGTGGCTCCAGCAGCCCCCAATTAAAAAGCTGTTTCAGAGACCTCTGTGCTGTATATAGTTAACCATTTAATTATCAATAATCCCTGGGAGCAGGGAACAGGAAGTGTGGCCTCAGGAGCCCCCAGTTAAAAAGGTGTTTCAGATACTCTGTGCTGTATATAGTTAACCATTTACTGCCCAATAATCCCTGGGAGCAGGGGACAGGCAGTGTGGCCTCGGTAGCCGCCAATTAAAAAGCTGTTTCAGAGACGTCTTTGCTGTATATGGTTAACCATTTACTGCTCAATAATCCCTGGGAGCAGGGGGCAGGCAGTGTGGACTCGGTAGCCGCCAATTAAAAAGCTGTTTCAGAGACGTCTTTGCTGTATATGATTAACCATTTACTGCTCAATAATCCCTGGGAGCAGGGGGCAGGCAGTGTGGACTCGGGAGCCCCCAATTAAAAAGCTGTTTCAGAGACCTCTGTGCCTGTATATAGTTAACCATTTACTGCTCAATAAACCCTGGGAGCAGGGGACAGGCAGTGTGGTCCGGGAGCCCCCAATTAAAAAGCTGTTTCAGTGACCTCTGTGCAGTATATAATTAACCATTTACTTCTCAATAATCCCTGGGAGCAGGCAGCAGGCAGTGTGGCTCCAGCAGCCCCCAATTAAAAAGCTGTTTCAGAGACCTCTGTGCTGTATATAGTTAACCATTTACTGCTCAATAATCCCTGGGAGCAGGGGACAGGCAGTGTGGCCTCGGGAGCCCCCAGTTAAAAAGCTGTTTCAGAGACCTCTTTGCTGTACGTATTTAACCATTTACTGCTCAATAATCCCTGGGAGCAGGGGACAGGTAGTGTGGCCTCGGAATCCCCAAGTTAAAAAGGTGTTTCAGATACTCTGTGCTGTATACAGTTAACCATTTACTGCTCAATAATCCCTGGGAGCAGGGGACAGGCAGTGTGGCTCGGGAGCCCCCAGTTAAAAAGGAGTTTCAGATACTCTGTGCTGTATAAAGTTAACCATTTCCTGCTCAATAATCCCTCTGAGCAGGGGACAGGCAGTGTGGACCGGGAGCTCCCAATTAAAAAGCTGTTTCAGGGACCTCTGTGCTGTATATAGTTAATCATTTACTGCTCAATAATCCCTGGAAGAAGGGGGAAGGCAGTTTGGATTCGGGAGCCCCCAATTAAAAAGCTGTTTCAGAGACCTCTTTGCTGTATATAGTTAACCGTGTACTTCCCAATAATCCCTGGGAGCAGGGGACAGGCAGTGTGGCCTTGGGAGCCCCCAATTAAAAAGCTGTTTCAGAGACCTCTGTGCTGTATATAATTAACCATTTACTTCTCAAAAATCCCTGGGAGCAGGGGACAGGCAGTGTGGCCTCGGGAGCCCCCAATTAAAAAGCTGTTTCAGAGACCTCTTTGCTGTATATAGTTAACCATTTACTGCTCAATAATCCCTGGGAGCAGGGGACAGGCAGTGTGGCCTTGGGAGCCCCCAATTAAAAAGCTGTTTCAGAGACCTCTGTGCTGTATATAATTAACCATTTACTGCTCAATAATCCCTGGGAGCAGGGGACAGGCAGTGTGGCCTCGGGAGCCCTCAATTAAAAAGCTGTTTCAGAGACCTCTGTGCTTTATATAGTTGACCATTTACTTCTCAATAAACCCTGGGAGAAGGGACAGGCAGGTTGGCCTCTGGAGCCCCCAATTAAAAAGCTGTTTCAGACATCTCTGTGCCTGTATAGAGTTAACCATTTACTGCTCAGCAATCCCTGGGAACAGGGGTCAGGCAGTCTGACTCCGGGAGCCCCCAATTAAAAAGCTGCTTCAGAGACCTCTGTGCCTGTATAGAGTTAACCATTTACTGCTCAATAATCCCTTGGAGCAGGGAACAGGCAGTGCGGCCTCGGGAGCCCCCAATTAAAAAGCTGTTTCAGAGACCTCTGTGCCTGTATATAGTTAACCATTTACTGCTCAATAATCCTTGAGAGCAAGGCTCAGGCAGTGTGGCCTCGGGAGGCCCCAATTAAAAAGCTGTTTCAGAGACCTCTGTGCTGTATATAGTTAACCATTTACTGCTCAATAATCTCTGGGAGCAAGGGACAGGCAGTGTGGTCCGGGAGCACCAATTTAAAAAGCTGTTTCAGTGACCTCTGCAACTGTATATAGTTAACCATTTACTGCTCAATAATCCCTGGTTGCAGGGGACAGGCAGTGTGGTCTCGACAGCCCCCAATTAAAAAGCTGTTTCAGAGACCTTTGTGCTGTACATAGTTAACCATTTACTGCTCAATAATCCCTGGGAGCAGGGGACAGGCAGTGTGGCCTCGGGAGCCCCCAGTTAAAAAGGTGTTTTAGACACCTCTGTGCTGTATATAGTTAACCATTTACTGCTCAATAATCCCTGGGAGCAGGGGACAGGCAGTGTGGCCTCGGGAGCCCCCAATTAAAAAGCTGTTTCAGAGGCCTCTGTGCTGTATATAGTTAACCATTTACTGCTCAATAATCCCTGGGAGAAGGGGTCAGGCAGTGTGGCCTCGGGAGCCCCCAGTTAAAAAGCTGTTTCAGTGACCTCTGTGCTGTACGTAGTTAACCATCTCCTGCTCAATAATCCCTGGGAGCAGGGGTCAGGCAGTGTGGTCCGGGAGACCCCAATTAAAATGCTGTGTCAGAGACCTCTGTGCTGTATATAGTTAACCATTTACTGCTCAATATTCCTTGGGAGCAGGGGACAGGCAGTGTGGCCTCCGGAGCCGCCAACTAAAATGCTGTTTCAGAGACCTCTGTGCTGCATATAGTTAACCATTTACTGCTCAATAATCCCTGGGAGCAGGGTAGAGGCAGTGTGGCCTCGGGAGCCCCCAGTTAAAAAGCTGTTTCAGAGACCTGTGTGCTGTATATAGCTAACCATTTACTGCTCAATAATCCCTGGGAGCAGGGGACAGGCAGTGTGGTCCGGGAGACCCCAATTAAAAAGCTGTTTCAGAGACCTCTGTGCCTGTATATAGTTAACCATTTACTGCTCAATAATCCCTGGGAGCAGGGGACAGGCAGTGTGGTCCGGGAGACCCCAATTAAAATGCTGTGTCAGAGACCTCTTTGCTGTATATAGTTAACCATTTACTGCTCAATAATCCCTGGGAGCAGGGGACAGGCTGTGTGGCCGCTGGAGCCGCCAATTAAAAACTGTTTCAGAGACCTCTGTGCCTGTATATAGTTAACCATTTACTGCTCAATAATCCCTGGGAGCAGGGGACAGGCAGTGTGGTCCGGGAGCCCCCAATTAAAAGACTGTTTCAGAGACCTCTGTGCTGTACGTATTTAACCATTTACTGCTCAATAATCCCTGGGAGCAGGGGTCACGCAGTGTGGCCTCGAGAACCCCAATTAAAAAGCTACTTCAGAGACCTCTTTGCTGTATATAGTTAACCATTTAATTATCAATAATCCCTGGGAGCAGGGAACAGGCAGTGTGGCCTCAGGAGCCCCAGTTAAAAAGGTGTTTCAGATACTCTGTGCTGTATATAGTTAACCATTTACTGCTCAATAATCCCTGGGAGCAGGGTACAGGCAGTGTGGCCTCGGTAGCCGCCAATTAAAAAGCTGTTTCAGAGACGTCTTTGCTGTATATGGTTAACCATTTACTGCTCAATAATCCCTGGGAGCAGGGGGCAGGCAGTGTGGACTCGGGAGCCCCCAATTAAAAAGCTGTTTCAGAGACCTCTGTGCCTGTATATAGTTAACCATTTACTGCTCAATAAACCCTGGGAGCAGGGGACAGGCAGTGTGGTCCGGGAGCCCCCAATTAAAAAGCTGTTTCAGTGACCTCTGTGCAGTATATAATTAACCATTTACTTCTCAATAATCCCTGGGAGCAGGCAGCAGGCAGTGTGGCTCCAGCAGCCCCCAATTAAAAAGCTGTTTCAGAGACCTCTGTGCTGTATATAGTTAACCATTTAATTATCAATAATCCCTGGGAGCAGGGAACAGGCAGTGTGGCCTCAGGAGCCCCCAGTTAAAAAGGTGTTTCAGATACTCTGTGCTGTATATAGTTAACCATTTACTGCTCAATAATCCCTGGGAGCAGGGGACAGGCAGTGTGGCCTCGGTAGCCGCCAATTAAAAAGCTGTTTCAGAGACGTCTTTGCTGTATATGGTTAACCATTTACTGCTCAATAATCCCTGGGAGCAGGGGGCAGGCAGTGTGGACTCGGTAGCCGCCAATTAAAAAGCTGTTTCAGAGACGTCTTTGCTGTATATGGTTAACCATTTACTGCTCAATAATCCCTGGGAGCAGGGGGCAGGCAGTGTGGACTCGGGAGCCCCCAATTAAAAAGCTGTTTCAGAGACCTCTGTGCCTGTATATAGTTAACCATTTACTGCTCAATAAACCCTGGGAGCAGGGGACAGGCAGTGTGGTCCGGGAGCCCCCAATTAAAAAGCTGTTTCAGTGACCTCTGTGCAGTATATAATTAACCATTTACTTCTCAATAATCCCTGGGAGCAGGCAGCAGGCAGTGTGGCTCCAGCAGCCCCCAATTAAAAAGCTGTTTCAGAGACCTCTGTGCTGTATATAGTTAACCATTTACTGCTCAATAATCCCTGGGAGCAGGGGACAGGCAGTGTGGCCTCGGGAGCCCCCAGTTAAAAAGCTGTTTCAGAGACCTCTTTGCTGTACGTATTTAACCATTTACTGCTCAATAATCCCTGGGAGCAGGGGACAGGTAGTGTGGCCTCGGGAGCCCCCAGTTAAAAAGGTGTTTCAGATACTCTGTGCTGTATACAGTTAACCATTTACTGCTCAATAATCCCTGGGAGCAGGGGACAGGCAGTGTGGCTCGGGAGCCCCCAGTTAAAAAGGTGTTTCAGATACTCTGTGCTGTATAAAGTTAACCATTTCCTGCTCAATAATCCCTCTGAGCAGGGGACAGGCAGTGTGGACCGGGAGCTCCCAATTAAAAAGCTGTTTCAGGGACCTCTGTGCTGTATATAGTTAATCATTTACTGCTCAATAATCCCTGGAAGAAGGGGGAAGGCAGTTTGGATTCGGGAGCCCCCAATTAAAAAGCTGTTTCAGAGACCTCTTTGCTGTATATAGTTAACCGTGTACTTCCCAATAATCCCTGGGAGCAGGGGACAGGCAGTGTGGCCTTGGGAGCCCCCAATTAAAAAGCTGTTTCAGAGACCTCTGTGCTGTATATAATTAACCATTTACTTCTCAAAAATCCCTGGGAGCAGGGGACAGGCAGTGTGGCCTCGGGAGCCCCCAATTAAAAAGCTGTTTCAGAGACCTCTTTGCTGTATATAGTTAACCATTTACTGCTCAATAATCCCTGGGAGCAGGGGACAGGCAGTGTGGCCTTGGGAGCCCCCAATTAAAAAGCTGTTTCAGAGACCTCTGTGCTGTATATAATTAACCATTTACTGCTCAATAATCCCTGGGAGCAGGGGACAGGCAGTGTGGCCTCGGGAGCCCTCAATTAAAAAGCTGTTTCAGAGACCTCTGTGCTTTATATAGTTGACCATTTACTTCTCAATAAACCCTGGGAGAAGGGACAGGCAGGTTGGCCTCTGGAGCCCCCAATTAAAAAGCTGTTTCAGACATCTCTGTGCCTGTATAGAGTTAACCATTTACTGCTCAGCAATCCCTGGGAACAGGGGTCAGGCAGTCTGACTCCGGGAGCCCCCAATTAAAAAGCTGTTTCAGAGACCTCTGTGCCTGTATAGAGTTAACCATTTACTGCTCAATAATCCCTTGGAGCAGGGAACAGGCAGTGTGGCCTCGGAGCCCCAATTAAAAGGCTGTTTCAGAGACTTCTGTGCTGTATATAGTTAACTATTTACTGCTCAATAATCCCTGGGAGCAGGGGACAGGCAGTGTGGGCTCGGGAGCCCCCAATTAAAAAGCTGTTTCAGAGACCTCTGTGCTGTATATAGTTAACCATTTACTGCTCAATAATCCCTGGGAGCAGGGGACAGGCAGTGCGGCCTCGGGAGCCCCCAATTAAAAAGCTGTTTCAGAGACCTCTGTGCCTGTATATAGTTAACCATTTACTGCTCAATAATCCTTGAGAGCAAGGGTCAGGCAGTGTGGCCTCGGGAGGCCCCAATTAAAAAGCTGTTTCAGAGACCTCTGTGCTGTATATAGTTAACCATTTACTGCTCAATAATCTCTGGGAGCAAGGGACAGGCAGTGTGGTCCGGGAGCACCAATTTAAAAAGCTGTTTCAGTGACCTCTGCGCCTGTATATAGTTAACCATTTACTGCTCAATAATCCTTCGGAGCAGGGTACAGGCAGTGTGGCCTCAGGCGCCCCCAATTAAAAAACTGTTTCAGAGACCTCTGTGCTGTATACAGTTAACCATTTACTGCTCAATAATCCCTGGGAGCAGGGGACAGGCGGTGTAGCCTTGGGAGCCCCCAATTAAAAAGCTGCTTCAGAGGCCTCTGTCCTGTATACAGTTAACCATTTACTGCTCAATAATCCCTGGGAGCAGGGGACAGGCAGTGTGGCTCCGGGAGCCCGCAATTAAAAAGCTGTTTCAGAGACCTCTATGCTGTATATAGTTAACCATTTACTGCTCAATAATCCCTGGTTGCAGGGGACAGGCAGTGTGGTCTCGAGAGCCCCCAATTAAAAAGCTGTTTCAGAGACCTTTGTGCTGTACATAGTTAACCATTTACTGCTCAATAATCCCTGGGAGCAGGGGACAGGCAGTGTGGCCTCGGGAGCCCCCAGTTAAAAAGGTGTTTTAGACACCTCTGTGCTGTATAAAATTAACCATTTACTGCTCAATAATCCCTGGGAGCAGGGGACAGGCAGTGTGGCCTCGGGAGCCCCCAATTCAAAAGCTGTTTCAGAGGCCTCTGTGCTGTATATAGTTAACCATTTACTGCTCAATAATCCCTGGGAGAAGGGGTCAGGCAGTGTGGCCTCGGGAGCCCCAGTTAAAAAGCTGTTTCAGTGACCTCTGTGCTGTACGTAGTTAACCATCTCCTGCTCAATAATCCCTGGGAGCAGGGGACATGCAGTGTGGCCTCGGGAGCCCCCAATTAAAAAGCTGTTTCAGTGACCTCTGTGCTGTACGTAGTTAACCATCTCCTTCTCAATAATCCCTGGGAGCAGGGGTCAGGCAGTGTGGTCCGGGAGACCCCAATTAAAATGCTGTGTCAGAGACCTCTGTGCTGTATATAGTTAACCATTTACTGCTCAATATTCCTTGGGAGCAGGGGACAGGCAGTGTGGCCTCCGGAGCCGCCAATTAAAATGCTGTTTCAGAGACCTCTGTGCTGCATATAGTTAACCATTTACTGCTCAATAATCCCTGGGAGCAGGGTAGAGGCAGTGTGGCCTCGGGAGCCCCCAGTTAAAAAGCTGTTTCAGAGACCTGTGTGCTGTATATAGCTAACCATTTACTGCTCAATAATCCCTGGGAGCAGGGGTCAAGCAGTGTGGTCCGGGAGACCCCAATTAAAATGCTGTGTCAGAGACCTCTTTGCTGTATATAGTTAACCATTTACTGCTCAATAATCCCTGGGAGCAGGGGACAGGCTGTGTGGCCGCTGGAGCCGCCAATTAAAAACTGTTTCAGAGACCTCTGTGCCTGTATATAGTTAACCATTTACTGCTCAATAATCCCTGGGAGCAGGGGACAGGCAGTGTGGTCCGGGAGCCCCCAATTAAAAGACTGTTTCAGAGACCTCTGTGCTGTACGTATTTAACCATTTACTGCTCAATAATCCCTGGGAGCAGGGGTCACGCAGTGTGGCCTCGAGAACCCCAATTAAAAAGCTACTTCAGAGACCTCTGTGCTGTATATAGTTAACCATTTAATTATCAATAATCCCTGGGAGCAGGGGACAGGTAGTGTGGCCTCGGGAGCCCCCAGTTAAAAAGGTGTTTCAGATACTCTGTGCTGTATACAGTTAACCATTTACTGCTCAATAATCCCTGGGAGCAGGGGACAGGCAGTGTGGCTCGGGAGCCCCCAGTTAAAAAGGTGTTTCAGATACTCTGTGCTGTATAAAGTTAACCATTTCCTGCTCAATAATCCCTCTGAGCAGGGGACAGGCAGTGTGGACCGGGAGCTCCCAATTAAAAAGCTGTTTCAGGGACCTCTGTGCTGTATATAGTTAATCATTTACTGCTCAATATTCCCTGGGAGCAGGGGACAGGCAGTGTGGCTTCGGGAGCCCCCAATTAAAAAGCTGTTTCAGAGACCTCTGTGCTGTATATAATTAACCATTTACTTCTCAATAATCCCTGGGAGCAGGGGACAGGCAGTGTGGTCCGGGAGCCCCCAATTAAAAAGCTGTTTCAGAGTCCTCTGTGCTTTATATAGTTGACCATTTACTTCTCAATAAACCCTGGGAGAAGGGACAGGCAGGTTGGCCTCTGGAGCCCCCAATTAAAAAGCTGTTTCAGACATCTCTGTGCCTGTATAGAGTTAACCATTTACTGCTCAGCAATCCCTGGGAACAGGGGTCAGGCAGTCTGACTCCGGGAGCCCCCAATTAAAAAGCTGTTTCAGAGACCTCTGTGCCTGTATAGAGTTAACCATTGACTGCTCAATAATCCCTTGGAGCAGGGAACAGGCAGTGTGGCCTCGGAGCCCCAATTAAAAGGCTGTTTCAGAGACTTCTGTGCTGTATATAGTTAACCATTTACTGCTCAATAATCCCTGGGAGCAGGGGACAGGCAGTGTGGCTCCGGGAGCCCCCAATTAAAAAGCTGTTTCAGAGACCTCTGTGCTGTATATAGTTAACCATTTACTGCTCAATAATCCCTGGGAGCAGGGGACAGGCAGTGCGGCCTCGGGAGCCGCCAATTAAAAAGCTGTTTCAGAGACCTCTGTGCTGTATATAGTTAACCATTTACTGCTCAATAATCCTTGGGAGCAGGGGACAGGCAGTGTGGCTCCGGGAGCCCCCAATTAAAAAGCAGTTTCAGTGACCTCTGTGCTGTATATAGTTAACCATTTACTGCTCAATAATCCCTGGGAGCAGGGGACAGGCAGTGTGGCCTCGGGAGCTGCCAATTAAAAAGCTGTTTCAGAGACCTCTGTGCTGTATATAGGTAACCATTTACTGCTCAATAATCCCTGGGAGCAGGGGACAGGCAGTGTGGCTCCGGGAGCCCCCAATTAAAAAGCTGTTTCAGATACTCTGTGCTGTATATAGTTAACCATTTACTGCTCAATAATCCCTGGGAGCAGGGGACAGGCAGTGTGGCTCCGGGAGCCCCCAATTAAAAAGCTGTTTCAGATACTCTGTGCTGTATATACTTAACCATTTACTGCTCAATAATCCCTGGGAGCAGGGGACAGGCAGCGTGCCCTCAGGCGCCCCCAATTAAAAAGCAGTTTCAGTGACCTCTGTGCTGTATATAGTTAACCATTTACTGCTCAATAATCCCTGGGAGCAGGGGACAGGCAGTGTGGCTCCTGGAGCCCACAATTAAAAAGCTGTTTCAGAGACCTCTGCGCTGTATATAGTTAACCATTTACTGCTCAATAATCCCTGGGAGCAGGGGACAGGCAGTGTGGCCTCGGGAGCCCCCAATTAAAAAGCTGTTTCAGAGACCTCTGTGCCTGTATAGAGTTAACCATTTACTGCTCAATAATCCCTGGGAGCAGGGAACAGGCAGTGTGGCCTCAGGCGCCCCCAATTAAAAAGCTGTTTCAGTGAAATCTGTGCTGTATATAGTTAACCATTTACTGCTCAATAATCCCTGGGATCAGGGGACAGGCAGTGTGGCCTCGGGAGCCCCCAATTAAAAAGCTGTTTCAGAGACCTCTGTGCCTGTATATAGTTAACCATTTACTGCTCAATAATCCCTGGGAGCAGGGGACAGGCAGTGTGGCCTCAGGCGCCCCCAATTAAAAAGCTGTTTCAGAGACCTCTGTGCTGTATATAGTTAACCATTTACTGCTCAATAATCCCTGGGAGCAGGGGACAGGCAGTGTGGCTGCGGGAGCCCCCAATTAAAAAGCTGTTTCAGAGACCTCTGTGCTGTATATAGTTAACCATTTACTGCTCAATAATCCCTGGGAGCAGGGGACAGGCAGTGTGGCCTCGGGAGCCCCCAATTAAAATGCTGTGTCAGAGACCTCTGTGCTGTATATAGTTAACCATTTACTGCTCAATAATCCCAGGGAGCAGGGGACAGGCAGTGCGATCCGGGAGCCCCCAATTAAAAAGCTGTTTCAGAGGCCTCTGTGCTGTATATAGTTAACCATTTACTGCTCAATAATCCCAGGGAGCAGGGGACAGGCAGTGTGGTCCGGGAGCCCCCAATTAAAACGCTGTTTCAGTGACCTCTGTGCTGTATATAGTTAACCATTTACTGCTCAATAATCCCTGGGTGCAGGCGACAGGCAGTGTGGCCTCGGGAGCCCCAATTAAAAAGCTGTTTCAGAGACCTCTGTGCTGTATATAGTTAACCATTTACTGCTCAATAATCCCTGGGAGCAGGGGACAGGCAGTGTGGCTCGGGGAGCCCCCAATTAAAAAGCTGTTTCAGAGACCTCTGTGCTGTATATAGTTAACCATTTACTGCTCAATAATCCCTGGGAGCAGGGCACAGGCAGTGTGGCTCCGGGAGCCCCCAATTAAAAAGCTGTTTCAGTGACTTCTGTGCTGTATATAGTTAACCATTAACTGCTCAATAATCCCTGGGAGCAGGGTACAGGCAGTGTGGCCTCAGGCGCCCCCAATTAAAAAGCTGTTTCAGTGACCTCTGTGCTGTATATAGTTAACCATTTACTGCTCAATAATCCCTGGGAGCAGGGGACAGGCAGTGTGGCTCCGGGAGCCCACAATTAAGAAGCTGTTTCAGAGACCTCTGTGCTGTATATAGTTAACCATTTACTGCTCAATAATCCCTGGGAGCAGGGGACAGGCAGTGTGATCCGGGAGCCCCCAATTAAAAAGCTGTTTCAGTGACCTCTGTGCTGTATATAGTTAACCATTTACTGCTCAATAATCCCTGGGAGCAGGGGACAGGGAGTGTGTTCAGGGAGCCCCCAATTAAAAAGCTGTTTCAGTGACCTCTGTGCTGTATATAGTTAACCATTTACTTCTCAATAATCCCTGGGAGCAGGGGACAGGCATTGTGTTCAGGGAGCCCCAATTAAAAAGCTGTTTCGGAGACCTCTGTGCTGTATATAGTTAACCATTTACTGCTCAATAATCCCTGGGAGCAGGGGACAGGCAGTGTGGTCAGGGAGCCCCAATTAAAAAGCTGTTTCAGACACCTCTGTGTGGTGGTATGTATTAGGGGTATTGCGGTACCCTGTGATGTCGAGTGGCTATTGGTGGATAGACACTGTGTCCCGAGTGGATCAGCTGCCTACTGGCTCCACCCAGTAAGGCGGAGTATAAGAGCCCGGGTTCTCCCAGCAGCCGCATTCTGTAACTGTGCTGCTGGGGAACAAGTCTGCGTAATAAAGCCATCGATCGACTCCTTCTCTTCTCGTCTCGTGAGTGATTGATTGTGCTGCAATTTATTACGCAGACTTAAAGGGCATGGAGCTCCGACTCACTCCGGATTGTCTGCGAATCAGCCCCCACGCGGCAGACTCAGCGGCGACTTTTAAACACTGGCTAGCGTGTTTTCATGGATACCTCCGAACAGCCCCTGGCATAGTTACAGAAGACCAGAAACTGCAGGTCCTGCCAGTGTGAGCCCGGAAATGTACACTCTCATAGAGGACGCGGACGATTCCCCGACGGTGATCGCCATGCTGAGAGGAATCTACGTCAGCCCCGTCAACCAGGTCTACACACGCCACCAGCTCGCGACGAGACGGCAAATCCCCGGTGAATCGCTGGGCGAATTCTACAGTGCGCTGTTAATACTGGGGAGAAACTGCAACTGCCCATCGGTTTCGGCTAACGAACATACAGAGCTGCTGGTCTGAGATGCGTTCGTGGCAGGTATGCTTTCGTCCCAAATTCGCCAGCGCTTGCTGGAAAAAGACACACTAGGCCTCAAAGAGCACGGGCCCTCGCGGCCTCGTTCGATGTGGCATCGCAGAACTCCCGTGCCTACGCCGCCGACCGCGCGGCAGCCCCCCCCCCCCCCCCACAGGCCTGCGCTGCCAGAGCAGCAGATCACCCAGGGGGGCCCCGCTGCTACTTTTGTGGGCAAGGGAAACACCCCCGAATGTGCTGCCCGGCCCGCTCGGCCCCCTGTAAAGGGTGCGGCAAATAGGGGCACTTTTTAGCAGTGTTCCAGGCCCGGGAGGTAGCCGCTATCTCCGGGGGAGAACCCCAAACTCAACCCCCCCACCCCCCAGCAATCCATGTGCGGCCAACCGGCGCCGCCATCTTGGGTCCCGGACTCCATGCGGGAGGGATGGGCGCCGCCATTTTGTGCTCCTCCGGCAATGTGCGATCCATGGGCGGCGCCACCTTGTCCACCCCCGACCGTGTGCGACCCGTGGAAGCCGCCATCTTGGCTGACGGCTAAGGACCCCGGGATGGACGGCCCCACGGGGCCTGAAGAAAACGCCCCAATGCAGCAACTACGACTGGCTTCTGTGACCCTGGGCCAGTCGCGGCCCCGAAGGCTCCAAACAGCAACAACAACAGTATTTATAAACGGGTACGAGACCTGCCTGATCAACTCTGGGAGCACGGAGAGTTTTATCCATCCCGATACGGTAAGACGCTGTTTCGATCCACCGAGTAATCAAAAAAATGTTCTGGCGGCAGGGTCCCATTCCATAGAGATCAAAGGGTTCTACATCGTGAACCTCACGGTGCAGGGGTGGGAGTTCAAGAACTACCAGCTTTACGTCCTTCCCCACCTCTGCGCTGCCTCACTCCTGGGGTTGGATTTTCAGTGTAACCTCCAGAGTTTAACGTTTAAATTCGGCGGCCCTGTACCCCCACTCACTATCTGCGGCCTTGCGACCCTCAAGGTGGACCCACCGTCCCTGTTTGCGAACCTCACCCCGGATTGCAAACCAGTCGCCACTAGGAGCAGACGGTACAGCGCCCAGGACCGGACATTTATCCGGTCAGAGGCCCAGCGGCTGCTGAGGGAAGGCATAATCCAGGCCAGCAATAGTCCCTGGAGAGCCCAGGTGGTAGTTGTAAAGACCGGGGAGAAGCAGAGGATGGTCGTAGACTATCGTCAAACCATCAACAGGTACACACAGCTGGATGCGTACCCTCTCCCCCGCATATCCGACATGGTCAATCGGATTGCACAGTACAAGGTCTTTTCCACGGTGGACCTTAAGTCCGCCTACCACCAGCTCCCCATCCGCTCGAGCGACCGCAAATACACTGCTTTTGAAGCGGATGGGTGGCTCTATCACTTTTTAAGGGCTCTATTCAGAGTCACTAACAGGGTCGCGTTCTTCCAACGGGAGCTGAACTGAATGGTTGGCCGGGACGGTTTGCGGGCCACATTCCCGTACCTCGACAACATCATCATCTGCGGCCACGACCAGCAGGACTACGAGGCCAAACTCCGCAAATTCCTCCAGACCGCAAACGCCCTGAATCTCACATACAACAGGGAGAAACACCAGGTGTTAGATTTGGAGGTAGTTGAGCACTTTGGGGACAGTGACCATAATTCGGTGACGTTTACGTTAGTGATGGAAAGGGATAAGTATACCCCGCAGGGCAAGGGTTATAGCTGGGGGAAGCGCAATTATGATGCCATTAGACATGACTTGGGGGGGATAGGTTGGAGAAGTAGGCTGCAAGTGTTGGGCACACTGGATATGTGGAGCTTGTTCAAGGAACAGCTACTGCGTGTTCTTGATAAGTACGTACCGGTCAGGCAGGGAGGAAGGCGTTGAGCGAGGGAACCGTGGTTTACCAAAGAAGTGGAATCTCTTGTTAAGAGGAAGAAGGAGGCCTATGTGAAGATGAGGTGTGAAGTTTCAGTTGGGGCGATGGATAGTTACAAGGTAGCGAGGAAGGATCTAAAGAGAGAGCTAAGACGAGCAAGGAGGGGACATGAGAAGTATTTGGCAGGTAGGATCAAGGGAAACCCAAAAGCTTTCTATAGGTATGTCAGGAATAAAAGAATGACTAGGGTAAGAGTAGGGCCAGTCAAGGACAGGGATGGGAAGTTGTGTGTGGAATCTGAAGAGATAGGAGCGATACTAAATGAATATTTTTCGTCAGTATTCACTCAGGAAAAAGATAATGTTGTGGAGGAGAATGCTGAGACCCAGGCTATTAGAATAGATGGCATTGAGGTACGTAGGGAAGAGGTGTTGGCAATTATGGACAGGCTGAAAATAGATAAGTCCCTGGGGCCTGATGGGATTTATCCTAGGATTGTCTGGGAGGCCAGGGAAGAGATTGCTGAGCCCTTGGCTTTGATTTTTATGTCATCATTGGCTACAGGAATAGAGCCAGAGGACTGGAGGATAGCAAAAGTGGTCCCTTTGTTCAAGAAGGGGAGTAGAGACAACTCCGGCAACTATAGACCGGTGAGCCTCACGTCTGTTGTGGGTAAAGTCTTGGAGGGGATTATAAGACACAAGATTTATAATCATCTAGATAGGAATAATATGATTAGGGATAGTCAGCATGGCTTTGTGAAGGGTAGGTCATGCCTAACAAACCTTATCGAGTTCTTTGAGAAGGTGACTGAACTGGTACACGAGGGTAGAGCAGTTGATGTGGATTTCAGTAAAGCGTTTGATAAGGTTCCCCACGGTAGGCTATTGCATAAAATACGGAGGCTGGGGATTGAGGGTGATTTAGAGATGTGGATCAGAAATTGGCTAGCTGAAAGAAGACAGAGGGTGGTGGTTGATGGGAAATGTTCAGAATGGAGTACAGTCACAAGTGGAGTACCACAAGGATGTGTTCTGGGGCCGTTGCTGTTTGTCATTTTTATCAATGACCTAGAGGAAGGCGCAGAAGGGTGGATGAGTAAATTTGCAGACGACACTAAAGTCGGTGGTGTTGTCGATAGTGTGGAAGGATGTAGCAGATTACAGAGGGATATAGATAAGCTGCAGAGCTGGGCTGAGAGGTGGCAAATGGAGTTTAATGTAGAGAAGTGTGAGGTGATTCACTTTGGAAGGAATAACAGGAATGCGGAATATTTGGCTAATGGTAAAGTTCTTGGAAGTGTGGATGAGCAGAGGGATCTAGGTGTCCATGTACATAGATCCCTGAAAGTTGCCACCCAGGTTGATAGGGTTGTGAAGAAGGCCTATGGAGTGTTGGCCTTTATTGGTAGAGGATTGAGTTCCGGAGTCAGGAGGTCATGTTGCAGCTGCACAAAACTCTGGTACGGCCGCATTTGGAGTATTGCGTGCAATTCTGGTCGCCGCATTATAGGAAGGACGTGGAGGCTTTGGAGCGGGTGCAGAGGAGATTTACCAGGATGTTGCATGGTATGGAGGGAAAATCTTATGAGGAAAGGCTGATGGACTTGAGGTTATTTTCGTTAGAGAGAAGGCGGTTAAGAGGAGACTTAATAGAGGCATACAAAATGATCAGGGGGTTGTATAGGGTGGACAGTGAGAGCCTTCTCCCGCGGATGGAAATGGCTGGCACGAGGGGACATAGCCTTAAACTGAGGGGTAATAGATATAGGACAGAGGTCAGAGGTAGGTCCTTTACGCAAAGAGTGGTGAGGCCGTGGAATGCCCTACCTGCAGTAGTGAACTCGCCAACATTGAGGGCAGTTAAAAGTTTATTGGATAAACATATGGATGATACTGGCATAGTGTAGGTTAGATGGCTTTTGTTTTTTGATTTCCCATGTCGGTGCACCATCGTGGGCCGAAGGGCCTGTACTGCGCTGTATCGTTCTATGTTCTATGTTCTAAATGCGTGTTTAGCCCCGACCGTCTAGCCATCCTCGGCTATGTAGTGCGAAATGGAGTGATAGGCCCAGACCCCGAACGCATGCGCCCCCTCATGGAGTTCCCCCTCCCCCACTGCTCCAAGGCCCTGAAACGCTGCCTGGGCTTTTTCTCTTGTTACACCCAGTGGGTCCCCAACTACGCGGACAAGGCCCGTCCGCTAATCCCGTCCACGGTCTTTCCCCTGTCGACAGAGGCTCGCCAGGCCGTCAGCCGCATCAAAGCGGATATCGCAAAGGCCACGATGCGCGCCATCGACGAGTTCCTCCCCTTCCAGGTCGAGAGCGACGCGTCCGACGTAGCTCTGGAGTCAACACTCAACAAGAGGGCAGACCCGTGGCCTTCTTTTCACGCACCCTCCACGCTTCAGAAATCCGCCACTCCTCAGTGGAAAAGGAGGCCCAGGCCATAGTGGAAGCTGTGCGGCAGTGGAGAGATTACCTGGCCGGGAGGAGATTCACTCTCCTCACTGACCAACGGTCGGTGGCCTTCATGTTCGATAATGCACAGCGGGGCAAGATCAAGAACGATAAGATCCTGCGGTGGAGGGTCGAACTCTCCACCTAGAACTATGAGATCTTGTATCGTCCCGGAAAGCTGAACGAGCCTTCCGATGCCCTGTCCCGCGGCACATGTGCCAACGCACAAGTGGACCGTCTCCGAACCCTCCACGAGGACCTCTGCCACCCGGGGGTCACTCGGCTCTATCACTTCGTAAAGACCCGCAACCTACCCTACTCCATCGAGGAGGTCGGGACAGCCACCAGGAACTGCCAAATCTGCGCAGAGCGCAAAACACACTTCTCCAGGCCAGAGAAAGCACATGTGATAAAGGCTTCCCGTCCCTTTGAGCACCTCAGTCTGGACTTCAAAGGCCCCCTCCCCTCCACCGACCGCAACTAGTACTTCCTGAACGTGATTGTCAAGTACTCCCTGTTACCATTAGCTATTCCCTGTCCCGAAATGACCGAGGCCACGGTCATTAGAGCCCTCACCACCACCTTTACACTATTCGGTTTCCCCGCCTACAAACATAGCGATAGGGGCCCTCCTTCGTGAGCAATGAACTGCGTCAATTCCTGCTCAGCAAGGGCATCGCCTCGAGCAGGACGACCAGTTACAACCCCGGGGGAACGGTCAGGTAGAGAGGGAGAACGGAACGGTCTGGAAGACCGTCCTGCTGGCCCTACGGTCCAGGAATCTCCCAGTCTCCCACTGCAGGAAGTCCTCCCGGACGCCCTCCACTCCATCCAGTCGCTGCTTTGTACAACAACAAATCAAACACCTCAGGGACTCCTCCTTGTCTTCCCTAGGAAGTCTTCCTCCGGAACGTCACTTCCAACCTGGCTGGCAGCCCCGGGACCCATCCTGCTCCGAAAACATGTGCGGACGCACAAATCAGACCTGTTGGTCGAGAGGGTTCATCTCCTCAACGCGAATCCTCAATACGCCTGCGTGGCGTACCCCGACGGCCGACAGGACACGGTCTCCCTGCGGGACCCGGCACCCGCCGGAGCTCCACACACACCCTCCCTCCCACCGGCGCACCCCACAGCCGACCCCTCCGGAGCTGCACCCCCCCCAACACCAGTCACCCCCTCTGGAGCTCCACCCCCCCCCCCAACACCAATCACCCGTCCCTCGCACCGGCGCACCCCACAGCCGACCCCTCCGGAGCTGCACCCCCCCCCCCCCAACACCAGTCACCCCCTCTGGAGCTCCACCCCCCCCCCCACAACACCAATCACCCCTCCCTACCACCGGCGCACCCCACAGCCGCCCCCTTCCCGGGTGGATCGGTCCTTCCCCCGGTCCGAATAGGGATATTGGAGCGGGGAGAGGCATTGCGACGTTCCCAGAGACGACGGGGCCCGAACCAGCGTCTGCATCACCACCGGGGCTAAGCCGATCGGTTAGGACGACCAGGGAACCCATTCGACTCATCGAAACAGTAAAGCAAGAAATCGGAGCATAACCGCCGTGTTAGCGGCATCCTAGGGACAGACTCTGTAAACACCGACCACCATACGGCCCACGACCCCGCCGGGTTCTTTTTCAACAAGGGGTGAATGTGGTGGTATGTATTAGGGGTATTAAGGTGCCCTGTGAGGCCGAAAGGCTATTGGTGGATAGACACTGGGTCCCGAGTGGACCAGCCGCCTGCAGGCTCCACCCAGTAATGTGGAGTATAAGAGCCCGGGTTCTCCCAACAGCCGCATTCTGGACCTGTGCTGCGGGTGGAACAAGTCAGCGTAATAAAGCCATTGTTCGACTCCTCATCTCCTCTCTTCTCGTGAGTGATTGATTGTGCTGCACCCTGTGCCTGTATACAGTTAACCATTTACTGCTCAATAATCCCTGGGAGCAGGGGACAGGCAGTGTGGTCCGGGAGCCCCCAATTAAAAAGCTGTTTCAGAGACCTCTGTGCCTGTATATAGTTAACCATTTACTTTTTCTCAATAATCCCCTTTCTTGTGATACAAGGAGCCCCTGCAGTGTTGCCTCAAACCCCCGCAGTGTAACGGTCACCATTACTGAGACGGGTTTTTAAAATACGGATGCAGAAACGGACAATAGAACTGTGACGTTAACACCCCCTTACAGGACCACCCACAGCCTGGTGTCAGGCTCCAGGCCGTGCTGAAGGAGGCGACACCGTTCTGTAACCAGCTCCTTGTTATATCAGATTTGACAGGACCATCCACAGCCTGCTGTCAGGCTCCAGGCCGTGCTGAAGGAGGCGACACCGTTCTATAACCAGCTCCTTGTTATATCAGATTTGACAGGACCATCCACAGCCTGGTGTCAGGCTCCAGGCCGTGCTGAAGGAGGCGACACCGTTCTGTAACGAGCTCCTTGTTATATCAGATTTGACGGGACCATCCACAGCCTGTTGTCAGGCTCCAGGCCGTGCTGAAGGAGGCGACACCGTTCTGTAACCAACTCCTTGTTATATCAGATTTGACGGGACCATCCACAGCCTGTTGTCAGGCTCCAGGCCGTGCTGAAGGAGACGATACCGTTCTGTAACCAGCTCCTTGTTATATCAGATTAGACAGGACCATCCACAGCCTGGTGTCAGGCTCCAGGCCGTGCTGAAGGAGGCGACACCGTTCTGTAACCAGCTCCTTGTTATATCAGATTTGACAGGACCATCCACAGCCTGGTGTCAGGCTCCAGGCCGTGCTGAAGGAGGCGACACCGTTCTGTAACCAGCTCCTTGTTCTTTCAGATTTGACAGGACCATCCACAGACTGGTGTCAGGCTCCAGGCCGTGCTGAAGGAGGCGACACCGTTCTGTAACCAGCTCCTTGTTATATCAGATTTGACAGGACCATCCACAGCCTGGTGTCAGGCTCCAGGCCGTGCTGAAGGAGGCGACACCGTTCTGTAACCAGCTCCTTGTTATATCAGATTTGACAGGACCATCCACAGCCTGGTGTCAGGCTCCAGGCCGTGCTGAAGGAGGCGACACCGTTCTGTAACCAGCTCCTTGTTATATCAGATTTGACAGGACCATCCACAGCCTGGTGTTAGGCTCCAGGCCGTGCTGAAGGAGGTGACACCGTTCTGTACCAGCTCCGTGTTATATCAGATTTGACAGGACCATCCACAGCCTGGTGTTAGGCTCCAGGCCGTGCTGAAGGAGGTGACACCGTTCTGTACCAGCTCCGTGTTATATCAGATTTGACGGGACCATCCACAGCCTGGTGTCAGGCTCCAGGCCGTGCTGAAGGAGGCGACACCGTTCTGTAACCAGCTCCTTGTTGTATCAGATTTGACAGGACCACCCACAGCCTGGTGTCAGGCTCCAGGCCGTGCTGAAGGAGGTGACACCGTTCCGTAAGCAGAACCGTGTTATATCAGATTTGACAGGACCATCCACAGCCTGGTGTCAGGCTCCAGGCCGTGCTGAAGGAGGCGACACCGTTCTGTAACCAGCACCTTTTTATATCAGATTTGACAGACCCATCCACAGCCTGGTGTCAGGCTCCAGGCCGTGCTGAAGGAGGCAACACCGTTCTGTAACCACCTCCTTGTTATATCAGGTTTGACAGGACCATCCACAGCCTGGTGTCAGGCTCCAGGCCGTGCTGAAGGAGGCGACACCGTTCTGTAACCAGCTCCTTGTTATGTCAGATTTGACAGGACCATCCACAGCCTGGTGTCAGGCTCCAGGCCGTGCTGAAGGAGGCGACACCGTTCTGTAACCAGCTCCTTGTTGTATCAGATTTGACAGGACCATCCACAGCCTGGTGTCAGGCTCCAGGCCGTGCTGAAGGAGGCGACACCGTTCTGTAACCAGCTCCTTGTTATATCGGATTTGATAGGACCATCCACAGCCTGGTGTCAGGCTCCAGGCCGTGCTGAAGGAGTTGAAACCGTTCTGTAACCAGCACCTTGTTATAACAGATTTGACAGGACCATCCACAGCCTGGTGTCAGGCTCCAGGCCGTGCTGAAGGAGGCGACACCGTTCTGTAACCAGCTCCTTGTTATATTAGATTTGACAGGACCATCCACAGCCTGGTGTCAGGCTCCAGGCCGTGCTGAAGGAGGCGACACCGTTCTGTAACCAGCTCCTTGTTATATCAGATTTGACAGGACCATCCACAGCCTGGTGTCAGGCTCCAGGCCGTGCTGAAGGAGGCGACAACGTTCTGTAACCAGCTCCTTGTTATATCAAATTTGACAGGACGACCCACAGCCTGGTGTCAGGCTCCAGGCCGTGCTGAAGGAGGTGACACCGTTCTGTAACCAGCACCTTGTTATATCAGATTTAACAGGACCAACCACAGCCTGGTGTCAGGCTCCAGGCCGTGCTGAAGGAGGTGACATCGTTCTGTAACCAGCTCCTTGTTATATCAGATTTGACAGGCCCATCCACAGCCTGGTGTCAGGCTCCAGGCCGTGCTGAAGGAGGTGACACCGTTCTGTAACCAGCACCTTGTTATATCAGATTTGACAGGACCAACCACAGCCTGGTGTCAGGCTCCAGGCCGTGCTGAAGGAGGTGACATCGTTCTGTAACCAGCTCCGTGTTATATCAGATTTGACAGGACCATCCACAGCCTGGTGTCAGGCTCCAGGCCGTGCTGAAGGAGGCGACACCGTTCTGTAACTAGAACCGTGTTATATCAGATTTGACAGGACCATCCACAGCCTGATGTCAGGCTCCAGGCCGTGCTGAAGGAGGCGACACCGTTCTGTAACCAGCTTCTTGTTATATCAGATTTGACAGGACCATCCACAGCCTGGTGTCAGGCTCCAGGCCGTGCTGAAGGAGACGATACCGTTCTGTAACCAGCTCCTTGTTATATCAGATTTGACGGGACCATCCACAGCCTGGTGTCAGGCTCCAGGCCGTGCTGAAGGAGGCGACACCGTTCTGTAACCAGCACCTTGTTATATCAGATTTGACAGGACCATCCACAGACTGGTGTCAGGCTCCAGGCCGTGCTGAAGGAGGCGACACCGTTCTGTAACCAGCTCCTTGTTGTATCAGATTAGACAGGACCATCCACAGCCTGGTGTCAGGCTCCAGGCCGTGCTGAAGGAGGCGACACCCTTCTGTAACCAGCTCCTTGTTATATCAGATTTGACAGGACCATCCACAGCCTGGTGTCAGGCTCCAGACCGTGCTGAAGGAGGCGACACCGTTCTGTAACCAGCTCCTTGTTATATCAGATTTGACAGGACCATCCACAGCCTGGTGTCAGGCTCCAGGCCGTGCTGAAGGAGGCGACACCGTTCTGTAACCAGCTCCTTGTTCTTTCAGATTTGACAGGACCATCCACAGACTGGTGTCAGGCTCCAGGCCGTGCTGAAGGAGGCGACACCGTTCTGTAACCAGCTCCTTGTTGTATCAGATTAGACAGGACCATCCACAGCCTGGTGTCAGGCTCCAGGCCGTGCTGAAGGAGGCGACACCGTTCTGTAACCAGCTCCTTGTTATATCAGATTTGACAGGACCATCCACAGCCTGGTGTCAGGCTCCAGGCCGTGCTGAAGGAGGCGACACCGTTCTGTAACCAGCTCCTTGTTATATCAGATTTGACAGGACCATCCACAGCCTGGTGTCAGGCTCCAGGCCGTGCTGAAGGAGGCGACACCGTTCTGTAACCAGCTCCTTGTTATATCAGATTTGACAGGACCATCCACAGCCTGGTGTTAGGCTCCAGGCCGTGCTGAAGGAGGTGACACCGTTCTGTACCAGCTCCGTGTTATATCAGATTTGACAGGACCATCCACAGCCTGGTGTTAGGCTCCAGGCCGTGCTGAAGGAGGTGACACCGTTCTGTACCAGCTCCGTGTTATATCAGATTTGACGGGATAATCCACAGCCTGGTGTCAGGCTCCAGGCCGTTCTGAAGGAGGTGACACCGTTCTGTAACCAGCTCCTTGTTATATCAGATTTGACAGGACCATCCACAGCCTGGTGTCAGGCTCCAGGACGTGCTGAAGGAGGCGACACCGTTCTGTAACCAGCTCCTTGTTGTATCAGATTTGACAGGACCACCCACAGCCTGGTGTCAGGCTCCAGGCCGTGCTGAAGGAGGTGACACCGTTCCGTAACCAGAACCGTGTTATATCAGATTTGACAGGACCATCCACAGCCTGGTGTCAGGCTCCAGGCCGTGCTGAAGGAGGCGACACCGTTCTGTAACCAGCACCTTTTTATATCAGATTTGACAGACCCATCCACAGCCTGGTGTCAGGCTCCAGGCCGTGCTGAAGGAGGCAACACCGTTCTGTAACCACCTCCTTGTTATATCAGGTTTGACAGGACCATCCACAGCCTGGTGTCAGGCTCCAGGCCGTGCTGAAGGAGGCGACACCGTTCTGTAACCAGCTCCTTGTTATGTCAGATTTGACAGGACCATCCACAGCCTGGTGTCAGGCTCCAGGCCGTGCTGAAAGAGGCGACACCGTTCTGTGACCAGCACCTTGTTATATCAGATTTGACAGGACCATCCACAGCCTGGTGTCAGGCTCCAGGCCGTGCTGAAGGAGGCGACACCGTTCTGTAACCAGCACCTTGTTATATCAGATTTGACAGGACCAACCACAGTGGTGTCAGGCTCCAGGCCGTGCTGAAGGAGGTGACATCGTTCTGTAACCAGCTCCTTGTTATATCAGATTTGACAGGCCCATCCACAGCCTGGTGTCAGGCTCCAGGCCGTGCTGAAGGAGGTGACACCGTTCTGTAACCAGCACCTTGTTATATCAGATTTGACAGGACCAACCACAGCCTGGTGTCAGGCTCCAGGCCGTGCTGAAGGAGGTGACATCGTTCTGTAACCAGCTCCTTGTTATATCAGATTTGACAGGACCATCCACAGCCTGGTGTCAGGCTCCAGGCCGTGCTGAAGGAGGTGACATCGTTCTGTAACCATCTCCTTGTTATATCAGATTTGACAGGCCCATCCACAGCCTGGTGTCAGGCTCCAGGCCGTGCTGAAGGAGGCGACACCGTTCTGTAACCAGCACCTTGTTATATCAGATTTGACAGGACCATCCACAGCCTGGTGTCAGGCTCCAGGCCGTGCTGAAGGAGGCGACACCGTTCTGTAGCCAGCTCCTTGTTATATCAGATTTGACAGGACCATCCACAGCCTGGTGTTAGGCTCCAGGCCGTGCTGAAGGAGGTGACATGGTTCTGTACCAGCTCCGTGTTATATCAGATTTGGCAGGACCATCCACAGCCTGGTGTCAGGCTCCAGGCCGTGCTGAAGGAGGCGACACCGTTCTGTAACCAGCTCCTTGTTGTATCAGATTCGATAGGACCATCCACAGCCTGGTGTCAGGCTCCAGGCCGTGCTGAAGGAGTTGAAACCGTTCTGTAACCAGCACCTTGTTATAACAGATTTGACAGGACCATCCACAGCCTGGTGTCAGGCTCCAGGCCGTGCTGAAGGAGGCGACACCGTTCTGTAACCAGCTCCTTGTTATATTAGATTTGACAGGACCATCCACAGCCTGGTGTCAGGCTCCAGGCCGTGCTGAAGGAGGCGACACCGTTCTGTAACCAGCTCCTTGTTATATCAGATTTGACAGGACCATCCACAGCCTGGTGTCAGGCTCCAGGCCGTGCTGAAGGAGGCGACACCGTTCTGTAACCAGCTCCTTGTTATATCAAATTTGACAGGACGACCCACAGCCTGGTGTCAGGCTCCAGGCCGTGCTGAAGGAGGTGACACCGTTCTGTAACCAGCACCTTGTTATATCAGATTTGACAGGACCAACCACAGCCTGGTGTCAGGCTCCAGGCCGTGCTGAAGGAGGTGACATCGTTCTGTAACCAGCTCCTTGTTATATCAGATTTGACAGGCCCATCCACAGCCTGGTGTCAGGCTCCAGGCCGTGCTGAAGGAGGCGACACCTTTCTGTAACCAGCTCCTTGTTATATCAGATTTGACAGGACCATCCACAGCCTGGTGTCAGGCTCCAGGCCGTGCTGAAGGAGGCGACACCGTTCTGTAGCCAGCTCCTTGTTATATCAGATTTGACAGGACCATCCACAGCCTGGTGTTAGGCTCCAGGCCGTGCTGAAGGAGGTGACATGGTTCTGTACCAGCTCCGTGTTATATCAGATTTGGCAGGACCATCCACAGCCAGGTGTCAGGCTCCAGGCCGTGCTGAAGGAGGCGACACCGTTCTGTAACCAGCACCTTGTTGTATCAGATTTTACAGGACCATCCACAGCCTCGTGTCAGACTCCAGGCCGTGCTGAAGGAGGTGACACCGTTCTGTAACCAGCACCTTGTTATATCAGGTTTGACAGGACCATCCACAGCCTGGTGTCAGGCTCCAGGCCGTGCTGAAGGAGGCGACACCGTTCTGTAACCAGCACCTTGTTGTATCAGATTTTACAGGACCATCCACAGCCTGGTGTCAGACTCCAGGCCGTGCTGAAGGAGGTGACACCGTTCTGTAACCAGCACCTTGTTATATCAGATTTGACAGGACCATCCACAGCCTGGTGTCAGGCTCCAGGCCGTGCTGAAGGAGGCGACACCGTTCTGTAACCAGCTCCTTGTCATATCAGATTTGACAGGACCATCCACAGCCTGGTGTCAGGCTCCAGACCGTGCTGAAGGAGGCGACACCGTTCTGTAACCAGCTCCCTGTTATATCAGATTTGACAGGACCATCCACAGCCTGGTGTCAGGCTCCAGACCGTGCTGAAGGAGGCGACAACGTTCTGTAACCAGCTCCTTGTTATATCAGATTTGACAGGACCATCCACAGCCTGGTGTCAGGCTCCAGGCCGTGCTGAAGGAGGCGACACCGTTCTGTAACCAGCTCCTTGTTATATCAGATTTGACAGGACTATCCACAGCCTGGTGTCAGGCTCCAGACCGTGCTGAAGGAGGCGACACCGTTCTGTAACCAGCTCCTTGTTATATCAGATTTGACAGGACCATCCACAGCCTGGTGTTTGGCTCCAGGCCGTGCTGAAGGAGGTGACACCGTTCTGTACCAGCTCCGTGTTATATCAGATTTGACAGGACCATCCACAGCCTGGTGTTAGGCTCCAGGCCGTGCTGAAGGAGGTGACACCGTTCTGTACCAGCTCCGTGTTATATCAGATTTGACGGGACCATCCACAGCCTGGTGTCAGGCTCCAGGCCGTGCTGAAGGAGGCGACACCGTTCCGTAACCAGAACCGTGTTATATCAGATTTGACAGGACCATCCACAGCCTGGTGTCAGGCTCCAGGCCGTGCTGAAGGAGGCGACACCGTTCTGTAACCAGCTCCTTGTTATATCAGATTTGACAGGACCACACACAGCCTGGTGTCAGACTCCAGGCCGTGCTGAAGGAGGTGACACCGTTCTGTAACCAGCACCTTGTTATAACAGATTTGACAGGACCATCCACAGCCTGGTGTCAGTCTCCAGGCCGTGCTGAAGGAGGCGACTCCGTTCTGTAACCAGCTCCTTGTTGTATCAGATTTGACAGGACCATCCACAGCCTGGTGTCAGGCTCCAGGCCGTGCTGAAGGAGGCGACACCGTTCTGTAACCAGCTCCGTGTTATATCAGATTTGACAGGACCATCCACAGCCTGGTGTCAGGCTCCAGGCCGTGCTGAAGGAGGTGAAACCGTTCTGTAACCAGCACCTTGTTATAACAGATTTGACAGGACCATCCACAGCCTGGTGTCAGGCTCCAGGCCGTGCTGAAGGAGGCGACACCGTTCTGTAACCAGCACCTTGTTATATCAGGTTTGACAGGACCATCCACAGCCTGCTGTCAGGCTCCAGGCCGTGCTGAAGGAGGCGACACCGTTCTGTAACCAGCACCTTGTTATATCAGATTTGACAGGACCATCCACAGCCTGGTGTCAGGCTCCAGGCCGTGCTGAAGGAGGCGACACCGTTCTGTAACCAGCACCTTGTTATATCAGATTTGACAGGACCATCCACAGCCTGGTGTCAGGCTCCAGGCCGTGCTGAAGGAGGCGACACCGTTCTGTAACCAGCACCTTGTTATATCAGATTTGACAGGAACATCCACAGCCTGGTGTCAGGCTCCAGGCCGTGCTGAAGGAGGCGACACCGTTCTGTAACCAGCTCCTTGTTATATCAGATTTGACAGGACCATCCACAGCCTGGTGTCAGGCTCCAGGCCGTGCTGAAGGAGGCGACACCGTTCTGTAACCAGCACCTTGTTATATCAGATTTGACAGGACCAGCCACAGCCTGGTGTCAGGCTCCAGGCCGTGCTGAAGGAGGCGACACCGTTCTGTAACCAGCACTTTGTTATATCAAATTTGACAGGACCACCCACAGCCTGGTGACAGGCTCCAGGCCGTGCTGAAGGACGCGACACCGTTCTGTAACCAGCACCTTGTTATATCAGATTTGACAGGACCAACCACAGCCTGGTGTCAGGCTCCAGGCCGTGCTGAAGGAGGCGACACCGTTCTGTAACCAGCACCTTGTTATATCAGATTTGACAGGACCATCCACAGCCTGGTGTCAGGCTCCAGGCCGTGCTGAAGGAGGCGACACCGTTCTGTAGCCAGCTCCTTGTTATATCAGATTTGACAGGACCATCCACAGCCTGGTGTTAGGCTCCAGGCCGTGCTGAAGGAGGTGACATGGTTCTGTACCAGCTCCGTGTTATATCAGATTTGGCAGGACCATCCACAGCCTGGTGTCAGGCTCCAGGCCGTGCTGAAGGAGGCGACACCGTTCTGTAACCAGCACCTTGTTGTATCAGATTTTACAGGACCATCCACAGCCTGGTGTCAGACTCCAGGCCGTGCTGAAGGAGGTGACACCGTTCTGTAACCAGCACCTTGTTATATCAGATTTGACAGGACCATCCACAGCCTGGTGTCAGGCTCCAGGCCGTGCTGAAGGAGGTGACACCGTTCTGTAACCAGCTCCTTGTTATATCAGATTTGACAGGACCATCCACAGCCTGGTGTTTGGCTCCAGGCCGTGCTGAAGGAGGTGACACCGTTCTGTACCAGCTCCGTGTTATATCAGATTTGACAGGACCATCCACAGCCTGGTGTTAGGCTCCAGGCCGTGCTGAAGGAGGTGACACCGTTCTGTACCAGCTCCGTGTTATATCAGATTTGACGGGACCATCCACAGCCTGGTGTCAGGCTCCAGGCCGTGCTGAAGGAGGCGACACCGTTCCGTAACCAGAACCGTGTTATATCAGATTTGACAGGACCATCCACAGCCTGGTGTCAGGCTCCAGGCCGTGCTGAAGGAGGCGACACCGTTCTGTAACCAGCTCCTTGTTATATCAGATTTGACAGGACCACACACAGCCTGGTGTCAGACTCCAGGCCGTGCTGAAGGAGGTGACACCGTTCTGTAACCAGCACCTTGTTATAACAGATTTGACAGGACCATCCACAGCCTGGTGTCAGTCTCCAGGCCGTGCTGAAGGAGGCGACTCCGTTCTGTAACCAGCTCCTTGTTGTATCAGATTTGACAGGACCATCCACAGCCTGGTGTCAGGCTCCAGGCCGTGCTGAAGGAGGCGACACCGTTCTGTAACCAGCTCCTTGTTATATCGGATTTGATAGGACCATCCACAGCCTGGTGTCAGGCTCCAGGCCGTGCTGAAGGAGGTGAAACCGTTCTGTAACCAGCACCTTGTTATAACAGATTTGACAGGACCATCCACAGCCTGGTGTCAGGCTCCAGGCCGTGCTGAAGGAGGCGACACCGTTCTGTAACCAGCTCCTTGTTATATCAGATTTGACAGGACCATCCACAGCCTGGTGTCAGGCTCCAGGCCGTGCTGAAGGAGGCGACACCGTTCTGTAACCAGCTCCTTGTTATATCAGATTTGACAGGACCATCCACAGCCTGGTGTCAGGCTCCAGGCCGTGCTGAAGGAGGCGACACCGTTCTGTAACCAGCACTTTGTTATATCAAATTTGACAGGACCACCCACAGCCTGGTGACAGGCTCCAGGCCGTGCTGAAGGAGGCGACACCGTTCTGTAACCAGCACCTTGTTATATCAGATTTGACAGGACCATCCACAGCCTGGTGTCAGGCTCCAGGCCGTGATGAAGGAGGCGACACCGTTCTGTAACCAGCACTTTGTTATACCAAATTTGACAGGACCACCCACAGCCTGGTGACAGGCTCCAGGCCGTGCTGAAGGAGGCGACACCGTTCTGTAACCAGCACCTTGTTATATCAGATTTGACAGGACCAACCACAGCCTGGTGTCAGGCTCCAGGCCGTGCTGAAGGAGGCGACACCGTTCTGTAACCAGCACCTTGTTATATCAGATTTGACAGGACCATCCACAGCCTGGTGTCAGGCTCCAGGCCGTGCTGAAGGAGGCGACACCGTTCTGTAGCCAGCTCCTTGTTATATCAGATTTGACAGGACCATCCACAGCCTGGTGTTAGGCTCCAGGCCGTGCTGAAGGAGGTGACATGGTTCTGTACCAGCTCCGTGTTATATCAGATTTGGCAGGACCATCCACAGCCTGGTGTCAGGCTCCAGGCCGTGCTGAAGGAGGCGACACCGTTCTGTAACCAGCACCTTGTTGTATCAGATTTTACAGGACCATCCACAGCCTGGTGTCAGACTCCAGGCCGTGCTGAAGGAGGTGACACCGTTCTGTAACCAGCACCTTGTTACATCAGATTTGACAGGACCATCCACAGCCTGGTGTCAGGCTCCAGGCCGTGCTGAAGGAGGTGACACCGTTCTGTAACCAGCTCCTTGTTATATCAGATTTGACAGGACCATCCACAGCCTGGTGTCAGGCTCCAGGCCGTGCTGAAGGAGGCGACACCGTTCTGTAACCAGCTCCTTGTTATATCAGATTTGACAGGACCATCCACAGTCTGGTGTCAGGCTCCAGGCCGTGCTGACGGAGGCGACATGTTCTGTAACCAGCTCTTTGTTATATCAGATTTGACAGGACCATCCACAGCCTGGTGTCAGGCTCCAGGCCGTGCTGAAGGAGGCGACACATTTCTGTAACCAGCTCCTTGTTATATCAGATTTGACAGGACCATCCACAGCCTGGTGTCAGGCTCCAGGCCGTGCTGAAGGAGGCGACACCGTTCTGTAACCAGCACCTTGTTATATCAGATTTGACAGGACCATCCACAGCCTGGTGTCAGGCTCCAGGCCGTGCTGAAGGAGGCGACACCGTTCTGTAACCAGCACCTTGTTATATCAGATTTGACAGGACCATCCACAGCCTGGTGTCAGGCTCCAGGCCGTGCTGAAGGAGGCGACACCGTTCTGTAACCAGCACCTTGTTATATCAGATTTGACAGGACCATCCACAGCCTGGTGTCAGGCTCCAGGCCGTGCTGAAGGAGGCGACACCGTTCTGTAACCAGCACCTTGTTATATCAGATTTGACAGGACCATCCACAGCCTGGTGTCAGGCTCCAGGCCGCGCTGAAGGAGGCGACACCGTTCTGTAACCAGCTCCTTGTTATATCAGAATTGACAGGACCATCCACAGCCTGGTGTCAGGCTCCAGGCCGTGCTGAAGGAGGTGACACCGTTCTGTAACCAGCTCCTCGTTATATCAGATTTGACAGGACCATCCACAGCCTGGTGTCAGTCTCCAGGCCGTGCTGAAGGAGACGACACCGTTCTGTAACCAGCTCCTTGTTATATCAGATTTGACAGGACCATCCACAGCCTGGTGTCAGGCTCCAGGCCGTGCTGAAGGAGGCGACACCGTTCTGTAACCAGCTCCTTGTTGTATCAGATTTGACAGGGCCATCCACAGCCTGGTGTCAGGCTCCAGGCCATGCTGAAGGAGGCGACACCGTTCTGTAACCAGCTCCTTGTTATATCAGATTTGACAGGACCATCCACAGCCTGGTGTCAGGCTCCAGGCCGTGCTGAAGGAGGCGACACCGTTCCGTAACCAGCTCCTTGTTGTATCAGATTTGACAGGACCATCCAGAGCCTGGTGTCAGGCTCCAGGCCGTGCTGAAGGAGGCGACACCGTTCTGTAACCAGCTCCTTGTTATATCAGATTTGACAGGACCATCCACAGCCTTGTGTCAGGCTCCAGGCCGTTCTGAAGGAGGCGACACCTTTCTGTAACCAGCTCCTTGTTATATCAGATTTGACAGGACCATCCACAGCCTGGTGTCAGGCTCCAGGCCGTGCTGAAGGAGGCGACACCGTTCTGTAACCAGCTCCTTGTTATATCAGATTTGACAGGACCATCCACAGCCTGCTGTCAGGCTCCAGGCCGCGCTGAAGGAGGCGACACCGTTCTGTAACCAGCTCCTTGTCATATCAGATTTGACAGGACCATCCACAGCCTGGTGTCAGGCTCCAGGCCGTGCTGAAGGAGGCGACACCGTTCTGTAACCAGCTCCTTGTTATAACAGATTTGACAGGACCATCCACAGCCTGGTGTCAGGCTCCAGGCCGTGCTGAAGGAGGCGACACCGTTCTGTAACCAGCTCCTTGTTGTAGCACATTTGACAGGACCATCCACAGACTGGTGTCAGGCTCCAGGCCGTGCTGAAGGAGGTGACACCGTTCTGTAACCAGCACCTTGTTATATCAGATTTGACAGGACCATCCACAGCCTGGTGTCAGGCTCCAGGCCGTGCTGAAGGAGGCGACACCGTTCTGTAACCAGCTCCTTGTTATATCAGATTTGACAGGCCCATCCACAGCCTGGTGTCAGACTCCAGGCCGTGCTGAAGGAGGCGACACCGTTCTGTAACCAGCTCCTTGTTGTATCAGATTTGACAGGACCATCCACAGCCTGGTGTCAGGCTCGAGGCCGTGCTGAAGGAGGCGACACCGTTCTGTAACCAGAACCTTGTTATATCAGATTTGAAAGGACCATCCACAGCCTGGTGTCAGGCTCCAGGCCGTGCTGAAGGAGGCGACACCGTTCTGTAACCAGCTCCTTGTTATATCAGATTTGGCAGGACCATCCACAGCCTGGTTTCAGGCTCCAGGCCGTGCTGAAGGAGGCGACACCGTTCTGTAACCAGCTCCTTGTTATATCAGATTTGACAGGACCATCCAAAGCCTGGTGTCAGGCTCCAGGCCGTGCTGAAGGAGGTGACATGGTTCTGTAACCAGCTCCGTGTTATATCAGATTTGACAGGACCATCCACAGCCTGGTGTCAGGCTCCAGGCCGTGCTGAAGGAGGCGACACCGTTCTGTAACTAGAACCGTGTTATATCAGATTTGACAGGACCATCCACAGCCTGATGTCAGGCTCCAGGCCGTGCTGAAGGAGGCGACACCGTTCTGTAACCAGCTTCTTGTTATATCAGATTTGACAGGACCATCCACAGCCTGGTGTCAGGCTCCAGGCCGTGCTGAAGGAGGCAACACCGTTCTGTAACCAGCTCCTTGTTATATCAGATTTGACAGGACCATCCAGAGCCTGGTGTCAGGCTCCAGGCCGTGCTGACGGAGGCGACACCGTTCTGTAACCAGCTCCTTGTTATATCAGATTTGACAGGACCATCTACAGCCTGGTGTCAGGCTCCAGGCCGTGCTGAAGGAGGCGACACCGTTCAGTAACCAGCTCCTTGTTATATCAGATTTGACAGGACCATCCCCAGCCTGGTGTCAGGCTCCAGGCCGTGCTTAAGGAGGCGACACCGTTCTGTAACCAGCACCTTGTTATATCAGATTTGACAGGACCAACCACAGCCTGGTGTCAGGCTCCAGGCCGTGCTGAAGGAGGCGACACCGTTCTGTAACCAGCTCCTTGTTGTATCAGATTTGACAGGCCCATCCACAGCCTGGTGTCAGGCTCCAGGCCGTGCTGAAGGAGGTAACACCATTCTGTAACCAGCTCCTTGTTATATCAGATTTGACAGGACCATCCACAGCCTGGTGTCAGGCTCCAGGCCGCGCTGAAGGAGGTGACACCGTTCGGTAACCAGCTCCTTGTTATATCAGATTTGACAGGACCATCCACAGCCTGGTGTCAGGCTCCAGGCCGCGCTGAAGGAGGTGACACCGTTCGGTAACCAGCTCCTTGTTATATCAGATTTGACAGGACCATCCACAGCCTGGTGTCAGGCTCCAGGCCGCGCTGAAGGAGGTGACACCGTTCGGTAACCAGCTCCTTGTTATATCAGATTTGACAGGACCATCCACAGCCTGGTGTCAGGCTCCAGGCCGTGCTGAAGGAGGTGACACCTTTCTGTAACCAGCACCTTGTTATATCAGATTTGACAGGACCATCCACAGCCTGGTGTCAGGCTCCAGGCCGCGCTGAAGGAGGCGACACCGTTCTGTAACCAGCTCCTTGTTATATCAGATTTGACAGGACCATCCACAGCCTGGTGTCAGGCTCCAGGCCGTGCTGAAGGAGGCGACACCGTTCTGTAACCAGCTCCTTGTTATATCAGATTTGACAGGACCATCCACAGCCTGGTGTCAGGCTCCAGGCCGTGCTGAAGGAGGCGACACCGTTCTGTAACCAGCTCCTTGTTGTATCAGATTTGACAGGGCCATCCACAGCCTGGTGTCAGGCTCCAGGCCATGCTGAAGGAGGCGACACCGTTCTGTAACCAGCTCCTTGTTATATCAGATTTGACAGGACCATCCACAGCCTGGTGTCAGGCTCCAGGCCGTGCTGAAGGAGGCGACACCGTTCCGTAACCAGCTCCTTGTTGTATCAGATTTGACAGGACCATCCAGAGCCTGGTGTCAGGCTCCAGGCCGTGCTGAAGGAGGCGACACCGTTCTGTAACCAGCTCCTTGTTATATCAGATTTGACAGGACCATCCACAGCCTTGTGTCAGGCTCCAGGCCGTTCTGAAGGAGGCGACACCGTTCTGTAACCAGCTCCTTGTTATATCAGATTTGACAGGACCATCCACAGCCTGGTGTCAGGCTCCAGGCCGTGCTGAAGGAGGCGACACCGTTCTGTAACCAGCTCCTTGTTATATCAGATTTGACAGGACCATCCACAGCCTGCTGTCAGGCTCCAGGCCGCGCTGAAGGAGGCGACACCGTTCTGTAACCAGCTCCTTGTCATATCAGATTTGACAGGACCATCCACAGCCTGGTGTCAGGCTCCAGGCCGTGCTGAAGGAGGCGACACCGTTTTGTAACCAGCTCCTTGTTATAACAGATTTGACAGGACCATCCACAGCCTGGTGTCAGGCTCCAGGCCGTGCTGAAGGAGGCGACACCGTTCTGTAACCAGCTCCTTGTTGTAGCACATTTGACAGGACCATCCACAGACTGGTGTCAGGCTCCAGGCCGTGCTGAAGGAGGTGACACCGTTCTGTAACCAGCACCTTGTTATATCAGATTTGACAGGACCATCCACAGCCTGGTGTCAGGCTCCAGGCCGTGCTGAAGGAGGCGACACCGTTCTGTAACCAGCTCCTTGTTATATCAGATTTGACAGGCCCATCCACAGCCTGGTGTCAGACTCCAGGCCGTGCTGAAGGAGGCGACACCGTTCTGTAACCAGCTCCTTGTTGTATCAGATTTGACAGGACCATCCACAGCCTGGTGTCAGGCTCGAGGCCGTGCTGAAGGAGGCGACACCGTTCTGTAACCAGAACCTTGTTATATCAGATTTGAAAGGACCATCCACAGCCTGGTGTCAGGCTCCAGGCCGTGCTGAAGGAGGCGACACCGTTCTGTAACCAGCTCCTTGTTATATCAGATTTGGCAGGACCATCCACAGCCTGGTTTCAGGCTCCAGGCCGTGCTGAAGGAGGCGACACCGTTCTGTAACCAGCTCCTTGTTATATCAGATTTGACAGGACCATCCAAAGCCTGGTGTCAGGCTCCAGGCCGTGCTGAAGGAGGTGACATGGTTCTGTAACCAGCTCCGTGTTATATCAGATTTGACAGGACCATCCACAGCCTGGTGTCAGGCTCCAGGCCGTGCTGAAGGAGGCGACACCGTTCTGTAACTAGAACCGTGTTATATCAGATTTGACAGGACCATCCACAGCCTGATGTCAGGCTCCAGGCCGTGCTGAAGGAGGCGACACCGTTCTGTAACCAGCTTCTTGTTATATCAGATTTGACAGGACCATCCACAGCCTGGTGTCAGGCTCCAGGCCGTGCTGAAGGAGGCAACACCGTTCTGTAACCAGCTCCTTGTTATATCAGATTTGACAGGACCATCCAGAGCCTGGTGTCAGGCTCCAGGCCGTGCTGACGGAGGCGACACCGTTCTGTAACCAGCTCCTTGTTATATCAGATTTGACAGGACCATCTACAGCCTGGTGTCAGGCTCCAGGCCGTGCTGAAGGAGGCGACACCGTTCAGTAACCAGCTCCTTGTTATATCAGATTTGACAGGACCATCCCCAGCCTGGTGTCAGGCTCCAGGCCGTGCTTAAGGAGGCGACACCGTTCTGTAACCAGCACCTTGTTATATCAGATTTGACAGGACCAACCACAGCCTGGTGTCAGGCTCCAGGCCGTGCTGAAGGAGGCGACACCGTTCTGTAACCAGCTCCTTGTTGTATCAGATTTGACAGGCCCATCCACAGCCTGGTGTCAGGCTCCAGGCCGTGCTGAAGGAGGTAACACCATTCTGTAACCAGCTCCTTGTTATATCAGATTTGACAGGACCATCCACAGCCTGGTGTCAGGCTCCAGGCCGCGCTGAAGGAGGTGACACCGTTCGGTAACCAGCTCCTTGTTATATCAGATTTGACAGGACCATCCACAGCCTGGTGTCAGGCTCCAGGCCGTGCTGAAGGAGGTGACACCTTTCTGTAACCAGCACCTTGTTATATCAGATTTGACAGGACCATCCACAGCCTGGTGTCAGGCTCCAGGCCGTGCTGAAGGAGGCGACACCGTTCTGTAACCAGCTCCTTGTTGTATCAGATTTGACAGGACCATCCACAGCCTGGTGTCAGGCTCCAGGCCGCGCTGAAGGAGGCGACACCGTTCTGTAACCAGCTCCTTGTTATATCAGATTTGACAGGACCATCCACAGCCTGGTGTCAGACTCCAGGCCGTGCTGAAGGAGGCGACACCGTTCTGTAACCAGCACCTTGTTGTATCAGATTTTACAGGACCATCCACAGCCTGGTGTCAGACTCCAGGCCGTGCTGAAGGAGGTGACACCGTTCTGTAACCAGCACCTTGTTATATCAGATTTGACAGGACCATCCACAGCCTGGTGTCAGGCTCCAGGCCGTGCTGAAGGAGGTGACACCGTTCTGTAACCAGCTCCTTGTTATATCAGATTTGACAGGACCATCCACAGCCTGGTGTCAGGCTCCAGGCCATGCTGAAGGAGGCGACACCGTTCTGTAACCAGCACCTTGTTATATCAGATTTGACAGGACCATCCACAGCCTGGTGTCAGGCTCCAGGCCGTGCTGAAGGAGGCGACACCGTTCTGTAACCAGCTCCTTATTATATCAGATTTGACAGGACCATCCACAGCCTGGTGTCAGGCTCCAGGCCGTGCTGAAGGAGGCGACACCGTTCTGTAACCAGCACCTTGTTATATCAGATTTGACAGGACCATCCACAGCCTGGTGTCAGGCTCCAGGCCGTGCTGAAGGAGGCGACACCGTTCTGTAACCAGCTCCTTGTTATATCAGATTTGACAGGACCATCCACAGCCTGGTGTCAGGCTCCAGGCCGTGCTGAAGGAGGCGACACCGTTCTGTAACCAGCACCTTGTTATATCAGATTTGACAGGACCATCCACAGCCTGGTGTCAGGCTCCAGGCCGTGCTGAAGGAGGCGACACCGTTCTGTAACCAGCACCTTGTTATATCAGATTTGACAGGACCATCCACAGCCTGGTGTCAGGCTCCAGGCCGTGCTGAAGGAGGCGACACCGTTCTGTAACCAGCACCTTGTTATATCAGATTTGACAGGACCATCCACAGCCTGGTGTCAGGCTCCAGGCCGCACTGAAGGAGGCGACACCGTTCTGTAACCAGCTCCTTGTTATATCAGAATTGACAGGACCATCCACAGCCTGGTGTCAGGCTCCAGGCCGTGCTGAAGGAGGTGACACCGTTCTGTAACCAGCTCCTTGTTATATCAGATTTGACAGGACCATCCACAGCCTGGTGTCAGGCTCCAGGCCGTGCTGAAGGAGGCGACACCGTTCTGTAACCAGCTCCTTGTTGTATCAGATTTGACAGGACCATCCACAGCCTGGTGTCAGGCTCCAGGCCGTGCTGAAGGAGGCGACACCGTTCTGTAACCAGCTCCTTGTTATATCAGATTTGACAGGACCATCCACAGCCTGGTGTCAGGCTCCAGGCCGTGCTGAAGGAGGCGACACCGTTCTGTAACCAGCTCCTTGTTGTATCAGATTTGACAGGGCCATCCACAGCCTGGTGTCAGGCTCCAGGCCATGCTGAAGGAGGCGACACCGTTCTGTAACCAGCTCCTTGTTATATCAGATTTGACAGGACCATCCACAGCCTGGTGTCAGGCTCCAGGCCGTGCTGAAGGAGGCGACACCGTTCCGTAACCAGCTCCTTGTTGTATCAGATTTGACAGGACCATCCAGAGCCTGGTGTCAGGCTCCAGGCCGTGCTGAAGGAGGTGACACCGTTCTGTAACCAGCTCCTTGTTATATCAGATTTGACAGGACCATCCACAGCCTTGTGTCAGGCTCCAGGCCGTTCTGAAGGAGGCGACACCGTTCTGTAACCAGCTCCTTGTTATATCAGATTTGACAGGACCATACACAGCCTGGTGTCAGGCTCCAGACCGTGCTGAAGGAGGCGACACCGTTCTGTACCCAGCACCTTGTTATATCAGATTTGACAGGACCATCCACAGCCTGGTGTCAGGCTCCAGACCGTGCTGAAGGAGGCGACACCGTTCTGTACCCAGCACCTTGTTATATCAGATTTGACAGGACCATCCACAGCCTGGTGTCAGGCTCCAGGCCCAGCTGAAGGAGGCGACACCGTTCTGTAACCAGCACCTTGTTATATCAGATTTGACAGGACCATCCACAGCCTGGTGTCAGGCTCCAGGCCGTGCTGAAGGAGGCGACACCGCTCTGTAACCAGCTCCTTGTTGTATCAGATTAGACAGGACCACCCACAGCCTGGTGTCAGGCTCCAGGCCGTGCTGAAGGAGGCGACACTGTTCTGTAACCAGCTCCTTGTTATATCAGATTTGACAGGACCATCCGCAGCCTGGTGTCAGGCTCCAGGCCGTGCTGAAGGAGGCGACACCGTTCTGTAACCAGCTCCTTGTTATATCAGATTTGACAGGACCATCCACAGCCAGGTGTCAGGCTCCAGGCCGTGCTGAAGGAGGCGACACCGTTCTGTAACCAGAACCGTGTTATATCAGATTTGACAGGACCATCCGCAGCCTGGTGTCAGGCTCCAGGCCGTGCTGAAGGAGGCGACACCGTTCTGTAACCAGCTCCTTGTTATATCAGATTTGGCAGGACCATCCACAGCCTGCTGTCAGGCTCCAGGCCGCGCTGAAGGAGGCGACACCGTTCTGTAACCAGCTCCTTGTCATATCAGATTTGACAGGACCATCCACAGCCTGGTGTCAGGCTCCAGGCCGTGCTGAAGGAGGTGACACCGTTCTGTAACCAGCACCTTGTTATATCGGATTTGACAGGACCCTCCACAGCCTGGTGTCAGGCTCCAGGCCGTGCTGAAGGAGGCGACACCGTTCTGTAACCAGCTCCTTGTTATAACAGATTTGACAGGACCATCCACAGCCTGGTGTCAGGCTCCAGGCCGTGCTGAAGGAGGCGACACCGTTCTGTAACCAGCTCCTTGTTGTAGCAGATTTGACAGGACCATCCACAGACTGGTTTCAGGCTCCAGGCCGTGCTGAAGGAGGTGACACCGTTCTGTAACCAGCACCTTGTTATATCAGATTTGACAGGACCATCCACAGCCTGGTGTCAGGCTCCAGGCCGTGCTGAAGGAGGCGACACCGTTCTGTAACCAGCACCTTGTTATATCAGATTTGACAGGACCATCCACAGCCTGGTGTCAGGCTCCAGGCCGAGCTGAAGGAGGCGACACCGTTCTGTAACCAGCTCCTTGTTATATCAGATTTGACAGGACCATCCACAGCCTGGTGTCAGGCTCCAGGCCGTGCTGAAGGAGGTGACACCGTTCTGTAACCAGCTCCTTGTTATATCAGATTTGACAGGACCATCCACAGGCTGGTGTCAGGCTCCAGGCCGTGCTGAAGGAGGCGACACCGTTCTGTAACCACCTCCTTGTTATATATGATTTGACAGGACCATCCAGAGCCTGGTGTCAGGCTCCAGGCCGTGCTGAAGGAGGCGACACCGTTCTGTAACCAGCTCCTTGTTATATCACATTTGACAGGACCATCCACAGCCTGGTGTCAGGCTCCAGGCCGTGCTGAAGGAGGCGACACCGTTCTGTAACCAGCCCCTTGTTGTATCAGATTTGACAGGACCATCCACAGCCGGGTGGCAGGCTCCAGGCCGTGCTGAAGGAGGCGACACCGTTCTGTAACCAGCTCCTTGTTATATCAGATTTGACAGGACCATCCACAGCCTGGTGTCAGGCTCCAGGCCGTGCTGAAGGAGGCGACACCGTTCTGTAACCAGCTCCTTGTTATATCAGATTTGACAGGACCATCCACAGCCTGGTGTCAGGCTCGAGGCCGTGCTGAAGGAGGCGACACCGTTCTGTAACCAGAACCTTGTTATATCAGATTTGAAAGGACCATCCACAGCCTGGTGTCAGGCTCCAGGCCGTGCTGAAGGAGGCGACACCGTTCTGTAACCAGCTCCTTGTTATATCAGATTTGGCAGGACCATCCACAGCCTGGTTTCAGGCTCCAGGCCGTGCTGAAGGAGGCGACACCGTCCTGTAACCAGCTCCTTGTTATATCAGATTTGACAGGACCATCCACAGCCTGGTGTCAGGCTCCAGGCCGTGCTGAAGGAGGCGACACCGTTCTGTAACCAGCTCCTTGTTATATCAGATTTGACAGGACCATCCACAGCCTGGTATCAGGCTCCAGGCCGTGCTGAAGGAGGCGACACTGTTCTGTAACCAGCACCTTGTTATATCAGATTTGACAGGACCAATCACAGCCTGGTGTCAGGCTCCAGGCCGTGCTGAAGGAGGCGACACCGTTCTGTAACCAGCTCCTTGTTATATCAGATTTGACAGGACCATCCACAGCCTGGTGTCAGGCTCCAGGCCGTGCTGAAGGAGGCGACACCGTTCTGTAACTAGAACCGTGTTATATCAGATTTGACAGGACCATCCACAGCCTGATGTCAGGCTCCAGGCCGTGCTGAAGGAGGCGACACCGTTCTGTAACCAGCTTCTTGTTATATCAGATTTGACAGGACCATCCACAGCCTGGTGTCAGGCTCCAGGCCGTGCTGAAGGAGGCAACACCGTTCTGTAACCAGCTCCTTGTTATATCAGATTTGACAGGACCATCCAGAGCCTGGTGTCAGGCTCCAGGCCGTGCTGATGGAGGCGACACCGTTCTGTAACCAGCTCCTTGTTATATCAGATTTGACAGGACCATCTACACCCTGGTGTCAGGCTCCAGGCCGTGCTGAAGGAGGCGACACCGTTCAGTAACCAGCTCCTTGTTATATCAGATTTGACAGGACCATCCCCAGCCTGGTGTCAGGCTCCAGGCCGTGCTTAAGGAGGCGACACCGTTCTGTAACCAGCACCTTGTTATATCAGATTTGACAGGACCAACCACAGCCTGGTGTCAGGCTCCAGGCCGTGCTGAAGGAGGCGACACCGTTCTGTAACCAGCTCCTTGTTGTATCTGATTTGACATGACCATCCACAGCCTGGTGTCTGGCTCCAGGCCGCGCTGAAGGAGGCGACACCGTTCTGTAACCAGCTCCTTGTTATATCAGATTGGACAGGAACCACAGCCTGGTGTCAGGCTCCAGGCCGTGCTGAAGGAGGCGACACCGTTCTGTAACCAGCACCTTGTTATATCAGATTTGACAGGACCAACCACAGCCTGGTGTCAGGCTCCAGGCCGTGCTGAAGAAGGTGACACCGTTCTGTAACCAGCTCCTTGTTGTATCAGATTTGACAGGACCATCCACAGCCTGGTGTCAGGCTCCAGGCCGTGCTGAAGGAGGCGACACCGTTCTGTAACCAGCTCCTTGTTGTTCAGATTTGACAGGACCATCCACAGCCTGGTGTCAGGCTCCAGGCCGTGCTGAAGGAGGCGACACCGTTCTGTAACCAGCTCAGTGTTATATCAGATTTGACAGGACCATCCACAGCCTGGTGTCAGGCTCCAGGCCGTGCTGAAGGGCGCGACACCGTTCTGTAACCAGCTCCTTGTTGTATCAGATTTGACAGGACCATCCACAGCCTGGTGTCAGGCTCCAGGCCGTGCTGAAGGAGGCGACACCGTTCTGTAACCAGCACCTTGTTGTATCAGATTTGACAGGACCATCCACAGCCTGGTGTCAGGCTCCAGGCCGTGCTGAAGGAGGTGACACCGTTCTGTAACCAGCACCTTGTTATATCAGATTTGACAGGACCATCCACAGCCTGGTGTCAGGCTCCAGGCCGTGCTGAAGCTGGCGACACCGTTCTGTAACCAGCTCCTTGTTATATCAGATTTGACAGGACCATCCACAGCCTGGTGTCAGGCTCCAGGCCGTGCTGAAGGAGGTAACACCATTCTGTAACCAGCTCCTTGTTATATCAGATTTGACAGGACCATCCACAGCCTGGTGTCAGGCTCCAGGCCGTGCTGAAGGAGGTGACACCGTTCTGTAACCAGCTCCTTGTTATATCAGATTTGACAGGACCATCCACAGCCTGGTGTCAGGCTCCAGGCCGTGCTGAAGGAGGTGACACCGTTCTGTAACCAGCTCCTTGTTATATCAGATTTGACAGGACCATCCACAGCCTGGTGTCAGGCTCCAGGCCGTGCTGAAGGAGGTGACACCTTTCTGTAACCAGCACCTTGTTATATCAGATTTGACAGGACCATCCACAGCCTGGTGTCAGGCTCCAGGCCGTGCTGAAGGAGGCGACACCGTTCTGTAACCAGCTCCTTGTTGTATCAGATTTGACAGCACCATCCACAGCCTGGTGTCAGGCTCCAGGCCGCGCTGAAGGAGGCGACACCGTTCTGTAACCAGCTCCTTGTTATATCAGATTTGACAGGACCATCCACAGCCTGGTGTCAGGCTCCAGGCCGTGCTGACGGAGGCGACACCGTTCTGTAACCAGCTCCTTGTTATATCAGATTTGACAGGACCATCCACAGCCTGGTGTCAGGCTCCAGGCCGTGCTGAAGGAGGCGACACCGTTCTGTAACCAGCTCCTTGTTATATCAGATTTGGCAGGACCATCCACAGCCTGGTGTCAGACTCCAGGCCGTGCTGAAGGAGGTGACACCGTTCTGTAACCAGCTCCTTGTTATATCAGATTTGACAGGACCATCCACAGCCTGGTGTCAGGCTCCAGGCCGTGCTTAAGGAGGCGACACCGTTCTGTAACCAGCTCCTTGTTATATCAGATTTGACAGGACCATCCACAGCCTGGTGTCAGGCTCCAGGCCGTGCTGAAGGAGGTGACACCGTTCTGTAACCAGCTCCTTGTTGTACCAGATTTGACAGGACCATCCACAGCCTGGTGTCAGGCTCCAGGCCGTGCTGAAGGAGGCGACACCGTTCTGTAACCAGCACCTTGTTATATCAGATTTGACAGGACCATCCACAGCCTGGTGTCAGGCTCCAGGCCGTGCTGAAGGAGGCGACACCGTTCAGTAACCAGCTCCTTGTTATATCAGATTTGACAGGACCATCCACAGCCTGGTGTCAGGCTCCAGGCCGTGCTGAAGGAGGTGACACCGTTCTGTAACCAGCTCCTTGTTGTACCAGATTTGACAGGACCATCCACAGCCTGGTGTCAGGCTCCAGGCCGTGCTGAAGGAGGCGACACCGTTCTGTAACCAGCACCTTGTTATATCAGATTTGACAGGACCATCCACAGCCTGGTGTCAGGCTCCAGGCCGTGCTGAAGGAGGCGACACCGTTCAGTAACCAGCTCCTTGTTATATCAGATTTGACAGGACCATCCACAGCCTGGTGTCAGGCTCCAGGCCGTGCTGAAGGAGGCGACACCGTTCAGTAACCAAAAGAACAAAGAACAAAGAAATGTACAGCACAGGAACAGGCCCTTCGGCCCTCCAAGCCCGTGCCGACCATACTGCCCGACTAAACTACAATCTTCTACACTTCCTGGGTCCGTATCCTTCTATTCCCATCCTATTCATATATTTGTCAAGATGCCCCTTAAATGTCCCTATCGTCCCTGCCTCCACTACCTCCTCCGGTAGTGATTTCCAGGCACCCACTACCCTCTGCGTAAAAAACTTGCCTCGTACATCTACTCTAAACTTTGCCCCTCTCACCTTAAACCTATGCCCCCTAGTAATTGACCCCTCTACCCTGGGGAAAAGCCTCTGACTATCCACTCTGTCTATGCCCCTCATAATTTTGTATACCTCTATCAGGTCGCCCCTCAACCTCCTTCGTTCCAGTGAGAACAAACCGAGTTTATTCAATCGCTCCTCATAGCTCATGCCCTCCATACCAGGCAACATTCTGGTAAATCTCTTCTGCACCCTCTCTAAAGCCTCCACATCCTTCTGGTAGTGTGGCGACCAGAATTGAACACTATACTCCAAGTGTGGCCTAACTAAGGTTCTATACAGCTGCAACATGACTTGCCAATTCTTATACTCAATGCCCCGGCCAATGAAGGCAAGCATGCCGTATGCCTTTTTGACTACCTTCTCCACCTGTGTAGCCCCTTTCAGTGATCTGTGGACCTGCACTCCTAGATCTCTTTGACTTTCAATACTCTTGAGGGTTCTACCATTCACTGTATATTCCCTACCTGCATTAGCCCTTCCAAAATGCATTACCTCACATTTGTCCAGGTTAAACCCCATCTGCCATCTCTCCGCCCAAGTCTCCAGACAATCTAAATCCTGCTGTATCCTCAGACAGTCCTCATCGCTATCCGCAATTCCACCAACCTTTGTGTCGTCTGCAAACTTACTAATCAGACCAGTTACATTTTCCTCCAAATCATTTATATATACTACAAAGAGCAAAGGTCCCAGCACTGATCCCTGTGGAACACCACTGGTCACAGCCCTCCAATTAGAAAAGCATCCCTCCATTGCTACCCTCTGCCTTCTATGGCCTAGCCAGTTCTGTATCCACCTTGCCAGTTCACCCCTGATCCCGTGTGACTTCACCTTTTGTACTAGTCTACCATGAGGGACCTTGTCAAAGGCCTTACTGAAGTCCATATAGACAACATCTACTGCCCTACCTGCATCAATCATCTTAGTGACCTCCTCGAAAAACTCTATCAAGTTAGTGAGACACGACCTCCCCTTCACAAAACCGTGCTGCCTCTCACTAATACGTCCATTTGCTTCCAAATGGGAGTAGATCCTGTCTCGAAGAATTCTCTCCAGTAATTTCCCTACCACTGAAGTAAGGCTCACCGGCCTGTAGTTCCCGGGATTATCCCTGCCACCCTTCTTAAACAGAGGAACAACATTGGCTATTCTCCAGTCCTCCGGGACATCCCCTGAAGACAGCGAGGATCCAAAGATTTCTGTCAAGGCCTCAGCAATTTCCTCTCCAGCCTCCTTCAGTATTCTGGGGTAGATCCCATCCGGCCCTGGGGACTTATCTACCTTAATATTTTTTAAGACACCCAACACCTCGTCTTTTTGGATCACAATGTGACCCAGGCTATCTACACCCCCTTCTCCAGACTCAACATCTACCAATTCCTTCTCTTTGGTGAATACTGATGCAAAGTATTCATTTAGTACCTCGCCCATTTCCTCTGGCTCCACACATAGATTCCCTTGCCTATCCTTCAGTGGGCCAACCCTTTCCCTGGCTACCCTCTTGCTTTTTATGTAAGTGTAAAAAGCCTTGGGATTTTCCTTAACCCTATTTGCCAATGACTTTTCATGACCCCTTCTAGCCCTCCTGACTCCCTGCTTAAGTTCCTTCCTACTTTCCTTATATGCCACACAGGCTTCGTCTGTTCCCAGCCTTTTAGCCCTGACAAATGCCTCCTTTTTCTTTTTGACGAGGCCTACAATATCATTCGTCATCCAAGGTTCCCGAAAATTGCCGTATTTGTCTTTCTTCCTCACAGGAACATGCCTGTCCTGTATTCCTATCAACTGACACTTGAAAGCCTCCCACATGTCAGATGTCGATTTGCCCTCAAACATCCGCCCCCAATCTATGCTCTTCAGTTCCCGCCTAATATTGTTATAATTAGCCTTCCCCCAATTTAGCACATTCATCCTCGGACCACTCTTATCCTTGTCCACCAGTACTTTAAAACTTACTGAATTGTGGTCACTGTTACCGAAATGCTCCCCTACTGAAACATCTACCACCTGGCCGGGCTCATTCCCCAATACCAGGTCCAGTACCGCCTCTTCCCTAGTTGGACTGTTTACATATTGTTTTAAGAAGCCCTCCTGGATGCTCCTTACAAACTCTGCCCCGTCTAAGCCCCTGGCACTAAGTGAGTCCCAGTCAATATTGGGGAAGTTGAAGTCTCCCATCACCACAACCCTGTTGTTTTTACTCTTTTCCAAAATCTGTCTACCTATCTGCTCCTCTATCTCCCGCTGGCTGTTGGGAGGCCTGTAGTATACCCCCAACATTGTGACTGCACCCTTCTTATTCCTGATCTCTACCCATATAGCCTCACTGCCCTCGGAGGTGTCCTCTCGCAGTATAGCTGTGATATTCTCCCGAACAAGTAGCGCAACTCCGCCTCCCCTTTTACCTCCCCCTCTATCCCGCCTGAAACATCTAAATCCTGGAACGTTTAGCTGCCAATCCTGCCCTTCCCTCAACCAGGTCTCTGTAATGGCAACAACATCATAGTTCCAAGTAGCAATCCAAGCTCTAAGTTCATCTGCCTTACCCGTAATGCTCCTTGCATTAAAACATATGCACTTCAGGCCACCAGACCCGCTGTGTTCAGCAACTTCTCCCCGTCTGCTCTGCCTCAGAGCCACACTGTCCATATTCCCTAGTTCTCCCTCAACGCTCTCACCTTCTGACCTATTGCTCCCGTGCCCACCCCCCTGCCATACTAGTTTAAACCCTCCCGTGTGACACTAGCAAATCTCGCGGCCAGGATATTTATGCCTCTCCGGTTTAGATGCAACCCGTCCATCTTATACAGGTCACACCTGCCCCGGAAGAGCTCCCAGTGGTCCAGATAACCGAAACCCTCCCTCCTACACCAGCTGTTTAGCCACGTGTTTGTCTGCTCTATCTTCCTATTTCTAGCCTCACTGGCACGTGGCACAGGGAGTAATCCCGAGATTACAACCCTCGAGGTCCTGTCTTTTAACTTTCTGCCTAGCTCCCTGAACTCCTGCTGCAGGACCTCATGCCTCTTCCTGCCTATGTCGTTAGTACCAATATGTACAACGACCTCTACCTGTTTGCCCTCCCCCTTCAGGATTCCCTCTACTCGTTCGGAGACATCCTGGACCCTGGCACCAGGGAGGCAACATACCATCCTGGAGTCTCTTTCACGTCCACAGAAGCGCCTATCTGTTCCCCTGACTATAGAGTCCCCTATAACTATTACTCTTCTGCGCTTTGACCCTCCCTTCTGAACATCAGAGCCAGCCGTGGTGCCACTGCTCTGGCTGCTGCTGTTTTCCCCTGATAGGCTATCCCCCCCGACAGTATCCAAAGGGGTATATCTGTTCGAGAGGGGGACAACCACAGGGGATTCCTGCACTGACTGCCTGCCCTTTCTGGTGGTCACCCATTTCTCTGCCTGCACCTTGGGTGTGACCACACTTACATAACTGCGATCTATGACGCTTTCCGCCACCTGCATGCTCCTAAGTGCATCCAATTGCTGCTCCAACCGAACCATGCGGTCTGTGAGGAGCTGCAGTTGGGTGCACTTTCTGCAGATGAAGCCATCCAGGACGCTGGAAGCCTCCCGGACCTGCCACATCTCACAGTCAGAGCACAGCACCCCTCTAACTGACATTGCGACAATTAATTAAAATTAAAATTTGTCTTTTTTTTTTTATAAATACTTTTTTTTTTTTAAAAATTACAAAGTTACTGTCAACTATCTGTTTCCTAGCACTAGATTTCTACTAGAAATGCAATAGCTAACTATAATATCCTCCGATCTCTGGCTTAGATATCCTCTAAATTATAATTAAGTTATTATGTTTAATTAGTTCCCAAATAGTCAAAAAAATTTAGGTTCGAATCCCAACCAGCCACTCAGGTCACAGCTTTTCTGTGATGTCACTTCAGTTTCCCCCCGACACACACAATTTGAAAAAAGGTATAAAAGTAAAAATCACTTGCTTACCTTCTGAGATGTTCTCAGGTTCTCTCGCTGACAGAGACTGCTCCTCCACCTCCAATCCTTGGCCTGCACAATGCTAATAATATATAATATAATATGGCACTTACCTTACACCAATGGGTCTTATTATTAGGTTAGAGGAGGAGGGCGGGTGGGAGACACTACACGTGTAGTGTCTCGGGTTTCCTCTCCACCAGAATTTATTGGGGGGGGGGGGGGGGGGGACTTGCCAGAGGTCGAACTTCCGGTTCCCGCCGAAATCCAATGGGCTGCTCCTGTAAAAGGTAAGGTTTTTAAACTCACTACTCACCTCCAAGAAGGCCCCTGCGCACCGCTGCCGCCGAAATCCAATGGGCTGCTCCTGTAAAGGTAAGAGCTTTTAAACTAACTACTCACCTCCCAGAAGGCCCCTGCGCACCGCTGCCGCCGAAATCCAAAGGGCTGCTCCTGTAAAGGTAAGGTTTTTAAACTCACTACTCACCTCCAAGAAGGCCCCTGCGCACCGCTGCCGCCGAAATCCAACCAGCTCCTTGTTATATCAGATTTGACAGGACCATCCACAGCCTGGTGTCAGGCTCCAGGCCGTGCTGAAGGAGGCGACACCGTTCAGTAACCAGCTCCTTGTTGTATCAGATTTGACAGGACCATACACAGCCTGGTGTCAGGCCCCAGGCCGTGCTGAAGGAGGCGACACCGTTCTGTAACCAGCACCTTGTTATAGCAGATTTGACAGGAACATCCACAGCCTGGTGTCAGGCTCTAGGCCGTTCTCAAGGAGGCGACACCGTTCTGTCACCAGCACCTTGTTATATCAGATTTGACAGGACCATCCACAGCCTGGTGTCAGGCTCCAGGCCGTGCTGAAGGAGGCGACACCGTTCTGTAACCAGCTCCTTGTTATATCAGATTTGACGGTACCACCCACAGCCTGGTGTCAGGCTCCAGGCCGTGCTGAAGGAGGCGACACCGTTCTGTCACCAGAACCTTGTTATATCAGATTTGACAGGACCATCCACAGCCTGGTGTCAGGCTCCAGGACGTGCTGAAGGAGGTGACACCGTTCTGTAACCAGCTCCTTGTTATATCAGATTTGACAGGACCATCCACAGCCTGGTGTCAGGCTCCAGGCCGTGCTGAAGGAGGCGACATCGTTCTGTAACCAGCTCCTTGTTATATCAGATTTGACAGGACCATCCACAGCCTGGTGTGAGGCTCCAGGCCGCGCTGAAGGAGGTGACACCTTTCTGTAACCAGCTCCTTGTCATATCAGATTTGACAGGACCATCCACAGCCTGGTGTCAGGCTCCAGGCCGTGCTGAAGGAGGCGACACCGTTCTGTAACCAGCTCCTTGTTGTATCAGATTTGACAGGACCATCCACAGACTGGTGTCAGGCTCCAGGCCGTGCTGAAGGAGGTGACACCGTTCTGTAACCAGCTCCTTGTTATATCGGATTTGACAGTACCATCCACAGCCTGGTGTCAGGCTCCAGGCCGTGCTGAAGGAGGCGACACCGTTCTGTAACCAGCTCCTTGTTATATCAGATTTGACAGGACCATCCACAGCCTGGTGTCAGGCTCCAGGCCGTGCTGAAGGAGGTGACACCGTTCTGTAACCAGCTCCTTGTTATATCAGATTTGACAGGACCATCCACAGCCTGGTGTCAGGCTCCAGGCCGTGCTGAAGGAGGCGACACCGTTCTGAAACCAGCTCCTTGTTATATCAGATTTGACAGGACCATCCACAGCCTGGTGTCAGTCTCCAGGCCGTGCTGAAGGAGGTGACACCGTTCTGTAACCAGCTCCTTGTTATATCAGATTTGACAGGACCATCCACAGCCTGGTGTCAGGCTCCAGGCCGTGCTTAAGGAGGTGACACCGTTCAGTAACCAGCTCCTTGTTATATCAGATTTGACAGGACCATCCACAGCCTGGTGTCAGGCTCCAGGCCGTGCTGAAGGAGGCGACACCGTTCTGTAACTAGCTCCTTGTTATATCAGATTTGACAGGACCATCCACTGCCTTGTGTCATTCTCCAGGCCGTGCTGAAGGAGGCGACACCGTTCTGTAACCAGCTCCTTGTTGTATCAGATTTGACAGGACCATCCACAGTCTGGTGTCAGGCTCCAGGCCGTGCTGAAGGAGGTGACACCGTTCTGTAACCAGCTCCTTGTTGTATCAGATTTGACAGGACCATACACAGCCTGGTGTCAGGCCCCAGGCCGTGCTGAAGGAGGCGACACCGTTCTGTAACCAGCTCCTTGTTGTATCAGATTTGACAGGACCATACACAGCCTGGTGTCAGGCTCCAGGCCGTGCTGAAGGAGGCGACACCGTTCTGTAACCAGCTCCTTGTTATATCAGATTTGACAGGACCATCCACAGCCTGGTGTCAGGCTCCAGGCCGTGCTGAAGGAGGCGACACCGTTCTGTAACCAGCTCCTTGTTATATCAGCTTTGACAGGACCATCCACAGCCTGGTGTCAGGCTCCAGGCCGTGCTGAAGGAGGCGACACCGTTCTGTAACCAGCTCCTTGTTATATCAGATTTGACAGGACCATCCACAGCCTGGTGTCAGGCTCCAGGCCGTGCTGAAGGAGGTGACACCGTTCTGTAACCAGCTCCTTGTTATATCAGATTTGCCAGGACCATCCACAGCCTGGTGTCAGGCTCCAGGCCGTGCTGAAGGAGGCGACACCGTTCTGTAACCAGCACCTTGTTATATCAGATTTGACAGGACCATCCACAGCCTGGTGTCAGGCTCCAGGCCGTGCTGAAGGAGGCGACACCGTTCTGTAACCAGCTCCTTGTTATATCAGATTTGACAGGACCATCCACAGCCTGGTGTCAGGCCCCAGGCCGTGCTGAAGGAGGCGACACCGTTCTGTAACCAGCACCTTGTTATAGCAGATTTGACAGGAACATCCACAGACTGGTGTCAGGCTCTAGGCCGTTCTCAAGGAGGCGACACCGTTCAGTAACCAGCTCCTTGTTATATCAGATTTGACAGGACCATCCACAGGCTGGTGTCAGGCTCCAGGCCGTGCTGAAGGAGGCGACACCGTTCTGTAACTAGCTCCTTGTTATATCAGATTTGACAGGACCATCCACTGCCTTGTGTCATTCTCCAGGCCGTGCTGAAGGAGGCGACACCGTTCTGTAACCAGCTCCTTGTTGTATCAGATTTGACAGGACCATCCACAGTCTGGTGTCAGGCTCCAGGCCGTGCTGAAGGAGGGGACACCGTTCTGTAACCAGCACCTAGTTATATCAGATTTGACAGGACCATCCACAGACTGGTGTCAGGCTCCAGGCCGTGCTGAAGGAGGTGACACCGTTCTGTAACCAGCTCCTTGTTGTATCAGATTTGACAGGACCATACACAGCCTGGTGTCAGGCCCCAGGCCGTGCTGAAGGAGGCGACACCGTTCTGTAACCAGCACCTTGTTATATCTGATTTGACAGGACCATCCACAGCCTGGTGTCAGGCTCCAGGACGTGCTGAAGGAGGCGACACCGTTCTGTAACCAGCTCCTTGTTATATCAGATTTGACAGGACCATCCACAGCCTGGTGTCAGGCTCCAGGCCGTGCTGAAGGAGGCAACATCGTTCTGTAACCAGCTCCTTGTTATATCAGATTTGACAGGACCATCCACAGCCTGGTGTCAGGCTCCAGGCCGTGCTGAAGGAGGCGACACCGTTCTGTAACCAGCTCCTTGTTATATCAGATTTGACAGGACCATCCACAGCCTGGTGTCAGGCTCCAGGCCGTGCTGAAGGAGGCGACACCGTTCTGTAACCAGCTCCTTGTTATATCAGATTTGACAGGACCACACACAGCCTGGTGTCAGGCTCCAGGCCGTGCTGAAGGAGGCGACACCGTTCTGTAACCAGCTCCTTGTTATATCAGATTTGACAGGACCATCCACAGCCTGGTGTCAGGCTCCAGGCCGTGCTGAAGGAGGCGACACCGTTCTGTAACTAGCTCCTTGTTATATCAGATTTGACAGGACCATCCACAGTCTGGTGTCAGGCTCCAGGCCGTGCTGAAGGAGGTGACACCGTTCTGTAACCAGCACCTTGTTATATCTGATTTGACAGGACCATCCACAGCCTGGTGTCAGGCTCCAGGCCGTGCTGAAGGAGGCGACACCGTTCTGTAACCAGCTCCTTGCTTTATCAGATTTGACAGGACCATCCACAGCCTGGTGTCAGGCTCCAGTCCGTGCTGAAGGAGGTGACACCGTTCTGTAACCAGCTCCTTGTTATATCAGATTTGACAGGACCATCCACAGTCTGGTGTCAGGCTCCAGGCCGTGCTGAAGGAGGCGACACCGTTCTGTAACCAGCTCCTTGTTATATCAGATTTGACAGGACCATCCACAGCCTGGTGTCAGGCTCCAGGCCGTGCTGAAGGAGGCGACACCGTTCTGTAACCAGCACCTTGTTATATCAGATTTGACAGGACCATCCGCAGCCTGGTGTCAGGCTCCAGGCCGTGCTGAAGGAGGTGAAACCGTTCTGTAACCAGCTCCTTGTATCAGATTTGACAGGACCATCCACAGCCTGGTGTCAGGCTCCAGGCCGTGCTGAAGGAGGTGACACCGTTCCGTAACCAGCTCCTTGTATCAGATTTGACAGGACCATTCACAGCCTGGTGTCAGGCTCCAGGCCGTGCTGAAGGAGGTGACACCGTTCTGTAACCAGCTCCTTGTTATATCAGATTTGACAGGACCATCCACAGCCTGGTGTCAGGCTCCAGTCCGTGCTGAAGGAGGCGACACTGTTCTGTAACCAGCACCTTGTTATATCAGATTTGACAGGACCATCCACAGCCTGGTGTCAGGCTCCAGGCCGTGCTGAAGGAGGTGACACCGTTCTGTAACCAGCTCCTTGTATCAGATTTGACAGGACCATCCACAGCCTGGTGTCAGGCTCCAGGCCGCGCTGAAGGAGGTGACACCGTTCTGTAACCAGCTCCTTGTTATATCAGATTTGAAAGGACCATCCACAGCCTGGTGTCAGGCTCCAGGCCGTGCTGAAGGAGGTGACACCGTTCTGTAACCAGCTCCTTGTTATATCAGATTTGACAGTACCATCCACAGCCTGGTGTCAGGCTCCAGGCCGTGCTGAAGGAGGCGACACCGTTCTATAACCAGCTCCTTGTTATATCAGATTTGAAAGGACCATCCACAGCCTGGTGTCAGGCTCCAGGCCGTGCTGAAGGAGGCGACACCGTTCTGTAACCAGCTCCTTGTTATATCAGATTGGACAGGGCCATCCACAGCCTGGTGTCAGGCTCCAGGCCGTGCTGAAGGAGGCGACACCGTTCTGTAACCAGCTCCTTGTTATATCAGATTTGACAGGACCATCCACAGCCTGGTGTCAGGCTCCAGGCCGTGCTGAAGGAGGTGACACCGTTCTTTAACCAGCACCTTATTATATCAGATTTGACAGGACCATCCACAGCCTGGTGTCAGGCTCCAGGCAATGCTGAAGGAGGTGACACCATTCTGTAACCAGCTCCTTGTTATATCAGATTTGACAGGACCATCCACAGCCTGGTGTCAGGCTCCAGGCCGTTCTGAAGGAGGTAACACCGTTCTGTAACCAGCTCCTTGTTATATCAGATTTGACAGGACCATCCACAGCCTCGTGTCAGGCTCCAGGCCGCGCTGAAGGAGGCGACACTGTTCTGTAACCAGCTCCTTGTTATATCAGATTTGACAGGACCATCCACAGCCTCGTGTCAGGCTCCGCGCCGTGCTGAAGGAGGCGACACTGTTCTGTAACCAGCTCCTTGTTATATCAGATTTGACAGGACCATCCACAGCCTCGTGTCAGGCTCCAGGCCGTGCTGAAGGAGGTGACACCGTTCTGTAACCAGCTCCTTGTTATATCAGATTTGACAGGACCATCCACAGCCTGGTGTCAGGCTCCAGGCCGTGCTGAAGGAGGCGACACCGTTCTGTAACCAGCTCCTTGTTATACCAGATTTGACAGGACCATCCACAGCCTGGTGTCAGGCTCCAGGCCGTGTTGAAGGAGGCGACACCGTTCTGTAACCAACACCTTGTTATATCAGATTTGACAGGACCATCCACAGCCTGGTGTCAGGCTCCAGGCCGTGCTGAAGGAGGCGACACCGTTCTGTAACCAGCACCGTGTTATATCAGATTTGACAGGACCATCCCAGCCTGGTGTCAGGCTCCAGGCCGTGCTGAAGGAGGCGACACCGTTCTGTAAGCAGCTCAGTGTTATATCAGATTTGTCAGGACCATCCACAGCCTTGTGTCAGGCTCCAGGCCGTGCTGAAGGAGGTGACACCGTTCTGTAACCAGCACCTTATTATATCAGATTTGACAGGACCATCCACAGCCTGGTGTCAGTCTCCAGGCCGTGCTGCAGGAGGCGACACCGTTCTGTAACCAGCTCCTTGTTATATCAGATTGGACAGGGCCATCCACAGCCTGGTGTCAGGCTCCAGGCCGTGCTGAAGGAGGCGACACCGTTCTGTAACCAGCTCCTTGTTATATCAGATTTGACAGGACCATCCACAGCCAGGTGTCAGGCTCCAGGCCGTGCTGAAGGAGGTGACACCGTTCTTTAACCAGCACCTTATTATATCAGATTTGACAGGGCCATCCACAGCCTGGTGTCAGGCTCCAGGCAATGCTGAAGGAGGCGACACCGTTCTGTAACCAGCTCCTTGTTATACCAGATTTGACAGGACCATCCACAGCCTGGTGTCAGGCTCCAGGCCGTGCTGAAGGAGGCGACACCGTTCTGTAACCAGCTCCTTGTTATATCAGATTTGACAGGACCATCCACAGCCTCGTGTCAGGCTCCAGGCCGCGCTGAAGGAGGCGACACTGTTCTGTAACCAGCTCCTTGTTATATCAGATTTGACAGGACCATCCACAGCCTGGTGTCAGGCTCCAGGACGTGCTGAATGAGGCGACACCGTTCTGTAACCAGCTCCTTGTTATATCAGATTTGACAGGACCATCCACAGCCTGGTGTCAGGCTCCAGGCCGTGCTGAAGGAGGCGACACCGTTCTGTAACCAGCTCCTTGTTATATCAGATTTGACAGGACCATCCACAGCCTGTTGTCAGGCTCCAGGCCGTACTGAAGGAGGTGACACTGTTCTGTAACCAGCTCCTTGTTATATCAGATTTGACAGGACCATCCACAGCCTGGTGTCAGGCTCCAGGCCGTGCTGAAGGAGGCGACACCGTTCTGTCACCAGCTCCTTGTTATATCAAATTTGACAAGACCATCCACAGCCTGGTGTCAGGCTCCAGGCCGTGCTGAAGGAGGCGACACCGTTCTGTAACCAGCTCCTTGTTATATCAGATTTGACAGGACCATCCACAGCCTGGTGTCAGGCTCCAGGCCGTGCTGAAGGAGGCGACACCGTTCTGTAACCAGCTCCTTGTTATATCAGATTTGACAGGACCATCCACAGCCTGGTGTCTGTCTCCAGGCCGTGCTGAAGGAGGCGACACCGTTCAGTAACCAGCTCCTTGTTATATCAGATTTGACATGACCATCCACAGCCTGGTGTCAGGCTCCAGGCCGTGCTGAAGGAGGCAACACCGTTCTGTAACCAGCTCCTTGTTATATCAGATTTGACAGGACCATGCACAGCCTGGTGTCAGGCTCCAGGCCGTGCTGAAGGAGGCGACACCGTTCTGTAACCAGCTCCTTGTTATATCAGATTTGACAGGACCATCCACAGCCTGGTATCAGGCTCCAGGCCGTGCTGAAGGAGGCGACACCGTTCTGTAACCAGCTCCGTGTTATATCAGATTTGACAGGGCCATCCACAGACTGGTGTCATGCTCCAGGCCGTGCTGAAGGAGGCGACACCGTTCTGTAACCAGCTCCTTGTTATATCAAATTTGACAGGACCATCCACAGCCTGGTGTCAGGCTCCAGACCGTGCTGAAGGAAGTGACACCGTTCTGTAACCATCACCTTGTTATATCAGATTTGACAGGACCATCCACAGCCTGGTGTCAGGCTCCAGGCCGTGCTGAAGGAGGCGACACCGTTCTGTAACCAGCTCCTTGTTGTATCAGATTTGACAGGACCATCCACAGCCTGGTGTCAGACTCCAGGCCGTGCTGAAGGAGGCGACACCGTTCTGTAACCAGCTCCTTGTTATATCAGATTTGACAGGGCCATCCACAGCCTGGTGTCAGGCTCCAGGCCGTGCTGAAGGAGGCGACACCGTTCTCTAACCAGCACCTTGTTATATCAGATTTGACAGGACCATCCACAGCCTGGTGTCAGGCTCCAGGCCGTGCTGAAGGAGGCGACACCGTTCTCTAACCAGCACCTTATTAAATCAGATTTGACAGGGCCATCCACAGCCTGGTGTCAGGCTCCAGGCCGTGCTGAAGGAGGTGACACCGTTCTGCAACCAGCTCCTTGCTTTATCAGATTTGACAGGACCATCCACAGCCTGGTGTCAGGCTCCAGGCCGTGCTGAAGGAGGTGACACCGTTCTGTAACCAGCACCTTGTTATATCAGATTTGACAGGACCATCCACAGCCTGGTGTCAGGCTCCAGGCCGTGCTGAAGGAGGCGACACCGTTCTGTAACCAGCTCCGTGTTATATCAGATTTGACAGGGCCATCCACAGACTGGTGTCATGCTCCAGGCCGTGCTGAAGGAGGCGGCACCGTTCTGTAACCAGCTCCTTGTTATATCAAATTTGACAGGACCATCCACAGCCTGGTGTCAGGCTCCAGACCGTGCTGAAGGAGGTGACACCGTTCTGTAACCATCACCTTGTTATATCAGATTTGACAGGACCATCCACAGCCTGGTGTCAGGCTCCAGGCCGTGCTGAAGGAGGCGACACCGTTCTGTAACCAGCTCCTTGTTGTATCAGATTTGACAGGACCATCCACAGCCTGGTGTCAGACTCCAGGCCGTGCTGAAGGAGGCGACACCGTTCTGTAACCAGCTCCTTGTTATATCAGATTTGACAGGGCCATCCACAGCCTGGTGTCAGGCTCCAGGCCGTGCTGAAGGAGGCGACACCGTTCTCTAACCAGCACCTTGTTATATCAGATTTGACAGGACCATCCACAGCCTGGTGTCAGGCTCCAGGCCGTGCTGAAGGAGGCGACACCGTTCTCTAACCAGCACCTTATTAAATCAGATTTGACAGGGCCATCCACAGCCTGGTGTCAGGCTCCAGGCCGTGCTGAAGGAGGTGACACCGTTCTGTAACCAGCACCTTGTTATATCAGATTTGACAGGACCATCCACAGCCTGGTGTCAGGCTCCAGGCCGTGCTGAAGGAGGCGACACCGTTCTGTAACCAGCTCCATGTTATATCAGATTTGACAGGACCATCCCAGCCTGGTGTCAGGCTCCAGGCTGTGCTGAAGGAGGCGACACCGTTCTGTAACCAGCACCTTGTTATATCAGATTTGACAGGACCATCCACAGCCTGGTGTCAGTCTCCAGGCCGTGCTGAAGGAGGCGACACCGTTCTGTAAACAGCTCAGTGTTATATCAGATTTGTCAGGACCATCCACAGCCTTGTGTCAGGCTCCAGGCCGTGCTGAAGGAGGCGACACCGTTCTGTAACCAGCTCCTTGTTATATCAGATTTGACAGGACCACCCACAGCCTGGTGTCAGGCTCCAGGCCGTGCTGAAGGAGGTGACACCGTTCTGTAACCAGCACCTTATTATATCAGATTTGACAGGACCATCCACAGCCTGGTGTCAGTCTCCAGGCCGTGCTGAAGGAGGCGACACCGTTCTGTAACCAGCTCCTTGTTATATCAGATTTGACAGGGCCATCCACAGCCTGGTGTCAGGCTCCAGGCCGTGCTGAAGGAGGCCACACCGTTCTGTAACCAGCTCCTTGTTATATCAGATTTGACAGGACCATCCACAGCCTGGTGTCAGGCTCCAGGCCGTGCTGAAGGAGGTGACACTGTTCTGTAACCAGCTCCTTGTTATATCAGATTTGACAGGACCATCCACAGCCTGGTGTCAGGCTCCAGGCCATGCTGAAGGAGGCGACACCGTTCTGTAACCAGCTCCTTGTTATATCAAATTTGACAAGGCCATCCACAGCCTGGTGTCAGGCTCCAGGCCGTGCTGAAGGAGGCGACACCGTTCTGTAACCAGCTCCTTGTTATATCAGATTTGACAGGACAATCCACAGCCTGCTGTCAGGCGCCAGGCCGTGCTGAAGGAGGCGACACCGTTCTGTAACCAGCTCCTTGTTATATCAGATTTGACAGGACCATCCTCAGCCTGTTGTCAGGCTCCAGGCCGTGCTGAAGGAGGCGACACCGTTCTGTAACCAGCTCCTTGTTATATCAGATTTGACAGGACCATCCACAGCCTGGTGTCAGGCTCCAGGCCGTGCTGAAGGAGGCGACACCGTTCTGTAACCAGCTCCTTGTTATATCAGATTTGACAGGACCATCCACAGCCTGGTGTCAGGCTCCAGTCCGTGTTGAAGGAGGCGACACCGTTCTGTAACGAGCTCCTTGTTATATCAGATTTGACAGGACCATCCTCAGCCTGGTGTCAGGCTCCAGGCCGTGCTGAAGGAGGCGACACCGTTCTGTAACCAGCTCCTTGTTATGTCAGATTTGACAGGACCATCCTCAGCCTGGTGTCAGGCTCCAGGCCGTGCTGAAGGAGGCGACACCGTTCTGTAACCAGCTCCTTGTTATATCAGATTTGACAGGACCTTCCACAGCCTGGTGTCAGGCTCCAGGCCGTGCTGAAGGAGGCCACACCGTTCTGTAACCAGCTCCTTGTTATATCAGATTTGACAGGACCATCCACAGCCTGGTGTCAGGCTCCAGGCCGTGCTGAAGGAGGTGACACTGTTCTGTAACCAGCTCCTTGTTATATCAGATTTGACAGGACCATCCTCAGCCTGTTGTCAGGCTCCAGGCCGTGCTGAAGGAGGCGACACCGTTCTGTAACCAGCTCCTTGTTATATCATGTTTGACAGGACCATCCACAGCCTGGTGTCAGGCTCCAGGCCGTGCTGAAGGAGGCAACACCGTTCTGTAACCAGCTCCTTGTTATATCAGATTTGACAGGACCATCCACAGCCTGGTGTCAGGCTCCAGGCCGTGCTGAAGGAGGCGACACCGTTCTGTAACCAGCTCCTTGTTATATCAGATTTGACAGGACCATCCACAGTCTGGTGTCAGGCTCCAGGCCGTGCTGAAGGAGGCGACACCGTTCTGTAACCAGCTCCTTGTTATATCAGATTTGACAGGACCATCCACAGCCTGGTGTCAGGCTCCAGGCCGTGCTGAAGGAGGCGACACCGTTCTGTAACCAGCTCCTAGTTATATCAGATTTGACAGGACAATCCACAGCCTGGTGTCAGGCTCCAGGCCGTGCTGAAGGAGGCGACACCTTTCTGTAACCAGCTCCTTGTTATATCAGAGTTGACAGGCCCATCCACAGCCTGGTGTCAGGCTCCAGGCCGTGCTGAAGGAGGCGACACCGTTCTGTAACCAGCTCCTTGTTATATCAGATTTGACAGGACCATCCACTGCCTAGTGTCAGGCTCCAGGCCGTGCTGAAGGAGGCGACACCGTTCTGTAACCAGCTCCTTGTTATATCAGATTTTACAGGACCATCCACAGCCTGGTGTCAGGCTCCAGGCCGTGCTGAAGGAGGCGACACCGTTCTGTAACCAGCCTCTTGTTATATCAGATTTGACAGGACCATCCACAGCCTGGTGTCAGGCTCCAGGCCGTGCTGAGGGAGGCGACACCGTTCTGTAACTAGCTCCTTGTTATATCAGATTTGACAGGACCATCCACAGCCTGGTGTCAGGCTCCAGGCCGTGCTGAAGGAGGTGACACCGTTCTGTAACCAGCTCCTTGTTATGTTAGATTTGACAGGACCATCCACAGCCTGGTGTCAGGCTCCAGGCCGTGCTGAAGGAGGTGACACCGTTCTGTAACCAGCTCCTTGTTATAACAGATTTGACAGGACCATCCACAGTCTGGTGTCAGGCTCCCGACCGCGCTGAAGGAGGCGACACCGTTCTGTAACCAGCTTCTTGTTATATCAGATTTGACAGGACCATCCACAGCCTGGTGTCAGGCTCCAGGCCATGCTGAAGGAGGCGACACCGTTCTGTAACCAGCTCCTTGTTGTATCAGATTTGACAGACCATCCACAGCCTGGTTTCAGGCTCCAGACCGTGCTGAAGGAGGCGACACCGTTCTGTAACCAGCTCCTTGTTATATCAGATTTGACAGGACCATCCACAGCCTGGTGTCAGGCTCCAGGCCGTGCTGAAGGAGGCGACACCGTTCTGTAACCAGCTCCTTGTTATATCAGATTTGACAGGACCATCCACAGCCTGTTGTCAGGCTCCAGGCCGTGCTGAAGGAGGCGACACCGTTCTGTAACCAGCTCCTTGTTATATCAGATTTAACAGGACCATCCACAGCCTGGTGTCAGGCTCCAGGCCATGCTGAAAAAGGCAACACCGTTCTGTAACCAGCACCTTGTTATATCAGATTTGACAGGACCATCCACAGCCTGGTGTCAGGCTCCAGGCCGCGCTGAAGGAGGCGACACTGTTCTGTAACCAGCTCCTTGTTATATCAGATTTAACAGGACCATCCACAGCCTGGTGTCAGGCTCCAGGCCATGCTGAAAAAGGCAACACCGTTCTGTAACCAGCACCTTGTTATATCAGATTTGACAGGACCATCCACAGCCTGCTGTCAGGCTCCAGGCCGTGCTGAAGGAGGCGACACCGTTCTCTAACCAGCTCCTTGTTATAAATAATTTGACAGGACCATCCACAGCCTGTTGTCAGGCTCCAGGCCGTGCTGAAGGAGGCGACACCGTTCTGTAACCAGCTCCTTGTTATATCAGGTTTGACAGGACCATCCACAGTCTGGTGTCAGGCTCCAGGCCGTGCTGAAGGAGGCGACACCGTTCTGTAACCAGCTCCTTGTTATATCAGATTTAACAGGACCATCCACAGCCTGGTGTCAGGCTCCAGGCCGTGCTGAAGGAGGCGACACCGTTTTGTAACCAGCTCCTTGTTATATCAGATTTGACAGGACCATCCACAGCCTGTTGTCAGGCTCCAGGCCGTGCTGAAGGAGGCGACACCGTTCTGTAACCAGCTCCTTGTTATATCAGATTTAACAGGACCATCCACAGCCTGGTGTCAGGCTCCAGGCCATGCTGAAAAAGGCAACACCGTTCTGTAACCAGCACCTTGTTATATCAGATTTGACAGGACCATCCACAGCCTGGTGTCAGGCTCCAGGCCGCGCTGAAGGAGGCGACACTGTTCTGTAACCAGCTCCTTGTTGTATCAGATTTGACAGGACCATCCACAGCCTGGTGTCAGGCTCCAGGCCGTGCTGAAGGAGGCGACACCGTTCTGTAACCAGCTCCTTGTTGTATCAGATTTGACAGACCATCCACAGCCTGGTTTCAGGCTCCAGACCGTGCTGAAGGAGGCGACACCGTTCTGTAACCAGCTCCTTGTTATATCAGATTTGACAGGACCATCCACAGCCTGGTGTCAGGCTCCAGGCCGTGCTGAAGGAGGCGACACCGTTCTGTAACCAGCTCCTTGTTGTATCAGATTTGACAGACCATCCACAGCCTGGTTTCAGGCTCCAGGCCGTGCTGAAGGAGGCGACACCGTTCTGTAACCAGCTCCTTGTTATATCAGATTTGACAGGACCATCCACAGCCTGGTGTCAGGCTCCAGGCCGTGCTGAAGGAGGCGACACCGTTCTGTAACCAGTTCCTTGTTATATCAGATTTGACAGGACCATCCACAGCCTGGTGTCAGGCTCCAGGCCGTGCTGAAGGAGGCGACACCGTTCTGTAACCAGCTCCTTGTTATATCAGATTTAACAGGACCATCCACAGCCTGGTGTCAGGCTCCAGGCCGCGCTGAAGGAGGCGACACCGTTCTGTAACCAGCACCTTGTTATATCAGATTTGACAGGACCATCCACAGCCTGGTGTCAGGCTCCAGGCCGTGCTGAAGGAGGCGACACCGTTCTGTAACCAGCTCCTTGTTATATCAGATTTGACAGGACCATCCACAGCCTGCTGTCAGGCTCCAGGCCGTGCTGAAGGAGGCGACACCGTTCTCTAACCAGCTCCTTGTTATAAATAATTTGACAGGACCATCCGCAGCCTGTTGTCAGGCTCCAGGCCGTGCTGAAGGAGGCGACACCGTTCTGTAACTAGCTCCTTGTTATATCAGGTTTGACAGGACCATCCACTGCCTTGTGTCATTCTCCAGGCCGTGCTGAAGGAGGCGACACCGTTCTGTAACCAGCTCGTTGTTGTATCAGATTTGACAGGACCATCCACAGCCTGGTGTCAGGCTCCAGGCCGTGCTGAAGGAGGCGACACCGTTCTGTAACCAGCTCCTTGTTATATCAGGTTTGACAGGACCATCCACAGTCTGGTGTCAGGCTCCAGGCCGTGCTGAAGGAGGCGACACCGTTCTGTAACCAGCACCTTGTTATATCAGATTTGACAGGACCATCCACAGCCTGGTGTCAGGCTCCAGGCCGTGCTGAAGGAGGCGACACCGTTCTGTAACCAGCTCCTTGTTATATCAGATTTAACAGGACCATCCACAGCCTGGTGTCAGGCTCCAGGCCGCGCTGAAGGAGGCGACACCGTTCTGTAACCAGCACCTTGTTATATCAGATTTGACAGGACCATCCACAGCCTGGTGTCAGGCTCCAGGCCGTGCTGAAGGAGGCGACACCGTTCTGTAACCAGCTCCTTGTTATATCAGATTTGACAGGACCATCCACAGCCTGCTGTCAGGCTCCAGGCCGTGCTGAAGGAGGCGACACCGTTCTCTAACCAGCTCCTTGTTATAAATAATTTGACAGGACCATCCACAGCCTGTTGTCAGGCTCCAGGCCGTGCTGAAGGAGGCGACACCGTTCTGTAACCAGCTCCTTGTTATATCAGGTTTGACAGGACCATCCACAGTCTGGTGTCAGGCTCCAGACCGTGCTGAAGGAGGCGACACCGTTCTGTAACCAGCTCCTTGTTATATCAGATTTGACAGGACCATCCACAGCCTGCTGTCAGGCTCCAGGCCGTGCTGAAGGAGGCGACACCGTTCTCTAACCAGCTCCTTGTTATAAATAATTTGACAGGACCATCCACAGCCTGTTGTCAGGCTCCAGGCCGTGCTGAAGGAGGCGACACCGTTCTGTAACCAGCTCCTTGTTATATCAGGTTTGACAGGACCATCCACAGTCTGGTGTCAGGCTCCAGACCGTGCTGAAGGAGGCGACACCGTTCTGTAACCAGCTCCTTGTTATATCAGATTTGACAGGACCATCCACAGCCTGGTGTCAGGCTCCAGGCCGTGCTGAAGGAGGCGACACCGTTCTGTAACCAGCACCTTGTTATATCAGATTTGACAGGACCATCCACAGCCTGGTGTCAGGCTCCAGGCCGTGCTGAAGGAGGCGACACCGTTCTGTAACCTGCACCTTGCTATATCAGATTTGACAGGACCATCCACAGCCTGGTGTCAGGCTCCAGGCCGTGCTGAAGGAGGCGACACCGTTCTGTAACCTGCACCTTGTTATATCAGATTTGACAGGACCATCGACAGCCTGGTGTCAGGCTCCAGGCCGTGCTGAAGGAGGCGATACCGTTCTGTAACCAGCTCCTTGTTATATCAGTTTGACAGGACCATCCACAGCCTGGTGTCAGGCTCCAGGCCGTGCTGAAGGAGGCGACACCGTTCTGTAACCAGCTCCTTGTTGTAGCAGATTTGACAGGACCATCCACAGCCTGGTGTCGGGCTCCAGGCCGTGCTGAAGGAGGCGACACCGTTCTGTTACCAGCTCCTTGTTATATCAGATTTGACAGGACCATCCACAGCCTGGTGTCAGGCTCCAGGCCGTGCTGATGGATCGACACCGTTCTGTAACCAGCTCCTTGTTATATCAGATTTGTCAGGACCATCCACAGCCTGGTGTCAGGCTCCAGGCCGTTCTGAAGGAGGTGACACCGTTCTGTAACCAGCTCCTTGTTATATCAGATTTGACAGGACCATCCACAGCCTGGTGTCAGGCTCCAGGCCGTGCTGAAGGAGGTGACACCGTTCTGTCACCAGCTCCTTGTTGTATGAGATTTGACAGGACCATCCACCGCCTGGTGTCAGGCTCCAGGCCGTGCTGAAGGAGGTGACACCGTTCTGTAAACAGCTCCTTGTTATATCAGATTTGACAGGACCATCCACAGCCTGGTGTCAGGCTCCAGGCCGTGCTGAAGGAGGCGACACCGTTCTGTAACCAGATCCTTGTAGTATCAGATTTGACAGGACCATCCACAGCCTGGTGTCATGCTCCAGGCCGTGCTGAAGGAGGCGACACCGTTCTGTAACCATCACCTTGTTATATCAGATTTGACAGGACCATCCACAGCCTGGTGTCAGTTTCCAGGCCGTGCTGAAGGAGGCGACACAGTTCTGTAATCAGCACCTTGTTATATCAGATTTGACAGGACCATCCACAGCCTGGTGTCAGGCTCCAGGCCGTGCTGAAGGAGGCGACACCGTTCTGTAACCGGCTCCTTGTTGTATCAGATTTGACAGGACCATCCACAGCCTGGCGTCAGGCTCCAGGCCATGCTGAAGGAGGCGACACCGTTCTGTAACCAGCTCCTTGTTATACCAGATTTGACAGGACCATCCACAGCCTGGTGTCAGGCTCCAGGCCGTGCTGAAGGAGGCGACACCGTTCTGTAACCAGCTCCTTGTTGTATCAGATTTGACAGGACCATCCACAGCCTGGTGTCATGCTCCAGGCCGTGCTGAAGGAGGCGACCCCGTTCTGTAACCAGCACCTTGTAATATCAGATTTGACATGACCATCCACAGCCTGGTGTCAGGCTCCAGGCCGTGCTGAAGGAGGCGACACCGTTCTGTAACCAGCTCCTTGTTGTATCAGATTTGACAGGACCATCCACAGCCTGGTGTCAGGCTCCAGGCTGTGCTGAAGGACGCGACACCGTTCTGTACCCAGCTCCTTGTTATATCAGATTTGACAGGACCATCCACAGCCTGGTGTCAGGCTCCAGGCCGTGCTGAAGGAGGCGACACCGTTCTGTAACCAGCTCCTTCTTGTATCAGATTTGACAGGACCATCCACAGCCTGGTGTCATGCTCCAGGCCGTGCTGAAGGAGGCGACACCGTTCTGTAACCAGCACCTTGTAATATCAGATTTGACAGGGCCATCCACAGCCTGGTGTCAGGCTCCAGGCCATGCTGAATGAGGCGACACCGTTCTGTAACCAGCACCTTGTTATATCAGATTTGACAGGACCATCCACAGCCTGGTGTCAGGCTCCAGGCCGTGCTGAAGGAGGCGACACCGTTCAGAAACCAGCTCCTTGTTGTATCAGATTTGACAGGACCATCCACAGCCTGGTGTAAGGCCCCAGGCCGTGCTGAAGGAGGCGACACCGTTCTGTAACCAGCTCCTTCTTCTATCAGATTTGACAGGACCATCCACAGCCTGGTGTCAGGCTCCAGGCCGTGCTGAAGGAGGCGACACCGTTCTGTAACCAGCACCCTGTTATATCAGATTTGACAGGACCATCCACAGCCTGGTGTCAGGCTCCAGGCCGTGCTGAAGGAGGCGACACCGTTGTGTAACCAGCACCTTGTTGTATCAGATTTGACAGGACCATCCACAGCCTGGTGTCAGGCTCCAGGCCGTGCTGAAGGAGGCGACACCGTTCTGTAACCAGCTCCTTGTTATATCAGAGTTGACAGGCCCATCCACAGCCTGGTGTCAGGCTCCAGGCCGTGCTGAAGGAGGCGACACCGTTCTGTAACCAGCTCCTTGTTATATCAGATTTGACAGGACCATCCACAGCCTGGTGTCAGGCTCCAGGCCGTGCTGAAGGAGGCGACACCGTTCTGTAACCAGCACATTGTTATATCAGATTTGACTGGCGCATCCACGGCCTGGTGTCAGGCTCCAGGCCGTGCTGAAGGAGTCGACACCGTTCTGTAACCAGCTCCTTGTTGTATCAGATTTGACAGGACCATCCACAGCCTGGTGTCAGGCTCCAGGCCATGCTGAAGGAGGCGACACCGTTCTGTAACCAGCTCCTTGTTATATCAGATTTGACAGGCCCATTCACAGCCTGGTGTCAGGCTCCAGGCCGTGCTGAAGGAGGCGACACCGTTCTGTAACCAGCTCCTTGTTATATCAGATTTGACAGGACCATCCACGGTCTCGTGTCAAGCTCCAGGCCGTGCTAAAGGAGGTGACACCGTTCTGTAACCAGCACCTTGTTATATCAGATTTGACAGGACCATCCACAGCCTGGTGTCAGGCTCCAGGCCGTGCTGAAGGAGGCGACACCGTTCTGTAACCAGCTCCTTGTTATATCAGATTTGACAGGACCATCCACAGCCTGGTGTCAGGCTCCAGGCCGTGCTGAAGGAGGCGACACCGTTCTGTAACCAGCTCCTTGTTATGTCAGATTTGACAAGACCATCCACAGCCTGGTGTCAGGCTCCAGGCCGTGCTGAAGGAGGTGACACTGTTCTGTAACCAACTCCTTGTTATATCAGATTTGACAGGACCATCCACAGCCTGGTGTCAGGCTCCAGGCCGTGCTGAAGGAGGCGACACCGTTCTGTAACCAGCTCCTTGTTATATCAAATTTGACAAGACCATCCACAGCCTGGTGTCAGGCTCCAGGCCATGCTGAAGGAGGCGACACCGTTCTGTAACCAGCTCCTTGTTATATCAGATTTGACAGGACCATCCACAGCCTGGTGTCAGGCTCCAGGCCGTGCTGAAGGAGGCGACACCGTTCTGTAACCAGCTCCTTGTTATATCAGATTTGACAGGACCATCCACAGCCTGGTGTCAGGCTCCAGGCCGTGCTGAAGGAGGCGACACCGTTCTGTAACCAGCTCCTTGTTATATCAGAGTTGACAGGCCCATCCACAGCCTGGTGTCAGGCTCCAGGCCGTGCTGAAGGTGGTGACACCGTTCTGTAACCAGCTCCTTGTTATATCAGAGTTGACAGGCCCATCCACAGCCTGGTGTCAGGCTCCAGGCCGTGCTGAAGGAGGCGACACCGTTCTGTAACCAGCTCCTTGTTATATCAGATTTGACATACCATCAACAGCCTGGTGTCAGGCTCCAGGCCGTGCTGAAGGAGGCGACACCGTTCTCTAACCAGCTCCTTGTTATATCAGATTTGACAGGACCATCCACAGCCTGGTGTCAGGCTCCAGGCCATGCTGAAAGTGGTGACACCGTTCTGTAACCAGCTCCTTGTTATATCAGAGTTGACAGGCCCATCCACAGCCTGGTGTCAGGCTCCAGGCCGTGCTGAAGGAGGCGACACCGTTCTGTAACCAGCTCCTTGTTATATCAGATTTGACATACCATCCACAGCCTGGTGTCAGGCTCCAGGCCGTGCTGAAGGAGGCGACACCGTTCTCTAACCAGCTCCTTGTTATATCAGATTTGACAGGACCATCCACAGCCTGGTGTCAGGCTCCAGGCCGTGCTGAAGGAGGTGACACCGTTCTGTAACCAGCTCCTTGTTATATCAGATTTGACAGGACCATCCACAGCCTGGTGTCAGGCTCCAGGCCGTGCTGAAGGAGGCGACACCGTTCTGTAACCAGCTCCTTGTTATATCAGATTTGACAGGACCATCCACAGCCTGGTGTCAGGCTACAGGCCGTGCTGAAGGAGGCGACACCGTTCTGTAACCAGCTCCTTGTTATATCAGATTTGACAGGACCATCCACAGCCTGGTGTCAGGCTCCAGGCCGTGCTGAAGGAGGTGACACCGTTCTGTAACCAGAACCGTGTTATATCAGATTTGACAGGACCATCCACAGCCTGGTGTCAGGCTCCAGGCCGTGCTGAGGGAGGCGACACCGTTCTGTAACCAGCTCCTTGTTATATCAGATTTGACAAGACCATCCACAGCCTGGTGTCAGGCTCCAGGCCGTGCTGAAGGAGGCGACACCGTTCTGTAACCAGCTCCTTGTTATATCAGATTTGACAGGACCATCCACAGCCTGGTGTCAGGCTCCAGGCCGTGCCGAAGGAGGCGACACCGTTCTGTAACCAGCACCTTGTTATATCAGATTTGACAGGACCATCCACAGCCTGGTTTCAGGCTCCAGGCCATGCTGAAGGAGGCGACACCGTTCTGTAACCAGCTCCTTGTTATATCAGATTTGACAAGACCATCCACAGCCTGTTGTCAGGCTCCAGGCCGTGCTGAAGGAGGCGACACCGTTCTGTAACCAGCTCCTTGTTATATCAGATTTAACAGGACCATCCACAGCCTGGTGTCAGGCTCCAGGCCGTGCTGAAGAAGGTGACACCGTTCTGTAACCAGCTCCTTGATATATCAGATTAAACAGGACCATCCACAGCCTGGTGTCAGGCTCCAGTGCGTGCCGAAGGAGGCGACACCGTTCTGTAACCAGCACCTTGTTATATCAGATTTGACAGGACCATCCACAGCCTGGTTTCAGGCTCCAGGCCATGCTGAAGGAGGCGACACCGTTCTGTAACCAGCTCCTTGTTATATCAGATTTGACAAGACCATCCACAGCCTGTTGTCAGGCTCCAGGCCGTGCTGAAGGAGGCGACACCGTTCTGTAACCAGCTCCTTGTTATATCAGATTTAACAGGACCATCCACAGCCTGGTGTCAGGCTCCAGGCCGTGCTGAAGGAGGCGACACCGTTCTGTAACCAGCACCTTGTTATATCAGATTTGACAGGAACATCCACAGCCTGGTGTCAGGCTCCAGGCCGTGCTGAAGGAGGCGACACCGTTCTGTAACCAGCTCCTTGTTATATCAGATTTGACAGGACCATCCACAGCCTGGTGTCAGGCTCCAGGCCGTGCTGAAGGAGGCGACACCGTTCTGTAACCAGCTCCTTGTTATATCAGAATTGACAGGACCATCCACAGCCTGGTGTCAGGCTCCAGGCCGTACTGAAGGAGGCGACACCGTTCTGTAACCAGCTCCATGTTATATCAGATTTGACAGGACCATCCACAGCCTGGTGTCAGGCTCCAGGCCGTGCCGAAGGAGGCGACACCGTTCTGTAACCAGCTCCTTGATATATCAGATTTGACTGGACCATCCACAGCCTGGTGTCAGGCTTCAGGCCGTGCTGAAAGAGGCGACACCGTTCTGTAACCAGCACCTTATTATATCAGATTTGACAGGCCCATCCACAGCCTGGTGTCAGGCTCCAGGCCGTGCTGAAGGAGGCGACACCGTTCTGTAACCAGCTCCTTGTTGTAGCAGATTTGACAGGACCATCAGCAGCCTGGTGTCAGGCTCCAGGCCGTGCTGAAGGAGGCGACACCGTTCTGTAACCAGCTCCTTGTTATATCAGATTTGACAGGACCATCCCCAGCCTGGTGTCAGGCTCCAGGCCGTGCTGATGGAGGCGACACCGTTCTGTAACCAGATCCTTGTTATATCAGGTTTGACAGGACCATCCACAGCCAGGTGTCAGGCTCCAGGCCGTGCTGAAGGAGGCGACACCGTTCTGTAACCAGCTCCTTGTTATATCAGAATTGACAGGACCATCCACAGCCTGGTGTCAGGCTCCAGGCCGTGCTGAAGGAGGCGACACCGTTCTGTAACCAGCTCCCTGTTATATCAGATTTGACAGGACCATCAGCAGCCTGGTGTCAGGCTCCAGGCCGTGCTGAAGGAGGCGACACCGTTCTGTAACCTGCTCCTTGTTATATCAGATTTGACAGGACCATCCCCAGCCTGGTGTCAGGCTCCAGGCCGTGCTGATGGAGGCGACACCGTTCTGTAACCAGATCCTTGTTATATCAGGTTTGACAGGACCATCCACAGCCAGGTGTCAGGCTCCAGGCCGTGCTGAAGGAGGCGACACCGTTCTGTAACCAGCTCCTTGTTATATCAGAATTGACAGGACCATCCACAGCCTGGTGTCAGGCTCCAGGCCGTACTGAAGGAGGCGACACCATTCTGTAACCAGCTCCATGTTATATCAGATTTGACAGGACCATCCACAGCCTGGTGTCAGGCTCCAGGCCGTGCTGAAGGAGGCGACACCGTTCTGTAACCAGCTCCTTGTTATATCAGAATTGACAGGACCATCCACAGCCTGGTGTCAGGCTCCAGGACGTACTGAAGGAGGCGACACCGTTCTGTAACCAGCTCCATGTTATATCAGATTTGACAGGACCATCCACAGCTAGGTGTCAGGCTCCAGGACGTACTGAAGGAGGCGACACCGTTCTGTAACCAGCTCCATGTTATATCAGATTTGACAGGACCATCCACAGCCTGGTGTCAGGCTCCAGGCCGTGCTGAAGGAGGTGACACCGTTCTGTAACCAGCTCCATGTTATATCAGATTTGACAGGACCATCCACAGCCTGGTGTCAGGCTCCAGGCCGTGCTGAAGGAGGCGACACCGTTCTGGAACCAGCTCCTTGTTATATCAGACTTGACAGGACCATCCACAGCCTGGTGTCAGGCTCCAGGCCGTGCTGAAGGAGGTGGCACCGTTCTGTAACCAGCTCCTTGTTATATCAGACTTGACAGGACCATCCACAGCCTGGTGTCAGGCTCCAGGCCGTGCTGAAGGAGGCGACACCGTTCTGTAATCAGCACCTTGTTCTATCAGATTTGACAGGACCATCCACAGCCTGGTGTCAGGCTCCAGGCCGTGCTGAAGGAGGCGACACCGTTCTGTAATCAGCACTTTGTTCTATCAGATTTGACAGGACCATCCACAGTCTGGTGTCAGGCTCCAGGCCGTGCTGAAGGAGGCGACACCGTTCTGTAACCAGCTCCTTGTTATATCAGATTTGACAGGGCCACCCACAGCCTGGTGTCAGGCTCCAGGCCGTGCTGAAGGAGGTGACACCGTTCTGTAACCAGCTCCTTGTTATATCAGATTTGACAGGACCATCCACAGCCTGGTGTCAGGCTCCAGGCCGTGCTGAAGGAGGCGACACCGTTCTCTAACCAGCTCCTTGTTATATCAGATTTGACAGGACCATCCACAGCCTGGTGTCAGGCTCCAGGCCGTGCTGAGGGAGGCGACACCGTTCTGTAACCAGCTCCTTGTTATATCAGATTTGACAAGCCCATCCACAGCCTGGTGTCAGGCTCCAGGCCGTGCTGAAGGAGGCGACACCGTTCTGTAACCAGCTCCTTGTTATATCAGATTTAACAGGACCATCCACAGCCTGGTGTCAGGCTCCAGGCCATGCTGAAGGAGGCGACACCGTTCTGTAACCAGCTCCTTGTTATATCAGATTTGACAAGACCATCCACAGCCTGTTGTCAGGCTCCAGGCCGTGCTGAAGGAGGCGACACCGTTCTGTAACCAGCTCCTTGTTATATCAGATTTAACAGGACCATCCACAGCCTGGTGTCAGGCTCCAGGCCGTGCTGAAGGAGGCGACACCGTTCTGTAACCAGCACCTTGTTATATCAGATTTGACAGGGCCATCCACAGCCTGGTGTCAGGCTCCAGGCCGTGCTGAAGGAGGCGACACCGTTCTGTAACCAGCTCCTTGTTATATCAGATTTGACAGGACCATCCACAGCCTGGTGTCAGGCTCCAGGCCGTGCTGAAGGAGGCGACACCGTTCTGTAACCAGCTCCTTGTTATATCAGAATTGACAGGACCATCCACAGCCTGGTGTCAGGCTCCAGGCCGTACTGAAGGAGGCGACACCGTTCTGTAACCAGCTCCATGTTATATCAGATTTGACAGGACCATCCACAGCCTGGTGTCAGGCTCCAGGCCGTGCTGAAGGAGGCGACACCGTTCTGTAACCAGCTCCTTGTTATATCAGATTTGACAGGACCATCCACAGCCTGGTGTCAGGCTCCAGGCCGTGCTGAAAGAGGCGACACCGTTCTGTAACCAGCACCTTATTATATCAGATTTGACAGGCCCATCCACAGCCTGGTGTCAGGCTCCAGGCCGTGCTGAAGGAGGCGACACCGTTCTGTCACCAGCTCCTTGTTATATCAGATTTGACAGGACCATCCACAGCCTGGTGTCAGGCTCCAGGCCGTGCTGAAGGAGGCGACACCGTTCTGTAACCAGCTCCTTGTTGTAGCAGATTTGACAGGACCATCAGCAGCCTGGTGTCAGGCTCCAGGCCGTGCTGAAGGAGGCGACACCGTTCTGTAACCAGCTCCTTGTTATATCAGATTTGACAGGACCATCCACAGCCTGGTGTCAGGCTCCAGGCCGTGCTGAAGGAGGCGACACCGTTCTGTAACCAGCTCCCTGTTATATCAGATTTGACAGGACCATCCACAGCCTGGTGTCAGGCTCCAGGACGTGCTGAAGGAGGCAACACCGTTCTGTAACCTGCTCCTTGTTATATCAGATTTGACAGGACCATCCCCAGCCTGGTGTCAGGCTCCAGGCCGTGCTGAAGGAGGCGACACCGTTCTGTAACCAGATCCTTGTTATATCAGGTTTGACAGGACCATCCACAGCCAGGTGTCAGGCTCCAGGCCGTGCTGAAGGAGGCGACACCGTTCTGTAACCAGCTCCTTGTTATATCAGAATTGACAGGACCATCCACAGCCTGGTGTCAGGCTCCAGGCCGTACTGAAGGAGGCGACACCGTTCTGTAACCAGCTCCATGTTATATCAGATTTGACAGGACCATCCACAGCCTGGTGTCAGGCTCCAGGCCGTGCTGAAGGAGGCGACACCGTTCTGTAACCAGCTCCTTGTTATATCAGAATTGACAGGACCATCCACAGCCTGGTGTCAGGCTCCAGGCCGTACTGAAGGAGGCGACACCGTTCTGTAACCAGCTCCATGTTATATCAGATTTGACAGGACCATCCACAGCTAGGTGTCAGGCTCCAGGCCGTACTGAAGGAGGCGACACCGTTCTGTAACCAGCTCCATGTTATATCAGATTTGACAGGACCATCCACAGCCTGTTGTCAGGCTCCAGGCCGCGCTGAAGGAGGCGACACCGTTCTGTAACCAGCTCCATGTTATATCAGATTTGACAGGACCATCCACAGCCTGGTGTCAGGCTCCAGGCCGTGCTGAAGGAGGCGACACCGTTCTGTAACCAGCACCTTGTTATATCAGATTTGACAGGACCATCCACAGCCTGGTGTCAGGCTCCAGGCCGTGCTGAAGGAGGCGACACCGTTCTGTAATCAGCACCTTGTTCTATCAGATTTGACAGGACCATCCACAGCCTGGTGTCAGGCTCCAGGCCGTGCTGAAGGAGGCGACACCGTTCTGTAACCAGCACCTTGTTCTATCAGATTTGACAGGACCATCCACAGTCTGGTGTCAGGCTCCAGGCCGTGCTGAAGGAGGCGACACCGTTCTGTAACCAGCTCCTTGTTATATCAGATTTGACAGGACCATCCACAGCCAGGTGTCAGGCTCCAGGCCGTGCTGAAGGAGGCGACACCGTTCTGTAACCAGCTCCTTGTTATATCAGATTTGACAGGACCATCCACAGCCAGGTGTCAGGCTCCAGGCCGTGCTGAAGGAGGCGACACCGTTCTGTAACCTGCTCCTTGTTATATCAGGTTTGACAGGACCACCCACAGCCTGGTGTCAGGCTCCAGGCCGTGCTGAAGGAGGCGACACCGTTCTGTAACCAGCTCCTTGTTATATCAGATTTGACAGGACCATCCACAGCCTGGTGTCAGGCCCCAGGCCGTGCTGAAGGAGGCGACACCGTTCTGTAACCAGCTCCTTGTTATATCAGATTTAACAGGACCATCCACAGCCTGGTGTCAGGCTCCAGGCCGAGCTGAAGGATGTGACACCGTTCTGTAACCAGCTCCTTGTTATAGCAGATTTGACAGGACCATCCACAGCCTGGTGTCAGGCTCCAGGCCGTGCTGAAGGAGGCGACACCGTTCTGTAACCAGCTCCTTGTTATATCAGATTTGACAGGACCATCCACAGCCTGGTGTCAGGCTCCAGGCCGTGCTGAAGGAGGCGACACCGTTCTGTAACCAGATCCTTGTTATATCAGGTTTGACAGGACCATCCACAGCCTGGTGTCAGGCTCCAGGCCGTGCTGAAGGAGGTGACACCGTTCTGTAACCAGCACCTTGTTATATCAGATTTGACAGGACCATCCACAGCCTGGTGTCAGGCTCCAGGCCGTGCTGAAGGAGGTGACACCGTTCTGTAACCAGCTCCTTGTTGTAGCAGATTTGACAGGACCATCCACAGCCTGGTGTCAGGCTCCAGGCCGTGCTGAAGGAGGCGACACCGTTCTGTAACCAGCTCCTTGTTATATCAGATTTGACAGGACCATCCACAGCCTGGTGTCAGGCTCCAGGCCGTGGTGAAGGAGGTGACATCGTTCTGTAATCAGCTCCTTGTAATATCAGATTTGACAGGACCATCCAGAGCCTGGTGTCAGGCTCCAGGCCGTGCTGAAGGAGGCGACACCGTTCTGTAACCAGCTCCTTGTTATAACAGATTTGACAGGACCATCCACAGCCTGGTGTCAGGCTCCAGGCCGTGCTGAAGGAGGCGACACCATTCTGTAACCAGCACCTTGTTGTATCAGATTTGACAGGACCATCCACAGCCTGGTGTTAGGCTCCAGGCCGTGCTGAAGGAGGCGACACCGTTCTGTAACTAGCTCCTTGTTATATCAAATTTGACAGGACCATCCACAGCCTGGTGTCAGGCTCCAGGCCGTGCTGAAGGAGGTGACACCGTTCTGTAACCAGCTCCTTGTTATATCAGATTTGACAGGACCATCCACAGCCTGGTGTCAGGCTCCAGGCCGTGCTGAAGGAGGCGACACCGTTCTGGAACCAGCTCCTTGTTATATCAGATTTGACAGGACCATCCACAGCCTGGTGTCAGGCTCCAGGCCGTGCTGAAGGAGGCGACACCGTTCTGTAACCAGCTCCTTGTTATATCAGATTTGACAGGACCATCCACAGCCTGGTGTCAGGCTCCAGGCCGCGCTGAAGGATGCGACACCGTTCTGTAACCAGCTCCTTGTTATATCAGATTTGACAGGACCATCCACAGCCTGGTGTCAGGCTCCAGGTCGTGCTGAAGGAGGCGACTCCGTTCTGTAACCAGCTCCATATTATATCAGATTTAACAGGACCATCCACAGCCTGGTGTCAGGCTCCAGGCCGTGCTGAAGGAGGCGACACCATTCTGTAACCAGCTCCTTGTTATATCAGATTTGACAGGCCCATCCACATCCTGGTGTCAGGCTCCAGGCCGTGCTGAAGGAGGCGACACCATTCTGTAACCAGCTCCTTGTTATATCAGATTTGACAGGACCATCCACAGCCTGGTGTCAGGCTCCAGGCCGTGCTGAAGGAGGCGACACGTTCTGTAACCAGCTCCTTGTTATATCAGATTTGACAGGACCATCCACAGCCTGGTGTCAGGCTCCAGGCCGTGCTGAAGGAGGCGACACCGTTCTGTAACCAGCTCCTTGTTATATCAGATTTGATAGGACCATCCACAGCCTGGAGTCAGGCTCCAGGACGTGCTGAAGGAGGCGACACCGTTCTGTAACCAGCTCCTTGTTATATCAGATTTGACAGGAACATCCACAGCCTGGTGTCAGGCTCCAGGCCGTGCTGAAGGAGGCGACACCGTTCTGTAACCAGATCCTTGTTATAACAGATTTGACAGGACCATCCACAGCCTGTTGTCAGGCTCCAGGCCGTGCTGAAGGAGGCGACACCGTTCTGTAACCAGCACCTTGTTGTATCAGATTTGACAGGACCATCCACAGCCTGGTGTCAGGCTCCAGGCCGTGCTGAAGGAGGCGACACCGTTCTGTAACCAGCACCTTGTTGTATCAGATTTGACAGGAGCATCCATAGCCTGGTGTCAGGCTCCAGGCCGTGCTGAGGGAGGCGACACCGTTCTGTAACCAGCTCCTTGTTATATCAGATTTGACAAGACCATCCACAGCCTGTTGTCAGGCTCCAAGCCGTGCTGAAGGAGGCGACACCGTTCTGTTACCAGCTCCTTGTTATATCAGATTTGACAGGACCATCCACAGCCTGGTGTCAGGCTCCAGGCCGTGCTGAAGGAGGCGACAATGTTCTGTAACCAGCTCCTTGTTATATCAGATTTAACAGGACCATCCACAGCCTGGGGTCAGGCTCCAGGCTGTGCTGAAGGAGGCGACACCGTTCTGTAACCAGCACCTTGTTGTATCAGATTTGACAGGACCATCCACAGCCTGGTGTCAGGCTCTAGGCCGTGCTGAAGGAGGCGACACCGTTCTGTAACCAGCTCCTTGTTATATCAGATTAGACAGGACCATCCACAGCCTGGTGTCAGGCTCCAGGCCGTGCTGAAGGAGGCGACACCGTTCTGTAACCAGCACCTTGTTATATCAGAATTGACAGGACCATCCACAGCCTGGTGTCAGGCTCCAGGCCGTGCTGAAGGAGGCGACACCGTTCTGTAACCAGCTCCTTGTTCTATCAGATTTGACAGGACCATCGACAGCCTGGTGTCAGGCTCCAGGCCGTGCTGAAGGAGGCGACACCGTTCTGTAATCAGCACCTTGTTCTATCAGATTTGACAGGACCATCCACAGCCTGGTGTCAGGCTCCAGGCCGTGCTGAAGGAGGCGACACCGTTCTGTAACCAGCACTTTGTTCTATCAGATTTGACAGGACCATCCACAGTCTGGTGTCAGGCTCCAGGCCGTGCTGAAGGAGGCGACACCGTTCTGTAACCAGCTCCTTGTTATATCAGATTTGACAGGGCCACCCACAGCCTGGTGTCAGGCTCCAGGCCGTGCTGAAGGAGGTGACACCGTTCTGTAACCAGCTCCTTGTTATATCAGATTTGACAGGACCATCCACAGCCTGGTGTCAGGCTCCAGGCCGTGCTGAAGGAGGCGACACCGTTCTCTAACCAGCTCCTTGTTATATCAGATTTGACAGGACCATCCACAGCCTGGTGTCAGGCTCCAGGCCGTGCTGAGGGAGGCGACACCGTTCTGTAACCAGCTCCTTGTTATATCAGATTTGACAAGCCCATCCACAGCCTGGTGTCAGGCTCCAGGCCGTGCTGAAGGAGGCGACACCGTTCTGTAACCAGCTCCTTGTTATATCAGATTTAACAGGACCATCCACAGCCTGGTGTCAGGCTCCAGGCCATGCTGAAGGAGGCGACACCGTTCTGTAACCAGCTCCTTGTTATATCAGATTTGACAAGACCATCCACAGCCTGTTGTCAGGCTCCAGGCCGTGCTGAAGGAGGCGACACCGTTCTGTAACCAGCTCCTTGTTATATCAGATTTAACAGGACCATCCACAGCCTGGTGTCAGGCTCCAGGCCGTGCTGAAGGAGGCGACACCGTTCTGTAACCAGCACCTTGTTATATCAGATTTGACAGGGCCATCCACAGCCTGGTGTCAGGCTCCAGGCCGTGCTGAAGGAGGCGACACCGTTCTGTAACCAGCTCCTTGTTATATCAGATTTGACAGGACCATCCACAGCCTGGTGTCAGGCTCCAGGCCGTGCTGAAGGAGGCGACACCGTTCTGTAACCAGCTCCTTGTTATATCAGAATTGACAGGACCATCCACAGCCTGGTGTCAGGCTCCAGGCCGTACTGAAGGAGGCGACACCGTTCTGTAACCAGCTCCATGTTATATCAGATTTGACAGGACCATCCACAGCCTGGTGTCAGGCTCCAGGCCGTGCTGAAGGAGGCGACACCGTTCTGTAACCAGCACCTTGTTCTATCAGGTTTGACAGGACCATCCACAGCCTGGTGTCAGGCTCCAGGCCGTGCTGAAGGAGGCGACACCGTTCTGTAACCAGCTCCTTGTTATATCAGATTTGACAGGACCATCCACAGCCTGGTGTCAGGCTCCAGGCCGTGCTGAAAGAGGCGACACCGTTCTGTAACCAGCACCTTATTATATCAGATTTGACAGGCCCATCCACAGCCTGGTGTCAGGCTCCACGCCGTGCTGAAGGAGGCGACACCGTTCTGTCACCAGCTCCTTGTTATATCAGATTTGACAGGACCATCCACAGCCTGGTGTCAGGCTCCAGGCCGTGCTGAAGGAGGCGACACCGTTCTGTAACCAGCTCCTTGTTGTAGCAGATTTGACAGGACCATCAGCAGCCTGGTGTCAGGCTCCAGGCCGTGCTGAAGGAGGCGACACCGTTCTGTAACCAGCTCCTTGTTATATCAGATTTGACAGGACCATCCACAGCCTGGTGTCAGGCTCCAGGCCGTGCTGAAGGAGGCGACACCGTTCTGTAACCAGCTCCCTGTTATATCAGATTTGACAGGACCATCCACAGCCTGGTGTCAGGCTCCAGGACGTGCTGAAGGAGGCAACACCGTTCTGTAACCTGCTCCTTGTTATATCAGATTTGACAGGACCATCCCCAGCCTGGTGTCAGGCTCCAGGCCGTGCTGAAGGAGGCGACACCGTTCTGTAACCAGATCCTTGTTATATCAGGTTTGACAGGACCATCCACAGCCAGGTGTCAGGCTCCAGGCCGTGCTGAAGGAGGCGACACCGTTCTGTAACCAGCTCCTTGTTATATCAGAATTGACAGGACCATCCACAGCCTGGTGTCAGGCTCCAGGCCGTACTGAAGGAGGCGACACCGTTCTGTAACCAGCTCCATGTTATATCAGATTTGACAGGACCATCCACAGCCTGGTGTCAGGCTCCAGGCCGTGCTGAAGGAGGCGACACCGTTCTGTAACCAGAACCTTGTTATATCAGATTTGACAGGACCATCCACAGCCTGGTGTCAGGCTCCAGGCCGTGCTGAAGGAGGTGACACCGTTCTGTAACCAGCTCCTTGTTATATCAGAATTGACAGGACCATCCACAGCCTGGTGTCAGGCTCCAGGCCGCGCTGAAGGAGGCGACACCGTTCTGTAACCAGCTCCATGTTATATCAGATTTGACAGGACCATCCACAGCCTGGTGTCAGGCTCCAGGCCGTGCTGAAGGAGGTGGCACCGTTCTGTAACCAGCTCCTTGTTATATCAGATTTGACAGGACCATCCACAGCCTGGTGTCAGGCTCCAGGCCGCGCTGAAGGAGGCGACACCGTTCTGTAACCAGCTCCATGTTATATCAGATTTGACAGGACCATCCACAGCCTGGTGTCAGGCTCCAGGCCGTGCTGAAGGAGGTGGCACCGTTCTGTAACCAGCTCCTTGTTATATCAGACTTGACAGGACCATCCACAGCCTGGTGTCAGGCTCCAGGCCGCGCTGAAGGAGGCGACACCGTTCTGTAACCAGCTCCATGTTATATCAGATTTGACAGGACCATCCACAGCCTGGTGTCAGGCTCCAGGCCGTGCTGAAGGAGGTGGCACCGTTCTGTAACCAGCTCCTTGTTATATCAGACTTGACAGGACCATCCACAGCCTGGTGTCAGGCTCCAGGCCGTGCTGAAGGAGGCGACACCGTTCTGTAATCAGCACCTTGTTCTATCAGATTTGACAGGACCATCCACAGCCTGGTGTCAGGCTCCAGGCCGTGCTGAAGGAGGCGACACCGTTCTGTAACCAGCACCTTGTTCTATCAGATTTGACAGGACCATCCACAGTCTGGTGTCAGGCTCCAGGCCGTGCTGAAGGAGGCGACACCGTTCTGTAACCAGCTCCTTGTTATATCAGATTTGACAGGACCATCCACAGCCAGGTGTCAGGCTCCAGGCCGTGCTGAAGGAGGCGACACCGTTCTGTAACCAGCTCCTTGTTATATCAGATTTGACAGGACCATCCACAGCCAGGTGTCAGGCTCCAGGCCGTGCTGAAGGAGGCGACACCGTTCTGTAACCTGCTCCTTGTTATATCAGGTTTGACAGGACCACCCACAGCCTGGTGTCAGGCTCCAGGCCGTGCTGAAGGAGGCGACACCGTTCTGTAACCAGCTCCTTGTTATATCAGATTTGACAGGACCATCCACAGCCTGGTGTCAGGCCCCAGGCCGTGCTGAAGGAGGCGACACCGTTCTGTAACCAGCTCCTTGTTATATCAGATTTAACAGGACCATCCACAGCCTGGTGTCAGGCTCCAGGCCGAGCTGAAGGATGTGACACCGTTCTGTAACCAGCTCCTTGTTATAGCAGATTTGACAGGACCATCCACAGCCTGGTGTCAGGCTCCAGGCCGTGCTGAAGGAGGCGACACCGTTCTGTAACCAGCTCCTTGTTATATCAGATTTGACAGGACCATCCACAGCCTGGTGTCAGGCTCCAGGCCGTGCTGAAGGAGGCGACACCGTTCTGTAACCAGATCCTTGTTATATCAGGTTTGACAGGACCATACACAGCCTGGTGTCAGGCTCCAGGCCGTGCTGAAGGAGGTGACACCGTTCTGTAACCAGCACCTTGTTATATCAGATTTGACAGGACCATCCACAGCCTGGTGTCAGGCTCCAGGCCGTGCTGAAGGAGGTGACACCGTTCTGTAACCAGCTCCTTGTTGTAGCAGATTTGACAGGACCATCCACAGCCTGGTGTCAGGCTCCAGGCCGTGCTGAAGGAGGCGACACCATTCTGTAACCAGCACCTTGTTATATCAGATTTGACAGGACCATCCACAGCCTGGTGTCAGGCTCCAGGCCTTGGTGAAGGAGGTGACATCGTTCTGTAATCAGCTCCTTGTAATATCAGATTTGACAGGACCATCCAGAGCCTGGTGTCAGGCTCCAGGCCGTGCTGAAGGAGGCGACACCGTTCTGTAACCAGCTCCTTGTTATAACAGATTTGACAGGACCATCCACAGCCTGGTGTCAGGCTCCAGGCCGTGCTGAAGGAGGCGACACCATTCTGTAACCAGCACCTTGTTGTATCAGATTTGACAGGACCATCCACAGCCTGGTGTCAGGCTCCAGGCCGTGCTGAAGGAGGTGACACCGTTCTGTAACCAGCTCCTTGTTATATCAGATTTGACAGGACCATCCACAGCCTGGTGTCAGGCTCCAGGCCGTGCTGAAGGAGGCGACACCGTTCTGGAACCAGCTCCTTGTTATATCAGATTTGACAGGACCATCCACAGCCTGGTGTCAGGCTCCAGGCCGTGCTGAAGGAGGCGACACCGTTCTGTAACCAGCTCCTTGTTATATCAGATTTGACAGGACCATCCACAGCCTGGTGTCAGGCTCCAGGCCGCGCTGAAGGATGCGACACCGTTCTGTAACCAGCTCCTTGTTATATCAGATTTGACAGGACCATCCACAGCCTGGTGTCAGGCTCCAGGTCGTGCTGAAGGAGGCGACTCCGTTCTGTAACCAGCTCCATATTATATCAGATTTAACAGGACCATCCACAGCCTGGTGTCAGGCTCCAGGCCGTGCTGAAGGAGGCGACACCATTCTGTAACCAGCTCCTTGTTATATCAGATTTGACAGGCCCATCCACAGCCTGGTGTCAGGCTCCAGGACGTGCTGAAGGAGGCGACACCATTCTGTAACCAGCTCCTTGTTATATCAGATTTGACAGGACCATCCACAGCCTGGTGTCAGGCTCCAGGACGTGCTGAAGGAGGCGACACCGTTCTGTAACCAGCTCCTTGTTATATCAGATTTGACAGGAACATCCACAGCCTGGTGTCAGGCTCCAGGCCGTGCTGAAGGAGGCGACACCGTTCTGTAACCAGATCCTTGTTATAACAGATTTGACAGGACCATCCACAGCCTGTTGTCAGGCTCCAGGCCGTGCTGAGGGAGGCGACACCGTTCTGTAACCAGCTCCTTGTTATATCAGATTTGACAAGACCATCCACAGCCTGTTGTCAGGCTCCAAGCCGTGCTGAAGGAGGCGACACCGTTCTGTTACCAGCTCCTTGTTATATCAGATTTAACAGGACCATCCACAGCCTGGTGTCAGGCTCCTAGCCGTGCTGAAGGAGGCGACAATGTTCTGTAACCAGCTCCTTGTTATATCAGATTTAACAGGACCATCCACAGCCTGGGGTCAGGCTCCAGGCTGTGCTGAAGGAGGCGACACCGTTCTGTAACCAGCACCTTGTTGTATCAGATTTGACAGGACCATCCACAGCCTGGTGTCAGGCTCTAGGCCGTGCTGAAGGAGGCGACACCGTTCTGTAACCAGCTCCTTGTTATATCAGATTAGACAGGACCATCCACAGCCTGGTGTCAGGCTCCAGGCCGTGCTGAAGGATGCGACACCGTTCTGTAACCAGCACCTTGTTATATCAGAATTGACAGGACCATCCACAGCCTGGTGTCAGGCTCCAGGCCGTGCTGAAGGAGGCGACACCGTTCTGTAACCAGCTCCTTGTTCTATCAGATTTGACAGGACCATCGACAGCCTGGTGTCAGGCTCCAGGCCGTGCTGAAGGAGGCGACACCGTTCTGTAACCAGCTCCTTGTTCTATCAGATTTGACAGGACCATCCACAGCCTGGTGTCAGGCTCCAGGCCGTGCTGAAGAAGGCGACACCGTTCTGTAACCAGCACCTTATTATATCAGATTTGACAGGACCATCCACAGTCTGGTCTCAGGCTCCAGGCCGTGCTGAAGGAGGTGACACCGTTTTGTAACCAGCTCCTTGTTGTATCAGATTTGACAGGACAATCCACAGCCTGGTGTCAGGCTCCAGGCCGTGCTGAAGGAGGTGATACCGTTCTGTAACCAACACCTTGTTGTATCAGATTTGACAGGACCATCCACAGCCTGGTGTCAGGCTCCAGGCCGCGCTGAAGGAGGTGACACCGTTCTTTAACCAACTCCTTGTTATATCAGATTTGACAGGACCATCCACAGCCTGGTGTCAGGCTCCAGGCCGCGCTGAAGGAGGTGACACCGTTCTTTAACCAACTCCTTGTTATATCAGATTTCACAGGACCATCCACAGCCTGGTGTCAGGCTCCAGGCCGTGCTGAAGGAGGCGACACCGTTCTGTAACCAGCACCTTGTTATATCAGAGTTGACAGGACCATCCACAGCCTGGTGTCAGGCTCCAGGCCGTGCTGAAGGAGGCGACACCGTTCTGTAACCAGCTCCTTGTTATATCTGATTTGACAGGACCATCCACAGCCTGGTGTCAGGCTCCAGGCCGTGCTGAAGGAGGCGACACCGTTCTGGAACCAGCTCCTTGTTATATCAGATTTGACAGGACCATCCACAGCCTGGTGTCAGGCTCCAGGCCGTGCTGAAGGAGGTGACACCGTTCTGTAACCAGCTCTTTGTTATATCAGATTTGACAGGACCATCCACAGCCTGGTGTCAGGCTCCAGGCCGTGCTGAAGGAGGTGACACCGTTCTGTAGCCAGCTCCTTGTTATATCAGATTTGACAGGACCATCCACAGACTGGTGTCAGGCTCCAGGCTGTGCTGAAGGAGGCAACACCGTTCTGTAACCAGCACCTTGTTGTATCAGATTTGACAGGTCCATCCACAACCTGGTGTCAGGCTCCAGGCCGTGCTGAAGGAGGCGACACCGTTCTGTAACCAGCTCCTTGTTATATCAGATTTGACAGGACCATCCACAGCCTGGTGTCAGGCTCCAGGCCGCGCTGAAGGAGGTGACACCGTTCTGTAACCAGCTCCTTGTTATATCAGATTTGACAGGACCATCCACATTTGACAGCATCTCCACTCACCTCCCAATAACACTACCTGCAGAAACCCATCCTCAGCATCTCCACTCACCTCCCAATAACATAACCTGCAGAAACCCATCCTCAGCATCACCACGCATCTTCCAATAACACAACCTGCAGAAACCCATCGTCAGCATCTCCACTCACCTCCCAATAACACAACCTGCAGAAACCCATCCTCAGCATCTCCACTCACCTCCCAATAACACAACCTGCAGAAACCCATCCTCATAATCTCCTCTCACCTCCCAATAACACAACCAGCAGAAACCTATGCTCAGCATCTTCACTCACCTTCCAATAACACAACCTGCAGAAACCCATCCTCAGCATCTCCACTCACCTCCAAATAACACAACCTGCAGAAACCCATCCTCAGCATCTCCACTCATCTCCCAATAACACAACCTGCAGAAACCTATGCTCAGCATCTTCACTCACCTCCCAATAACACAACCTGCAGAAACCCATCCTCAGCATCTTCACTAAACTCCCAATAACACAACCTGCAGAAACCCATCCTCAGCATCTCCACTCACCTCCCAATAACACAACCTGCAGAAACCCATCCTCAGCATCTTCACTCACCTCCCAATAACACAACCTGCAGAAACCCATCCTCAGCATCTCCACTCACCTCCCAATAACACAACCTGCAGAAAACCATCCTCAGCATCTTCACTCACCTTCCAATAACACAACCTGCAGATACCCATCCTTAGCATCTTCACTCACCTCCCAATAACACAACCTGCAGAAACCCATCCTCAGCATCTTCACTCACCTTCCAATAACACAACCTGCAGAAACCCATCCTCAGCATCTCCACTCACCTCCCAATAACACAACCTGCAGAAACCCATCCACAGCATCTTCACTCACCCCCCAATAACACAACCTGCAGAAACCCATCCTCAGATTCTTCACTCACCTTCCAATAACACAACCTGCAGAAACCCATCCTCAGCATCTCCACTAACCTCCCAATATCACAACCTGCAGAAACCCATCCTCAGCATCTCCACTCACCTCCCAATAACACAAACTGCAGAAACCCATCCTCAGCATCTCCACTCACCTCCCAATAACACAACCTGCAGAAACCCATCCTCAGCGTCTTCACTCACCTCCCAATAACACAACCTGCAGAAACCCATCCTCAGCATCTCCACTCACCTTCCAATAACACAACCTGCAGTAAACACATCCTCAGAATCTCCACTCACCTCCCAATTACACAACCTGCAGAAAACCATCCTCAGCATCTCCACTCACCATCGAATAACAAACCTTGCAGAAACCCATCCTCAGCATCTCCACTAACCTCCCAATATCACAACCTGCAGAAACCCATCCTCATTATCTACACTCACCTCCCAATAACGCAAACTGCAGAAACCCATCCTCAGCATCTCCACTAACCTCCCAATATCACAACCTGCAGAAACCCATCCTCAGTATCTCCACTCACCTCCCAATAACACAACCTGCAGAAACCCATCCTCAGCATCTTCACTCACCTTCCAATAACACAACCTGCAGAAACCCATCCTCAGCATCTCCACTCACCTCCCAATAACACAACCTGCAGTAACCCATCCTCAGCATCTCCACTCACCTCCCAATAACACAACCTGCAGAAACCCATCCTCAGCATCTCCACTCACCTCCCAATAACATAACCTGCAGAAATCCATCCTCAGCATCACCACGCATCTTCCAACAACACAACCTGCTGAAACCCATCGTCAGCATCTCCACTCACCTCCCAATAACACAACCTGCAGAAACCCATCCTCAGCATCTCCACTCACCTCCCCATAACACAACCTGCAGAAACCCATCCTCAGCATCTCCACTCACCTCCCAATAACACAACCTGCAGAAACCTATGCTCAGCATCTTCACTCACCTTCCAATAATACAACCTGCAGAAACCCATCCTCAGCATCTTCACTCACCTCTCAATCACACAACCTGCAAACACCCATCCTCAACATCTTCACTCACCTCCCAATAACACAATCTGCAGAAACCCATCTTCAACATCTTCACTCACCTCCCAATAACACAACCTGCAGAAACCCATCCTCAGCATCTGCACTCACCTCCCAATAACACAACCTGCAGAAACCAATCCTCAGCATCTCCACTCACCTCCCAATAACACACCCTGCAGAAACCCATCCTCAGCATCTCCACTCACCTTCCAATAACACATCCTGCAGAAACCCATCCTCAGCATCTCCACTCACCTCCCAATAACACACCCTGCAGAAACCCATCCTCAGCATCTCCACTCACCTTCCAATAACACATCCTGCAGAAACCCATCCTCAGCATCTCCACTCACCTTCCAATAACACATCCTGCAGAAACCCATCCTCAGCATCTTCACTCACCTTCCAATAACACAAACTGCAGAAACACATCCGCAGCATCTCCACTCCACTCCCAATAACAGAACCTGCAGAAACCCATCCTCAGCATCTCAACTCACCTTCCAATAACGCAACCTGCAGAAACCCATCCTCAGCATCTTCACTCACCTTCCAATAACACAAACTGCAGAAAACCATCCTCAGCATCTTCACTCACCTTCCAATAACACAACCTGCAGTAACCCATCCTCAGCATCTCCACTCACCTCCCAATAATACAACCTGCAGAAACCCATCCTCAGCATCTTCACTCACCTCCCAATAACACAACCTGCATAACCCATCCTCAGCATCTCCACTCACCTCCCAATAACAGAACCTGACGAAACCCATCCTCAGCATCTCCACTCACCTTCCAATAACACAACATGCAGAAACCCCTCATCAGCATCTCCACTCACCTTCCAGTAACGCAACCTGCAGAAACCCATCGTCAGCATCTCCACTCACCTCCCAATAACACAACCTGCAGAAAGCCATCCTCAGCATCTCTATTCACCTTCCAATAACACAACCTGCAGAAAGCCATCCTCAGCATCTCCATTCACCTTCCAATAGCACAACCTGCAGAAACCCATCCTCAGATTCTTCACTCATCTTCCAATAACATAACCTTCAGAAACCCGTCCTCAGCATCTCCACACCTTCCAATAACACAACCTGCAGAAACCCATCCTCTGCATCTTCACTCACCTCCCAATAACACAACCTGCAGAAATCCATCCTCAGCATCTTCACTCACCTCCCGATAACAAAACCTGCAGAAACACATCCTTAGCATCTCCACTCACCTCCCAATAACACAACCTGCAGAAACCCGTCCTCAGCATCTCCACTCACCTCCCAATAACACAACCTGCAGTAACCCATCCTCAGCATCTCCACTCCACTCCCAATAACAGAACCTGCAGAAACCCATCCTCAGCATCTTCACTCACCTCCCAATAACACAACCTGCAGAAACCCATCCTCAGCATCTCCACTCACCTTCCAATAACGCAACCTGCAGAAACCCATCCTCAGCATCTCCACTCACCTCCCAATAACACAACCTGCAGAAACCCATCCTCAGCATCTCCACTAACCTCCCAATAATACAACCTGCAGAAACCCATCCTCAGCATCTTCACTCACCTCCCAATAACACAACCTGCAGAAACCCATCCTCAGCATGTCCACTCACCTCCCAATAATACAACCTGCAGAAACCCATCCTCAGCATCTCCACTCACCTCCCAATAACAGAACCTGACGAAACCCATCCTCAGCATCTCCACTCACCTTCCAATAACACAACCTGCAGAAACCCATCCTCAGCATCTCCACTCACCTTCCAGTAACGCAACCTGCAGAAACCCATCGTCAACATCTCCACTCACCTCCCAATAACACAACCTGACGAAACCCATCCTCAGCATCTCCACTCACCTTCCAATAACACAACCTGCAGAAACCCATCCTCAGCATCTCCACTCACCTTCCAGTAACGCAACCTGCAGAAACCCATCCTCAGCATCTCCACTCACCTCCCAATAACACAACCTGCAGAAAGCCATCCTCAGCATCTCCATTCACCTTCCAATAACACAACCTGCAGAAACCCATCCTCAACATCTTCACTCATCTCCCAATAACACAACCTGCAGAAACCCATCCTCAGCATATCCACTCACCTTCCAATAACATAACCTGCAGAAACCCGTCCTCAGCATCTCCACACCTTCCAATAACACAACCTGCAAAAACCCATCCTCAACATCTTCACTCACCTCCCAATGAAACAACCTGCAGAAACCAATCCTCAGTATCTTCACTCACCTCCCAATAACACAACCTGCAGAAACCCATCCTCAGATTCTTTACTCACATTCCAATAACATAACCTGCAGAAACCCATCCTCAGCATCTCCACTCACCTCCCAATAACACAACCTGCAGAAACCCATCCTCAACATCTTCACTCACCTCCCAATAACACAACCTGCAGAAACCCATCCTCAGCATCTTCACTCACTTTCCAATAACAAAACCTGCAGGAACCCATCCTCAGCATCTCCACTCACCTTCCAATAACACAACCTGCAGAAACCCATCCTCAGCATCTTCACTCACCTTCCAATAACACAACCTGCAGAAACCCATCCGCAGCATCTCCACTCACCTCCCAATAACACAACCTCCAGAAACCCATCCTCAGCATCTCCACTCACCTCCCAATAACACAAACTGCAGAAACCCATCCTCAGCATCTTCACTCACCTCCCAATAACACAACCCGCAGAAACCCATCCTCAGCATCTTCACTCACCTCCCAATAACACAACCTGCAGAAACCCATCCTCAGATACTTCACTCACCTTCCAATAACACAACCTGCAGAAAGCCATCCTCAGCATCTTCACTCACCTCCCAATAACACAACCTGCAGAAACCGAGCCTCAGCATCTTCACTCACCTCCCAATAACACAACATGCAGAAACCCATCCTCTGCATCTCCACTCACCTCCAAATAACAGAACCTGCCGAAACCCATCCTCAGCATCTCCACTCACCTCCGAATAACACAACCTGCAGAAACCCTTCCTCAGCATCTTCACTCACCTCCCAATAACACAACCTGCAGGAACCCTTCCTCAGCATCTTCACTCACCTCCCAATAACATAACCTGCAGAAACCCATCCTCAGCATCTCCACTCACCACCCAATAACACAACCTGCAGAAACCCATCCTCAGCATCTTCACTCACCTCCCAATAACACAAGCTGCAGAAAACCATCCTCAGCATCTCCACTGACCTTCCAATAACACAACCTGCAGAAACCCATCCTCAGCATCTCCACTCACCTTCCTATAACACAACCTGCAGAAACCCATCCTCAGCATCTCCACTCACCTTCCAATAACACAACCTGCAGAAACCCATCCTCAGCATCTCCACTCACCTTCCAATAACACAAACTGCAGAAACCCATCCTCAGCATCTCCACTCACCTTCCAATAACACAACCTGCAGAAACCCATCCTCAGCATCTCCTCTCACCTTCCAATAACACAACCTGCAGAAACCCATCCTCAGCATCTCCACTCACCTTCCAATAACACAACCTGCAGAACCCATCCTCAGCATCTCCACTCACCTTCCAATAACACAACCTGCAGAAACCCATCCTCAGCATCTCCACTCACCTTCCAATAACACAACCTGCAGAAACCCATCCTCAGCAGCTCCACTCACCTCCCAATAACACAACCTGCAGAAACCCATCCTCAGCATCTTCACTCACCTTCCAATAACACAACCTGCAGAAACCCATCCTCAGCATCTCCACTCACCTCCCAATAACACAACCTGCAGAAACCCATCCTCAGTATCTTCACTACCCTTCCAATAACACAACCTGCAGAAACCCATCCTCAGCATCTCCACTCACCTTCCAATAACACAACCTGCAGAAACCCATCCTCAGCATCTCCACTCACCTCCCAATAACACAACCTGCAGAAACCCATCCTCAGTATCTTCACTAACCTTCCAATAACACAACCTGCAGAAATCCATCCTCAGCATCTTCACTCACCTTCCAATAACACAAACTGCAGAAACGCATCCGCAGCATCTCCACTCACCTCCCAATAACACAACCCCCAGAAACCCATCCTTAGCATCTCCACTCATCTCCCAATAACACAAACTGCAGAAACCCATTCTCAGCATCTTCACTCACCTCCCAATAACACAACCCGCAGAAACCCATCCTCAGCATCTTCACTCACCTCCCAATAACACAACCTGCAGAAACCCATCCTCAGCATCTTCACTCACCTCCCAATAACACAACCCGCTGAAACCCATCCTCAGCATCTTCACTCACCTCCCAATAACACAAACTGCAGAAACCCATCCACAGCATCTCCACTCCACTCCCAATAACACAACCTGCAGAAACCCATCCTCAGCATCTCCACTCACCTCCCAGTAACACAACCTGCAGAAACCCATCCTCAGCATCTTCACTCACCTCCCAATAACACAACCTGCAGAAACCCATCCTCAACATCTTCACTCACCTTCCAATAACACAAACTGCAGAAACCCATCCTCAGCATCTCCACTCCACTCCCAATAACACAACCTGCAGAAACCCATCCTCAGCATCTCCACTCACCTCCCAGTAACACAACCTGCAGAAACCCATCCTCAGCATCTCCACTCACCTCCCAATAACACAACCTGCAGAAACCCATCCTCAGCATCTTCACTCACCTCCCAATAACACAACCTGCAGAAACCCATCCTCAGCATCTCCACTCACCGTCCAATAACTCAACCTGCAGAAACCCATCCTCAGCATCTTAACTAACCTTCCAATAACACACCCTGCAGAAACCCATCCTCAGCATCTCCACTCGCCACCCAATAACACAACCTGCAGAACCCACCCTCAGAATCTTCACTAACCTTCCAATCACAAAATCTGCAGAAACCCCTCCTCAGCATCTCAACTAACCTCCCAATAACACAACCTGCAGAAACCCATCCTCAGCATCTTCACTCACCTTCCAATAACACAACCTGCAGATCCCATCCTCAGCATCTTCACTAACCTTCCAATAACACAACCTGCAGAAACCCATCCACAACATATTCACTAACCTTCCAATAACACAACCTGCAGAAACCCATCCTCCGCATCTCCACTCACCTCCCAAGAACAAAACGTGCAGAAACCCATCCTCAGCATCTCCACTCACCTCTCAATAACACAACCTGCAGAAATCCATCCTCAGCATCTCCACTCAACTCCTTATAAAACAACCTGCTGAACCCATCCTCAGCATCTTCACTCACCTTCCAATAACACAACCTGCAGAAACCCATGCTCAGCATCTTCACTCACCTTCCAATAACACAACCTGCAGAAACCCATCCTCAGCAACTCCACTCAACTCCCAATAAAACAACCTGCTGAACCCATCCTCAGCATCTTCACTCACCTCCCAATAACACAACGAGCAGGAACCCATTCTCAGCAGCTGCACTCACATTCCAATAACACAACTACAGAAATCCATCCTCAGCATCTCCACTCACCCCCCAATAACACAACCTGCAGAAACCCATCCTCAGCATCTCCACTCACCTCCAAATAACACAACCTGCAGATACCCATTCTCAGCAACTCCACTCACCTCCCAATATCACAACCTGCAGAAACCCATCCTCAGCAACTCCACTCACCTCCCAATATCACAACCTGCAGAAACCCATCCTCAGCATCTTCACAAATCTTCCAATAACACAACCTGCAGAATCCCATCCTCAGCATCTCCACTCATCGACCAATTACACAACCTGCAGAACCCCTTTCTCAGCATCTCCACTCACCCCCCAATAACAGAACCTGCAGAAACCCATCCTCAGCATCTTCACTCACCTTCCAATAACACAACCTGCAGAACCCACCCTCAGAATCTTCACTAACCTTCCAATCACAAAATATGCATAAAACCATCCTCAGCATCTTCACAAATCTTCCAATAACACAACCTGCAGAAACCCATCCTCAGCATCTCAACTAACCTCCCAATAACAGAACCTGCAGAAACCCATCCTCAGCATCTTCACTCACCTTCCAATAACACAACCTGCAGAACCCTTCCTCAGCATCTTCACTAACCTTCCAATAACACAACCTGCAGAAACCCATCCACAACATATTCACTAACCTTCCAATAACACAACCTTCAGAAACCCATCCTCCGCATCTCCACTCACCTCCCAAGAACAAAACCTGCAGAATCCCATCCTCAGCACCTCCAATCACCTCACAATAACACAACCTGCAGAAACCCCTCCTCAGCATCTTCACTCACCTCCCAGCAACACAACCTGCAGAAACACACCCTCAGCATCTTCACTAACCTTCCAATACCACAACCTGCAGAAACCCATCCTCAGCATCTAAACTCACCTCCCAATAACACAACCTGCAGAAACCCATCCTCAGCATCTCCAATCACCTCCCAATAGCAGAACCTGCAGAAACCCATCCTCAGCATCTCCACTCACCTCCCAATAACACAACCTGCAGAAATACATCCCCAGAATCTTCACTCACCTCCCAATAACACAACCTGCAGAAACCCATTCTCAGCATCTTCACTCACCTCCCAGTAACACAACCAACAGAACCCATACTCAGCATCTTCACTAACTTTCCAATAACACAACCTGCAGAAACCCATCCTCAGCATCTCCACTCACCTCCCAACAGCACAACCTGCAGAAACACATCCTCAGCATCTTCACTAACCTTCCAATAACACAATCTGCAGAAATCCATCCTCAGCACCACCACTCACCCCCCAATAACACAACCTGCAGAAACCCATCCTCAGCACCTCCAATCACCTCACAATAACACAACCTGCAGACACCCCTCCTCAGCATCTTCACTCACCTCCCAGTAACACAACCTGCAGAAACACACCCTCAGCATCTTCACTAACCTTCCAATAACACAACCTGCAGAAACCCATCCTCCGCATCTCCACTCAGCTCCCAAGAACAAAACCTGCAGAAACCCATCCTCAGCATCTCCACTCTCCTCTCAATAACACAACCTGCAGAAATCCATCCTCAGCACCACCACTCACCCCCCAATAACACAACCTGCAGAAACCCATCCTCAGCACCTCCAATCACCTCACAATAACACAACCTGCAGAAACCCCTCCTCAGCATCTTCACTCACCTCCCAGTAACACAACCTGCAGAAACACATCCTCAGCATCTTCACTAATCTTCCAACAACACAACCTGCAGAAACCCATCCTCAGCATCTTCACTCACCTTCCAATAACACAACCTGCATAAACCCATCCTCAGCATCTCCACTCACCTCCCAATAACACAACCTGCAGAACCCCATCCTCAGCATCTCCACTCACCTCCCAATAACACAACCTGCAGAAACTCATCCTCAGCATCTTCACTCACCTCCCAATAACACAACCTGCAGAAACCCATCCTCAGCATCTTCACTCACCTCCCAATAACACAACCTGCAGAAACTCATCCTCAGCATCTTCACTCACCTCCCAATAACACAACCTGCAGAAACTCATCCTCAGCATCTTCCCTAACCTTCCAATAACACAACCTGCATAAACGCATCCTCAGCATCTTCACTCACCTCCCAATAACACAATCTGCAGAAACCCATTCACAGCATTTCCACTCATCTCCCAATAACACAACCTGCAGAAACCCATCCTCAGCATCTCCACTCACCTCCCAATAACACAACCTGCAGAACCCATCCTCAGAATCTTCACTAACCTTCCAATAACACAATCTGCAGAAAACCATCCTCAGCATCTTCCCTAACTTTCCAAGAATACATCATGCCGAAACCCATCCTCAGCATCTCCACTCACTTCCAAATAACACAACCTGCAGAAAACCATCCTCAGCATTTTCCCAACCTTCCCATAACACAATCTGCAGAATCCCATCCTCAGCATCTTCACTCACCTCCCAATAACACAACCTGCAGAAACCCATCCTCAGCAACTACACTCACCTCCCAATAACACAACCTGCAGAAACCCATCCTCAGCATCTCCACTCACCTTCCAATAACACAACCTGCAGAACCCACCCTCAGAATCTTCACTAACCTTCCAATAACACAATCTGCAGAAACCCATCCTCAGCATCTCCACTCACCTTCCAATAACACAAACTGCAGAAACCCATCCTCAGCATCTCCACTCACCTTCCAACAACACAACCTGCAGAAACCCATCCTCAGCATCTTCACTCACCTTCCAATAACACAACCTGCATAAACCCATCCTCAGCATCTCCACTCACCTCCCAATAACACAACCTGCAGAACCCCATCCTCAGCATCTCCACTCACCTCCCAATAACACAACCTGCAGAAACTCATCCTCAGCATCTTCACTCACCTCCCAATAACACAACCTGCAGAAACCCATCCTCAGCATCTTCACTCACCTCCCAATAACACAACCTGCAGAAACTCATCCTCAGCATCTTCACTCACCTCCCAATAACACAACCTGCAGAAACTCATCCTCAGCATCTTCCCTAACCTTCCAATAACACAACCTGCATAAACGCATCCTCAGCATCTTCACTCACCTCCCAATAACACAATCTGCAGAAACCCATTCACAGCATTTCCACTCATCTCCCAATAACACAACCTGCAGAAACCCATCCTCAGCATCTCCACTCACCTCCCAATAACACAACCTGCAGAACCCATCCTCAGAATCTTCACTAACCTTCCAATAACACAATCTGCAGAAAACCATCCTCAGCATCTTCCCTAACTTTCCAAGAATACATCATGCCGAAACCCATCCTCAGCATCTCCACTCACTTCCCAATAACACAACCTGCAGAAAACCATCCTCAGCATTTTCCCAACCTTCCCATAACACAATCTGCAGAATCCCATCCTCAGCATCTTCACTCACCTCCCAATAACACAACCTGCAGAAACCCATCCTCAGCAACTACACTCACCTCCCAATAACACAACCTGCAGAAACCCATCCTCAGCATCTCCACTCACCTTCCAATAACACAACCTGCAGAACCCACCCTCAGAATCTTCACTAACCTTCCAATAACACAATCTGCAGAAACCCATCCTCAGCATCTTCACTCACCTTCCAATAACACAACCTGCCGAAACCCATCCTCAGCATCTCCACTCACCTCCCAATAACACAACCTGCCGAAACCCATCCTCAGCATCTCCACTCACCTTCCAATAACACAACTGCAGAAACCCATCCTCAGCATCTTCACTCACCTTCCAATAACACAACCTGCAGAAACCCATCCTCAGCATCTTCACTCACCTCCCAATAACACAACCGGTAGAAACCCATCCTCAGCATCTCCACTCACCTCCCAATAACATAACCTGCAGAAACCCATCCTCGGTACCTCCAATCACCTCACAATAACACAACCTGCAGAAACCCATCCTCAGAATCTTCACTCATCTCCCAATATCACAACCTGCAGAAACCCATCCTCAGCATCACCACTCACCTCCCAATAACACAACCGGCAGAAACCCATCCTCAGCACCTCCAATCACCTCACAATAACGCAACATGCAGAAAACCATCCTCAGCATCTTCACTCACCTCCCAATAACACAACCTGCAGAAACACATCCTCAGAATCGTCACTAACCTTCCAATAATACAACCTGCAGAAACCCATCCTCAGCATCTCCACTCTCTTCCCAATAACACAACCTGCAGAAACCCATCCTCAGCATCTCCACTCACCTCCCAATAGCACAACCTGCAGAAACACATCCTCAGCATCTTCACTAACCTTCCAATAACACAACCTGCAGAAACCCATCCTCAGCATCTAAACTCACCTCCCAATAACACAACCTGCAGAAACCCATCCTCAGCATCTCCAATCACCTCCCAATAGCAGAACCTGCAGAAACCCATCCTCAGCATCTCCACTCACCTTCCAATAACACAACCTGCAGAAACCCATCCTCAGCATCTCCACTCACCTCCCAATAACACAACCTGCAGAAACCCATCCTCAGTATCTTCACTAACCTTCCAATAACACAACCTGCAGAAACCCATCCTCAGCATCTTCACTCACCTTCCAATAACACAAACTGCAGAAACGCATCCGCAGCATCTCCACTCACCTCCCAATAACACAACCCCCAGAAACCCATCGTCAGCATCTCCACTCATCTCCCAATAACACAAACTGCAGAAACCCATTCTCAGCATCTTCACTCACCTCCCAATAACACAACCCGCAGAAACCCATCCTCAGCATCTTCACTCACCTTCCAATAACACAACCTGCAGAAACCCATGCTCAGCATCTTCACTCACCTTCCAATAACACAACCTGCAGAAACCCATCCTCAGCAACTCCACTCAACTCCCAATAAAACAACCTGCTGAACCCATCCTCAGCATCTTCACTCACCTCCCAATAACACAACGAGCAGGAACCCATTCTCAGCAGCTGCACTCACATTCCAATAACACAACTACAGAAATCCATCCTCAGCATCTCCACTCACCCCCCAATAACACAACCTGCAGAAACCCATCCTCAGCATCTCCACTCACCTCCAAATAACACAACCTGCAGATACCCATTCTCAGCAACTCCACTCACCTCCCAATATCACAACCTGCAGAAACCGATCCTCAGCAACTCCACTCACCTCCCAATATCACAACCTGCAGAAACCCATCCTCAGCATCTTCACAAATCTTCCAATAACACAACCTGCAGAATCCCATCCTCAGCATCTCCACTCATCGACCAATTACACAACCTGCAGAACCCCTTTCTCAGCATCTCTACTGACCTTCCAATAACACAATCTGCAGAAACCCATCCTCAGCATCTCCACTCGCCACCCAATAACACAACCTGCAGAACCCACCCTCAGAATCTTCACTAACCTTCCAATCACAAAATATGCATAAAACCATCCTCAGCATCTTCACAAATCTTCCAATAACACAACCTGCAGAAACCCATCCTCAGCATCTCAACTAACCTCCCAATAACAGAACCTGCAGAAACCCATCCTCAGCATCTTCACTCACCTTCCAATAACACAACCTGCAGAACCCTTCCTCAGCATCTTCACTAACCTTCCAATAACACAACCTGCAGAAACCCATCCACAACATATTCACTAACCTTCCAATAACACAACCTTCAGAAACCCATCCTCCGCATCTCCACTCACCTCCCAAGAACAAAACCTGCAGAATCCCATCCTCAGCACCTCCAATCACCTCACAATAACACAACCTGCAGAAACCCCTCCTCAGCATCTTCACTCACCTCCCAGTAACACAACCTGCAGAAACACACCCTCAGCATCTTCACTAACCTTCCAATACCACAACCTGCAGAAACCCATCCTCAGCATCTAAACTCACCTCCCAATAACACAACCTGCAGAAACCCATCCTCAGCATCTCCAATCACCTCCCAATAGCAGAACCTGCAGAAACCCATCCTCAGCATCTCCACTCACCTCCCAATAACACAACCTGCAGAAATACATCCCCAGAATCTTCACTCACCTCCCAATAACACAACCTGCAGAAACCCATTCTCAGCATCTTCACTCACCTCCCAGTAACACAACCAACAGAACCCATACTCAGCATCTTCACTAACTTTCCAATAACACAACCTGCAGAAACCCATCCTCAGCATCTCCACTCACCTCCCAACAGCACAACCTGCAGAAACACATCCTCAGCATCTTCACTAACCTTCCAATAACACAATCTGCAGAAATCCATCCTCAGCACCACCACTCACCCCCCAATAACACAACCTGCAGAAACCCATCCTCAGCACCTCCAATCACCTCACAATAACACAACCTGCAGACACCCCTCCTCAGCATCTTCACTCACCTCCCAGTAACACAACCTGCAGAAACACACCCTCAGCATCTTCACTAACCTTCCAATAACACAACCTGCAGAAACCCATCCTCCGCATCTCCACTCAGCTCCCAAGAACAAAACCTGCAGAAACCCATCCTCAGCATCTCCACACTCCTCTCAATAACACAACCTGCAGAAATCCATCCTCAGCACCACCACTCACCCCCCAATAACACAACCTGCAGAAACCCATCCTCAGCACCTCCAATCACCTCACAATAACACAACCTGCAGAAACCCCTCCTCAGCATCTTCACTCACCTCCCAGTAACACAACCTGCAGAAACACATCCTCAGCATCTTCACTCACCTTCCAATAACACAACCTGCATAAACCCATCCTCAGCATCTCCACTCACCTCCCAATAACACAACCTGCAGAACCCCATCCTCAGCATCTCCACTCACCTCCCAGTAACACAACCTGCAGAAACACATCCTCAGCATCTTCACTAACCTTCCAATAACACAATCTGCTGAAAACCATCCTCAGCATCTTCCCCAAACTTCCAACAACACAACCTGACAGAAACCCATCCTCAGCATCCCAACTCATCTCCCAACAACACAACCTGCAGAAACCCATCCTCAGCATCTTCACTCACCTTCCAATAACACAACCTGCATAAACCCATCCTCAGCATCTCCACTCACCTCCCAATAACACAACCTGCAGAACCCCATCCTCAGCATCTCCACTCACCTCCCAATAACACAACCTGCATAAACGCATCCTCAGCATCTTCACTCACCTCCCAATAACACAATCTGCAGAAACCCATTCACAGCATTTCCACTCATCTCCCAATAACACAACCTGCAGAAACCCATCCTCAGCATCTCCACTCACCTCCCAATAACACAACCTGCAGAACCCATCCTCAGCATCTTCACTAAACTTCCAATAACACAACCTGCAGAAACCCATCCTTAGCATCTCAACTCACCTCCCAGAAACACAACCTGCAGAACCCATCCTCAGAATCTTCACTAACCTTCCAATAACACAATCTGCAGAAAACCATCCTCAGCATCTTCCCTAACTTTCCAAGAATACATCATGCCGAAACCCATCCTCAGCATCTCCACTCACTTCCCAATAACACAACCTGCAGAAAACCATCCTCAGCATTTTCCCTAACCTTCCCATAACACAATCTGCAGAATCCCATCCTCAGCATCTTCACTCACCTCCCAATAACACAACCTGCAGAAACCCATCCTCAGCACCTCCAATCACCTCACAATAACACAACCTGCAGAAACCCCTCCTCAGCATCTTCACTCACCTCCCAGTAACACAACCTGCAGAAACACATCCTCAGCATCTTCACTAACCTTCCAATAACACAATCTGCTGAAAACCATCCTCAGCATCTTCCCCAAACTTCCAACAACACAACCTGACAGAAACCCATCCTCAGCATCCCAACTCATCTCCCAACAACACAACCTGCAGAAACCCATCCTCAGCATCTTCACTCACCTTCCAATAACACAACCTGCATAAACCCATCCTCAGCATCTCCACTCACCTCCCAATAACACAACCTGCAGAACCCCATCCTCAGCATCTCCACTCACCTCCCAATAACACAACCTGCAGAAACTCATCCTCAGCATCTTCCCTAACCTTCCAATAACACAACCTGCATAAACGCATCCTCAGCATCTTCACTCACCTCCCAATAACACAATCTGCAGAAACCCATTCACAGCATTTCCACTCATCTCCCAATAACACAACCTGCAGAAACCCATCCTCAGCATCTCCACTCACCTCCCAATAACACAACCTGCAGAACCCATCCTCAGAATCTTCACTAACCTTCCAATAACACAATCTGCCGAAACCCATCCTCAGCATCTCCACTCACTTCCCAATAACACAACCTGCAGAAAACCATCCTCAGCATTTTCCCTAACCTTCCCATAACACAATCTGCAGAATCCCATCCTCAGCATCTTCACTCACCTCCCAATAACACAACCTGCAGAAACCCATCCTCAGCAACTACACTCACCTCCCAATAACACAACCTGCAGAAACCCATCCTCAGCATCTCCACTCACCTTCCAATAACACAACCTGCAGAACCCACCCTCAGAATCTTCACTAACCTTCCAATAACACAATCTGCAGAAACCAATCCTCAGCATCTCCACTCACCTCCCAATAACATAACCTGCAGAAACCCATCCTCGGTACCTCCAATCACCTCACAATAACACAACCTGCAGAAACCCATCCTCAGAATCTTCACTCATCTCCCAATATCACAACCTGCAGAAACCCATCCTCAGCATCACCACTCACCTCCCAATAACACAACCGGCAGAAACCCATGCTCAGCACCTCCAATCACCTCACAATAACACAACATGCAGAAAACCATCCTCAGCATCTTCACTCACCTCCCAATAACACAACCTGCAGAAACACATCCTCAGAATCGTCACTAACCTTCCAATAATACAACCTGCAGAAACCCATCCTCAGCATCTCCACTCTCTTCCCAATAACACAACCTGCAGAAACCCATCCTCAGCATCTCCACTCACCTCCCAATAGCACAACCTGCAGAAACACATCCTCAGCATCTTCACTAACCTTCCAATAACACAACCTGCAGAAACCCATCCTCAGCATCTAAACTCACCTCCCAATAACACAACCTGCAGAAACCCATCCTCAGCATCTCCAATCACCTCCCAATAGCAGAACCTGCAGAAACCCATCCTCAGCATCTCCACTCACCTCCCAATAACACAACCTGCAGAAACACATCCCCAGAATCTTCACTCACCTCCCAATAACACAACCTGCAGAAACCCATTCTCAGCATCTTCACTCGCCTCCCAGTAACACAACCTACAGAACCCATACTCAGCATCTTCACTAACCTTCCAGTAACACAACCTGCAGAAACCCATCCTCAGCATCTCCACTCACCTCCCAATAGCACAACCTGCAGAAACACATCCTCAGCATCTTCACTAACCTTCCAATAACACAATCTGCTGAAAACCATCCTCAGCATCTTCCCCAACCTTCCAACAACACAACCTGACAGAAACCCATCCTCAGCATCCCAACTCATCTCCCAATAACACAACCTGCAGAAACCCATCCTCAGCATCTTCACTCACCTTCCAATAACACAACCTGCATAAACGCATCCTCAGCATCTCCACTCACCTCCCAATAACACAACCTGCAGAACCCCATCCTCAGCATCTCCACTCACCTCCCAATAACACAACCTGCAGAAACTCATCCTCAGCATCTTCCCTACCCTTCCAATAACACAACCTGCATAAACGCATCCTCAGCATCTTCACTCACCTCCCAATAACACAATCTGCAGAAACCCATTCACAGCATTTCCACTCATCTCCCAATAACACAACCTGCAGAAACCCATCCTCAGCATCTCCACTCACCTCCCAATAACACAACCTGCAGAACCCATCCTCAGCATCTTCACTAAACTCCAATAACACAACCTGAAGAAACCCATCATCAGCATCTCAACTCACCTCCCAGTAACACAACCTGCAGAACCCATCCTCAGAATCTTCACTAACCTTCCAATAACACAATCTGCAGAAAAGCATCCTCAGCATCTTCCCTAACTTTCCAAGAATACATCATGCCGAAACCCATCCTCAGCATCTCCACTCACTTCCCAATAACACAACCTGCAGAAAACCATCCTCAGCATTTTCCCTAACCTTCCCATAACACAATCTGCAGAATCCCATCCTCAGCATCTTCACTCACCTCCCAATAACACAACCTGCAGAAACCCATCCTCAGCAACTACACTCACCTCCCAATAACACAACCTGCAGAAACCCATCCTCAGCATCTCCACTCACCTTCCAATAACACAACCTGCAGAACCCATCCTCTGAATCTTCACTAACCTTTCAATAACACAATCTGCAGAAACCCATTCTCAGCATCTTCACTCACCTTCCAATAACACAACCTGCCGAAACCCATCCTCAGCATCTCCACTCACCTCCCAATAACACAACCTGCCGAAACCCATCCTCAGCATCTCCACTCACCCTCCAATAACACAACTGCAGAAACCCATCCTCAGCATCTTCACTCACCTTCCAATAACACAACCTGTCGAAACCCATCCCCAGCATCTCCACTCACCTCCCAATAACACAACCTGCAGAAACCCATCCTCAGCATCTTCACTCACCTCCCAATAACACAACCTGCAGAAACCCGTCCTCAGCATCTCCACTCACCTCCCAATAACACAACCTGCAGAAACCCATCCTCGGTACCACCAATCACCTCACAATAACACAACCTGCAGAAACCCATCCTCAGAATCTTCACTCATCTCCCAATATCACAACCTGCAGAAACCCATCCTCAGCATCTCCACTCACCTCCCAATAACACAACCTGCAGAAACCCATCCTCAGCACCTCCAATCACCTCACAATAACACAACCTGCAGAAAACCATCCTCAGCATCTTCACTCACCTCCCAATAACACAACCTGCAGAAACACATCCTCAGAATCGTCACTAACCTTCCAATAACACAACCTGCAGAAACCCATCCTCAGCATCTCCACTCTCCTGCCAATAACACAACCTGCAGAAACCCATCCTCAGCATCTCCACTCACCTCCCAATAGCACAACCTGCAGAAACACATCCTCAGCATCTTCACTAACATTCCAATAACACAATCTGCAGAAAACAATCATCAGCATCTTCCCCAACCTTCCAACAACACAACCGGCAGAAACCCATCCTCAGTATCTCCACTCAGCTTCCAATAACACAACCTGCAGAAACCCATGCTCAGCATCTCCAATCACCTCTCAATAGCAGGACCTGCAGAAACCCATCCTCAGCATCTCCACTCACCTCCCAATAACACAACCTGCAGAAACACATCCTCAGAATCTTCACTCACCTCCCAATAACACAACCTGCAGAAACCCATCCTCAGCATCGCCACTCACCTCCCAATAGCAGAAACTGCAGAAACCCATCCTCAGCATCTCCATTCACCTCACAATAACACAACCTGCAGAAACACATCCTCAGAATCTTCACTCAACTCCCAATAACACAACCTGCAAAAACACATCCTCAGAATCTTCACTCACCTCCCAATAACACAACCTGCAGAAACCCATCCTCAGCATCTAAACTCACCTCCCAATAACACAACCTGCAGAAACCCATCCTCAGCATCTCCAATCACCTCCCAATAGCAGAACCTGCAGAAACCCATCCTCAGCATCTCCACTCACCTCCCAATAACACAACCTGCAGAAACACATCCCCAGAATCTTCACTCACCTCCCAATAACACAACCTGCAGAAACCCATTCTCAGCATCTTCACTCACCTCCCAGTAACACAACCTACAGAACCCATACTCAGCATCTTCACTAACGTTCCAATAACACAACCTGCAGAAACCCATCCTCAGCATCTCCACTCACCTCCCAACAGCACAACCTGCAGAAACACATCCTCAGCATCTTCACTAACCTTCCAATAACACAATCTGCTGAAAACCATCCTCAGCATCTTCCCCAACCTTCCAACAACACAACCTGACAGAAACCCATCCTCAGCATCCCAACTCATCTCCCAATAACACAACCTGCAGAAACCCATCCTCAGCATCTTCACTCACCTTCCAATAACACAACCTGCATAAACCCATCCTCAGCATCTCCACTCACCTCCCAATAACACAACCTGCAGAACCCCATCCTCAGCATCTCCACTCACCTCCCAATAACACAACCTGCAGAAACTCATCCTCAGCATCTTCCCTAACCTTCCAATAACACAACCTGCGTAAACGCATCCTCAGCATCTTCACTCACCCCCCAATAACACAATCTGCAGAAACCCATTCACAGCATTTCCACTCATCTCCCAATAACACAACCTGCAGAAACCCATCCTCAGCATCTCCACTCACCTCCCAATAACACAACCTGCAGAACCCATCCTCAGCATCTTCACTAAACTCCAATAACACAACCTGAAGAAACCCATCCTTAGCATCTCAACTCACCTCCCAGTAACACAACCTGCAGAACCCATCCTCAGAATCTTCACTAACCTTCCAATAACACAATCTGCAGAAAAGCATCCTCAGCATCTTCCCTAACTTTCCAAGAATACATCATGCCGAAACCCATCCTCAGCATCTCCACTCACTTCCCAATAACACAACCTGCAGAAAACCATCCTCAGCATTTTCCCTAACCTTCCCATAACACAATCTGCAGAATCCCATCCTCAGCATCTTCACTCACCTCCCAATAACACAACCTGCAGAAACCCATCCTCAGCAACTACACTCACCTCCCAATAACACAACCTGCAGAAACCCATCCTCAGCATCTCCACTCACCTTCCAATAACACAACCTGCAGAACCCATCCTCAGAATCTTCACTAACCTTCCAATAACACAATCTGCAGAAACCCATCCTCAGCATCTAAACTCACCTCCCAATAACACAACCTGCAGAAACCCATCCTCAGCATCTCCACTCTCCTGCCAATAACACAACCTGCAGAAACCCATCCTCAGCATCTCCACTCACCTCCCAATAGCACAACCTGCAGAAACACATCCTCAGCATCTTCACTAACATTCCAATAACACAATCTGCAGAAAACAATCATCAGCATCTTCCCCAACCTTCCAACAACACAACCGGCAGAAACCCATCCTCAGTATCTCCACTCAGCTTCCAATAACACAACCTGCAGAAACCCATGCTCAGCATCTCCAATCACCTCTCAATAGCAGAACCTGCAGAAACCCATCCTCAGCATCTCCACTCACCTCCCAATAACACAACCTGCAGAAACACATCCTCAGAATCTTCACTCACCTCCCAATAACACAACCTGCAGAAACCCATCCTCAGCATCGCCACTCACCTCCCAATAGCAGAAACTGCAGAAACCCATCCTCAGCATCTCCATTCACCTCACAATAACACAACCTGCAGAAACACATCCTCAGAATCTTCACTCAACTCCCAATAACACAACCTGCAAAAACACATCCTCAGAATCTTCACTCACCTCCCAATAACACAACCTGCAGAAACCCATCCTCAGCATCTAAACTCACCTCCCAATAACACAACCTGCAGAAACCCATCCTCAGCATCTCCAATCACCTCTCAATAGCAGAACCTGCAGAAACCCATCCTCAGCATCTCCACTCACCTCCCAATAACACAACCTGCAGAAACACATCCCCAGAATCTTCACTCACCTCCCAATAACACAACCTGCAGAAACCCATTCTCAGCATCTTCACTCACCTCCCAGTAACACAACCTACAGAACCCATACTCAGCATCTTCACTAACGTTCCAATAACACAACCTGCAGAAACCCATCCTCAGCATCTCCACTCACCTCCCAACAGCACAACCTGCAGAAACACATCCTCAGCATCTTCACTAACCTTCCAATAACACAATCTGCTGAAAACCATCCTCAGCATCTTCCAAAACCTTCCAACAACACAACCTGACAGAAACCCATCCTCAGCATCCCAACTCATCTCCCAATAACACAACCTGCAGAAACCCATCCTCAGCATCTTCACTCACCTTCCAATAACACAACCTGCATAAACCCATCCTCAGCATCTCCACTCACCTCCCAATAACACAACCTGCAGAACCCCATCCTCAGCATCTCCACTCACCTCCCAATAACACAACCTGCAGAAACTCATCCTCAGCATCTTCCCTAACCTTCCAATAACACAACCTGCATAAACGCATCCTCAGCATCTTCACTCACCCCCCAATAACACAATCTGCAGAAACCCATTCACAGCATTTCCACTCATCTCCCAATAACACAACCTGCAGAAACCCATCCTCAGCATCTCCACTCACCTCCCAATAACACAACCTGCAGAAACACATCCCCAGAATCTTCACTCACCTCCCAATAACACAACCTGCAGAAACCCATCCTCAGCATCTCCACTCACCCTCCAATAACACAACTGCAGAAACCCATCCTCAGCATCTTCACTCACCTTCCAATAACACAACCTGTCGAAACCCATCCCCAGCATCTCCACTCACCTCCCAATAACACAACCTGCAGAAACCCATCCTCAGCATCTTCACTCACCTCCCAATAACACAACCTGCAGAAACCCATCCTCAGCATCTCCACTCACCTCCCAATAACACAACCTGCAGAAACCCATCTTCGGTACCACCAATCACCTCACAATAACACAACCTGCAGAAACCCATCCTCAGAATCTTCACTCATCTCCCAATATCACAACCTGCAGAAACCCATCCTCAGCATCTCCACTCACCTCCCAATAACACAACCTGCAGAAACCCATCCTCAGCACCTCCAATCACCTCACAATAACACAACCTGCAGAAAACCATCCTCAGCATCTTCACTCACCTCCCAATAACACAACCTGCAGAAACACATCCTCAGAATCGTCACTAACCTTCCAATAACACAACCTGCAGAAACCCATCCTCAGCATCTCCACTCTCCTCCCAATAACACAACCTGCAGAAACCCATCCTCAGCATCTCCACTCACCTCCCAATAACACAACCTGCAGAAACACATCCTCAGAATCTTCACTCACCTCCCAATAACACAACCTGCAGAAACCCATCCTCAGCATCGCCACTCACCTCCCAATAGCAGAAACTGCAGAAACCCATCCTTAGCATCTCCATTCACCTCACAATAACACAACCTGCAGAAACACATCCTCAGAATCTTCACTCACCTCCCAATAACACAACCTGCAAAAACACATCCTCAGAATCTTCACTCACCTCCCAATAACACAACCTGCAGAAACCCATCCTCAGCATCTAAACTCACCTCCCAATAACACAACCTGCCGAAACCCATCCTCAGCATCTCCACTCACCTCCCAATAACACAACCTGCAGAAACCCATCCTCAGCATCTTCACTCACCTCCCAATAACACAACCTGCAGAAACCCATCCTCAGCATCTCCACTCACCTCCCAATAACATAACCTGCAGAAACCCATCCTCGGTACCTCCAATCACCTCACAATAACACAACCTGCAGAAACCCATCCTCAGAATCTTCACTCATCTCCCAATATCACAACCTGCAGAAACCCATCCTCAGCATCACCACTCACCTCCCAATAACACAACCTGCAGAAACCCATCCTCAGCACCTCCAATCACCTCACAATAACACAACCTGCAGAAAACCATCCTCAGCATCTTCACTCACCTCCCAATAACACAACCTGCAGAAACACATCCTCAGAATCGTCACTAACCTTCCAATAACACAACCTGCAGAAACCCATCCTCAGCATCTCCACTCTCTTCCCAATAACACAACCTGCAGAAACCCATCCTCAGCATCTCCACTCACCTCCCAATAGCACAACCTGCAGAAACACATCCTCAGCATCTTCACTAACCTTTCAATAACACAACCTGCAGAAACCCATCCTCAGCATCTAAACTCACCTCCCAATAACACAACCTGCAGAAACCCATCCTCAGCATCTCCAATCACCTCCCAATAGCAGAACCTGCAGAAACCCATCCTCAGCATCTCCACTCACCTCCCAATAACACAACCTGCAGAAACACATCCCCAGAATCTTCACTCACCTCCCAATAACACAACCTGCAGAAACCCATTCTCAGCATCTTCACTCACCTCCCAGTAACACAACCTACAGAACCCATACTCAGCATCTTCACTAACCTTCCAGCAACACAACCTGCAGAAACCCATCCTCAGCATGTCCACTCACCTCCCAATAGCACAACCTGCAGAAACACATCCTCAGCATCTTCACTAACCTTCCAATAACACAATCTGCTGAAAACCATCCTCAGCATCTTCCCCAACCTTCCAACAACACAACCTGACAGAAACCCATCCTCAGCATCCCAACTCATCTCCCAATAACACAACCTGCAGAAACCCATCCTCAGCATCTTCACTCACCTTCCAATAACACAACCTGCATAAACCCATCCTCAGCATCTCCACTCACCTCCCAATAACACAACCTGCAGAACCCCATCCTCAGCATCTCCACTCACCTCCCAATAACACAACCTGCAGAAACTCATCCTCAGCATCTTCCCTACCCTTCCAATAACACAACCTGCATAAACGCATCCTCAGCATCTTCACTCACCTCCCCATAACACAATCTGCAGAAACCCATTCACAGCATTTCCACTCATCTCCCAATAACACAACCTGCAGAAACCCATCCTCAGCATCTCCACTCACTTCCCAATAACACAACCTGCAGAACCCATCCTCAGCATCTTCACTAAACTCCAATAACACAAGCTGAAGAAACCCATCCTCAGCATCTCAACTCACCTCCCAGTAACACAACCTGCAGAACCCATCCTCAGAATCTTCACTAACCTTCCAATAACACAATCTGCAGAAAACCATCCTCAGCATCTTCCCTAACTTTCCAAGAATACATCATGCCGAAACCCATCCTCAGCATCTCCACTCACTTCCCAATAACACAACCTGCAGAAAATCATCCTCAGCATTTTCCCTAACCTTCCCATAACACAATCTGCAGAATCGCATCCTCAGCATCTTCACTCACCTCCCAATAACACAACCTGCAGAAACCCATCCTCAGCAACTACACTCACCTCCCAATAACACAACCTGCAGAAACCCATCCTCAGCATCTCCACTCACCTTCCAATAACACAACTTGCAGAACCCATCCTCAGAATCTTCACTAACCTTCCAATAACACAATCTGCAGAAACCCATCCTCAGCATCTTCACTCACCTTCCAATAACACAACCTGTCGAAACCCATCCCCAGCATCTCCACTCACCTCCCAATAACACAACCTGCAGAAACCCATCCTCAGCATCTTCACTCACCTCCCAATAACACAACCTGCAGAAACCCATCCTCAGCATCTCCACTCACCTCCCAATAACATAACCTGCAGAAACCCATCCTCGGTACCTCCAATCACCTCACAATAACACAACCTGCAGAAACCCATCCTCAGAATCTTCACTCATCTCCCAATATCACAACCTGCAGAAACCCATCCTCAGCATCACCACTCACCTCCCAATAACACAACCTGCAGAAACCCATCCTCAGCACCTCCAATCACCTCACAATAACACAACCTGCAGAAAACCATCCTCAGCATCTTCACTCACCTCCCAATAACACAACCTGCAGAAACACATCCTCAGAATCGTCACTAACCTTCCAATAACACAACCTGCAGAAACCCATCCTCAGCATCTCCACTCTCTTCCCAATAACACAACCTGCAGAAACCCATCCTCAGCATCTCCACTCACCTCCCAATAGCACAACCTGCAGAAACACATCCTCAGCATCTTCACTAACCTTTCAATAACACAACCTGCAGAAACCCATCCTAAACATCTAAACTCACCTCCCAATAACACAACCTGCAGAAACCCATCCTCAGCATCTCCAATCACCTCCCAATAGCAGAACCTGCAGAAACCCATCCTCAGCATCTCCACTCACCTCCCAACAACACAACCTGCAGAAACACATCCCCAGAATCTTCACTCACCTCCCAATAACACAACCTGCAGAAACCCATTCTCAGCATCTTCACTCACCTCCCAGTAACACAACCTACAGAACCCATACTCAGCATCTTCACTAACCTTCCAGCAACACAACCTGCAGAAACCCATCCTCAGCATGTCCACTCACCTCCCAATAGCACAACCTGCAGAAACACATCCTCAGCATCTTCACTAACCTTCCAATAACACAATCTGCTGAAAACCATCCTCAGCATCTTCCCCAACCTTCCAACAACACAACCTGACAGAAACCCATCCTCAGCATCTCCACTCACCTTCCAATAACACAACCTGCAGAACCCATCCTCAGAATCTTCACTAACCTTCCAATAACACAATCTGCAGAAACCCATCCTCAGCATCTTCACTCACCTTCCAATAACACAACCTGCCGAAACCCATCCTCAGCATCTCCACTCACCTCCCAATAACACAACCTGCCGAAACCCATCCTCAGCATCTCCACTCACCCTCCAATAACACAACTGCAGAAACCCATCCTCAGCATCTTCACTCACCTTCCAATAACACAACCTGTCGAAACCCACCCCCAGCATCTCCACTCACCTCCCAATAACACAACCTGCAGAAACCCATCCTCAGCATCTTCACTCACCTCCCAATAACACAACCTGCAGAAACCCATCCTCAGCATCTCCACTCACCTCCCAATAACACAACCTGCAGAAACCCATCCTCGGTACCACCAATCACCTCACAATAACACAACCTGCAGAAACCCATCCTCAGAATCTTCACTCATCTCCCAATATCACAACCTGCAGAAACCCATCCTCAGCATCTCCACTCACCTCCCAATAACACAACCTGCAGAAACCCATCCTCAGCACCTCCAATCACCTCACAATAACACAACCTGCAGAAAACCATCCTCAGCATCTTCACTCACCTCCCAATAACACAACCTGCAGAAACACATCCTCAGAATCGTCACTAACCTTCCAATAACACAACCTGCAGAAACCGATCCTCAGCATCTCCACTCTCGTCCCAATAACACAACCTGCAGAAACAAATCCTCAGCATCTCCACTCACCTCCCAATAGCACAACCTGCAGAAACACATCCTCAGCATCTTCACTAACCTTCCAATAACACAATCTGCAGAAAACAATCATCAGCATCTTCCCCAACCTTCCAACAACACAACCTGCAGAAACCCATCCTCAGCATCTTCACTCACCTTCCAATAACACAACCTGCATAAACCCATCCTCAGCATCTCCACTCACCTCCCAATAACACAACCTGCAGAACCCCATCCTCAGCATCTCCACTCACCTCCCAATAACACAACCTGCAGAAACTCATCCTCAGCATCTTCCCTACCCTTCCAATAACACAACCTGCATAAACGCATCCTCAGCATCTTCACTCACCTCCCCATAACACAATCTGCAGAAACCCATTCACAGCATTTCCACTCATCTCCCAATAACACAACCTGCAGAAACCCATCCTCAGCATCTCCACTCACTTCCCAATAACACAACCTGCAGAACCCATCCTCAGCATCTTCACTAAACTCCAATAACACAACCTGAAGAAACCCATCCTCAGCATCTCAACTCACCTCCCAGTAACACAACCTGCAGAACCCATCCTCAGAATCTTCACTAACCTTCCAATAACACAATCTGCAGAAAACCATCCTCAGCATCTTCCCTAACTTTCCAAGAATACATCATGCCGAAACCCATCCTCAGCATCTCCACTCACTTCCCAATAACACAACCTGCAGAAAATCATCCTCAGCATTTTCCCTAACCTTCCCATAACACAATCTGCAGAATCCCAGCCTCAGCATCTTCACTCACCTCCCAATAACACAACCTGCAGAAACCCATCCTCAGCAACTACACTCACCTTCCAATAACACAACCTGCAGAACCCATCCTCAGAATCTTCACTAACCTTCCAATAACACAATCTGCAGAAACCCATCTTCAGCATCTTCACTCACCTTCCAATAACACAACCTGCCGAAACCCATCCTCAGCATCTCCACTCACCTCCCAATAACACAACCTGCCGAAACCCATCCTCAGCATCTCCACTCACCCTCCAATAACACAACTGCAGAAACCCATCCTCAGCATCTTTACTCACCTTCCAATAACACAACCTGTCGAAACCCACCCCCAGCATCTCCACTCACCTCTCAATAACACAACCTGCAGAAACCCATCCTCAGCATCTTCACTCACCTCCCAATAACACAACCTGCAGAAACCCATCCTCAGCATCTCCACTCACCTCCCAATAACACAACCTGCAGAAACCCATCCTCGGTACCACCAATCACCTCACAATAACACAACCTGCAGAAATCCATCCTCAGAATCTTCACTCATCTCCCAATATCACAACCTGCAGAAACCCATCCTCAGCATCTCCACTCACCTCCCAATAACACAACCTGCAGAAACCCATCCTCAGCACCTCCAATCACCTCACAATAACACAACCTGCAGAAAACCATCCTCAGCATCTTCACTCACCTCCCAATAACACAACCTGCAGAAACACATCCTCAGAATCGTCACTAACCTTCCAATAACACAACCTGCAGAAACCCATCCTCAGCATCTCCACTCTCGTCCCAATAACACAACCTGCAGAAACCCATCCTCAGCATCTCCACTCACCTCCCAATAGCACAACCTGCAGAAACACATCCTCAGCATCTTCACTAACCTTCCAATAACACAATCTGCAGAAAACAATCATCAGCATCTTCCCCAACCTTCCAACAACACAACCGGCAGAAACCCATCCTCAGTATCTCCACTCAGCTTCCAATAACACAACCTGCAGAAACCCATGCTCAGCATCTCCAATCACCTCCCAATAGCAGAACCTGCAGAAACCCATCCTCAGCATCTCCACTCACCTCCCAATAACAGAACCTGCAGAAACACATCCTCAGAATCTTCACTCACCTTCCAATAACACAACCTGCAGAAACCCATCCTCAGCATCGCCACTCACCTCCCAATAGCAGAAACTGCAGAAACCCATCCTCAGCATCTCCATTCACCTCACAATAACACAACCTGCAGAAACCCATCCTCAGCATCTCCACTCATCTCCCAATAACACAACCTGCAGAAACACATCCTCAGAATCTTCACAAACCTTCCAATAACACAACCTGCAGAAACCCATCCTCAGCATCTCCACTCTCCTCCCAATAACACAACCTGCAGCAACCCATTCTCAGCATCTTCACTCACCTCCCAGTAACACAACCTACAGAACCCATCCTCAGCATCTTCACTAACCTTCCAATAACTCAACCTGCAGAAACCCATCCTCAGCATCTCCACTCAACTCCCAATAGCACAACCTGCAGAAACACATCCACAGCATCTTCACTAACCTTCCAATAACACAATCTGCTGAAAACCATCCTCAGCATCTTCCCCAACCTACCAACAACACAACCTGACAGAAACCCATCCTCAGCATCCCAACTCATATCCCAATAACACAACCTGCAGAAACCCATCCTCAGCATCTTCACTCACCTTCCAATAACACAACCTGCATAAACCCATCCTCAGCATCTCCACTCACCTCCCAATAACACAACCTGCAGGACCCCATCCTCAGCATCTCCACTCACCTCCCAATAACACAACCTGCAGAAACTCATCCTCAGCATCTTCCCTAACCTTCCAATAACACAACCTGCATAAACGCATCTTCAGCACCTTCACTCTCCTCCCAATAACACAACCTGCAGAAACCCATTCACAGCATTTCCACTCATCTCCCAATAACACAACCTGCAGAAACCCATCCTCAGCATCTCCACTCACCTCCCAATAACACAACCTGCAGAACCCATCCTCAGCATCTTCACTAAACTCCAATAACACAACCTGAAGAAACCCATCCTCAGCATCTCAACTCACCTCCCAGTAACACAACCTGCAGAACCCATCCTCAGAATCTTCACTAACCTTCCAATAACACAATCTGCAGAAAACCATCCTCAGCATCTTCCCTAACTTTCCAAGAATACATCATGCCGAAACCCATCCTCAGCATCTCCACTCACTTCCCAATAACACAACCTGCAGAAAATCATCCTCAGCATTTTCCCTAACCTTCCCATAACACAATCTGCAGAATCCCAGCCTCAGCATCTTCACTCACCTCCCAATAACACAACCTGCAGAAACCCATCCTCAGCAACTACACTCACCTTCCAATTACACAACCTGCAGAACCCATCCTCAGAATCTTCACTAACCTTCCAATAACACAATCTGCAGAAACCCATCTTCAGCATCTTCACTCACCTTCCAATAACACAACCTGCCGAAACCCATCCTCAGCATCTCCACTCACCTCCCAATAACACAACCTGCCGAAACCCATCCTCAGCATCTCCACTCACCCTCCAATAACACAACTGCAGAAACCCATCCTCAGCATCTTCACTCACCTTCCAATAACACAACCTGTCGAAACCCACCCCCAGCATCTCCACTCACCTCCCAATAACACAACCTGCAGAAACCCATCCTCAGCATCTTCACTCACCTCCCAATAACACAACCTGCAGAAACCCATCCTCAGCATCTCCACTCACCTCCCAATAACACAACCTGCAGAAACCCATCCTCGGTACCACCAATCACCTCACAATAACACAACCTGCAGAAACCCATCCTCAGAATCTTCACTCATCTCCCAATATCACAACCTGCAGAAACCCATCCTCAGCATCTCCACTCACCTCCCAATAACACAACCTGCAGAAACCCATCCTCAGCACCTCTAATCACCTCACAATAACACAACCTGCAGAAAACCATCCTCAGCATCTTCACTCACCTCCCAATAACACAACCTGCAGAAACACATCCTCAGAATCGTCACTAACCTTCCAATAACACAACCTGCAGAAACCCATCCTCAGCATCTCCACTCTCGTCCCAATAACACAACCTGCAGAAACCCATCCTCAGCATCTCCACTCACCTCCCAATAGCACAACCTGCAGAAACACATCCTCAGCATCTTCACTAACCTTCCAATAACACAATCTGCAGAAAACAATCATCAGCATCTTCCCCAACCTTCCAACAACACAACCGGCAGAAACCCATCCTCAGTATCTCCACTCAGCTTCCAATAACACAACCTGCAGAAACCCATGCTCAGCATCTCCAATCACCTCCCAATAGCAGAACCTGCAGAAACCCATCCTCAGCATCTCCACTCACCTCCCAATAACAGAACCTGCAGAAACACATCCTCAGAATCTTCACTCACCTTCCAATAACACAACCTGCAGAAACCCATCCTCAGCATCGCCACTCACCTCCCAATAGCAGAAACTGCAGAAACCCATCCTCAGCATCTCCATTCACCTCACAATAACACAACCTGCAGAAACCCATCCTCAGCATCTCCACTCATCTCCCAATAACACAACCTGCAGAAACACATCCTCAGAATCTTCACAAACCTTCCAATAACACAACCTGCAGAAACCCATCCTCAGCATCTCCACTCTCCTCCCAATAACACAACCTGCAGCAACCCATTCTCAGCATCTTCACTCACCTCCCAGTAACACAACCTGCAGAAACCCATCCTCAGCATCTCCACTAACCTTCCAATAACTCAACCTGCAGAAACCCATCCTCAGCATCGCCACTCACCTCCCAATAGCAGAAACTGCAGAAACCCATCCTCAGCATCTCCATTCACCTCACAATAACACAACCTGCAGAAACCCATCCTCAGCATCTCCACTCATCTCCCAATAACACAACTTGCAGAAACACATCCTCAGAATCTTCACAAACCTTCCAATAACACAACCTGCAGAAACCCATCCTCAGCATCTCCACTCTCCTCCCAATAACACAACCTGCAGCAACCCATTCTCAGCATCTCCACTCTCCTCCCAATAACACAACCTACAGAACCCATCCTCAGCATCTTCACTAACCTTCCAAGAACTCAACCTGCAGAAACCCATCCTCAGCATCTCCACTCAACTCCCAATAGCACAACCTGCAGAAACACATCCACAGCATCTTCACTAACCTTCCAATAACACAATCTGCTGAAAACCACCCTCAGCATCTTCCCCAACCTACCAACAACACAACCTGACAGAAACCCATCCTCAGCATCCCAACTCATATCCCAATAACAGAACCTGCAGAAACCCATCCTCAGCATCTTCACTCACCTTCCAATAACACAACCTGCATAAACCCATCCTCAGCATCTCCACTCACCTCCCAATAACACAACCTGCAGGACCCCATCCTCAGCATCTCCACTCACCTCCCAATAACACAACCTGCAGAAACTCATCCTCAGCATCTTCCCTAACCTTCCAATAACACAACCTGCATAAACGCATCTTCAGCACCTTCACTCTCCTCCCAATAACACAACCTGCAGAAACCCATTCACAGCATTTCCACTCATCTCCCAATAACACAACCTGCGGAAACCCATCCTCAGCATCTCCACTCACCTCCCAATAACACAACCTGCAGAACCCATCCTCAGCATCTTCACTAAACTCCAATAACACAACCTGAAGAAACCCATCCTCAGCATCTCAACTCACCTCCCAGTAACACAACCTGCAGAACCCATCCTCAGAATCTTCACTAACCTTCCAATAACACAATCTGCAGAAAACCATCCTCAGCATCTTCCCTAACTTTCCAAGAATACATCATGCCGAAACCCATCCTCAGCATCTCCACTCACTTCCCAATAACACAACCTGCAGAAAATCATCCTCAGCATTTTCCCTAACCTTCCCATAACACAACCTGCAGAAACCCATCCTCAGCATCTTCACTCACCTTCCAATAACACAACCTGCAGAAACCCATCCTCAGCATCTTCACTCACCTTCCAATAACACAACCTGCAGAAACCCATCCTCAGCATCTCCACTCACCTCCCAATAACACAACCTGCAGAACCCATCCTCAGAATCTTCACTAACCTTCCAATAACACAATCTGCAGAAACCCATCCTCAGCATCTTCACTCACCTTCCAATAACACAACCTGCCGAAACCCATCCTCAGCATCTCCACTCACCTCCCAATAACACAACCTGCCGAAACCCATCCTCAGCATCTCCACTCACCCTCCAATAACACAACTGCAGAAACCCATCCTCAGCATCTTCACTCACCTTCCAATAACACAACCTGTCGAAACCCACCTCCAGCATCTCCACTCACCTCCCAATAACACAACCTGCAGAAACCTATCCTCAGCATCTTCACTCATCTCCCAATATCACAACCTGCAGAAACCCATCCTCAGCATCTCCTCACCTCCCAATAACACAACCTGCAGAAACCCATCCTCAGCACCTCCAATCACCTCACAATAACACAACCTGCAGAAAACCATCCTCAGCATCTTCACTCACCTCCCAATAACACAACCTGCAGAAACACATCCTCAGAATCGTCACTAACCTTCCAATAACACAACCTGCAGAAACCCATCCTCAGCATCTCCACTCTCGTCCCAATAACACAACCTGCAGAAAATCATCCTCAGCATCTCCACTCACCTCCCAATAGCACAACCTGCAGAAACACATCCTCAGCATCTTCACTAACCTTCCAATAACACAATCTGCAGAAAACAATCATCAGCATCTTCCCCAACCTTCCAACAACACAACCGGCAGAAACCCATCCTCAGTATCTCCACTCAGCTTCCAATAACACAACCTGCAGAAACCCATGCTCAGCATCTCCAATCACCTCCCAATAGCAGAACCTGCAGAAACCCATCCTCAGCATCTCCACTCACCTCCCAATAACAGAACCTGCAGAAACACATCCTCAGAATCTTCACTCACCTTCCAATAACACAACCTGCAGAAACCCATCCTCAGCATCGCCACTCACCTCCCAATAGCAGAAACTGCAGAAACCCATCCTCAGCATCTCCATTAACCTCACAATAACACAACCTGCAGAAACCCATCCTCAGCATCTCCACTCATCTCCCAATAACACAACCTGCAGAAACACATCCTCAGAATCTTCACAAACCTTCCAATAACACAACCTGCAGAAACCCATCCTCAGCATCTCCACTCTCCTCCCAATAACACAACCTGCAGCAACCCATTCTCAGCATCTTCACTCACCTCCCAGTAACACAACCTACAGAACCCATCCTCAGCATCTTCACTAACCTTCCAATAACTCAACCTGCAGAAACCCATCCTCAGCATCTCCACTCTCGTCCCAATAACACAACCTGCAGAAACCCATCCTCAGCATCTCCACTCACCTCCCAATAGCACAACCTGCCGAAACACATCCTCAGCATCTTCACTAACCTTCCAATAACACAATCTGCAGAAAACAATCATCAGCATCTTCCCCAACCTTCCAACAACACAACCGGCAGAAACCCATCCTCAGTATCTCCACTCAGCTTCCAATAACACAACCTGCAGAAACCCATGCTCAGCATCTCCAATCACCTCCCAATAGCAGAACCTGCAGAAACCCATCCTCAGCATCTCCACTCACCTCCCAATAACAGAACCTGCAGAAACACAACCTCAGAATCTTCACTCACCTTCCAATAACACAACCTGCAGAAACCCATCCTCAGCATCGCCACTCACCTCCCAATAGCAGAAACTGCAGAAACCCATCCTCAGCATCTCCATTCACCTCACAATAACACAACCTGCACAAACCCATCCTCAGCATCTCCACTCATCTCCCAATAACACAACCTGCAGAAACACATCCTCAGAATCTTCACAAACCTTCCAATAACACAACCTGCAGAAACCCATCCTCAGCATCTCCACTCTCCTCCCAATAACACAACCTGCAGCAACCCATTCTCAGCATCTTCACTCACCTCCCAGTAACACAACCTACAGAACCCATCCTCAGCATCTTCACTAACCTTCCAATAACTCAACCTGCAGAAACCCATCCTCAGCATCTCCACTCAACTCCCAATAGCACAACCTGCAGAAACACATCCTCAGCATCTTCACTAACCTTCCAATAACACAATCTGCTGAAAACCATCCTCAGCATCTTCCCCAACCTACCAACAACACAACCTGCAGAAACCCATCCTCAGCATCTTCACTCACCTTCCAATAACACAACCTGCATAAACCCATCCTCAGCATCTCCACTCACCTCCCAATAACACAACCTGCAGGACCCCATCCTCAGCATCTCCACTCACCTCCCAATAACACAACCTGCAGAAACTCATCCTCAGCATCTTCCCTAACCTTCCAATAACACAACCTGCATAAACGCATCTTCAGCACCTTCACTCTCCTCCCAATAACACAACCTGCAGAAACCCATTCACAGCATTTCCACTCATCTCCCAATAACACAACCTGCAGAAACCCATCCTCAGCATCTCCACTCACCTCCCAATAACACAACCTGCAGAACCCATCCTCAGCATCTTCACTAAACTTCCAATAACACAACCTGCATAAACCCATCCTCAGCATCTCAACTCACCTCCCAGTAACACAACCTGCAGAACCCATTCTCAGAATCTTCACTAACCTCCCAATAACACAACCTACAGAAACCCATCCTCAGCATCTTCACTAACCTTCCAATAACACAACCTGCAGAAACCCATCCTCAGCATCTTCACTAACCTTCCAATAACACAACCTGCAGAATCCCATCCTCAGCATCTCCACTCACCTCCCAATAGCACATCCTGCAGAAACACATCCTCAGCATCTTTACTAACCTTCCAACAACACAACCGGCAGAAACCCATCCTCAGTATCTCCACTCACCTTCCAATAACACAACCTGCAGAATCCCATCCTCAGCATCTACACTCACATCCCAATAACACAACCTGCAGAAACCCATCCTCAGCATCTCCACTCACCTCCCAATAACACAACCTGCAGAAACCCATTCTCAGCATTTCCACTCATCTCCCAATAACACAACCTGCAGAAACCCATCCTCAGCATCTTCACTCATCTCCCAATAACACAACCTGCAGAACCCATCCTCAGCATCTTCACTAAACTTCCAATAACACAACCTGCAGAAACCCATCCTCAGCATCTCAACTCACCTCCCAGTAAAACAACCTCCAGAACCCATCCTCAGAATCTTCACTAACCTCCCAATAACACAACCTACAGAAACCCATCCTCAGCATCTTCACTAACCTTCCAATAACACAACCTGCAGAAACCCATCCTCAGCATCTTCACTAACCTTCCAATAACACAACCTGAAGAATCCCATCCTCAGCATCTCCACTCACCTCCCAATAGCACATCCTGCAGAAACACATCCTCAGCATCTTCACTAACCTTCCAACAACACAACCGGCAGAAACCCATCCTCAGTATCTCCACTCACCTTCCAATAACACAACCTGCAGAAACCCATCCTCAGCATCTCCACTCACCTCCCAATACCACAACCTGCAGAAACCCATTCTCAGCATTTCCACTCATCTCCCAATAACACAACCTCCAGAAACCCATCCTCAGCATCTTCACTCATCTCCCAATAACACAACCTGCAGAAACCCATTCTCTGCATTTCCACTCAACTCCCAATAACACAACCTGCAGAAACCCATTCTCAGCATTTCCACTCACCTCCCAATAACACAACCTGCAGAAACCCATCCTCAGCATCTTCACTCACCTCCCAATAACACAACCTGCAGAAACCCATCTTCTGCATCTCCACTCACCTCCCAATACCACAACCTGCAGAATCCCATCCTCAGCATCTTCACTAAACTTCTAATAACACAACCTGCAGAACCCCATCCTCAGCATCTTCACTCGCCTCCCAATAACGCAACCTGTAGAAACCCATCCTCAGCATCTTCACTAACCTTCCAATAACACAACCTGTAGAAACCCATCCGCAGCATCCTCCCTAACCTCGCAAGAACACAACATGCAGAAAACCATCCTCAGCATCTTCACTGACCTTCCAATAACACAACCTGCTGAAACCCATTCTCAGCATCTTCCCTAACCTCCCAATAACAAAACCTGCAGAAACCCATCCTCAGCATCTTCACTCACCTTCCAATAACACAACCTGCAGAAGCCCATCGTCAGCATCTCCACTCACCTCCCAATAACACAACCTGCAGAAACCCATCCTCAGCATCTCCACTCACCTCCCAATAACACAACCTGCAGAAACCCATCCTCAGAATCTTCACTCACCTCCCAATATCACAATCTGCAGAAACCCATCCTCAGCATCTCCACTCACCTCCCAATAACACAACCTGCAGAAACCCATCCTCAGCATCTTCACTCGCCTCCCAATAACACAACCTGCAGAAACCTATCCTCAACATCTCCACTAACCTTCCAATAACACAACCTGCAGAAACCTATCCTCAGCATCTCCACTCAACTCCCAATAGCACAACCTGCAGAAACACATCCTCAGCATCTTCACTAACCTTCCAATAACACAATCTGCAGAAAACAATCATCAGCATCTTCCCCAACCTTCCAACAACACAACCGGCAGAAACCCATCCTCAGTATCTCCACTCACCTTCCAATAACACAACCTGCAGAAACCTATCCTCAGCAACTCCACTCACCTCCCAATAACACAACCTGCAGAAACCCATTCTCAGCATTTCCACCCATCTCCCAATAACACAACCTGCAGAAACCCATCCTCAGCCTCTTCACTCACCTTCCAATAACACAAGCTGCAGAATCCCATCCTCAGCATCTTCACTTAACTTCTACTAACACAACCTGCAGAACCCCATCTTCAGCATCTTCACTCGCCTCCCAATAACGCAACCTGTAGAAACCCATCCTCTGCATCTTCACTAACCTTCCAATAACACAACCTGTAGAATCCCATCCGCAGCATCCTCCCTAACCTCGCAAGAACACAACCTGCAGAAAACCGTCCTCAGCATCTTCACTGACCTTCCAATAACACAACCTGCTGAAACCCATTCTCAGCATCTTCCCTAACCTCCCAATAACAAAACCTGCAGAAACCCATCCTCAGCATCTTCACTCACCTTCCAATAACACAACCTGCAGAAGCCCATCGTCAGCATCTCCACTCACCTCCCAATAACACAACCTGCAGAAACCCATCCTCAGAATCTTCACTTACCTCCCAATATCACAACCTGCAGAAACCCATCCTCAGCATCTCCACTCACCTCCCAATAACACAACCTGCAGAAACCCATCCTCAGCATCTTCACTCGCCTCCCAATAACACAACCTGCAGAAACCTATCCTCAACATCTCCACTAACCTTCCAATAACACAACCTGCAGAAACCTATCCTCAGCATCTCCACTCAACTCCCAATAACACAACCTGCAGAAACCCATCCTCAGAATCTTCACTCACCTCCCAATATCACAACCTGCAGAAACCCATCCTCAGCATCTCCACTCACCTCCCAATAACACAACCTGCAGAAACCCATCCTCAGCATCTTCACTCGCCTCCCAATAACACAACCTGCAGAAACCTATCCTCAAAATCTCCACTAACCTTCCAATAACACAACCTGCAGAAACCTATCCTGAGCATCTCCACTCAACTCCCAATAGCACAACCTGCAGAAACACATCCTCAGCATCTTCACTAACCTTCCAATAACACAATCTGCAGAAAACAATCATCAGCATCTTCCCCAACCTTCCAACAACACAACCGGCAGAAACCCATCCTCAGTATCTCCACTCACCTTCCAATAACACAACCTGCAGAAACCTATCCTCAGCAACTCCACTCACCTCCCAATAACACAACCTGCAGAAACCCATTCTCAGCATTTCCACTCACCTCCCAATAACACAACCTGCAGGAACCCATCCTCAGCCTCTTCACTCACCTTCCAATAACACAACCTGCAGAATCCCATCCTCAGCATCTTCACTAAACTTCTAATAACACAACCTGCAGAACCCCATCTTCAGCATCTTCACTCGCCTCCCAATAACGCAACCTGTAGAAACCCATCCTCTGCATCTTCACTAACCTTCCAATAACACAACCTGTAGAAACCCATCCGCAGCATCCTCCCTAACCTCGCAAGAACACAACCTGCAGAAACCCATCCTCAGCATCTTCACTGACCTTCCAATAACACATCCTGCAGAAACCCATTCTCAGTATCTCCACTCACCTCCCAATAACACAACCTGCAGAAACCCATCCTCAGCACCTCCAATCACCTCACAATAACACAAAATGCAGAGACCCATCCTCAGCATCTTCACTCACCTCCCAATAACACAACCTGCAGAAACACATCCTCAGAATCGTCACTAACCTTCCAATAACACAGCCTGCAGAAACCCATCCTCAGCATCTCCACTCACCTCCCAATAACACAACCTACAGAAACCCATCCTCAGCATCTTCACTAACCTCCCAATAACACAACCTACAGAAACCCATCCTCAGCATCTTCACTAACCTTCCAATAACACAACCTGCAGAAACCTATCCTCAGCATCTCCACTCAACTCCCAATAACACAACCTGCAGAAACCCATTCTCAGAATCTTCACTCACCTCCCAATATCACAACCTGCAGAAACCCATCCTCAGCATCTCCACTCACCTCCCAATAACACAACCTGCAGAAACCCATCCTCAGCATCTTCACTCGCCTCCCAATAACACAACCTGCAGAAACCTATCCTCAAAATCTCCACTAACCTTCCAATAACACAACCTGCAGAAAACTATCCTCAGCATCTTCACTAACCTTCCAATAACACAATCTGCAGAAAACAATCATCAGCATCTTCCCCAACCTTCCAACAACACAACCGGCAGAAACCCATCCTCAGTATCTCCACTCACCTTCCAATAACACAACCTGCAGAAACCTATCCTCAGCAACTCCACTCACCTCCCAATAACACAACCTGCAGAAACCCATTCTCAGCATTTCCACTCATCCCCCAATAACACAACCTGCAGGAACCCATCCTCAGCCTCTTCACTCACCTTCCAATAACACAACCTGCAGAATCCCATCCTCAGCATCTTCACTAAACTTCTAATAACACAACCTGCAGAACCCCATCTTCAGCATCTTCACTCGCCTCCCAATAACGCAACCTGTAGAAACCCATCCTCTGCATCTTCACTAACCTTCCAATAACACAACCTGTAGAAACCCATCCGCAGCATCCTCCATAACCTCGCAAGAACACAACCTGCAGAAACCCATCCTCAGCATCTTCACTGACCTTCCAATAACACATCCTGCAGAAACCCATTCTCAGTATCTCCACTCACCTCCCAATAACACAACCTGCAGAAACCCATCCTCAGCACCTCCAATCACCTCACAATAACACAAAATGCAGAGACCCATCCTCAGCATCTTCACTCACCTCCCAATAACACAACCTGCAGAAACCCACCCTCAGCATCGTCACTCACCTCCCAATAACACAACCTACAGAAACCCATCCTCAGCATCTTCACTAACCTCCCAATAACACAACCTACAGAAACCCATCCTCAGCATCTTCACTAACCTTCCAATAACACAACCTGCAGAAACCCATCCTCAGCATCTTCACTAACCTTCCAATAACACAACCTGCAGAATCCCATCCTCAGCATCTCCACTCACCTCCCAATAGCACATCCTGCAGAAACACATCCTCAGCATCTTCACTAACCTTCCAACAACACAACCGGCAGAAACCCATCCTCAGTATCTCCACTCACCTTCCAATAACACAACCTGCAGAAACCCATCCTCAGCATCTCCACTCACCTCCCAATAACACAACCTGCAGAAACCCATTCTCAGCATTTCCACTCATCTCCCAATAACACAACCTGCAGAAACCCATCCTCAGCATCTTCACTCATCTCCCAATAACACAACCTGCAGAAACCCATTCTCTGCATTTCCACTCAACTCCCAATAACACAACCTGCAGAAACCCATTCTCAGCATTTCCACTCACCTCCCAATAACACAACCTGCAGAAACCCATCCTCAGCATCTTCACTCACCTCCCAATAACACAACCTGCAGAAACCCATCTTCTGCATCTCCACTCACCTCCCAATACCACAACCTGCAGAATCCCATCCTCAGCATCTTCACTAAACTTCTAATAACACAACCTGCAGAACCCCATCCTCAGCATCTTCACTCGCCTCCCAATAACGCAACCTGTAGAAACCCATCCTCAGCATCTTCACTAACCTTCCAATAACACAACCTGTAGAAACCCATCCGCAGCATCCTCCCTAACCTCGCAAGAACACAACCTGCAGAAAACCATCCTCAGCATCTTCACTGACCTTCCAATAACACAACCTTCTGAAACCCATTCTCAGCATCTTCCCTAACCTCCCAATAACAAAACCTGCAGAAACCCATCCTCAGCATCTTCACTCACCTTCCAATAACACAACCTGCAGAAGCCCATCGTCAGCATCTCCACTCACCTCCCAATAACACAACCTGCGGAAACCCATCCTCAGCATCTCCACTCACCTCCCAATAACACAACCTGCAGAAACCCATCCTCAGCATCTCCACTCACGTCCCAATAACACAACCTGCAGAAACCCATCCTCAGCATCTCCACTCACCTCCCCATAACACAACCTGCAGAAACCCATCCTCAGCATCTCCACTCACCTCCCAATAACACAACCTGCAGAAACCCATCCTCAGCATCTCCACTCACCTTCCAATAACATAACCTGCAGAACCCCATCCTCAGCATCTCCACTAACCTTCCAATAATACAACCTGCAGAAACCCATTCTCAGCCTCTTCACTCACCTCCCAATAACAGAATTGCAAAAGTAATGAAAAATAACTCATTTCCACATTCATTGAAAATGGACATGGGCTTGGTCTAATTTGATTGAGTGAGACTGTAGAGAATTTCAATCACTGAATGAGAATTCAGATAGTGGGATGCTGCCAGACTGGGAACCAATCTACAGCAGTGAGCACAGGGATGATAGATGACTGGGATTGGGTGAGGGTTAGGTTAGTGAGATGCTCCCAGACTGGGATCCAATCTACAGCAATGAGCACAGGGATGATAGGGGACTGGGATTGGGTGAGGGTTAGGAACCAATCTACAGCAGTGAGCCAATGATGATAGGGGACTGGGATTGGGTGAGGGTTAGGATATGGCAGCAGAGTTGGAGATGAGCTGCGCTTCATGAAGATTTGTATCAGAAATTGTGTGACAGAATATCATTGGATTAGTCGATTGTGGATTTAACAAAGACACAGATGATGATTTATTCTGCAGCTGAGATGAAGCAGAGGTGGCGATGGACAGTGTGCAGGATTGGGAATGGAGAGAGTGTCTGGCTATAATAACTTTACTGTCAAAGGGAGAGCAGGGATTGTGAACAGCCTCCGATATTAACCAGAGAGCGAGTGGAGCCGCTGGATAGGGAATGACCTCAGTGACTGGAATCGATGTTGATATTTACAGCTAAAGGCACAGAGCTTCAAGGTAAGGAAGTGTTATTCCCACTATTCCAGATGTTGGTCTGACCACACCTGGAGTATTGCACAGTTCTGGCCCCTGATTTGAGGAAAGATGTAGGGGCTTTAGAGGCAGTTCAGAGGAGGTTGACGAGACTGACCGCAGAGATGAGGGCTTTGTCTTATCAAGAGAGTTGTTAAGAAGGAGTAGAGATCCAATTGTGGTTTATAAGATGATAAAAGGTGTGGGTGAAGTGGAAGTGGAGCGGATGCTTCCTCTTGTGGGGCGTTCTAGAACGAGAGGTCAGAATCTCAGGATAACAGGCAGCACATGTGAATCAGAGCTGAGGAGAAACTACTTCTCCCAATGGGATGGGAACCTGTGGAATTCGCTATCCAGAGTGTGGGGCATGCTGGGACAGTGAGGACATTTAAGGAGCAGTTAGATAGATTTTGAATTGGGAATGGGGTGAGAATTTTGGATAATGGGCAGGGCGGCGGCGTTAAGCCGAGGGTGAGATCAGCCAAGACCGAATGACGGAGCAGACGCGAGGGGCCAAATAGCCTCATTCTGCTCCTGGACCTGAAAACTTACAAACTTCTGCACTGAAAATCGTGGATTCAATCTTTCCAAGATGCAAATGACCAGAGCAATAATACACTTAAAGTGGTTTATACAATAAATAACTGGACAGGGAGACTTACCAGGGACACCGACAACAGCCAGGAGGGGATAGTACCCCGCTTGAATTATCATCAGTGCGCCGCGGATCCGCCATGGTAAAGACGGCCAAGAAATCAAGACAATACCCCCGTATAAACTCCTGTCCATTGCTGTAACGTTCCTGTGGGTAGTTCCCAGATTCTGATCCATTGCTGTAACGTTCCTGTGGGTAGTTCCCAGATTCTGATCCATTGCTGTAACGTTCCTGTGGATAGTTCCCAGATTCTGATCCATTGCTGTAACGTTCCTGTGGTTAGTCCCCAGATTCTGATCCATTGCTGTAACGTTCCTGTGGGTAGTTCCCAGATTCTGATCCATTGCTGTAACGTTCCTGTGGGTAGTTCCCAGATTCTGATCCATTGCTGTCACGTTCCCGTGGGTAGTTCCCAGATTCTGATCCCTCCTCTCGGTCTCTCTGGAGCTGCTGATCTCTGGCAGTGTTGGAATTGACGCTCCCGCTGACAGTTTGGGATAACACAATGAAAGGAATCGCTTATTAATACAGAGACAAACCCTCCAGTGACACGGTTAGATCCATAGAGACTGACATCAATCACAGTCACTAAACAAACAGGCTCAGTTAACCCCTTTCAATCCAATACTTTTTCCATCACAATGAAATAGAAGATTAGCCGGGTCTGGATTGGTTGTGTGACAGTGACTGAGGGATGGAGTGTGGAAATAGTGGACACACTGACCCTGATACTCAATCCTCATTGATATCTGAGTGGTTCCAGGGGACTGGGGCATTTTCACTGCCCCATCCTGTTTATAAAAGGAGAGAGAGGGATAAACCCTGGAGTGACAGAGCAGTCAGTATAATGTAAGTCACCAGGACATTTCTAGGGCAGACTGGGCAACAGGAATATTGCTCCTTCGCGAGGAAATGGTGTTATGTGACCAGAAACACGGCGATATTCGTGGGAAATCATATCGCATGTTGTTATTGCAGATATTTTTCAAAATAACTGGAGGGTTAATGAGGGAACTGATATGAATTTATGTACTGGGACATATTGTGATCAAATGTCATTTATTAGAGATGTTCTCGAGTCCCAAAGCCGTGGATTAAAGGGTCTGTGAGAGTGAGAAGGTGATATTGGCTAAGAAACAGAAAGCAGAGAGAAGCGGTGAATGATAGTTATTCAGACAGGAGGGGAGGAGACACTGATGTTCACTCGGGGTCCACATGAGGACAATTGCTCTTCAAGACACAATTCACTGCGATAGGCTTCAATGGAAAGAATTTCAACATTCACAAATGACAGAGACTCAGCAATGACACAGTGAGCAGTGTAGCAGCAAACTTCAGCAGCATGTTGCCAGATCTGTGAAAGGGAGGGTCACGGGGAAAGTAAATTTAAATCACTGTCGTGGGGGTGATGCATTAGGGAGGAGGGCAGAGGACAGGAAATATAAACTAAACGGGACAAGTTTAAAAAGTGTACAGGAAGGGAGCGGGGACATGTCCACACTTTGCACTGGAAGGTCATGGTGATAAGATTGGAAAAACCTCAGAAGATATTTAACTTGATCAATAGAGGCGGAGACTCCGAAAAGAAGGATGTTAGGATCATAGAGTCATCGAGGTCCAGAGCACAGAAAGGCCATTCGGCCCATCTGGACTGGGCAGGTCAAAAACAACCACCTGAGTATTTGAATCCCACTTTCTAACACTTTGCCAATAGCCTATAGAGTTATAACCAGGTTTATAGATAGGACCATAGCTGAGGAATTGCTTCTTGTTCTGCCGCTAAATATACAAAAGGATGTGAGGATCTTGGAGAGAAAACAAAGGGTATTTAATGGAGTGTTGTCAGGGATGGAGGATTTCAGTTGAATGGTGGGATTAGTGAACTGGAATTGTAATCTGTAGATCAGTTTAAGGTAAAGAGCAATTTCACAGAGGACTCCAAATTAGGAAGGAGTTTAGAGAGAGTGAGCAGAAAGGGTTCCACTGGAGTGTGTGTGTGGAATGGCCGGGAGTGGCCTGGAGTGTGTGTGTGGGCTGGCCGGGAGTGTCCTGGAGTATGTGTGTGGGCTGGCCGGGAGTGGCCTGGAGGGTGTGTATGGGCTGGCCGGGAGTGTGTGTGTGGACTGGCCGGGAGTGGCCTGGCCTGGAGTGTGTGTGTGGGCTGGCCGGGAGTGGCCTGGAGTGTGTGTGTGGGCTGGCCGGGAGTGGCCGGGAGAGTGTGTGTGGGCTGGCCGGGAGTGACCTGGAGTGTGTGTGTGGGCTGGCCGGGAGTGGCCTGGAATGTGTGTGTGGGCTGGCCGGGAGTGGCCTGGAGTGTGTGTGTGTGGGCCGGGAATGACCTGGAGTGTGTGTGTGGGCTGGCCGGGAGTGGCCGGGAGTGTGTGTGTGGGCTGGCCGGGAATGGCCTGGAGAGTGTGTGTGGGATGGCCGGGATTGACCTGGAATGTGTGTGTGGGCTGGCCGGGAATGGCCTGGAGTGTGTGTGTGGGCTGGCCGGGAGTGGCCTGGAGTGTGTGTGTGGGCTGGCCGGGAGTGGCCTGGAGTGTGTGTGTGGGATGGCCGGGATTGACCTGGAGTGTGTGTGTGGGCTGGCCGGGATTGACCTGGAGTGTGTGTGTGGGATGGCCGGGAGTGGCCTGGAGTGTGTGTGTGGGCTGGCCGGGAGTGGCCTGGCCTGGAGTGTGTGTGTGGACTGGCCGGGAGTGGCCTGGAGTGTGTGTGTGGGCTGGCCGGGAGTGGCCTGGAGTGTGTGTGTGGGCTGGCCGGGAGTGGCCGGGAGTGTGTGTGTGTGTTGGCCAGGAGTGGCCTGGAGTGTGTGTGTGGGCTGCCCGGGAGTGACCTGGAGTGTGTGTGTGTTGGCCGGGAGTGGCCTGGAGTGTGTGTGTGGGCTGGCCGGGAGTGGCCTGGAGTGTGTGTGTGGGCTGGCCGGGAGTGGCCTGGAGTGTGTGTGTGGGCTGGCCGGGAGTGGCCTGGAGAGTGTGTGTGGGCTGGCCGGGAGTGGCCTGGAGTGTGTGTGTGGGCTGGCCGGGCCTGGCCTGGAGTGTGTGTGTGGGCTGGCCGAGAGTGGCCTGGACTGGTGTGTGTGTGTGGGCTGGCCTGGAGTGTGTGTGTGGGCTGGCCGGGAGTGGCCGGGAGTGTGTGTGTGGGCTGGCCGGGAGTGGTCTGGAGTGTGTGTGTGGGCTGGCCGGGAGTGGCCTGGAGTGTGTGTGGGGGCTGGCCTGGAGTGGCCTGGAGTGTGTGTGTGGGCTGGCCTGGAGTGGCCTGGAGTGTGTGTGTGGGCTGGCCGGGGGTAGCCTGGCCTGGAGAGTGTGTGTGGGCTGGCCGGGAGTGGCCTGGAGTGTGTGTGTGGGCTGGCCGGGAGTGGCCTGGACTGTGTGTGTGTGGGCTGGCCGGGAGTGGCCTGGAGTGTGTGTGTGGGCTGGACGGGAGTGGCCTGGCCTGGAGAGTGTGTGTGGGCTGGCCGGGAGTGGCCTGGACTGTGTGTGTGTGGGCTGGCCGGGAGTGGCCGGGAGTGTGTGTGTGGGCTGGCCGGGAGTGGCCTGGAATGTGTGTGTGGGCTGGCCGGGTGTAGCCTGGCCTGGAGAGTGTTTGTGGGCTGGCCGGGAGTGGCCTGGAGTGTGTGTGTGGGATGGCCGGGAGTGGCCTGGAGTGTGTGTGTGGGCTGGCCGGGAGTGGCCTGGAGTGTGAGTGTGGACTGGCCGGGAGTGGCCTGGCCTGGAGTGTGTGTGTGGGCTGGCCGGTAGTGGCCTGGAGTGTGTGTGGGCTGGCCGGGAATGACCTGGAGTGTGTGTGTGGGCTGGCCGGGAGTGGCCTGGAGTGTGTGAGTGGGCTGGCCGGGAGTGGCCTGGAGTGTGTGTGTGGGCTGGCCGGGAGTGGCCTGGACTGGAGTGTGTGTGTGGGCTGGCCGGGAGTGGCCTGGAGTGTGTGTGTGGGCTGGCCGGGTGTAGCCTGGCCTGGAGAGTGTGTGTGGGCTGGCCGGGAGTGGCCTGGAGTGTGTGTGTGGGCTGGCCGGGAGTGGCCTGGACTGTGTGTGTGTGGGCTGGCCGGGAGTGGCCTGGAGTGTGAGTGTGGACTGGCCGGGAGTGGCCTGGCCTGGAGTGTGTGTGAGGGGGCTGGCCGGGAGTGGCCTGGAGTGTGTGTGTGGGCTGGCCGGGATTGACCTGGAGTGTGTGTGTGGGCTGGCCGGGAGTGGCCTGGAGTGTGTGTGTGGGCAGGCCGGGAGTGGCCTGAAGTGTGTGTGTGGGCTGGCCGGGAGTGGCCTGGAGTGTGAGTGTGGACTGGCCGGGAGTGGCCTGGCCTGGAGTGTGTGTGTGGGCTGGCCGGGAGTGACCTGGAGTGTGTGTGTGGGCTGGCCGGGAGTGGTCTGGAGTGTGTGTGTGGGCTAGCCGGGAGTGGCCTGGAGTGTGTGTGTGGGCTGGCTGGGAGTGGCCTGGAGTGTGTGTGTGGGCTGGCCGGGAGTGGCCTGGAGTGTGAGTGTGGGCTCGCCGGGAATGGCCTGGAGTGTGTGTGTGGGCTGGCCGGGACTGGCCTGGACTGTGTGTGTGTGGGCTGGCCGGGAGTGGCCTGGCCTGGAGAGTGTGTGTGGGCTGGCCGGGAGTGGCCTGGCCTGGAGAGTGTGTGTGGGCTGGCCGGGAGTGGCCTGGACTGTGTGTGTGTGGGCTGGCCGGGAGTGGCCTGGAGTGTGTGTGTGGGCTGGCCGGGAGTGGCCTGGAGTGTGTGTGTGGGCTGGCCGGGAGTGGCCTGGCCTGGAGTGTGTGTGTGGGCTGGCCGGGAGTGGCCTGGAGTGTGTGTGTGGGCTGGCCGGGAGTGGCCTGGAGTGTGTGTGTGGGCTGGCCGGGAGTGGCCGGGAGTGTGTGTGTGGGCTGGCCGGGAGTGGCCTGGAGTGTGTGTGTGGGCTGGCCGGGAGTGGCCGGGAGTGTGTGTGTGGGCTGGCCGGGAGTGGCCTGGAGTGTGTGTGTGGACTGGCCGGGAGTGGCCGGGATTGTGTGTGTGGGCTGGCCGGGAGTGGCTTGGAGTGTGTGTGTGGGCTGGCCGGGTGTAGCCTGGCCTGGAGAGTGTGTGTGGGCTGGCCGGGAGTGGCCTGGAGTGTGTGTGTGGGCTGGCCGGGAGTGGCCTGGAGTGTGTGTGTGGGATGGCCGGGAGTGGCCTGGAGTGTGTGTGTGGGCTGGCTGGGAGTGGCCTGGAGTGTGAGTGTGGACTGGCCGGGAGTGGCCTGGCCTGGAGTGTGTGTGTGGGGGCTGGCCGGGAGTGGCCTGGAGTGTGTGTGTGGGCTGGCCGGGAGTGGCCTGGAGTGTGTGTGGGATGGCCGGGATTGACCTGGAGTGTGTGTGTGGGCTGGCCGGGAGTGGCCTGGAGTGTGTGTGTGGGCAGGCCGGGAGTGGCCTGGAGTGTGTGTGTGGGCTTGCCGGGAGTGGCCTGGAGTGTGAGTGTGGACTGGCCGGGAGTGGCCTGGCCTGGAGTGTGTGTGTGGGCTGGCCGGGAGTGACCTGGAGTGTGTGTCTGGACTGGCCGGGAGTGGTCTGGAGTGTGTGTGTGGGCTAGCCGGGAGTGGCCTGGAGTGTGTGTGTGGGCTGGCTGGGAGTGGCCTGGAGTGTGTGTGTGGGCTGGCCGGGAGTGGCCTGGAGTGTGTGTGTGGGCTGGCCGGGAATGGCCTGGAGTGTGTGTGTGGGCTGGCCGGGAGTGGCCTGGAGTGTGAGTGTGGGCTGGCCGGGAATGGCCTGGAGTGTGTGTGTGGGCTGGCCGGGAGTGGCCTGGACTGTGTGTGTGTGGGCTGGCCGGGAGTGGCCTGCAGTGTGTGTGGGGCTGGCCGGGAGTGGCCTGGCCTGGAGAGTGTGTGTGGGCTGGCCGGGAGTGGCCTGGAGTGTGTGTGTGGGCTGGCCGGGAGTGGCCTGGAGTGTGTGTGTGGGCTGGCCGGGAGTGGCCTGGAGTGTGTGTGTGGGCTGGCCGGGAGTGGCCTGGAGTGTGTGTGTGGGCTGGCCGGGAGTGGCCTGGAGTGTGTGTGTGGGCTGGCCGGGAGTGGCCTGGCCTGGAGTGTGTGTGTGGGCTGGCCGGGAGTGGCCTGGAGTGTGTGTGTGGGCTGGCCGGGAGTGGCCTGGAGTGTGTGTGTGGGCTGGCCGGGAGTGGCCGGGAGTGTGTGTGTGGGCTGGCCGGGAGTGGCCTGGAGTGTGTGTGTGGGCTGGCCGGGAGTGGCCTGGAGTGTGTGTGTGGGCTGGCCGGGAGTGGCCTGGAGTGTGTGAGTGGGCTGGCCGGGAGTGGCCTGGAGTGTGTGTGTGGGCTGGCCGGGAGTGGCCTGGACTGGAGTGTGTGTGTGGGCTGGCCGGGAGTGGCCTGGAGTGTGTGTGTGGGCTGGCCGGGTGTAGCCTGGCCTGGAGAGTGTGTGTGGGCTGGCCGGGAGTGGCCTGGAGTGTGTGTGTGGGCTGGCCGGGAGTGGCCTGGACTGTGTGTGTGTGGGCTGGCCGGGAGTGGCCTGGAGTGTGTGTGTGGGCTGGCCGGGAGTGGCCTGGCCTGGAGAGTGTGTGTGGGCTGGCCGGGAGTGGCCTGGACTGTGTGTGTGTGGGCTGGCCGGGATGGCCTGGAGTGTGTGTGTGGGATGGCCGGGAGTGGCCTGGAGTGTGTGTGTGGGCTAGCCGGGAGTGGCCTGGAGTGTGAGTGTGGACTGGCCGGGAGTGGCCTGGCCTGGAGTGTGTGTGTGGGGGCTGGCCGGGAGTGGCCTGGAGTGTGTGTGTGGGCTGGCCGGGATTGACCTGGAGTGTGTGTGTGGGCTGGCCGGGAGTGGCCTGGAGTGTGTGTGTGGGCAGGCCGGGAGTGGCCTGGAGTGTGTGTGTGGGCTGGCCGGGAGTGGCCTGGAGTGTGAGTGTGGACTGGCCGGGAGTGGCCTGGCCTGGAGTGTGTGTGTGGGCTGGCCGGGAGTGACCTGGAGTGTGTGTGTGGGCTGGCCGGGAGTGGTCTGGAGTGTGTGTGTGGGCTAGCCGGGAGTGGCCTGGAGTGTGTGTGTGGGCTGGCTGGGAGTGGCCTGGAGTGTGTGTGTGGGCTGGCCGGGAGTGGCCTGGAGTGTGAGTGTGGGCTCGCCCGGAATGGCCTGGAGTGTGTGTGTGGGCTGGCCGGGAGTGGCCTGGACTGTGTGTGTGTGGGCTGGCCGGGAGTGGCCTGGCCTGGAGAGTGTGTGTGGGCTGGCCGGGAGTGGCCTGGCCTGGAGAGTGTGTGTGGGCTGGCCGGGAGTGGCCTGGCCTGGAGAGTGTGTGTGGGCTGGCCGGGAGTGGCCTGGCCTGGAGAGTGTGTGTGGGCTGGCCGGGAGTGGCCTGGCCTGGAGAGTGTGTGTGGGCTGGCCGGGAGTGGCCTGGCCTGGAGAGTGTGTGTGGGCTGGCCGGGAGTGGCCTGGACTGTGTGTGTGTGGGCTGGCCGGGAGTGGCCTGGAGTGTGTGTGTGGGCTGGCCGGGAGTGGCCTGGCCTGGAGTGTGTGTGTGGGCTGGCCGGGAGTGGCCTGGAGTGTGTGTGTGGGCTGGCCGGGAGTGGCCGGGAGTGTGTGTGTGGGCTGGCCGGGAGTGGCCTGGAGTGTGTGTGTGGGCTGGCCGGGAGTGGCCGGGAGTGTGTGTGTGGGCTGGCCGGGAGTGGCCTGGAGTGTGTGTGTGGGCAGGCCGGGAGTGGCCTGGAGTGTGTGTGTGGGCTGGCCGGGAGTGGCCTGGAGTGTGAGTGTGGACTGGCCGGGAGTGGCCTGGCCTGGAGTGTGTGTGTGGGCTGGCCGGGAGTGACCTGGAGTGTGTGTGTGGGCTGGCCGGGAGTGGTCTGGAGTGTGTGTGTGGGCTAGCCGGGAGTGGCCTGGAGTGTGTGTGTGGGCTGGCTGGGAGTGGCCTGGAGTGTGTGTGTGGGCTGGCCGGGAGTGGCCTGGAGTGTGAGTGTGGGCTCGCCCGGAATGGCCTGGAGTGTGTGTGTGGGCTGGCCGGGAGTGGCCTGGACTGTGTGTGTGTGGGCTGGCCGGGAGTGGCCTGGCCTGGAGAGTGTGTGTGGGCTGGCCGGGAGTGGCCTGGCCTGGAGAGTGTGTGTGGGCTGGCCGGGAGTGGCCTGGCCTGGAGAGTGTGTGTGGGCTGGCCGGGAGTGGCCTGGACTGTGTGTGTGTGGGCTGGCCGGGAGTGGCCTGGAGTGTGTGTGTGGGCTGGCCGGGAGTGGCCTGGCCTGGAGTGTGTGTGTGGGCTGGCCGGGAGTGGCCTGGAGTGTGTGTGTGGGCTGGCCGGGAGTGGCCTGGAGTGTGTGTGTGGGCTGGCCGGGAGTGGCCGGGAGTGTGTGTGTGGGCTGGCCGGGAGTGGCCTGGAGTGTGTGTGTGGGCTGGCCGGGAGTGGCCGGGAGTGTGTGTGTGGGCTGGCCGGGAGTGGCCGGGATTGTGTGTGTGGGCTGGCCGGGAGTGGCTTGGAGTGTGTGTGTGGGCTGGCCGGGAGTGGCCTGGACAGTGTGTGTGTGGGCTGGCCGGGAGTGGCCTGTAGTGTGTGTGTGGGCTGGCCGGGAGTGGCCTGGAGTGTGTGTGTGGGCTGGCCGGGAGTGGCCTGGAGTGTGTGTGTGAGCTGGCCGGGAGTGGCCTGGACTGTGTGTGTGTGGGCTGGCCGGGAGTGGCTTGGAGTGTGTGTGTGGGCTGGCCGGGAGTGGCCTGGACTGTGTGTGTGTGGGCTGGCCGGGAGTGGCCTGGAGTGTGTGTGTGGGATGGCCGGGAGTGGCCTGGAGTGTGTGTGTGGGCTGGCCGGGAGTGGCCTGGAGTGTGAGTGTGGACTGGCCGGGAGTGGCCTGGCCTGGAGTGTGTGTGTGGGGGCTGGCCGGGAGTGGCCTGGAGTGTGTGTGTGGGCTGGCCGGGAGTGGCCTGGAGTGTGTGTGGGCTGGCCGGGAATGACCTGGAGTGTGTGTGTGGGCTGGCCGGGAGTGGCCTGGAGTGTGTGAGTGGGCTGGCCGGGAGTGGCCTGGAGTGTGTGTGTGGGCTGGCCGGGAGTGGCCTGGACTGGAGTGTGTGTGTGGGCTGGCCGGGAGTGGCCTGGAGTGTGTGTGTGGGCTGGCCGGGTGTAGCCTGGCCTGGAGAGTGTGTGTGGGCTGGCCGGGAGTTGCCTGGAGTGTGTGTGTGGGCTGGCCGGGAGTGGCCTGGAGTGTGTGTGTGGGATGGCCGGGAGTGGCCTGGAGTGTGTGTGTGGGCTGGCCGGGAGTGGCCTGGAGTGTGAGTGTGGACTGGCCGGGAGTGGCCTGGCCTGGAGTGTGTGTGTGGGGGCTGGCCGGGAGTGGCCTGGAGTGTGTGTGTGGGCTGGCCGGGAGTGGCCTGGAGTGTGTGTGGGATGGCCGGGATTGACCTGGAGTGTGTGTGTGGGCTGGCCGGGAGTGGCCTGGAGTGTGTGTGTGGGCAGGCCGGGAGTGGCCTGGAGTGTGTGTGTGGGCTGGCCGGGAGTGGCCTGGAGTGTGAGTGTGGACTGGCCGGGAGTGGCCTGGCCTGGAGTGTGTGTGTGGGCTGGCCGGGAGTGGTCTGGAGTGTGTGTGTGGGCTAGCCGGGAGTGGCCTGGAGTGTGTGTGTGGGCTGGCCGGGAGTGGCCTGGAGTGTGTGTGTGGGCTGACCGGGAATGGCCTGGAGTGTGTGTGTGGGCTGGCCGGGAGTGGCCTGGCCTGGAGTGTGTGTGTGGGCTGGCCGGGAGTGGCATGGAGTGTGAGTGTGGGCTGGCCGGGAATGGCCTGGAGTGTGTGTGTGGGCTGACCGGGAGTGGCCTGGACTGTGTGTGTGTGGGCTGGCCGGGAGTGGCCTGCAGTGTGTGTGTGGCTGGCCGGGAGTGGCCTGGCCTGGAGAGTGTGTGTGGGCTGGCCGGGAGTGGCCTGGAGTGTGTGTGTGGGCTGGCCGGGAGTGGCCTGGAGTGTGTGTGTGGGCTGGCCGAGAGTGGCCTGGAGTGTGTGTGTGGGCTGGCCGGGAGTGGCCTGGAGTGTGTGTGTGGGCTGGCCGGGAGTGGCCTGGAGTGTGTGTGTGGGCTGGCCGGGAGTGGCCTGGCCTGGAGTGTGTGTGTGGGCTGGCCAGGAGTGGCCTGGAGTGTGTGTGTGGGCTGGCCGGGAGTGGCCTGGAGTGTGTGTGTGGGCTGGCCGGGAGTGGCCGGGAGTGTGTGTGTGGGCTGGCCGGGAGTGGCCTGGAGTGTGTGTGGGCTGGCCGGGAGTGGCCTGGAGTGTGTGTGTGGGATGGCCGGGAGTGGCCTGGAGTGTGTGTGTGGGCTGGCCGGGAGTGGCCTGGAGTGTGTGTGTGGGATGGCCGGGAGTGGCCTGGAGTGTGTGTGGGATGGCCGGGATTGACCTGGAGTGTGTGTGTGGGCTGGCCGGGAGTGGCCTGGCCTGGAGTGTGTGTGTGGGGGCTGGCCGGGAGTGGCCTGGACTGGAGTGTGTGTGTGGGCTGGCCGGGAGTGGCCTGGAGTGTGTGTGTGGGCTGGCCGGGTGTAGCCTGGCCTGGAGAGTGTGTGTGGGCTGGCCGGGAGTTGCCTGGAGTGTGTGTGTGGGCTGGCCGGGAGTGGCCTGGAGTGTGTGTGTGGGATGGCCGGGAGTGGCCTGGAGTGTGTGTGTGGGCTGGCCGGGAGTGGCCTGGAGTGTGAGTGTGGACTGGCCGGGAGTGGCCTGGCCTGGAGTGTGTGTGTGGGGGCTGGCCGGGAGTGGCCTGGAGTGTGTGTGGGATGGCCGGGATTGACCTGGAGTGTGTGTGTGGGCTGGCCGGGAGTGGCCTGGAGTGTGTGTGTGGGCAGGCCGGGAGTGGCCTGGAGTGTGTGTGTGGGCTGGCCGGGAGTGGCCTGGAGTGTGAGTGTGGACTGGCCGGGAGTGGCCTGGCCTGGAGTGTGTGTGTGGGCTGGCCGGGAGTGGTCTGGAGTGTGTGTGTGGGCTAGCCGGGAGTGGCCTGGAGTGTGTGTGTGGGCTGGCCGGGAGTGGCCTGGTGTGTGTGTGTGGGCTGACCGGGAGTGGCCTGGAGTGTGTGTGTGGGCTGGCCGGGAGTGGCCTGGCCTGGAGTGTGTGTGTGGGCTGGCCGGGAGTGGCATGGAGTGTGAGTGTGGGCTGGCCGGGAATGGCCTGGAGTGTGTGTGTGGGCTGACCGGGAGTGGCCTGGACTGTGTGTGTGTGGGCTGGCCGGGAGTGGCCTGCAGTGTGTGTGTGGGCTGGCCGGGAGTGGCCTGGCCTGGAGAGTGTGTGTGGGCTGGCCGGGAGTGGCCTGGAGTGTGTGTGTGGGCTGGCCGGGAGTGGCCTGGAGTGTGTGTGTGGGCTGGCCGGGAGTGGCCTGGAGTGTGTGTGTGGGCTGGCCGGGAGTGGCCTGGAGTGTGTGTGTGGGCTGGCCGGGAGTGGCCTGGCCTGGAGTGTGTGTGTGGGCTGGCCAGGAGTGGCCTGGAGTGTCTGTGTGGGCTGGCCGGGAGTGGCCTGGAGTGTGTGTGTGGGCTGGCCGGGAGTGGCCGGGAGTGTGTGTGTGGGCTGGCCGGGAGTGGCCTGGAGTGTGTGTGGGCTGGCCGGGAGTGGCCTGGAGTGTGTGTGTGGGATGGCCGGGAGTGGCCTGGAGTGTGTGTGTGGGCTGGCCGGGAGTGGCCTGGAGTGTGTGTGTGGGATGGCCGGGTGTGGCCTGGAGTGTGTGTGGGATGGCCGGGAGTGGCCTGGAGTGTGAGTGTGGACTGGCCGGGAGTGGCCTGGCCTGGAGTGTGTGTGTGGGGGCTGGCCGGGAGTGGCCTGGAGTGTGTGTGTGGGCTGGCCGGGAGTGGCCTGGAGTGTGTGTGGGATGGCCGGGATTGACCTGGAGTGTGTGTGTGGGCTGGCTGGGAGTGGCCTGGAGTGTGTGTGTGGGCAGGCCGGGAGTGGCCTGGAGTGTGTGTGTGGGCTGGCCGGGAGTGGCCTGGAGTGTGAGTGTGGACTGGCCGGGAGTGGCCTGGCCTGGAGTGTGTGTGTGGGCTGGCCGGGAGTGGTCTGGAGTGTGTGTGTGGGCTAGCCGGGAGTGGCCTGGAGTGTGTGTGTGGGCTGGCCGGGAGTGGCCTGGAGTGTGTGTGTGGGCTGACCGGGAATGGCCTGGAGTGTGTGTGTGGGCTGGCCGGGAGTGGCCTGGCCTGGAGTGTGTGTGTGGGCTGGCCGGGAGTGGCATGGAGTGTGAGTGTGGGCTGGCCGGGAATGGCCTGGAGTGTGTGTGTGGGCTGACCGGGAGTGGCCTGGACTGTGTGTGTGTGGGCTGGCCGGGAGTGGCCTGCAGTGTGTGTGTGGGCTGGCCGGGAGTGGCCTGGCCTGGAGAGTGTGTGTGGGCTGGCCGGGAGTGGCCTGGAGTGTGTATGTGGGCTGGCCGGGAGTGGCCTGGAGTGTGTGTGTGGGCTGGCCGGGAGTGGCCTGGAGTGTGTGTGTGGGCTGGCCGGGAGTGGCCTGGAGTGTGTGTGTGGGCTGGCCGGGAGTGGCCTGGAGTGAGTGTGTGGGCTGGCCGGGAGTGGCCTGGCCTGGAGTGTGTGTGTGGGCTGGCCAGGAGTGGCCTGGAGTGTGTGTGTGGGCTGGCCGGGAGTGGCCTGGAGTGTGTGTGTGGGCTGGCCGGGAGTGGCCGGGAGTGTGTGTGTGGGCTGGCCGGGAGTGGCCTGGAGTGTGTGTGGGCTGGCCGGGAGTGGCCTGGAGTGTGTGTGTGGGCTGGCCGGGAGTAGCCTGGAGTGTGTGTGTGGGCTGGCCGGGAGTGGCCTGGAGTGTGTGTGTGGGCTGGCCGGGAGTGGCCTGGCCTGGAGTGTGTGTGTGGGCTGGCCGGGAGTGGCCTGGTGTGTGTGTGTGGGCTGGCCGGGAGTGGCCTGGAGTGTGTGTGTGGGCTGGCCGGGAGTGGCCTGGAGTGTGTGTGTGGGCTGGCCGGGAGTGGCCTGGCCTGGAGTGTGTGTGGGCTGGCCGGGAGTAACCTGGAGTGTGTGTGTGGGCTGGCCGGGAGTGGCCTGGAGTGTGTGTGTGGGCTGGCCGGGAGTGGCCTGGCCTGGAGTGTGTGTGTGGGCTGGCCGGGAGTGGCCTGGAGTGTGAGTGTGGGCTGGCCGGGAGTGGCCTGGAGTGTGTGTGTGGGCTGGCCGGGAGTGGCCTGGAGTGTGTGTGTGGACTGGCCGGGAGTGGCCTGCAGTGTGTGTGGGCTGGCCGGGAGTGGCCTGGAGTGTGTGTGTGGGCTGGCCGGGAGTGGCCTGGAGTGTGTGTGTGGGTTGGCTGGGAGTGACCTGTAGTGTGTGTGTGGGCTGGCCGGGAGTGGCCTGGAGTGTGTGTGTGGGCTGGCCGGGAGTGTCCTGGAGTGTGTGTGTGGGCTGGCCGGGAGTGGCCTGGCCTGGAGTGTGTGTGTGGGCTGGCCGGGAGTGACCTGGAGTGTGTGTGTGGGCTGGCCGGGAGTGGCCTGGAGTGTGTGTGTGGGCTGGCCGGGAGTGGCCTGGCCTGGAGTGTGTGTGTGGGCTGGCCGGGAGTGGCCTGGAGTGTGTGTGTGGGCTGGCCGGGAGTGGCCTGAAGTGTGTGTGTGGGATGGCCGGGATTGACCTGGAGTGTGTGTGTGGGCTGGCCGGGAGTGGCCTGGAGTGTGTGTGTGGGATGGCCGGGATTGACCTGGAGTGTGTGTGTGGGCTGGCCGGGAGTGGCCTGGAGTGTGTGTGTGGACTGTCCGGGTGTGGCCTGGAGTGTGTGTGTGGGCTGGCCGGGAGTGGCCTGGAGTGTGAGTGTGGGCTGGCCGGGAGTGGCCTGGAGTGTGAGTGTGGGCTGGCCGGGAGTGGCCTGGAGTGTGTGTGTGGGCTGGCCGGGAGTGGCCTGGCCTGGAGGGTGTGTGTGGGCTGGCCGGGAGTGGCCTGGAGTGTGAGTGTGGGCTGGCCGGGAGAGTCCTGGAGTGTGTGTGTGGGCTGGCCGGGAGTGGCCTGGAGTGTGTGTGTGGGCTGCCAGGGAGTGACCTGGCCTGGAGTGTGTGTGTGGGCTGGCCGGGAGTGGCCTGGACTGTGTGTGTGGGATGGCCGGGAGTGGCCTGGAGTGTGTGTGTGGGCTGGCCGGGAGTGGCCTGGAGTGTGTGTGTGGGCTGGCCGGGAGTGGCCTGGCCTGGAGTGTGTGTGTGGGCTGGCCGGGAGTGGCCTGGACTGTGTGTGTGGGATGGCCGGGAGTGGCCTGGAGTGTGTGTGTGGGCTGGCCGGGAGTGGCCTGGAGTGTGTGTGTGGGCTGGCCGGGAGTGGCCTGGAGTGTGTGTGTGGGCTGGCCGGGAGTGGCCTGGAGTGTGTGTGTGGGCTGGCCGGGAGTGGCCTGGAGTGTGTGTGTGTGGGCTGGCCGGGAGTGGCCTGGAGTGTGTGTGTGGGCCGGCCGGGAGTGGCCTGGAGTGTGTGTGTGGGCTGGCCGGGAGTGGCCTGGAGTGTGTGTGTGTGCTGGCCGGGAGTGGCCTGGAGTGTGTGTGTGGGCTGGCCGGGAGTGGCCTGGCCTGGAGTGTGTGTGTGGGCTGGCCGGGAGTGGCCTGGAGTGTGTGTGTGGGCTGGCTGGGAGTGGCCTGGAGAGTGTGTGTGGGCTGGCCGGGAGTGGCCTGGAGTGTGTGTGTGGGCTGGCCGGGAGTGGCCTGGAGTGTGTGTGTGGGCTGGCCGGGAGTGGCCTGGAGAGTGTGTGTGGGCTGGCCGGGAGTGGCCTGGAGTGTGTGTGTGGGCTGGCCGGGAGTGGCCTGGAGTGTGTGTGTGGGCTGGCCGGGAGTGGCCTGGAGTGTGAGTGTGGGCTGGCCGGGAGTGGCCTGGAGTGTGAGTGTGGCCTGGCCTGGAGTATGTGTGTGGGCTGGCCGGGAGTGGTCTGGAGTGTGTGTGTGGGCTAGCTGGGAGTGGCCTGGAGTGTGTGTGTGGGCTGGCCGGGAGTGGCCTGGAGTGTGAGTGTGGGCTGGCCGGGAGTGGCCTGGAGTGTGTGTGTGGGCTGGCCGGGAATGGCCTGGAGTGTGTGTGTGGACTGGCCGGGAGTGGCCTGGCCTGGAGTGTGTGTGTGTGCTGGCCGGGAGTGGCCTGGAGTGTGTGTGTGTGCTGGCCGGGAGTGGCCGGGAGTGTGTGTGTGGGCTGGCCGGGAGTGAGTGTGTGGGCTGGCCGGGAGTGGCCTGGAGTGTGTGTGTGGGCTGGCCGGGAGTGGCCTGGAGTGTGTGTGTGTGCTGGCCGGGAGTGGCCTGGAGTGTGTGTGTGGGCTGGCCGGGAGTGGCCTGGAGTGTGTGTGTGGACTGGCCGGGAGTGGCCTGGAGTGTGTGTGTGGGCTGGCCGGGAGTGGCCTGGAGTGTGTGTGTGGACTGGCCGGGAGTGGCCTGGAGTGTGTGTGTGGACTGGCCGGGATTGGCCGGGAGTGTGTGTGTGGGCTGGCCGGGAGTGGCCTGGACTGTGTGTGTGGGCTGGCCGGGAGTGGCCTGGAGTGTGTGTGTGTGGGCTGGCCGGGAGTGGCCTGGAGTGTGTGTGTGGGCTGGCCGGGAGAGGCCTGGAGTGTGTGTGTGGGCTGGCCGGGAGAGGCCTGGAGTGTGTGTGTGGGCTGCCCGGGAGTGGCCTGGAGTGTGTGTGTGGGCTGGCCGGGAGTGGCCTGGAGTGTGTGTGTGGGCTGGCCGGGAGTGGCCTGGCCTGGAGTGTGTGTGTGGGCTGGCCGGGAGTGGCCTGGAGTGTGTGTGTGGGCTGGCCGGGAGTGGCCTGGAGTGTGTTTGTGGGTGGCCGGGAGTGGCCTGGAGTGTGTGTGTGGGCTGGCCGGGAGTGACCTGGAGTGTGTGTGTGTGCTGGCCGGGAGTGACCTGGAGTGTGTGTGGGCTGGCCGGGAGTGGCCGGGAGTGTGTGTGTGGGCTGGCCGGGAGTGGCCGGGAGTGTGTGTGTGGACTTGCCGGGAGTGGCCGGGAGTGTGTGTGTGGGCTGGCCGGGAGTGGCCTGGCCTGGAGTCTGTGTGTGGGCTGGCCGGGAATGGCCTGGAGTGTGTGTGTGGACTGGCCGGGAGTGGCCTGGAGTGTGTGTGTGTGCTGGCCGGGAGTGGCCTGGCCTGGAGTGTGTGTGTGGGCTGGCCGGGAGTGGCCTGGAGTGTGTGTGTGGGCTGGCCGGGAGTGACCTGGCCTGGAGTGTGTGTGTGGGCTGGCCGGGAGTGGCCTGGCCTGGAGTGTGTGTGAGGGCTGCCCGGGAGAGGCCTGGAGAGTGTGTGTGGGCTGGCCGGGAGTGGCCTGGCCTGGAGTGTGTGTGTGGGCTGGCCGGGAGTAGCCTGGAGTGTGTGTGTGGGCTGGCCGGGAGTGGCCTGGCCTGGAGTGTGTGTGTGGGCTGGCCGGGAGTGGCCTGGAGAGTGTGTGTGGTCTGGCCGGGAGTGGCCTGGCCTGGAGTGTGTGTGTGGGCTGGCCGGGAGTGGCCGGGAGTGTGTGTGTGGGCTGGCCGGGAGTGGCCTGGAGTGTGTGTGTGGGCTGGCCCGGAGTGGCCTGGTGTGTGTGTGTGGGCTGGCCGGGAGTGGCCTGGAGTGTGTGTGTGGGCTGGCCGGGAGTGGCCGGGAGTGTGTGTGTGGGCTGGCCGGGAGTGGCCTGGAGTGTGTGTGTGGGCTGGCCCGGAGTGGCCTGGTGTGTGTGTGTGGGCTGGCCGGGAGTGGCCTGGAGTGTGTGTGTGGGCTGGCCGGGAGTGGCCTGGAGTGTGTGTGTGGGCTGGCCGGGAGTGGCCTGGAGTGTGTGTGTGGGCTGGCCGGGAGTGGCCTGGAGTGTGTGTATGGGCTGTCCGGGAGTGGCCTCGAGTGCGTGTGTGTGTTGGCCGGGAGTGGCCTGGAGTGTGTGTGTGGGCTGGCCGGGAGTGGCCTGGAGTGTGTGTGTGGGCTGGCCCGGAGTGGCCTGGTGTGTGTGTGTGGGCTGGCCGGGAGTGGCCTGGAGTGTGTGTGTGGGCTGGCCGGGAGTGGCCTGGAGTGTGTGTGTGGGCTGGCCGGGAGTGGCCTGGAGTGTGTGTGTGGGCTGACCGGGAGTGACCTGGAGTGTGACTGTGGGCTGGCCGGGAGTGGCCTGGAGTGTGTGTGTGGGCTGGCCGGGAGTGGCCTGGAGTGTGTGTGTGGGCTGGCCGGGAGTGGCCTGGAGTGTGTGTGTGGGCTGACCGGGAGTGACCTGGAGTGTGACTGTGAGCTGGCCGGGAGTGGCCTGGAGTGTGTGTGTGGGCTGGCCGGGAGTGGCCAGGAATGTGTGTGTGGGCTGGCCGGGAGTGGCCTGGAGTGTGTGTGTGTGCTGGCCGGGAGTGGCCTGGAGTGTGTGTGTGGGCTGGCCGGGAGTGGCCTGGAGTGTGTGTGTGGGCTGGCCGAGAGTGGCCTGGAGTGTGTGTGTGGGCTGGCTGGGAGTGGCCTGGAGTGTGTGTGTGGGCTGGCCGGGCGTGGCCTGGAGTGTGTGTGTGGGCTGGCCGGGAGTGGCCTGGAGTGTGTGTGTGGGCTGGCCGGGAGTGGCCTGGAGTGTGTGTGTGGGCTGGCCGGGAGTGGTCTGGAGTGTGTGTGTGGGCTGGCCGGGAGTGGCCTGGAGTGTGTGTGTGGGCTGGCCGGGAGTGGCCTGGAGTGTGAGTGTGGGCTGGCCGGGAGTTGCCTGGCCTGGAGTGTGTGTGTGGGCTGGCCGGGAGTGACCTGGAGTGTGAGTGTGGGCTGGCCGGGAGTGGCCTGAAGTGTGTGTGTGGGCTGGCTGGGAGTGGCCTGGCCTGGAGTGTGTGGGCTGGCCGGGAGTGGCCTGGAGTGTGTGTGTGGACTGGCCGGGAGTGGCCGGGAGTGTGAGTGTGGGCTGGCCGGGAGTGGCCTGGCCTGGAGTGTGTGTGTGGGCTGGCCGGGAGTGACCTGGAGTGTGATTGTGGGCTGGCCGGGAGTGGCCTGGAGTGTGTGTGTGGGCTGGCTGGGAGTGGCCTGGCCTGGAGTGTGTGGGCTGGCCGGGAGTGGCCTGGAGTGTGTGTGTGGGCTGGCCGGGAGTGGCCTGGAGTGTGTGTGTGGGCTGGCTGGGAGTGGCCTGGAGTGTGTGTGTGGGCTGGCCGGGAGTGGCCTGGAGTGTGTGTGTGGACTGGCCGGGAGTGGCCTGGCCTGGAGTGTGTGTGTGGGCTGGCCGGTAGAGGCCTGGAGTATTTGTGTGGGCTGGCCGGGAGTGGCCTGGAGTGTGTGTGTGGGCTGGCCGGAAGTGGCCTGGAGTGTGGTTGTGGGCTGGCCGGGAGTGGCCTGGAGTGTGTGTGTGGGCTGGCCGGGAGTGGCCTGGAGTGTGTGTGTGGGCTGGCCGGGAGTGGCCTGGAGTGTATGTGTGGGCGGGCCGGGAGTGGCCTGGCCTGGAATCTGTGTGTGGACAGGCCGGGAGTGGCCTGGCCTGGAGTGTGAGTGTGGACTGGCCGGGAGTGGCCTGGCCTGGTGTGTGTGTGTGGGCTGGCCGGGAGTGGCCTGGCCTGGAGTGTGTGTGTGGGCTGGCCGGGAGAGTCCTGGAGTGTGTGTGTGGGCTGGCCGGGAGTGGCCTGGAGTGTGTGTGTGGGCTGGCCGGGAGTGGCCTGGAGTGTGTGTGTGGGCTGGCCGGGAGAGTCCTGGAGTGTGTGTGTGGGCTTGCCGGGAGTGGCCTGGAGTGTGTGTGTTGGCTGGCCGGGAGTGGCCTGGAGTGTGTGTGTGGGCTGGCCGGGAGTGGCCTGGCCTGGTGTGTGTGTGTGGGCTGGCCGGGAGTGGCCTGGCCTGGAGTTTGTGTGTGGGTTGGCCGGGAGAGTCCTGGAGTGTGTGTGTGGGCTGGCCGGGAGTGGCCTGGAGTGTAAGTGTGGGCTGGCCTCCCACCTGCCCCCTCATTGTAGAATCGACTTGCGTATTCTAGAAACTCCCCCCATTTCTTAATATTTTTCCAGGGAATAATTTACAGTGGTCCCTGGGCAGTATATAATTATAAACAGTGGTCTCTGGCTAGTATATCATTATGTACAGTGGTCCCTGGGCAGTATATCATTATATACAGCGGTCCCTGGGCAGTATATCATTATTGACAGTGGTCCCTGGGTAGCATATCATTATATACAGTGGTCTCGGGCTAGTCTATCATTATATACAGATGTCACTGGGCAGTATATCATTATTGACAGTGGTCCCTGGGTTGTATATCATTATTTACAGTGGTCTCTGTGCAGAATATCATTATTTATGTGGTCCCTGGGCAGTATATCATTATTTACATTGGTCCCTGAGCAGTATATCTTTATATACAGTGGTACCTGCGCAGTATATCATTATTGACAGTGGTCCCTGGGTAGTATATCATTATTTACAGTGGTCTCTGTGCAGAATATCATTATTTACAGTAGTCCCTGGGTGGTATGTCATGACTTACAGTGGTCACTGGGTTGTATATCATTATTTACAGTGGTCTCTTTGCAGAATATCATTATATACAGTGGTTCCTGGGTAGTATGTCATTACTTACAGTGGTCCCTGGGCAGTATATCATTATTTACAGTGGTCCTTGGATAGTGCATCATTATTTACAGTGATCCCAGGGTAGATTATTATCATTTGCAATTTTCCTTTGGTAGTACAGCATTTTTTACACGGGTCCCTGAGTAGAATCTCATTCTTTACAGTGGTCCCTGGGAAGCATATCGTTATTTACAGTGGTCCCTGTATAGTATATCATTTTGCACAGCGGTCCCTGGGTAGAATAACATTATATACAGTGGTCCCTGGTTAGTAAATCATTATTTACAGTCGTCCCTGGATAGTATACCATTGTTTACAGTGGCCTTGGGTAGGTATCATCATTTACAGTGGTCACTGGATAGTAATTCATTATTTACAGCGGTCCCTGGGTAGAATATCATTATTTACAGTGGTCCCTGGATAGTATAGCATTATCTGCAGTGGTCCCTGGTTAGAATACCATTATTTACTTTGGTCCCTGGGTAGTATCTCATTATTTACAATGGTCCCTGAGCGGTATATCAGTATCCACAATGGTCCATGGGTATTATCTCATTACTTACAGTGGTCCCTGGGGAGAATATCATTATTTACAGTGGTCTCTGGGTAGTATATCATTATCTACAATGGTCCCTGGGTATTATGTCATCATTTACAGAGGTCCCCGGGTAGAATATCATTATTTACTGTGGTCCCTGGGTAGTATCTCATTATTTACAATGGTCCCTGAACGGTATATCAGTATCCACAATGGTCCATGGGTATTATCTCATTACTTACAGTGGTCCCTGGGGAGAATATCATTATTTACAGTGGTCTCTGGGTAGTATATCATTATCTACAATGGTCCCTGGGTATTATGTCATCATTTACAGAGGTCCCCGGGTAGAATATCATTATTTACAGTGACCCCTGGGTAGTATATCCGTATCTACAATGGCCCCTGGGTATTATCTCATTATTTACTGAGGTCCCTGGGTAGAATATCATTATTTACTGTGGTCCCTGGGTAGTATCTCATTATTTACAATTGTCCCTGTGTGGTATATAAGTATCTACAAAGGTCTCAGGGTATTATCTCATTATTTACTGTGGTCCCTGGGTAGTATATCATTATTTACTGTGGTCCCAGGGTAGTATCTCATTATTTACAATGGTCCCTGTGTGGTATATCAGTATCTACAATGGTCTCTGGGTATTATCTCATTATTTACTGTGGTCCCGGGGTAGTATATCATTATTTGCTGTGGTCAAAGGGTAGTATCTCATTATTTACTGTGGTCCCAGGGTAGTATCTCATTATTTCCAATGGTCCCTGTGTGGTATAATAGTATCTACAATGGTCCCTGGGTATTATCTCATTATTTACTGTGGTCCCTGGGTAGTATATCATTATTTACTGTGGTCCCAGGGTAGTATATCATTATGCACAGCGGTCCCTGGGTAGTATCTCATTATTTACAATGGTCCCTGTGTGGTATAATAGTATCTACAATGGTCCCTGGGTATTATCTCATTATTTACTGTGGTCCCAGGGTAGTATATCATTATTTACTGTGGTCCCAGGGTAGTATCTCATCCTTTACAATGGTCCCTGGGTGGTATATCAGTATCTACAATGGTCCCTGGGTATTATCTCATTATTTACTGTGGTCCCTGGGGAGAATATCATTATTTACATTGGTCTCTGGGTAGTATATCATTATTCGCAGTGGTCCCTGGGTAGTATATCATTATTTACAGTGGTCCCTGAGTTGTATATCAGTATCTGCAATGGTCCTTGGGTATTATCTCATTATTTACTGTGTTCCCTGGGTAGTACATCATTATTTACTGTGGTCCCAGGGTAGTATCTCATTATGTACAGTGGTCCCTGAGTGGTATATCAGTATCTACAATGGTCCCTGGGTGTTATCTCATTACTTACAGTGGTCCGTGGGTAGTATCTCATTATTTACAGTGGTCTCTGGGGAGTATATTCTTATCTACAATGGTCCCTGGGTATTATCTCATTATTTGCAGTGGTTTGGGGAGAATATCATCATTTACAGTGGTCCCTAGGTAGTATATCATTATTTACAGTGGTCGCTGGGTAGAGTATCAGGATCTACAATGGTCCCTGGGTAATATATCATTATTTACAGTGGTCCCTGGGTATAATCTCATTATTTACTGTGGTTTGGGGAGAATATCATTATTTACAGTGGTCCCTGGATAGCATATCATTATTTAGAGTGGTCCCTAGGTAGAGTATCAGGATCTACAATGGTCCCTGGGTAATATATCATTATTTACAGTGGTCCCTGGGTATAATCTCATTATTTACTGTGGTTTGGGGAGAATATCATTATTTACAGTGGTCCCTGGGTAGCATATCATTATTTAGAGTGGTCCCTGGGTAGAGTATCAGGATCTACAATGGTCCCTGGGTAATATATCATTATTTACAGTGGTCCCTGGGTATTATCTCATTATTTACTGTAGTCCCTGGGTAGTATATCATTATTTACAGTGGTCCCTGGGTATTATCTCATTATTTACTGTGGTCCCTGTGGAGAATATCATTATTTACAGTGGTCTCTGGGTAGTATATCCGTAACTACAATGGTCCCTGTGTAGTATCTCGTTATTTACTGTAGTCCCTTTGGAGAATATCATTATTTACAGTGGTCTCTGGGTATTATCTCATTATTTACTGTGGTCCCTGTGGAGAATACCATTATTTACAGTGGTCTCTGGGTATTATCTCATTATTTACTGTGGAGAATACCATTATTGACAGTGGTCTCTGGGTAGTATATACGTATCTACAATGGTCCCTGGGAAGCATCTCATTATTTACTGTGGTCCCTGGGTAGTATTTCATTATTTACTGTGGTCCCTGGGTAGTATATCATTATTTACAGTGGTCTCTGGCTAGTATATCATTATATACAGTGGTCCCTGGGCAGTATATCATTATTGGCAGTGGTCCCTGGGTAGCATATCATTATATACAGTGGTCTCTGGCTAGTCTATCATTATATACAGTGGTCCCTGGGCAGTATATCATTATTGACAGTGGTCCCTGGATAGCATATCATTATATACAGTGGTCTCTGGCTAGTCTATCATTATATTCAGTGGTCCCTGGGCAGTGTATCATTATTGACAGTGGTCCCTGGGTAGTATATCGTTATTTACAGTGGTCTCTGTGCAGAATATCATTATTTACAGTGGTCCCTGGGCAGTATATCATTATTTACATTGGTCCCTGGGCAGTATATCATTATTTACATTGGTCCCTGGGCAGTATATCTTTATATATAGTGGTCCCTGCGCAGTAAATCATTATTGACAGTGGTCCCTGGGTAGTATATCATTATTTACAGTGGTCTCTGTGCAGAATATCATTATTTACACTAGTCCCTGGGTGGTATGTCATGACTTACAGTGGTCACTGGGTTGTATATCATTGTTTGCAGTGGTCTCTGTGCAGAATATCATTATATACTGTGGTTCCTGGGTAGAATGTCATTACTTACAGTGGTCACTGGGGAGAATATCATTATTTACAGTGGTCCCGGTTATTGTATCATTATCTACCGTTGTCCCTGGGTAGAATATCATTATCTTCAGCGGTTCCTGGGTTGTACACCATTATTTACAGTGGCCTTGGGGAGGTAGCATCATTTACAGTGGCCACTGGATAGTATTTCATTAGTTACAGTGGTCCCTGGGCAATATATCATTATTTACAGTTTTCCTTGGATAGTGCATCATTATTTACAGTGATCCCAGGGTAGATTATTATCATTTGCAATGGTCCTTTCGTAGTACAGCATTTTTTACACGGGTCCCTGAGTAGTATCTCATTTTTTACAGTGGTCCCTGGGAAGCATATCGTCATTTACAGTGGTCCCTGTGTAGTATATCATTATGCACAGCGGTCCCTGGGTAGAATAACATTATATACAGTGGTCCCTGGTTAGTAAATCATTATTTACAGTCGTCCCTGGATAGTATACCATTATTTACAGTGGCCTTGGGTAGGTATCATCATTTACAGTGGTCACTGGATAGTAATTCATTATTTACAGTGGTCCCTGGGTAGAATATCATTATTTACAGTGGTCCCTGGATAGTATATCATTACCTGCAGTGGTCACTGGATAGTAATTCATTATTTACAGTGGTCCCTGGGTAGAATATCATTATTTACAGTGGTCCCTGGATAGTATATCATTACCTGCAGTGGTCACTGGATAGTAATTCATTATTTACAGTGGTCCCTGGGTAGAATATCATTATTTACTGTGGTCCCTGGGTAGTATCTCATTATTTACAATGGTCCCTGAACGGTATATCAGTATCTACAATGGTCCCTGGGTATTATCTCATTACTTACAGTGGTCCCAGGGGAGAATATCATTATTTACAGTGGTCTCCGAATAGTATATCATTATCTACAATGGTCCCTGGGTATTATCTCATCATTTACAGTGGTCCCCGGGTAGAATATCATTATTTACAGTGACCCCTGGGTAGTATATCCGTATCTACAATGGCCCCTGGGTATTATCTCATTATTTACTGAGGTCCCTGGGTAGAATATCATTATTTACTGTGGTCCTTGTGTGTTATATCAGTAACTATAATGGTCCCTGGGTATTATCTCATTATCTACTGTGGTCCCTGGGTAGTATATCATTATTTACTGTGGTCCCAGGGTAGTATCTCATTATTTACTGTGGTCCCAGGGTAGTATCTCATTATTTACAATGGTCGCTGTGTGGTATAATAGTATCTACAATGGTCCCTGGGTATTTTCTCATTATTTACTGTGATCCCTGGGTAGTATATCATTATTTACTGTGGTCCCAGGGTAGTATTTCATCATTTACAATGGTCCCTGAGTGGTATATCAGTATCTACAGTGGTCCCTGGGTATTATCTCATTATTTATTGTGGTCCCTGGGGAGAATATCATTATTTACATTGGTCTCTGGGTAGTATATCATTATTTACAGTGGTCCCTGGGTAGGATATCATTATTTACAGGTATCCCTGAGTGGTATATCAGTATCTACAATGGTCCCTGGGTATTATCTCATTATTTACTGTGGTCCCTGGGTAGTACATCATTATTTACTATGGTCCCAGGGTAGTACCTCATTATTTACAGTGGTCCCTGAGAGGTATATCAGTATCTACAATGGTCCCTGGGTATTACCTCATTACTTACAGTGGTCCCTGGGTAGTATCTCTTTATTTACAGTGGTCTCCTGGGGAGTATATTTTTTCTACAATGGTCCCTGTGTATTATCTCATTATTTGCAGTGGTTTGGGGAGAATATCATTATTTACAGTGGTCCCTAGGTAGTATATCATTAATTACAGTGGTCCCTGGGTAGAGTATCAGGATCTACAATGGTCCCTGGGTAATATATCATTATTTACAGTGGTCCCTGTGTATAATCTCATTATTTACTGTGGTCCCTGGGTAGTATATCATTAAGCACAGTGGTCCCTGGGTATTATCTCATTATTTACTGTGGTCCCTGTGGAGAATATCATTATTTACAGCGGTCTCTGGGTAGTATATCCGTATCTACAATATTCCCTGGGTAGTATCTCATTATTTACTGTGGTCCCTGGGTAGTATCTCATTATTTACTGTGGTCCCTGTGGAGAATATCATTATTTACAGTGGTCTCTGGGTATTATCCCATTATTTACTGTGGTCCCTGTGGAGAATATCATTGTTTTCAGTGGTCTCTGGGTAGTATATACGTATCTACTATGGTCCCTGGGAAGTATCTCATTATTTACTGTTGTCCCTGGGTAGTATATCATTATTTACTGTGGTCCCTGGGTAGTATATCATTTTTTACAGTGGTCCCTGGGTATTATCTCATTATTTAGTGTGGTCCCTGTGGAGATTATCATTATTTACAGTGGTCTCTGGGTAGTATATCCGTATCTACAATGGTCCCTGGGTAGTATCTCATTATTTACTGTGGCCCCTTGGTTGTATATCATTATTTACAGTGGTCCCTGGGTAGTATATTATTTTTTACAGTGGTCGCTGGGTATTATCTCATTATTTACTGTGGTCCCTTGGTTGTATATCATTATTTACTGCGGTCCCTGGGTAGTATATCATTTTTTACAGTGGTCCCTGGGTATTATCACATTATTTACTGCGGTCCCTGTGGAGAATATCATTATTTACAGTGGTCTCTGGGTAGTATATCCGTATCTACAATGGTCCCTGGGTAGTATCTCATTATTTACTGTGGTCCCTGGGTTGTATATCATTATTTACAGTGGTCCCTGGGTAGAATATCATTACTTACAGTGGTCCCTGGGTAGTACGTCATTATTTACAGTGCTCCCAGGGTAGTATATTATTATTTATTGTGGTCCCTGTGAAGAATATGATTATTTACAGTGGTCCCAGGGTAGTATATCATTATTTACAGTGGCCGTGGGTAGTATATCATTATTTACAGTGGTCCCAGGGTAGTATATCATTATTTACAGTGGCCGTGGGTAGTATATCATTATTTACAGTTGCCATGGGTAGTATCTCATTATTTACAGTGGACTCTGGGCGGTATATCATTATTTACAGTGGTCCCTGGGTACACTATCATTATTTACAGTGGTCCCTGGGTAGTATATCATTATTTACAGTGGTCCCTGGTTAGTATATCAATATTTACAGTGGTCCCTGGGTAGAATATCATTATTTACAGTGGTCCCTGGGTAGTAGATCAATATTTACAGTGGTCCCTGGGTAGAATATCATTATTTACAGTGGTCCCTGGGTATTTTATCATTGTTTACAGTGGTCCCTGTGTAGAATATCAGTATTTACAGTGGTCCCTGGGTAATATATCATTATTTACATTGGTTCCTGGGGAATGTCTCATTATTTACAGTGGACCCTGGGTAGAATATCATTAGTTACAGTGGTCCCTGGGTAGAATATCATTATTTACACTGGCTCCTGGGATATTAATTATTATTTACTGTGGCACTTGGATAGTATATCAATATTTACAGTGGACCCTGGGTAGAATATCATTATTTACAATGTACCCTGGGTAGCACATCATTATTTACCGTGATCCCTGGGTAGTATATCATTATTTACAGTGGTCCCTGTGTAGTATACCATTATTTACATTGGCTGTGGGCAGTTATCATCATTTACAGTGGTCACTGGATAGTATTTCATTATTTACAGTGGCGCCAGGGCAGTATATCATTATTTTCAGTGGACCGTGGGCAGTATATATTTATTTATAGTGTTCCCTGGGGAGTATATCATTACTTACAGTGGACCATTGGTATCATGTCCAATATACAGTCGTCCCTGCGTTGTATATCATTATTTTCAGTGAGCCACTGGTAGTATTTCATTATTTACAGTGGTCCCTGAGCAGTATATCATTATTTACAGTTGTCCCTGGGTAGGATACCATTATTTACAGTTGTCCCTGGATAGTATATCTTTATTTACTGTAGCCCCTGTGTAGTATATCATTTTCAACAGTGGTCCCTGCGTAGTATATTGTTATTTACAGTGGTCCGAGGGTGGTATATCACGATTTACAGTGGACCCTGGACAGTATGTCATCAATTATAGTGTGCACTGTGCAGTACATCTTTATTCACAGTGGTCCATGGGCAGTATATCATTATTTACAGTGGTCACTGGGCAATATATCATTAAGCACAGTGGTCCCTGGGCAGTATACCATTATTTTCAGTGGTCCCTGTGTAGTATATCATTATTTACAGTGGTCCCTGGGCAATATATCATTAATCACAGTGGGCTCTGGGTAGTATATCATCATTGACCGCGGTTCCTGGGAAGTATATCATTATTTACAGTGGTCCCTGGGTAGTATGTTATTATTTACACAGGTCACTGGGTAGTATATCATCCTTTACAGTGGTCCCTGGATTGCTTATCATTATTTACAGTTGTCCCTTGGTGATATATAATTATTTGCAGTGGTCTCTGGACGGTATATCATTATTTATAGTGGTCCCTGGGAAACATATCATTATTTACAGTGGACCAGTGTAGTGTAGTATTATCTACAGTGGTCCCAGAGTGATACATCATGATTTACAGTGGTCCCTGGATAGCATTTCATTACTGACAGTGGTCCCTCGGCAGTATATCATTATTTACAGTGGTCCCTTGATAGTGGATGATTATTTACAATGGTCCCTATGTAGTATATCATTATTTGCAGTGCTCTCTGATTAGAATATTGTTATTTGCAGTGGTCCCTGGGTAGAATATCATTATCTACACTGGTCCCTGGGCCGTTTGTTGTTACTTACAGTGGTCCTTGGGTAGTATATGAATATTTACAGTGGTCCCTGGGGTGTATATCATTATTTACATTGAACCGTGGAAAGTATATCATTATTTACGGTGGTCCCTGGGCAGTATACCATTATATACAGTAGTCCCTGGATAGTAAATCATTATTTACAGTGGTCCCTGTATAGTATATCATTATTTACAGTGGACCCTGTGTAGTATATCATTATTTACAGTGGTCTCTGGGGAGTATAACATTATTTACAGTGGACCCTGTATAGCAAATCATAATTTACAGTGGTCAAAGAACAAAGAACAAAGAACAAAGAAATGTACAGCACAGGAACAGGCCCTTCGGCCCTCCAAGCCCGTGCCGACCTTACTGCCCGACTAAACTACCATCTTCTACACTTCCTGGGTCCGTATCCTTCTATTCCCATCCTATTCATATATTTGTCAAGATGCCCCTTAAATGTCCCTATCGTCCCTGCCTCCACTACCTCCTCCGGTAGTGAGTTCCAGGCACCCACTACCCTCTGCGTAAAAAACTTGCCTCGTACATCTACTCTAAACTTTGCCCCTCTCACCTTAAACCTATGCCCCCTAGTAATTGACCCCTCTACCCTGGGGAAAAGCCTCTGACTATCCACTCTGTCTATGCCCCTCATAATTTTGTATACCTCTATCAGGTCGCCCCTCAACCTCCTTCGTTCCAGTGAGAACAAACCGAGTTTATTCAATCGCTCCTCATAGCTTATGCCCTCCATACCAGGCAACATTCTGGTAAATCTCTTCTGCACCCTCTCTAAAGCCTCCACATCCTTCTGGTAGTGTGGCGACCAGAATTGAACACTATACGCCAAGTGTGGCCTAACTAAGGTTCTATACAGCTGCAACATGACTTGCCAATTCTTATACTCAATGCCCCGGCCAATGAAGGCAAGCATGCCGTATGCCTTCTTGACTACCTTCTCCACCTGTGTAGCCCCTTTCAGTGATCTGTGGACCTGTACTCCTAGATCTCTTTGACTTTCAATACTCTTGAGGGTTCTACCATTCACTGTATATTCCCTACCTGCATTAGCCCTTCCAAAATGCATTACCTCACATTTGTCCAGGTTAAACTCCATCTGCCATCTCTCCGCCCAAGTCTCCAGACAATCTAAATCCTGCTGTATCCTCAGACAGTCCTCATCGCTATCCGCAATTCCACCAACCTTTGTGTCGTCTGCAAACTTACTAATCAGACCAGTTACATTTTCCTCCAAATCATTTATATATACTACAAAGAGCAAAGGTCCCAGCACTGATCCCTGTGGAACACCACTGGTCACAGCCCTCCAATTAGAAAAGCATCCCTCCATTGCTACCCTCTGCCTTCTATGGCCTAGCCAGTTCTGTATCCACCTTGCCAGTTCACCCCTGATCCCGTGTGACTTCACCTTTTGTACTAGTCTACCATGAGGGACCTTGTCAAAGGCCTTACTGAAGTCCATATAGACAACATCTACTGCCCTACCTGCATCAATCATCTTAGTGACCTCCTCGAAAAACTCTATCAAGTTAGTGAGACACGACCTCCCCTTCACAAAACCGTGCTGCCTCTCACTAATACGTCCATTTGCTTCCAAATGGGAGTAGATCCTGTCTCGAAGAATTCTCTCCAGTAATTTCCCTACCACTGAAGTAAGGCTCACCGGCCTGCAGTTCCCGGGATTATCCCTGCCACCCTTCTTAAACAGAGGAACAACATTGGCTATTCTCCAGTCCTCCGGGACATCCCCTGAAGACAGCGAGGATCCAAAGATTTCTGTCAAGGCCTCAGCAATTTCCTCTCCAGCCTCCTTCAGTATTCTGGGGTAGATCCCATCCGGCCCTGGGGACTTATCTACCTTAATATTTTTTAAGACACCCAACACCTCGTCTTTTTGGATCACAATGTGACCCAGGCTATCTACACCCCCTTCTCCAGACTCAACATCTACCAATTCCTTCTCGTTGGTGAATACTGATGCAAAGTATTCATTTAGTACCTCGCCCATTTCCTCTGGCTCCATACATAGATTCCCTTGCCTATCCTTCAGTGGGCCAACCCTTTCCCTGGCTACCCTCTTGCTTTTTATGTAAGTGTAAAAAGCCTTGGGATTTTCCTTAACCCTATTTTCCAATGACTTTTCGTGACCCCTTCTAGCCCTCCTGACTCCTTGCTTAAGTTCCTTCCTACTTTCCTTATATGCCACACAGGCTTCGTCTGTTCCCAGCCTTTTAGCCCTGACAAATGCCTCCTTTTTCTTTTTGACGAGGCCTACAATATCACTCGTCATCCAAGGTTCCCGAAAATTGCCGTATTTATCTTTCTTCCTCACAGGAACATGCCTGTCCTGTATTCCTTTCAACTGACACTTGAAAGCCTCCCACATGTCAGATGTTGATTTGCCCTCAAACATCCGCCCCCAATCTATGTTCTTCAGTTCCCGCCTAATATTGTTATAATTAGCCTTCCCCCAATTTAGCACATTCATCCTCGGACCACTCTTATCCTTGTCCACCAGTACTTTAAAACTTACTGAATTGTGGTCACTGTTACCGAAATGCTCCCCTACTGAAACATCTATTAGCCTATTTGGCTAATGGTAAAGTTCTTGAAAGTGTGGATGAGCAGAGGGATCTAGGTGTCCATGTACATAGATCCCTGAAAGTTGCCACCCAGGTTGATAGGGTTGTGAAGAAGGCCTATGGAGTGTTGGCCTTTATTGGTAGATGGATTGAGTTCCGGAGTCGGGAGGTCATGTTGCAGCTGTACAGAACTCTGGTCCGGCCGCATTTGGAGTATTGCGTACAGTTCTGGTCACCGCATTATAGGAAGGACGTGGAGGCTTTGGAGCGGGTGCAGAGGAGATTTACCAGGATGTTGCCTGGTAGGGAGGGAAAATCTTATGAGGAAAGGCTGACGGACTTGAGGTTGTTTTCGTTGGAGAGAAGAAGGTTAAGAGGAGACTTAATAGAGGCATACAAAATGATCAGGGGGTTGGATAGGGTGGACAGTGAGAGCCTTCTCCCGCGGATGGATATGGCTGGCACGAGGGGACATAACTTTAAACTGAGGGGTAATAGATATAGGACAGAGGTCAGAGGTAGGTTCTTTACGCAAAGAGTAGTGAGGCCGTGGAATGCCCTACCTGCTACAGTAGTGAACTCGCCAACATTGAGGGCATTTAAAAGTTTATTGGATAAACATATGGATGATAATGGCATAGTGTAGGTTAGATGGCTTTTGTTTCGGTGCAACATCGTGGGCCGAAGGGCCTGTACTGCGCTGTATTGTTCTATGTTCTATGTTCTATCTACCACCTGGCCGGGCTCATTCCCCAATACCAGGTCCAGTACCGCCCCTTCCCTAGTTGGACTGTTTACATATTGTTTTAAGAAGCCCTCCTGGATGCTCCTTACAAACTCTGCCCCGTCTAAGCCCCTGGCACTAAGTGAGTCCCAGTCAATATTGGGGAAGTTGAAGTCTCCCATCACCACAACCCTGTTGTTTTTACTCTTTTCCAAAATCTGTCTACCTATCTGCTCCTCTATCTCCCGCTGGCTGTTGGGAGGCCTGTAGTATACCCCCAACATTGTGACTGCACCCTTCTTATTCCTGATCTCTACCCATATAGCCTCACTGCCCTCTGAGGTGTCCTCCCGCTGTATAGCTGTGATACTCTCCTGAACAAGTAGCGCAACTCCGCCTCCCCTTTTACATCCCCCTCTATCCCGCCTGAAACATCTAAATCCTGGAACGTTTAGCTGCCAATCCTGCCCTTCCCTCAACCAGGTCTCTGTAATGGCAACAACATCATAGTTCTAAGTAGTAATCCAAGCTCTAAGTTCATCTGCCTTACCCGTAATGCTCCTTGCATTAAAACATATGCACTTCAGGCCACCAGACCCGCTGTGTTCAGCAACTTCTCCCCGTCTGCTCTGCCTCAGAGCCACACTGTCCCTATTCTCTAGTTCTCCCTCAATGCTCTCACCTTCTAACCTATTGCTCCCGTGCCCACCCCCCTGCCATACTAGTTTAAACCCTCCCGTGTGACACTAGCAAATCTCGCGGCCAGGATATTTATGCCTCTCCGGTTTAGATGCAACCCGTCCATCTTATACAGGTCACACCTGCCCCGGAAGAGCTCCCAGTGGTCCAGATAACAGAAACCCTCCCTCCTACACCAGCTGTTTAGCCACGTGTTTGTCTGCTCTATCTTCCTATTTCTAGCCTCACTGGCACGTGGCACAGGGAGTAATCCCGAGATTACAACCCTCGAGGTCCTGTCTTTTAACTTTCTGCCTAGCTCCCTGAACTCCTGCTGCAGGACCTCATGCCCCTTCCTGCCTATGTCGTTAGTACCAATATGTACAACGACCTCTGCCTGTTTGCCCTCCCCCTTCAGGATTCCCTCTACCCGTTCGGAGACATCCTGGACCCTGGCACCAGGGAGGCAACATACCATCCTGGAGTCTCTTTCACGTCCACAGAAGCGCCTATCTGTGCCCCTGACTATAGAGTCCCCTATAACTATTACTCTTCTGCGCTTTGACCCTCCCTTCTGAACATCAGAGCCAGCCGTGGTGCCACTGCTCTGGCTGCTGCTGTTTTCCCCTGATAGGCTATCCCCCCCGACAGTATCCAAAGGGGTATATCTGTTCGAGAGGGGGACAACCACAGGGGATTCCTGCACTGACTGCCTGCCCTTTCTGGTGGTCACCCATTTCTCTGCCTGCACCTTGGGTGTGACCACACTTACATAACTGCGATCTATGACGCTTTCCGCCACCTGCATGCTCCTAAGTGCATCCAATTGCTGCTCCAACCGAACCATGCGGTCTGTGAGGAGCCGCAGTTGGGTGCACTTTCTGCAGATGAAGCCATCCGGGACGCTGGAAGCCTCCCGGACCTGCCACATCTCACAGTCAGAGCACAGCACCCCTCTAACTGACATTGCGTCAATTAATTAAAATTAAAATTTGTCTTTTTTTTTTATAAATACTTTTTTTTTTAAATTACAAAGTTACTGTCAACTATCTGTTTCCTAGCACTAGATTTCTAATAGAAATGCGATAGCTAACTATAATATTCTCCGATCTCTGGCTTAGATATCCTCTAAATTATAATTAAGTTATTATGTTTAATTAGTTCCCAAATACTCAAAAAAATTTAGGTTCGAATCCCAACCAGCCACTCAGGTCACAGCTTTTCTGTGATGTCACTTCAGTTTCCCCCCGACACACACAATTTGAAAAAAAGGTATAAAAGTAAAAATCACTTGCTTACCTTCTGAGATGTTCTCAGGTTCTCTCGCTGACAGAGACTGCTCCTCCACCTCCAATCCTTGACCTGCACAATGCTAATAATATAATAATATAATATGGCACTTACCTTACACCAATGGGTCGTATTATTAGGTTAGAGGAGGAGGGTGGGTGGGAGACACTACACGTGTAGTGTCTCGGGTTTCCTCTCCACCAAAATTTATTGGTTGGGGGGGGGGGGGGGGGGGGGGGGCGGGGAACTTGCCAGAGGTCGAACTTCCGGTTCCCGCCAAAATCCAAAGGGCTGCTCCTGTAAAGGTAAGGTTTTTAAAGTCACTACTCACCTCCCAGAAGGCCCCTGCGCACCGCTGCCGCCGAAATCCAAAGGGCTGCTCCTGTAAAGGTAAGGTTTTAAACACACTACTCACCTCCAAGAAGGCCCCTGCGCACCGCTGCCGCCGAAATCCAAAGGGCTGCTCCTGTAAAGGTAAGTGGTTTTAAACTCACTACTCACCTCCAAGAAGGCCCCTGCGCACCGCTGCCGCCGAAATCCAAAGGGCTGCTCCTGTAAAGGTAAGTGGTTTTAAACTCACTACTCACCTCCAAGAAGGCCCCTGCGCACCGCTGCCGCCGAAATCCAAAGGGCTGCTCCTGTAAAGGTAAGTGCTTTTAAACTCACTACTCACCTCCCAGAAGGCCCCTGCGCACCGCTGCCGCCGAAATCCAAAGGGCTGCTCCTGTAAAGGTAAGGTTTTTAAACACACTACTCACCTCCCAGAAGGCCCCTGCGCACGCTGCCGCCGAAATCCGGCGTCCCTGGATAGTATATCATTATTTACTGTGGGCCCTAGGTTGTATATAATTATTTACAGTGGGACCCTGGTAGTGTTTCATTATTTACAGTAGTGCCTGGGGAGTATATCATCATTTACAGTGGTCCCTGGGCAGTGAGTATTAACAGTGGTCCCTGGGCAGTATATCTTTATTTACAGTGGTCCCTGAGTAGTATAAAATTATTTATCGTAGTCCCTGGTGAGTATATCATTATTTACAGTGGTCCCTGGGCAGTCTGTCAGTATTTACAGTGGTCCCTGTGTAGAATATCATTATTTACAGTGGTCCCTGAGTAGTATAAAATTATTTATCGTAGTCCCTGGTGAGTATATAATTATTTACAGAGGTCCCTGGGCAGTCTGTCAGTATTTACAGTGGTCCCTGTGTAGAATATCATTATTTACAGTGGTCCCTGGGTAGTATATCAATATTTACAGTGGTCCCTGGGGAGTATATAATCTTTTAAAGTGGACCCTGGGCAGTAAGTCTTTATTTACAGTGGTCCCTGGGCAGTATATCTTTATTTACAGTGGTCCCTGAGTAGTATAACATTATTTATAGTAGTCCCTGGTGAGTATATAATTATTTACAGTGGTCCCTGGGCAGTCTGTCATTATTTACAGTGGTCCCTGTGTATAATATTATTCTTTACATTGGTCCCTCGGTAGTATATCATTATTTACAGTGGTCACTGGGCAGTATATCATTGTTTACAGTGGCCCCTGGGCAGTATATCATTATTTACAGTGGTTCCTTGGTAGAATATCATTAGTTACAGCGTTCCACGGGCACTTCACCATTATTAATAGTTTTCCATCGGTAGTATAATATTTTCTGCAGTGGCCCCTGGGTAGTAAATCATTATTTACTGTAGTCCCTGGTAGAATATCAGCATTTACAGTGGTCCCTGGTCAGAATGTCATTATCTACAGTTGTGCCTGGGTAGTCGATTATTATTTGCATTAGACTCTGGGTAGAATATCATTATTTACAGTGGTCCCTGGGCAGTTTATCATTATTTTCAGTGGTCTCTGTGCAGTATATCATTATTTACACTGGTCCCTGGGCAGAATATCATTATTTACAGTGGTCCCTGGTTAGAATACCATTATTTGCAGTGGTCCCTGGGTAGAATATCATTATTTGTAGTGGACCCTAGGTCGAGTATGAATATTTACAGTGGTCCCTGGGTAGAATAACTTTATTTACAGTGGTCCCTGAGTAGTATCTCATTATTTACAGTGGTCTCTGGGCGGTATATCATTATTTACAGTGGTCCCTGGGTAGACTTTCATTATTTACAGTGGTCCCTGGGTGGTATATCATTATTTACAGTGGTCCCTGGTTAGTATATCAATATTTACAGTGGTCCCTGGGTAGAATATCATTATTTACAGTGGTCCCTGGGTAGTAGATCAATATTTACAGTGGTCCCTGGGTAGAATATCATTATTTACAGTGGTCCCTGGGTATTTTATCATTGTTTACAGTGGTCCCTGTGTAGAATATCAGTATTTACAGTGGTCCCTGGGTAATATATCATTATTTACATTGGTTCCTGGGGAATGTCTCATTATTTACAGTGGGCCCTGGGTAGAATATCATTATTTACAGTGGTCCCTGGGTAGAATGTCATTATTTACAGTGGTCCCTGGGCGGTATATCATTAGTCACAGTGGTCCCTGGGTAGAATATCATTATTTACAATGTACCCTGGGTAGCACATCATTATTTACCGTGATCCCTGGGTAGAATATCATTATTTACAGTGGTCCCTGAGTAAAATCTCATTATTTAAATTGCCTCTGTGCTGTATATCATTATTTTTAGTGTTCCCTGCATAGTTTAACATTATTTCCAGTGGTTTCTGGTCAACGTATCATTATTTACAGTGGTCCCTGAGTAGTCTATCATTATTTACATTCGTACCTGGGTAGTATATCATTATCTACAGTGGTCCCTGGGTAGTATATCATTCTTACAGTGGTCACTGGGTAGTAAATACTTATTTACAGTGGCCCCTGTGTAGTATGTCTTTATTTACAGTGGTCCCTGGGAAGTGTACCTTTATTTAAAGTGGTCCCTGGGTAGTATATCATTATTTACAGTGGTCCCTGGGTAGTATATCATTATTTACAGTGGTCCCTGGGGTGTATAATCATTATTTACAGTGGTCCCTGGGTAGTATATCATCATTTACAGTAGTGCCTGGGGAGTATATCATCATTTACAGTGGACCCTGGGCAGTAAGTCCCTGGGCAGTATATCTTTATTTACAGTGGTCCCTGAGTAGTATAACATTATTTATAGTAGTCCCTGGTGAGTACATAATTATTTACAGAGGTCCCTGGGCAGTCTGTCATTATTTACAGTGGTCCCTGTGTAGAATATCATTATTTACAGTGGTCCCTCTGTAGTATATCATCATTTACAGTGGTCACTGGGTAGACTATCATAGTTTAGAGTGGTCCTTGGGGCGTATATCATTATTTACAGTGGTTCCTTGGTAGAATATCATTAGTTACAGCGTTCCATGGACACTTCACCATTATTAATAGATTTCCATCGGTAGTATAATATTTTCTGCAGTGGTCCCTGGGTAGTAAATCATTATTTACTGTAGTCCCTGGTAGAATATCAGCATTTACAGTGGTCCCTGGTCAGAATATCGTTATTTACAGTGGTCCCTGGGCAGTTTATCATTATTTTCAGTGGTCTCTGTGCAGTATATCATTATTTACACTGGTCCCTGGGCAGAATATCATTATTTACAGTGGTCCCTGGTTAGAATACCATTATTTGCAGTGGTCCCTGGGTAGAATATCATTATTTACAGTGGTCCCTGAGTAGTATCTCATTATTTACAGTGGTCTCTGGGCGGTATATCATTATTTACAGTGGTCCCTGGGTAGACTTTCATTATTTACAGTGGTCCCTGGGTGGTATATCATTATTTACATTGGTCCCTGGTTAGTATATCAATATTTACAGTGGTCCCTGGGTAGAATATCATTATCTACAGTGGTCCATGGGTAGTAGATCAATATTTACAGTGGTCCCTGGGTAGAATATCATTATTTACAGTGGTCCCTGGGTATTTTATCATTGTTTACAGTGGTCCCTGTGTAGAACATCAGTATTTACAGTGGTCCCTGGGTAATATATCATTATTTACATTGGTTCCTGGGGAATGTCTCATTATTTACAGTGGGCCCTGGGTAGAATATCATTATTTACAGTGGTCCCTGGGTAGAATATCATTATTTACAGTGGTCCCTGGGCGGTATATCATTAGTCACAGTGGTCCCTGGGTAGAATAACATTATTTACAATGTACCCTGGGTAGCACATCATTATTTACCGTGAACCCTGGGTAGAATATCATTATTTACAGTGGTCCCTGAGTAAAATCTCATTATTTAAATTGCCTCTGTGCTGTATATCATTATTTTTAGTGTTCCCTGCATAGTTTAACATTATTTCCAGTGGTTTCTGGGCAACGTATCATTATTTACAGTGGCCCCTGAGTAGTCTATCATTATTTACATTCGTACCTGGGTAGTATATCATTATCTACAGTGGTCCCTGGGTAGTATATCATTCTTACAGTGGTCACTGGGTAGTAAATACTTATTTACAGTGGCCCCTGTGTAGTATGTCTTTATTTACAGTGGTCCCTGGGCAGTGTACCTTTATTTAAAGTGGTCCCTGGGTAGTATATCATTATTTACAGTGGTCCCTGGGTAGTATATCATTATTTACAGTGGTCCCTGGGGTGTATAATCATTATTTACAGTGGTCCCTGGGTAGTATATCATCATTTACAGTAGTGCCTGGGGAGTATATCATCATTTACAGTGGACCCTGGGCAGTAAGTCCCTGGGCAGTATATCTTTATTTACAGTGGTCCCTGAGTAGTATAACATTATTTATAGTAGTCCCTGGTGAGTACATAATTATTTACAGTGGTCCCTGGGCAGTCTGTCATTATTTACAGTGGTCCCTGTGTAGAATATCATTATTTACAGTGGTCCCTAGGTAGTATATCATTATTTACAGTGGTCACTGGGTAGAATATCATTATTTACAGTGGTCACTGGGTAGAATATCATTGTTTACAGTGGCCCCTGGGCAGTATATCATTATTTACAGTGGTTCCTTGGTATAGCTGTCCATCGGTAGTATATTATTTTCTGCAGTGGTCCCTGGGTAGTAAATCATTATTTACTGTAGTCCCTGGTAAAATATCAGCATTTACAGTGGTCCCTGGTCAGAATGTCATTATTTACAGTTGTGCCTGGGTAGTACATTATTATTTGCATTTGACCCTGGATAGAATATCATTATTTACAGTTGTCCCTGAGTAAAATATCATTATTTAAATTGGCTCCTGTGCTGTATATCATTATTTTCAGTGTTCCCTGCATAGTTTAACATTATTTACAGTGGTTTCTGGGCAACGTACCATTATTTACAGTGGTCCCAGGGGAGTATATAATTTTTTTGCAGTGCGCCTGTGCAGTATATCACTGTTTGCAGTCGGCCCTGGGCAGTGTATCTTTATTTACAGTGGTCCCTGAGTAGTCTATCATTATTTACATTCGTCCCTGGGTAGTATATCATTATCTACAGTGGTCCCTGGGTGGTATATAATTATTTACAGTGGTCACTGGGTGGTATATAATTATTTACAGTGGTCACTGGGGAGTAAATAATTATTTACAGTGGCCCCTGTGTAGTATGTCTTTATTTACAGTGGTCCCTGGGCAGTGTATCATTATTTACAGTGGTCCCTGGGTAGTCTATCATTATTTACATTCGTCCCTGGGTAGTATATCATTATCTACAGTGGTCCCTGGGTGGTATATAATTATTTACAGTGGTCACTGGGTGGTATATAATTATTTACAGTGGTCACTGGGGAGTAAATAATTATTTACAGTGGCCCCTGTGTAGTATGTCTTTATTTACAGTGGTCCCTGGGCAGTGTCCCTTTATTTAAAGTGGTCCCTGGGTAGTATATCATTATTTACAGTGGTCCCTGTGTAGTATGTCTTTATTTACAGAGGTTCCTGGTAGTATATCATTCATTACAGTGGTCCCATGATAGTATGTCATTATTTAATGTGGTCCCTGGGTAGTGTATCATTATTTACAGTGGTCCCTGGGTAGTGTATCATTATTTATAGTGGACCATAGGTCGAATATCATTATCTATACTGGTCCCTGGGAAGGTTTGTTATTATTTACAGTGGTCCTTGGGTAGTATATGAATATTTACAGTGGTCCCTGGGTAGAATATCATTATTTACAGTGGTCCCTGGGTAGTATCTCATTATTTATAGTGGTCTCTGGGCGGTATATCATTATTTACAGTGGTTTCTGGGCAGAATATCACTATTTACAGTGGTCCCTGGTTTGAATATCATTATTTGCAGTGGTCCCTGGGTAGAATATCATTATTTATAGTGGACCCTGGGTAGACTATCATTATTTACAGTGGTCCCTGGGTAGTATATAATTATTTACAGTGGTCCCTGGTTAGTATATCAACATTTACAGTGGTGCCTGGGTAGAATATCATTATTTATAGTGGTCCCTGGGTAGTATATCAATATGTACAGTGGTCCCTGGGTAGAATATCATTATTTACAGTGGTCCCAGGGTAGAATATCATTATTTACAGTGGTCCCTGGGGATTATATCATTATTTACAGTGGTCCCTGGGTAGAATATCATTATTTACAATGTACCCTGGGTAGTACATCATTATTTACCGTGATCCCTTGGTAGTATATCATTATTTACAGTGGTCCCTGTGTAGTATACTATTATTTACATTGGCTGTGGGCAGTTATCATCATTTGCAGTGGTCACTGGATAGTATTTCATTATTTACAGTGGCGCCAGGGCAGTATATCATTATTTTCAGTGGACCGTGGGCAGTATATCTTTATTTATAGTGTTCCCTGGGGAGTATATCATTACTTACAGTGGACCATGGGTATCATGTCCAATATACAGTCGTCCCTGCTTTATTATCATTATTTTCAGTGGGCCCCTGGTAGTATTTCATTATTTACAGTGGTCCCTGAGCAGTATATTATTATTTACAGTTGTCCCTGGGTAGGATATCATTATTTACAGTTGTCCCTGGATAGTATATCTTTATTTACTGTAGCCCCTGGGTAGTATATCATTTTCAACAGTGGTCCCTGCGTAGTATATCGTTATTTACAGTGGTCTCAGGGTGGTATATCATGATTTACAGTGGACCCTGGACAGTATGTCATCAATTATAGTGTGCACTGTGCAGTACATCTTTATACACAGTGGTCCATGGGCAGTATATCATTATTTACAGTGGTCACTGGGCAATGTATCATTAAGCACAGTGGTCCCTGGGCAGTATACCATTATTTACAGCGGTCCCTGTGTAGTATATCATTATTTACAGTGGTCCCTGGGAAATATATCATTAATCACAGTGGGCTCTGGGTAGTATATCATCATTGACCGCGGTTCCTGGGAAGTATATCATTATATACAGTGGGCCCTGGGTAGTATGTCATTATTTACACAGGTCACTGGGTAGTATATCATCCTTTACAGTGGTCCCTGGGTTGCATATCATTATTTACAGTTGTCCCTTGGTGATATAAAATTATTTGCAGTGGTCTCTGGACGGTATATCATTATTTATAGTGGTCCCTGGGTAACATATCATTATTTACAGTGGACCCAGTGTAGTGTAGTATTATCTACAGTGGTCCCAGAGTGATACATCATGATTTACAGTGGTCCCTGGATAGTATTTCATTACTGACAGTGGTCCCTCGGCAGTATATCATTATTTACAGTGGTCCCTTGATAGTGGATGATTATTTACAATGGTCCCTATGTAGTATATCATTATTTGCAGTGCTCTCTGATTAGAATATTATTATTTGCAGTGGTCCCTGGGTAGAATATCATTATCTACACTGGTCCCTGGGCAGTTTGTTATTACTTACAGTGGTTCTTGGGTAGTATATGAATATTTACAGTGGTCCCTGGGGTGTATATCATTATTTACATTGAACCGTGGAAAGTATATCATTATTTACGGTGGTCCCTGGGCAGTATACCATTATATACAGTAGTCCCTGGATAGTAAATCATTATTTACATTGGTCCCTGTATAGTATATCATTGTTTACTGTGGGTCCTAGGTTGTATATAATTATTTACAGTGGGACTCTGGTAGTGTTTCATTATTTACAGTGGTCCCTGGGTAGTATATCATCATTTACAGTAGTGCCTGGGGAGTATATAATCATTTACAGTGGACCCTGGGCAGTAAGTCCCTGGGCAGTATATCTTTATTTACAGTGGTCCCTGAGTAGTATAACATTATTTATCGTAGTCCCTGGTGAGTATATAATTATTTACAGTGGTCCCTGGGCAGTCTGTCATTATTTACAGTGGTCCCTGTGTAGAAAATCATTATTTACAGTGGTCCCTGGTGTGTATATCATTATTTACAGTGGTCCATGGGTAGTATATCATTATTTACAGTGGTCCCTGGGTAGTATATCATCATTTACAGTAGTGGCTGGGGAGTATATCATCTTTTAAAGTGGACCCTGGGCAGTAAGTCTTTATTTACAGTGGTCCCTGGGCAGTATATCTTTATTTACAGTGGTCCCTGGGTAGTATATCTTTATTTACACTGGTCCCTGAGTAGTATAACATTATTTATAGTAGTCCCTGGTGAGTATATAATTATTTACAGTGGTCGCTGGGCAGTCTGTCATTATTTACAGTGGTCCCTGTGTATAATATCATTCTTTACAGTGGTCCCTCACTAGTATATCATTATTTACAGTGTTCACTGTGAAGACTATCATTGTTTACAGTGGTCCTTGGGTCGTATATCATTATTTACAGTGGTTCCTTGGTAGAATATCATTAGTTACAGCGTTCCATGGGCACTTCACCATTATTAATAGTTGTCCATCGGTAGTATATTATTTTCTGCAGTGGTCCCTGGGTAGTAAATCATTATTTACTGTAGTCCCTGGTAGAATATCAGCATTTACAGTGGTCGCTGGTCAGAATGTCATTATTTACAGTTGTGCCTGGGTAGTCGATTATTATTTGCATTAGACTCTGGGTAGAATATCATTATTTACAGTGGTCCCTGGGCAGTTTATCATTATTTTCAGTGGTCTCTGTGCAGTATATCATTATTTACACTTGTCCCTGGGCAGAATATCATTATTTACAGTGGTCCCTGGTTAGAATACCATTATTTGCAGTGGTCCCTGGGTAGTAAATCATTATTTACTGTAGTCCCTGGTAGAATATCAGCATTTACAGTGGTCCCTGGTCAGAATGTCATTATTTACAGTTGTGCCTGGGTAGTACGTTATTATTTGCATTTGACCCTGGATAGAATATCATTATTTACAGTTGTCCCTGCGTAAAATATCATTATTTAAATTGCTCCCTGTGCTGTATATCATTATTTTCAGTGTTCCCTGCATAGTTTAACATTATTTACAGTGGTTTCTGGGCAACGTACCATTATGTACAGTGGTCCCAGGGGAGTATATAATTTGTTTGCAGTGCGCCTGTGCAGTATATCACTGTTTGCAGCCGGCCCTGGGCAGTATATCATTATTTACAGTGGTCCCCGAGTAGTCTATCATTATTTACATTCGTCCCTGGGTAGTATATCATTATCTACAGTGGTCCCTGGGTGGTATATAATTATTTACAGTGGTCACTGGGTGGTATATAATTATTTACAGTGGTCACTGGGTGGTATATAATTATTTACAGTGGTCACTGGGTAGTATATCTTTATTTACAGTGACCCCTGTGTAGTATGTCTTTATTTACAGTGGTCCCTGGGCAGTGTACCTTTATTTAAAGTGGTCCCTGGGTAGTATATCATTATTTACAGTGGTCCCTATGTAGTATGTCTTTATTTACAGTGGTTCCTGGTAGTATATCATTCATTACAGTGGTCCCATGATAGTATATCATTATTTACTGTGGTCCCTGGGTAGTGTATCATTATTTACAGTGGTCCCTGGGTAGTGTATCATTATTTACAGCGGTCCCTGGGCAGTATTTTATTTTTACAGTGGTACCTGGGCAGTATGTCATAATTTACAGTGACCCCTGATCAGGATATCAGTGGTCCATGGGTAATATTTCATTATTTGCAGTTGTCTCTGGTTAGAATAACATTATTTACAGTGGTCACTGTGTAGTATATCATTATCTACAATAGTCCGTGGATAGTATGACTTTATTTACAGTGGTCCTTCGGCAGTATACCTTTATTTACAGTGATCCCTGGTAGTATATCATTATTTACTATGGTCTCTGATTAGAATATCATTATTTACAGTGGGCACTGTGCAGTATATCTTATTTACAGTGGTTCCCGGGTTGTTTTTCATTATTTACAGTGGTCCCTGGGTGGTTTATCTTTATTTGCAGTGGTCCCCGGGTGGGATAACTTTATTTACAGTGGTCCCTGGGTGGGATAACTTTATTTACAATGGTCTCTGGGAAGTATATCATTATACTGTATCATTTAGTGGGCAGCACGGTATATTATTATATCATTTAGCACCACTATATCATTTAGTGTGCAGCACGGTAGCAGAGTGGATAGCACAATTGTTTCACAGCTCCAGGGTCCCAGGTTTGATTCCCGGCTTGGGTCACTGTCTGTGCGGAGTCTGCACATCCTCCCCGTGTGTGCGTGGGTTTCCTCCGGCTGCTCCGGTTTTTTCCCACAGTCCAAAGATGTGCAGTTTAGGTGGATTGGCCATCATAAATTGCCTTAGTGTCCAAAATTGCCCTTAGTGTTGGGTGGGATTACTCGCTTATGGGGATAGGGTGGAGATGTGGACTTGGATAGGGTGTTCTTTCCAAGAGCCGGGCAGACTCGATGGGCCGAATGGCCTCCTTCTGCACTGTAAATTCTATGATCTATGATTTACTGTGGTCCCTGGGTAGAGTATCATGATTTCCAGTGTTCTCTCGGTGGTATATCATTATTTACAATTGTCCCTGGGTAGAATGTCATTATCTACAGTTGTCCCTGGATAGCATATCTTAATTTGCCGTTGTCCATGCGTAGTATATAATTATTTACAGTGCTCCATGGGTAGAATATCATTATTTACAGTGGTCCCTGGTAGTATGTCATTCTTTACAGTGGTCCCTGGGTAGTATATCATTACTTACTGTGGTCCCTGGGTAGTATATCATTATTTACAGTCGTCCCTGGGCAGTATATCTTTATTTACAGTGACCCCTGTGTAGTAAATCAGTATTTACAGTGACCCCTGTGTAGTACATCATTATTTACAGTTGTCCCTGGGTAGTATATCATTAGTTACAGTGGCCCCTGGGTAGAATGTCATTATCTACAGTTGTCCCTGGATAGTATATCTTAATTTGCCGTGGTCCATGCGTAGTACATAATTATTTACGGTGCTCCATGGGTAGAATATCATTATTTACAGTGGTCCCTGGTAGTATGTCATTCTTTACAGTGGTCCCTGTATAGAAAGTCTTTATTTACATGGTTCCCTGGCGGTATATCATTATTTACAGTGGCCACTGGGTAGTATATCCGTATCTACAATGGTCCCTGGGTAGTATCTCATTATTTTCTGTGGTCCCTGTGGAGAATATCATTATTTACAGTGGTCTCTGGGTAGTACAGCCGTATCTACAATGGTCCCTGGGTAGTATCTCATTATTTACTGTGGTCCCTGGGTTGTATATCATTATTTACAGTGGTCCGTGGGTAGAATATCATTACTTACAGTGGTCCCTGGGTAGTACGTCATTATTTACAGTGCTCCCAGGGTAGTATATTATTATTTATTGTGGTCCCTGTGAAGACTATGATTATTTACAGTGGTCCCATTTTAGTTTATCATTATTTACATTGGCCGTGGGTAGTATATCATTATTTACAGTGGTCCCAGGGTAGTATATCATTATTTACAGTGGCCGTGGGTAGTATATCATTATTTACAGTTGCCATGGGTAGTATATCATTATTTACAGTGGTCCCTTGATAGTGGATGATTATTTCCAATGGTCCCGATGTAGTATATCATTATTTACAGTTGTCCCTGGGTAGAATATCATTATTTGCAGTGCTCTCTGATTAGAATATTATTATTTGCAGTGGTCAAAGAACAAAGAACAAAGAAATGTACAGCACAGGAACAGGCCCTTCGGCCCTCCAAGCCCGTGCCGACCATACTGCCCGACTAAACTACAATCTTCTACACTTCCTGGGTCCGTATCCTTCTATTCCCATCCTATTCATATATTTGTCAAGATGCCCCTAAAATATCCCTATCGTCCCGGCTTCCACTACCTCCTCCGGTAGTGAGTTCCAGGCACCCACTACCCTCTGCGTAAAAAACTTGCCTCGTACATCTACTCTAAACTTTGCCCCTCTCACCTTAAACCTATGCCCCCTAGTAATTGACCCCTCTACCCTGGGGAAAAGCCTCTGACTATCCACTCTGTCTATGCCCCTCATAATTTTGTATACCTCTATCAGGTCGCCCCTCAACCTCCTTCGTTCCAGTGAGAACAAACCGAGTTTATTCAATCGCTCCTCATAGCTTATGCCCTCCATACCAGGCAACATTCTGGTAAATCTCTTCTGCACCCTCTCTAAAGCCTCCACATCCTTCTGGTAGTGTGGCGACCAGAATTGAACACTATACTCCAAGTGTGGCCTAACTAAGGTTCTATACAGCTGCAACATGACTTGCCAATTCTTATACTCAATGCCCCGGCCAATGAAGGCAAGCATGCCGTATGCCTTCTTGACTACCTTCTCCGCCTGTGTTGCCCCTTTCAATGACCTGTGGACCTGTACTCCTAGATCTCTTTGACTTTCAATACTCTTGAGGGTTCTACCATTCACTATATATTCCCTACCTGCATTAGCCCTTCCAAAATGCATTACCTCACATTTGTCCGGATTCAACTCCATCTGCATCTCTCCGCCCAAGTCTCCAGACAATCAAAATCCTGCTCTATCCTCAGACAGTCCTCATCGCTATCCGCAATTCCACCAACCTTTGTGTCGTCTGCAAACTTACTAATCAGACCAGTTACATTTTCCTCCAAATCATTTATATATACTACAAAGAGCAAAGGTCCCAGCACTGATCCCTGTGGAACACCACTGGTCACAGCCCTCCAATTAGAAAAGCATCCCTCCATTGCTACCCTCTGCCTTCTATGGCCTAGCCAGTTCAGTATCCACCTTGCCAGTTCACCCCTGATCCCGTGTGACTTCACCTTTTGTACTAGTCTACCATGAGGGACCTTGTCAAAGGCCTTACTGAAGTCCATATAGACAACATCTACTGCCCTACCTGCATCAATCATCTTAGTGACCTCCTCGAAAAACTCTATCAAGTTAGTGAGACACGACCTCCCCTTCACAAAACCGTGCTGCCTCTCACTAATACGTCCATTTGCTTCCAAATGGGAGTAGATCCTGTCTCGAAGAATTCTCTCCAGTAATTTCCCTACCACTGAAGTAAGGCTCACCGGCCTGTAGTTCCCGGGATTATCCTTGCTACCCTTCTTAAACAGAGGAACAACATTGGCTATTCTCCAGTCCTCCGGGACATCCCCTGAAGACAGCGAGGATCCAAAGATTTCTGTCAAGGCCTCAGCAATTTCCTCTCCAGCCTCCTTCAGTATTCTGGGGTAGATCCCATCCGGCCCTGGGGACTTATCTACCTTAATATTTTTTAAGACACCCAACACCTCGTCTTTTTGGATCACAATGTGACCCAGGCTATCTACACCCCCTTCTCCAGACTCAACATCTACCAATTCCTTCTCGTTGGTGAATACTGATGCAAAGTATTCATTTAGTACCTCGCCCATTTCCTCTGGCTCCACACATAGATTCCCTTGCCTATCCTTCAGTGGGCCAACCCTTTCCCTGGCTACCCTCTTGCTTTTTATGTACGTGTAAAAAGCCTTGGGATTTTCCTTAACCCTATTTGCCAATGACTTTTCATGACCCCTTCTAGCCCTCCTGACTCCTTGCTTAAGTTCCTTCCTACTTTCCTTATATGCCACACAGGCTTCGTCTGTTCCCAGCCTTTTAGCCCTGACAAATGCCTCCTTTTTCTTTTTGACGAGGCCTACAATATCACTCGTCATCCAAGGTTCCCGAAAATTGCCGTATTTATCTTTCTTCCTCACAGGAACATGCCTGTCCTGTATTCCTTTCAACTGACACTTGAAAGCCTCCCACATGTCAGATGTTGATTTGCCCTCAAACATCCGCCCCCAATCTATGTTCTTCAGTTCCCGCCTAATATTGTTATAATTAGCCTTCCCCCAATTTAGCACATTCATCCTCGGACCACTCTTATCCTTGTCCACCAGTACTTTAAAACTTACTGAATTGTGGTCACTGTTACCGAAATGCTCCCCTACTGAAACATCTACCACCTGGCCGGGCTCATTCCCCAATACCAGGTCCAGTACCGCCCCTTCCCTAGTTGGACTGTTTACATATTGTTTTAAGAAGCCCTCCTGGATGCTCCTTACAAACTCCGCCCCGTCTAAGCCCCTGGCACTAAGTGAGTCCCAGTCAATATTGGGGAAGTTGAAGTCTCCCATCACCACAACCCTGTTGTTTTTACTCTTTTCCAAAATCTGTCTACCTATCTGCTCCTCTATCTCCCGCTGGCTGTTGGGAGGCCTGTAGTATACCCCCAACATTGTGACTGCACCCTTCTTATTCCTGATCTCTACCCATATAGCCTCACTGCCCTCTGAGGTGTCCTCTCGCAGTATAGCTGTGATATTCTCCCGAACAAGTAGCGCAACTCCGCCTCCCCTTTTACATCCCCCTCTATCCCGCCTGAAACATCTAAATCCTGGAACGTTTAGCTGCCAATCCTGCCCTTCCCTCAACCAGGTCTCTGTAATGGCAACAACATCATAGTTCCAAGTAGTAATCCAAGCTCTAAGTTCATCTGCCTTACCCGTAATGCTCCTTGCATTAAAACATATGCACTTCAGGCCACCAGACCCACTGTGTTCAGCAACTTCTCCCCGTCTGCTCTGCCTCAGAGCCACACTGTCCCTATTCCCTAGTTCTCCCTCAATGCTCTCACCTTCTGACCTATTGCTCCCGTGCCCACCCCCCTGCCATACTAGTTTAAACCCTCCCGTGTGACACTAGCAAACCTCGCGGCCAGGATATTTATGCCTCTCCGGTTTAGATGCAACCCGTCCATCTTATACAGGTCACACCTGCCCCGGAAGAGCTCCCAGTGGTCCAGATAACGGAAACCCTCCCTTCTACACCAGCTGTTTCGCCACGTGTTTGTCTGCTCTATCTTCCTATTTCTAGCCTCACTGGCACGTGGCACAGGGTGTAATCCCGAGATTACAACCCTCGAGGTCCTGTCTTTTAACTTTCTGCCTAGCTCCCTGAACTCCTGCTGCAGGACCTCATGCCCCTTCCTGCCTATGTCGTTAGTACCAATATGTACAACGACCTCTGCCTGTTTGCCCTCCCCATTCAGGATGCCCTCTACCCGTTCGGAGACATCCTGGACCCTGGCACCAGGGAGGCAACATACCATCCTGGAGTCTCTTTCACGTCCACAGAAGCGCCTATCTGTGCCCCTGACTATAGAGTCCCCTATTACTATTACTCTTCTGCGCTTTGACCCTCCCTTCTGAACATCAGAGCCAGTCCCTGGGTAGAATATCATTATTTATAGTGGACCATAGGTCGAATATCATTATCTATACTGGTCCCTGGGCCGTTTGTTATTATTTACAGTGGTCCTTGGGTAGTATATGAATATTTACAGTGGTCCCTGGGTAGAATATCATTATTTACAGTGGTCCCTGGGTAGTATCTCATTATTTATAGTGGTCTCTGGGCGGTATATCATTATTTACAGTGGTCCCTGGGCAGAATATCACCATTTACAGTGGTCCCTGGTAAGAATTTAATTATTTGCAGTGGTCCCTGGGTAGAATATCATTATTTATAGTGGACCCTAGGTCGAATATCATTATCTACACTGGTCCCTGTGGCCGTTTGTTATTATTTACAGTTGTCCTTGGGTAGTATATGAATATTTACAGTGGTCCCTGGGTAGTATATCATTATTTACAGTGGTCCCTGGTTCGTATATCAATATTTACAGTGGTCCCTGGGAGGAATATCATTATTTGCAGTGGTCCCTGCGTAGTATATCAATATTTACAGTGGTCCCTGGGTAGAATATCATTATTTACAGTGGTCCCTGGGCAGTATATCATTATTTACAGTGGTCCCTGGGTAGAATATCATTATTTACACTGGCTGCTGGGATATTAATTATTATTTACTGTGGTACTTGGATAGTATATCAATATTTACAGTGGACCCTGGGTAATATTATTATTTACAATGTACCCTGGGTAGTACATCATTATTTACCGTGATCCCTGAGTAGTATATCATTATTTACAGTGGTCCCTGTGTGGTATACTATTATTTACATTGGCTGTTGTCAGTTATCATCATTTGCAGTGGTCACTGGATAGTATTTCATATTTACAGTGGCGCCAGGGCAGTATATCATTATTTTCAGTGGACCGTGGGCAGTATATCTTTATTTATAGTGTTCCCTGGGTAGTATATTATTACTTACAGTGGACCATGGGTATCATGTCCAATATACAGTCGTCCCTGCATTGTATATCATTATTTTCAGTGGGCCCGTGGTAGTATTTCATTATTTACAGTGGTCACTGAGCAGTATATCATTATTTACAGTTGTCCCTGGGTAGGATATCATTATTTACAGTTGTCCCTGGATAGTATATCTTTATTTACTGTAGCCCCTGGGTAGTATATCATTTTCAACAGTGGTCCCTGCGTTGTATATCGTTATTTACAGTGGTCACAGGGTGGTATATCATGATTTACAGTGGACCCTGGACAGTATGTCATCAATTATAGTGTGCACTGTGCAGTACATCTTTATTCACAGTGGTCCATGGGCAGTATATCATTATTTACAGTGGTCACTGGGCAATATATCATTAAGCACAGTGGTCCCTGGGCAGTATACCATTATTTACAGTGGTCCCTGTGTAGTATATCATTATTTACAGTGGTCCCTGGGCAATATATCATTAATCACAGTGGGCTCTGGGTAGTATATCATCATTGACCGCGGTTCCTGGGAAGTATATCATTATTTCCAGTGGTCCCGGGGTAGTATATCATCATTTACAGTAGTGCCTGGGGAGTATATCATCTTTTAAAGTGGACCCTGGGCAGTAAGTCTTTATTTAAAGTGGTTCCTGGGCAGTATATCTTTATTTACAGTGGTCCCTGGGTAGTATATCATTATTTACAGTGGTCCCTGTGTATAATATCATTCTTTACAATGGTCCCTCGGTAGTATATCATTATTTACAGTGTTCACTGTGAAGACTATCATTGTTTACAGAGGTCCTTGGGTCGTATATCATTATTTACAGTGGTTCCTTGGTAGAATATCATTAGTTACAGCGTTCCATGGGCACTTCACCATTATTAATAGTTGTCCATCGGTAGTATATTATTTTCTGCAGTGGTCCCTGGGTAGTAAATCATTATTTACTGTAGTCCCTGGTAGAATATCAGCATTTACAGTGGTCCCTGGTCAGAATGTCATTATTTACAGTTGTGCCTGGGTAGTACATTATTATTTGCATTTGACCCTGGGTAGTATATCATCATCTGCAGTGGTCCCTGGGCAGTATATCATTATTTACAGTGGTCTCTGTGCAGTATATCATTATTTACACTGGTCCCAGTGTAGAATATCATTATTTACAGTTGTCCCTGAGTAAAATATCATTATTTAAATTGGCCCTTGTGCTGTATATCATTATTTTCAGTGTTCCCTGCATAGTTTAACATTATTTCCAGTGGTTTCTGGGCAACGTACCATTATTTACAGTGGTCCCTGGGTAGTATATAATTTTTTTGCAGTGCGCCTGTGCAGTATATCACTGTTTGCAGTCGGCCCTGGGCAGTGTATCTTTATCTACAGTGGTCCCTGAGTAGTCTATCATTATTTACATTCGTACCTGGGTAGTATATCATTATCTACAGTGGTCCCTGGGTAGTCTATCATTATGTACAGTGGTCCCTGTGTAGTATATCATTCTTTACAGTGGTCACTGGGTAGTAAATACTTATTTACAGTGGCCCCTGTGTAGTATGTCTTTATTTACAGTGGTCCCTGGGCAGTGTACCTTTATTTAAAGTGGTCCCTGGGTAGTATATCATTATTTACAGTGGTCCCTGGGTAGAATATCATTATTTACAGTGGCCCCTGTGTAGTATGTCTTTATTTACAGTGGTTCCTGGTAGTATATCATTCATTACAGTGGTCCCATGATAGTATATCATAATTTAAAGTGGTCCCTGGGTAGTATATCATTATTTACAGTGGTCCCTGGGGTGTATAATCATTATTTACAGTGGTCCCTGGGTAGTATATCATCATTTACAGTAGTGCCTGGGGAGTATATCATCATTTACAGTGGACCCTGGGCAGTAAGTCCCTGAGCAGTATATCTTTATTTACAGTGGTCCCTGAGTAGTATAACATTATTTATAGTAGTCCCTGGTGATTATATAATTATTTACAGTGGTCCCTGGGCAGTCTGTCATTATTTACAGTGGTCCCTGTGTAGAATATCATTCTTTACAGTGGTCCCTAGGTAGTGTATCATTATTTACAGTGGTCACTGGGTAGAATATCATTATTTACAGTGGTCACTGGGTAGAATATCATTGTTTACAGTGGCCCCTGGGCAGTATATCATTATTTACAGGGTTCCTTGGTATAGCTGTCCATCGGTAGTATATTATTTTCTGCAGTGGTCCCTGGGTAGTAAATCATTATTTACTGTAGTCCCTCGTAGAATATCAGCATTTACAGTGGTCCCTGGTCAGAATGTCATTATTTACAGTTGTGCCTGGGTAGTACATTATTATTTGCATTTGACCCTGGGTAGTATATCATCATCTGCAGTGGTCCCTGGGCAGTATATCATTATTTACAGTGGTCTCTGTGCTGTATATCATTATTTTCAGTGTTCCCTGCATAGTTTAACATTATTTACAGTGGTTTCTGGGCAACGTACCATTATTTACAGTGGTCCCAGGGTAGGATATAATTTTTTTGCAGTGCGCCTGTGCAGTATATCACTGTTTGCAGTCGGCCCTGGGCAGTGTATCTTTATCTACAGTGGTCCCTGAGTAGTCTATCATTATTTACATTCGTCCCTGGGTAGTATATCATTATTTACAGTGGTCCCTGGGCAGTGTATCATTATTTACATTCGTCCCTGGGTAGTATATCATTATTTACAGTGGTCCCTGGGTAGTATATCATTATTTACAGTGGTCCCTGGGTGGTTTATCTTTATTTACAGTGGTCCCTGGGTAGTATATCTTTATTTACAGTGGTCCCTGAGTAGTCTATCATTATTTACATTCGTCCCTGGGCAGTGTATCTTTATTTACAGTGGTCCCTGAGTAGTCTATCATTATTTACATTCGTCCCTGGGTAGTATATCATTATTTACAGTGGTCCCTGGGTAGTATATCATTATTTACAGTGGTCCCTGGGTGGTTTATCTTTATTTACAGTGGTCCCTGGGTAGTATATCATTATTTACAGTGGTCCCTGGGTGGTTTATCTTTATTTACAGTGGTCCCTGGGTAGTATATCTTTATTTACAGTGGTCCCTGGGTAGTATATCATTAAGTACAGTGGTCCCTGTGCAGTATATCATTATTTACAGTGGTCCCTGGGTAGTATATCTTTATTTACAGTGGTCCCTGGGTAGTCTATCATTATTTACATTCGTCCCTGGGTAGTATATCATTATTTACAGTGGTCCCTGGGTAGTATATCATTATTTACAGTCGTCCCTGGGTGGTTTATATTTATTTACAGTGGTCCCTGGGCAGTGTATCTTTATTTACAGTGGTCCCTGAGTAGTCTATCATTATTTACATTCGTACCTGGGTAGTATATCATTATCTACAGTGGTCCCTGGGTAGTATATCATTCTTTACCTTGGTCACTGGGTAGTAAATAATTATTTACAGTGGCCCCTGTGTAGTATGTCTTTATTTACAGTGGTCCCTGGGCAGTGTACCTTTATTTAAAGTGGTCCCTGGGTAGTATATCATTCTTTACATTGGTCACGGGGTAGTAAATAATTATTTACAGTGGCCCCTGTGTAGTATGTCTTTATTTACAGTGGTCCCTGGGCAGTGTACCTTTATTTACAGTGGTCCCTGGGTAGTGTATCATTATTTACATTCGTCCCTGGGTAGTATATCATTATTTACAGTGGTCCCTGGGTGGTATATAATTATTTACAGTGGTCACTGGGTGGTATATGATTATTTGCAGTGGTCACTGGGTTGTATATCTTTATTTACAATGGTCCCTGGGAGTGTACCTCTATTTACAATGGTTCCTGGTAGTATATCATTCTTTACATTGGTCACTGGGTAGTAAATAATTATTTACAGTGGCCCCTGTGTAGTATGTCTTTATTTACAGTGGTCCCTGTGCAGTGTACCTTTATTTAAAGTGGTCCCTGGGTAGTATATCATTATTTACAGTGGTCCCTGTGTAGTATGTCTTTATTTACAGTGGTTCCTGGTAGTATATCATTCATTACAGTGGTCCCATGATAGTATAACATTATTTAATGAAGTCCCTGGGTAGTGTATCATTATTTACAGTGGTCCCTGGGTAGTGTATCATTATTTACAGTGGTCCCTGGGTAGTTGATCATTATTTACAGCGGTCCCTGGGCAGTATTTTATTTTTACAGTGGTACCTGGTCAGTATGTCATAATTTACAGTGATCCCTGATCAGGATATCAGTGGTCCATGGGTAATATTTCATTATTTGCAGTTGTCTCTGGTTAGAATATCATTATTTACAGTGGTCACTGTGTAGTATATCATTATCTACAATAGTCCCTGGATAGTATGACTTTATTTACAGTGGTCCCTCGGCAGTATACCTTTATTATCTGGTAGTATCCCTGGTAGTATATCATTATTTACTATGGTCTCTGATTAGAATATCATTATTTACAGTGGGCACTGTGCAGTATATCTTATTTACAGTGGTTCCCGGGTTGTTTTTCATTATTTACAATGGTCTCTGGGTGGTATATCTTTATTTGCAGTGGTCCCTGGGTGGGATAACTTTATTTACAGTGGTCCCTGGGAAGTATATCATTATACTGTATCATTTAGTGGGCAGCACGGTATATTATTATATCATTCAGCACCACTATATCATTTAGTGTGCAGCACGGTAGCACAGTGGATAGCACAATTGTTTCACAGCTCCAGGGTCACAGGTTTGATTCCGGCTTGGGTCACTGTCTGTGCGGAGTCTGCACATCCTCCCCGTGTGTGCGTGGGTTTCCTCCGGCTGTTCCGGTTATTTCCCACAGTCCAAAGATGTGCAGTTTAGGTGGATTGGCCATCATAAATTGCCTTAGTGTCCAAAATTGCCCTTAGTGTTGGGTGGGATTACTCGCTTATGGGGATAGGGTGGAGATGTGGACTTGGATAGGGTGCTCTTTCCAAGAGCCGGGCAGACTCGATGGGCCGAATGGCCTCCTTCTGCACTGTAAATTCTATGATCTATGATTTACTGTGGTCCCTGGGTAGAGTATCATGATTTCCAGTGTTCACTCGGTGGTATATCATTATTTACAGTGGTCCCCCGGCAGTATATCTTTATTTACAGTGGTACCTAGGTACTATGTCATTATCTACAGTGGTCCCTGCGTAGAATGTCATTATCTACAGTTGTCCCTGGATAGTATATCTTAATTTGCCGTTGTCCATGGGTAGTATATAATTATTTACAGTGCTCCATGGGTAGAATATCATTATTTACAGTGGTCCCTGGTAGTATATCATTATTTGCAGTGGTCCCTGTGTAGTATGTAATTATTTACAGTGTTCCCTGTGTAGAAAGTCTTTATTTACATAGTTCCCGGGCGGTATATCTTTATTTACAGTGGTCACTGGGTAGTATATCATTATTTACAGTGAATCCTGGATAGTATATCACTATTTGCAGTGGTCCCTGGGCAGTATATCTTTATCTACAGAGGTCACTGGGTAGTACATCAGTATTTACAGTGACCCCTGTGTAGTACATCATTATTTGCAGTTGTCCCTTGGTAGAATATAATTATTTACAGTTGTCCCTCAGTATTATATCACTATTTACAGTGGTCCCTGGACAGTGTATAATTATTTACAGTGGTCCCTAGGCAGTATTACCTTATTTACAGTGGTCTCTGTGCAGTATATCTTTATTTTTAGTGGACCCTGGGTAGTATATCATTATTTACAGTGTGCCTTGGTAGTATATCATTATTTACAGTGTGCCCTGGGTAGTATGTCATTATTCACAGTGGTTGTGTGCAGTATATCATTATCTGCAGTGGTCCCTGGGTAGTATATCATTATTTACAATGATCACTGGAAAGTATATCATTATCTGCAGTGGTCCCTGGGTAGTATAATCATTATTTACAGTGGTGCTTGTATAGAAAGTCTTTAATTACAGTGGTTCCTGGGCGGGATACCTTTATTTACAGTGGTCACTGAGTTGTATATCATTATTTACAGTGGCCACTGTGTAGTGTATCATTATTTACAATAGTCCCTGGGTGGTATACTTTTATTTACAGTGGTCCCTGGGTGGTATTTCTTTATTTACAGTGGTCACTGGCTGGTATATCATTATTTACAGTGGTTCCTGGGTAGGTTATTATAATTTACAATGGTCCCTGGGTGGTATACCTTTATTTACAGTGGTCCCTGGTTGGTATTTCTTTATTTACAGTGGTCCCTGGGTTATTTATAAATATTAACAGAGGTCCCGGCGTACAATATCATTATATACAGTGGTCCCTGGGTAGAATATCATTATTTACTGTAGTCCCTGTGTAGAATATCATTGTTTACAGTGGTCACCGGGTGGAATATCAATATTTAAGTGGTCCCTGGTAGTCTATCATTATTTACAGTGGCTCTCTGCAGTATATCATTATTTACATTTGCTCTGTGCAGTATGTCATTATTTCCAATGATCACTGGGTAGTATATCATCACCTGCAGTGGTCCCTGGGTAGTATATCATTATTTCCAGTGGTCCTTGTGTAGAAAGTCTTTATTTACTGTGGTTCCTGGGCGGTATTCCTTTATTTACAGTGGTCACTGGGTAGTATATCATTATTTACAGTGAACCCTGGGTAGTATATCACTATTTCCAGTGGTCCCTGGGCAGTATATCTGTATTTACAGATGATGTGGAGATGCCGGCGTTGGACTGGGGTGAGCACAGTAAGAAGTCTTACAACACCAGGTTAAAGTCCAACAGGTTTGTTTCAATGTCACTAGCTTTCGGAGCGCTGCTCCTTCCTCAGGTGAATGAAGAGGTCTGTTCCAGAAACATATATATAGACAAATTCAAAGATGCCAAACATTGCTTGGAATGCGAGCATTAGCAGGTGATTAAATCTTTACAGATCCAGAGATGGGGTAACCCCAGGTTAAAGAGGTGTGAATTGTACCAAGCCAGGACAGTTGGTAGGACTTTGCAGGCCAGATGGTGGGGGATGAATGTAATGCGACATGAATCCCAGGTCCCGGTTGAGGCCGCACTCATGTGTGCGGAACTTGGCTGTAAGCTTCTGCTCGGAGATTCTGCATTGTCGCGCGTCCTGAAGGCCGCCTTGGAGAACGCTTACCCGGAGATCAGAGGCTGAATGCCCTTGACTGCTGAAGTGTTCCCCGACTGGAAGGGAACATTCCTGCCTGGTGATTGTTGCGCGATGTCCGTTCATTCGTTGTCGCAGCGTCTGCATGGTCTCGCCAATGTACCACGCTTCGGGACACCCCTCCCCAGCAGCCGAGATCCCTCCCCCCTCCCCCAGCAGCCGTGGCCCCCATCCACCTCGTCTAGCAGCCGCGGTCTCCCTCCACCTCCCAGCAACTGTGGCCCCCCTCCCCCAGCAGCCTCGGCCCCCTCCTCTAGCAGCTACGGCCCCCCTCCCCCTCCTCTAGCAGCCGCGGCCCCCCTCCTCCTGACCAAGCAGCCGCGGTCCCCCTCCCCCTCCCCCAGCAGCCGCGGTCCCCCTCCCCCTCCCCCAGCAGCCGCGGTCCCCCTCCCCACCTCCAGCAGCCGCGGTCCCCCTCCCCAGCAGCCGCGGTCCCCCTCCCCCTCCCCCAGCAGCCGCGGTCCCCCTCCCCCAGCAGCCGCGGACCCCCTCCCCCAGCAGCCGCGGTCCCCCTCCCCCAGCAGCCGCGGTCCCCCTCCCCCAGCAGCCGCGGGCCCCCTCCCCCTCCCCCAGCAGCCGCGGTCCCCCTCCCCCAGCAGCCGCGGTCCCCCACCCCAGCAGCCGCGGTCCCCCTCCCCCAGCAGCCGCGGTCCCCCTCCCCCAGCAGCCGCGGTCCCCCTCCCCCAGCAGCCGCGGTCCCCCTCCCCCAGCAGCCGCGGTCCCCCTCCCCCAGCAGCCGCGGTCCCCCTCCCCCAGCAGCCGCGGTCCCCCTCCCCCAGCAGCCGCGGTCCCCCTCCCCCAGCAGCCGCGGTCCCCCTCCCCAGCAGCCGCGGTCCCCCTCCCCCAGCAGCCGCGGTCCCCCTCCCCCAGCAGCCGCGGTCCCCCTCCCCCAGCAGCCGCGGTCCCCCTCCCCAACAGCATTGTCTCGGGTCGGACAGTTTGATGGTGCTGTTTATTTGATGTCTATATAATGTTTATTTGGGTATGTTTTCCCTGAGATTGCCTGTCCTGCCCGCTCTTCCCGCGGGCAGGGTGAGGCAGCGCCCGCCGCTGGCATCGGCCTGGGGCTGGGACACAACAAAGCAAAACAGACCAGAAGTAACTGATGGACAAAACAAAATGTGGGGAGTGCCCCAAACCGCGGGTGGAGCACAGCCCCAACAGAACAGGAAAAGAGACCAAACCTCACCCAATACCCGCCCAATGAAAGTGTGAGAATGGGGGTCGGTCCGGCAGCCCACCCCCTGCGGGGCCCAGCCAGCCCGGAAAGCTTCGAGTGTGCCCGTGGGCAGCGCCTGCCCCCGCTCCAGGGACCCCCGGCCGCCACCCAGCCCTACCCACGGCACCCACAGCCCTCCGCCACCCAGCCCTTCCCACGGCACCCACAGACCTCCGCCACCCAGCCCTTCCCACGGCACCCACAGCCCTCCGCCACCCAGCCCTGCCCACGGCACCCACAGCCCTCCGCCACCCAGCCCTTCCCACGGCACCCACAGCCCTCCCCACCCAGCCCTTCCCACGGCACCCACAGCCCGGCCCTCCGCCACCTGCCCTGCCCACGGCACCCACAGCCCTCCGCCACCCAGCCCTTCCCACGGCACCCACAGCCCGGCCCTCCGCCACCCAGCCCTTCCCACGGCACCCACAGCCCTCCGCCACCCAGCCCTTCCCACGGCACCCACAGCCCTCCGCCACCCAGCCCATCCCACAGCACCCACAGCCAGGCCCTCCCCCACCCAGCCCTTCCCACGGCACCCACAGCCCTCCCCCACCCAGCCCTGCCCACGGCACCCACAGCCCTCCGCCACCCAGCCCATCCCACAGCACCCACAGCCCGGCCCTCCCCCACCCAGCCCTTCCCACGGCACCCACAGCCCTCCGCCACCCAGCCCTTCCCACGGCACCCACAGCCCGGCCCTCCGCCACCCAGCCCTTCCCACGGCACCCACAGCCCTCCGCCACCCAGCCCTTCCCACTGCACCCACAGCCCTCCGCCACCCAGCCCTTCCCACGGCACCCACAGCCCTCCCCACCCAGCCCTGCCCACGGCACCCACCGCCCTCCGCTCCGCCACCCAGCCCTTCCCACGGCACCCACAGCCCGGCCCTCCGCCACCCAGCCCTTCCCACGGCACCCACAGCCCGGCCCTCCGCCACCCAGCCCTTCCCACGGCACCCACAGCCCGGCCCTCCGCCACCCAGCCCTTCCCACGGCACCCACAGCCCGGCCCTCCGCCACCCAGCCCTTCCCACGGCACCCACAGCCCGGCCCTCCGCCACCCAGCCCTTCCCCCGGCACCCACCGCCCTCCGCCACCCAGCCCTTCCCACGGCACCCACAGCCCTCCGCCACCCAGCCCTTCCCACGGCACCCACAGCCCTCCGCCACCCAGCCGTTCCCACGGCACCCACAGCCCGGCCCTCCGCCAACCAGCCCTTCCCACGGCATCCACAGCCCGGCCCTCCGCCACCCAGCCCTGCCCACGGCACCCACAGCCCGGCCCTCCGCCACCCAGCCCTTCCCACGGCACCCACAGCCCGGCCCTCCGCCACCCAGCCCTGCCCACGGCACCCACAGCCCGGCCCTCCGCTACCCAGCCCTGCCCACGGCACCCAGAGCCCTCCGCCACCCAGCCCTGCCCACGGCACCCACAGCCCTCCGCCACCCAGCCCTGCCCACGGCACCCACAGCCCTCCCCCACCCAGCCCTTCCCACGGCACCCACAGCCCGGCCCTCCGCCACCCAGCCCTTCCCACGGCACCCACAGCCCGGTCCTCCGCCACCCAGCCCTTCCCACGGCACCCACAGCCCTCCGCCACCCAGCCCTGCCCACGGCACCCACAGCCCTCCGCTACCCAGCCCTGCCCACGGCACCCACAGCCCTCCCCCACCCAGCCCTTCCCACGGCACCCACAGCCCTCCGCCACCCAGCCCTTCCCACGGCACCCACAGCCCGGCCCTCCGCCACCATGCCCTGCCCACGGCACCCACAGCCCTCCGCCACCCAGCCCTTCCCACGGCACCCACAGCCCTCCGCCACCTTGCCCTTCCCACGGCACCCACAGCCCGGCCCTCCGCCACCCAGCCCTTCCCACGGCACCCACAGCCCTCCGCCACCCAGCCCTTCCCACGGCACCCACAGCCCTCCGCCACCCAGCCCTTCCCACGGCACCCACAGCCCTCCGCCACCCAGCCCTTCCGACGGCACCCACAGCCCTCCGCCACCCAGCCCATCCCACAGCACCCACAGCCCGGCCCTCCGCCAGCCAGCCCTTCCCAAGGCACCCACAGCCCTCCGCCACCCAGCCCTTCCCACGGCACCCACAGCCCTCCGCCACCCAGCCCTTCCCACGGCACCCACAGCCCTCCGCCACCCAGCCCTTCCCACGGCACCCACAGCCCGGCCCTCCGCCACCCAGCCCTTCCCACGGCACCAACCGCCCTCCGCCACCCAGCCCTTCCCACGGCACCCACAGCCCTCCGCCACCCAGTCCTTCCCACGGCACCCACAGCCCTCCGCCACCCAGCCCTTCCCACGGCACCCACAGCCCTCCCCCACCCAGCCCTTCCCACGGCACCCACAGCCCTCCCCCACCCAGCCCTTCCCACGGCACCCACAGCCCTCCGCCACCCAGCCCTGCCCACGGCACCCACAGCCCGGCCCTCCGCCACCCAGCCCTGCCCACGGCACCCACAGCCCTCCGCCACCCAGCCCTTCCCACGGCACCCACAGCCCGGCCCTCCGCCACCCAGCCCTGCCCACGGCACCCACAGCCCTCCCCCACCCAGCCCTTCCCACGGCACCCACAGCCCTCCCCCACCCAGCCCTGCCCACGGCACCCACAGCCCTCCGCCACCCAGCCCTTCCCACGGCACCCACAGCCCTCCGCCACCCAGCCCTTCCCACGGCACCCACAGCCCTCCCCACCCAGCCCTGCCCACGGCACCCACAGCCCTCCGCCACCCAGCCCTTCCCACGGCACCCACAGCCCTCCGCCACCCAGCCCTGCCCACGGCACCCACAGCCCGGCCCTCCGCCACCCAGCCCTTCCCACGGCACCCACAGCCCGGCCCTCCGCCACCCAGCCCTTCCCACGGCACCCACAGCCCGGCCCTCCGCCACCCAGCCCTTCCCACGGCACTCACAGCCCTCCGCCACCCAGCCCTTCCCACGGCACCCACAGCCCGTCCCTCCGCCACCCAGCCCTGCCCACGGCACCCACAGCCCGGCCCTCCGCCACCCAGCCCTTCCCACGGCACCCACAGCCCTCCGCCACCCAGCCCTTCCCACGGCACCCACAGCCCGGCCCTCCGCCACCCAGCCCTTCCCACTGCACCCACAGCCCTCCCCCACCCAGCCCTGCCCACGGCACCCACAGCCCGGCCCTCCGCCACCCAGCCCTTCCCACGGCACCCACAGCCCTCCGCCACCCAGCCCTTCCCACGGCACCCACAGCCCTCCGCCACCCAGCCCTTCCCACGGCACCCACAGCCCGGCCCTCCGCCACCCAGCCCTTCCCACGGCACCCACAGCCCTCCGCCACCCAGCCCTTCCCCCGGCACCCACAGCCCGGCCCTCCGCCACCCAGCCCTTCCCCCGGCACCCACAGCCCTCCCCCACCCAGCCCTTCCCACGGCACCCACAGCCCGGCCCTCCCCACCCAGCCCTGCCCACGGCACCCACAGCCCTCCCCCACCCAGCCCTTCCCACGGCACCCACAGCCCTCCGCCACCCAGCCCTGCCCACGGCACCCACAGCCCGGCCCTCCGCCACCCAGCCCTTCCCCCGGCACCCACAGCCCTCCCCCACCCAGCCCTTCCCCCGGCACCCACAGCCCGGCCCTCCCCCACCCAGCCCTTCCCACGGCACCCACAGCTCTCCGCTCCGCCACCCAGCCCTTCCCACGGCACCCACAGCCAGGCCCTCCGCCACCCAGCCCTTCCCACGGCACCCACAGCTCTCCCCCACCCAGCCCTTCCCCCGGCACCCACAGCCAGGCCCTCCGCCACCCAGCCCTTCCCACGGCACCCACAGCCCTCCCCCACCCAGCCCTGCCCACGGCACCCACAGCCCTCCCCCACCCAGCCCTGCCCACGGCACCCACAGCCCTCCGCCACCCAGCCCTGCCCACGGCACCCACAGCCCTCCGCCACCCAGCCCTGCCCACGGCACCCACAGCCCGGCGTCCTCTTTCCAGCGAGGAGAAGAAGCGGGAGCCGCGGTCCATGTCCGTTAGGAGACGGATCCGCGACCTCACGTCCTCGCCGCGGGACCCGGCGAGTTGCAGGCCCCGCAGTGCGCCCCTCTTCTCTCTGTACACCAGCCCCAGGGCCGGGCCTCATTGGGCTGAGCGAGACGTGACTCCAGATCGAGGAGTTCCTCAGCCAGGTTGGCGATCGTGGAGTTCCACCCCGCCGAAGACCCCTCCGTGTACCCCTGACAGAAGGCACGGTTCTGTGCCTTGCCCACATCCCACCGTAGCCGACAGCCCATCCCATCGCACGGGTGCCCGCCTCAATGGTCATGGTAGGGTGGGCATAGCACTTCACCCCCAGCTGCCGCGTGAGCAGGCGGGAGGGCGAGGGCGCCGCGGGGGCAGCGGAGCGACGGGAGGCTGCCGCCCCCACATAATGTCTTGTCCGCCCTGCCCCCGGCAGTGGAGGATGCCCCCGAGGTGCTGGTCAGAGGGCTGGGAGGACAGGAGGCTGGGCCTGCAGCCCTGAATAGTCACACTCCCACCTCAGGCAGAGGGGTGGGAGGACAGGAGGCTGGGCCTGCAGCCCTGGATGGTCCCAGTCCCAACTCAGGCAGAGGGGTGGGGGGGACAGGAGGCTGGGCCTGCAGCCCTGGATGGTCACACTCCCACCTCAGGCAGAGGGGTGGGAGGACAGGAGGCCGGGCCTGCAGCCCCAGGCGGTCCCACTCCCATCTCAGGCAGAGGGGTGGGAGGACAGGAGGCCGGGCCTGCAGCCCTGGATGGTCCCAGTCCCACCTCAGGCAGAGGGGTGGGAGGACAGGAGACTGGGCCTGCAGCCCTGGATGGTCCCAGTCCCACCTCAGGCAGAGGGGTGGGAGGGCAGGAGGCCGGGCCTGCAGCCCTGGATGTTCCCAGTCCCACCTCAGGCAGAGGGATTGGAGGACAGGAGGCCGGGCCTGCAGCCCTGGATGGTCCCACTCCCAACTCAGGCAGAGGGGTGGGAGGACAGGAGGTTGGGCCTGCAGCCCCGGATGGTCCCAGTCCCACCTCAGGCAGAGGGGTGGGAGGACAGGAGGCCGGGCCTGCAGCCGTGGATGGTCCCACTCCCACCTCAGGCAGAGGGGTGGGAGGACAGGAGGCTGGGCCTGCAGCCCTGGATGGTCCCACTCCAACCTCATACAGAGGGGTGGGAGGAAGTAGATTGGGCCTGCAGCCCTGGATGGTCCCACTCCCACCTCAGGCAGAGGGGTGGGAGGACAGGAGGCTGGGCCTGCAGCCCTGGATGGTCCCACTCCCACCTCAGGCAGAGGGGTGGGAGGACAGGAGGCTGGGCCTGCAGCCCCAGGCGGTCCCACTCCCACCTCAGGCAGAGGGGTGGGAGGACAGGAGGCTCAGCCTGCAGCCCTGGATGGTCCCACTCCCACCTTAGGCAGAGGGGTGGGAGGACAGGAGGCTGGGCCTGCAGCCCGGGATGGTCACTGTCCCACCTCAGGCAGAGGGGTGGGAGGACAGGAGGCCGGGCCTGCAGCCTGGATGGTCCCAGTCCGACCTCAGGCAGAGGAGTGGGAGGACAGGAGGCCGGGCCTGCAGCCCTGGATGGTCCCACTCCCACCTCAGGCAGAGGGGTGGGAGGACAGGAGGCCGGGCCTGCAGCCCTGGATGGTCCCAGTCCCACCTCAGGCAGAGGGGTTGGAGGACAGGAGGCCTGGCCTGCAACCCTGGATGGTCCCAGTCCCACCTCAGGCAGAGGTGGGAGGACAGGAGGCTGGGCCTGCAGCCCTCGATGGTCCCAGTCCCACCTCAGGCAGAGGGGTGGGAGGACAGGAGGCCGGGCCTGCAGCCCTGGATGGTCCAACTCCCAACTCAGGCAGAGGGGTGGGAGGACAGGAGGTTGGGCCTGCAGCCCCGGATGGTCCCAGTCCCACCTCAGGCAGAGGGGTGGGAGGACAGGAGGCCGGGCCTGCAGCCGTGGATGGTCCCACTCCCACCTCAGGCAGAGGGGTGGGAGGACAGGAGGCCGGGCCTGCAGCTCTGGATGGTCCCAGTCCCACCTCAGGCAGAGGGGTGGGAGGACAGGAGACTGGGCCTGCTGCCCTGGATGGTCCCACTCCCACCTCAGGCAGAGGGGTGGGAGGACAGGAGGCTGGGCCTGCAGCCCTGGATGGTCCCACTCCCACCTCAGGCAGAGGGGTGGGAGGACAGGAGGCCGGGCCTGCAGCTCTGGATGGTCCCAGTCCCACCTCAGGCAGAGGGGTGGGAGGACAGGAGGCTGGGCCTGCAGCCTGGATGATCCCAGCCCCACCTCAGGCAGAGGGGTGGGGGGCAGGAGGCCGGTCCTGCAGCCCTGGATGGTCCCACTCCCACCTCAGGCAGAGGGGTGATCAAACCGTGATCTTTATCAATGATGAGAAGGAGGAAACAGTGGAATTTAAACTGGACAGATATTTCACAGCTGGATTCACACAATACAGACAGCAATGTATCGTAGATTGTGGAAGTGCCACAAATGTTGTCAAATGCAGGACGTGGGGTCCCTCAATGTTTCAATCTTGCTGAGAGACTGTCAGCCCACAGGGACAACATTTCTGTTTAATAGGACTGATGCACAAGTTAAAATAGTTCCGTTTCTAAGTTTTAAATACCCAGTCATTTTTCTGTGCAGCTTTCGGAATCTGTCAGTGGAATTTACTTCACACAGGCAAGTTTAACAAGTGTATGGGGAACTGATTAGAAGTTTTGATGGAGATATTCCTGCATTGTGGAAAGGTGTGAGATCTTTTTAGGGTTGGGAAATGGATTGAGGATCAAAGGAAGCAGTTGTTTTTTAACTACATTAGACTGAGAGCCTTGAAGATTCACAACTTCCATGTGCTGTGAGAAAGGATTGATTAACCAAGGCCTATTATTCAAATACTTCAGACAAGTGAATAAGCTACAGGAACATTGAATACACAGACAGAGACAAGCAGACACCTGTAATCGGAGCTTAAACTTCACGTTTGAATGTGAAGGGCTGAAATAAACAAGAGTCCACCCTGGGATTCGGTGCAATTTGAGTTCTGCTTTTTCAAAAAATAAAAATAACTATCTGCAATGAAAAATTTCTTGGACAGGACAGAGGGATTTTGACTCTGTATTGAAGCCCAGACAGTATTTGGGTTGTGAGTGTTTGATGGACAGTGTAGATGAAGCTTTACTCTGAAACACTGGAATTCAGTCTCAGGGCTGATTTAATCAAAATGCTTCAGAATAATAATTGATATTGTACATCTCGTGTGTGTCTCAGTGTCAGCTCTGAAACATGTACAGCACAATCTCATCCTGTTTCTGTGTCTCTCTCTGAAATTAGCTGGTCCATTTCCTAAATTACTCCTGACTAGATTTCAAAAGGGCTCCATTGCCTGTGAAGCAGTTTGTGATACCCAAAGGTTATGAAAAGTGCTTTAGAAAAGTCTGTCCCCAAGCTGCTGTGAGGATGTTCAGAGTCAGTGTGTGACTTGGGTCACACACAGGCCAGATACACCTCTCCAAGTTAAAGGTGGAGAATGGATCTCGCTCCATTTGAAAGATGAATTGACCCAGTCTGTCTGAGTTTGAGTATCTGTGTTTCTCTACACGTGTGTGTGTGTTTGGGGGCGGGGGGGGGGGGGGTATGTGTGGCATTCTTTACGCGGCACTGGAAGTTACACGGTAGCACAGTGGTTAGCACTGCGGTCTCACAGCTCCACGGTCCCAGGTTCGAATCCCGGCTTGGGTCGCAGCCTGTGTGGAGTCTGCACATTCTCCCCGTGTTTGTTTGGGTTTCACCCCCACAACCCAAAGATGTGCAGGGCAGGTGGATTGGCCACACTAAGTTGCCCCTGAATTGCAAAAATTGAACTGGGCTCTGAATTTATTGAAAAAATCTTTTTATTGCCGTTTCCACAATTCTGTGCATTGCGGCTTGTTTACATTTCTCAGAGAGTGAAAAGGCTTTCTCTTACGTTTCTATCGTTACAAACTGTTGCCGTTCAGTTCGGCGTGTCTGCCCCCCCCCCCCCAACCCCCCTCCCTAACCCTTCCCCTCTCTCCCCCGCAGACCCTCCGTGATGCCCTTCCGGGCCGACCTGGTGTGTGACCCCCCCTGCTCCTTGTTTACCCCCTTACCCCCCTTTCTTTTCTCCCTCCATCGGTTTCAGCCGTGTTCTTTCAGTGGATTGGGGGGGGGGGGTTCCCCCTCCCCATCTCTCTCGGTGGGGGGTCCCCCCTCTCCATCTCTCTCGGTGGGGGTGGGTCCCCTTGACCATCTCTCTCGGTGGGTGGGGGGGGGTTTCCCCCCTGTCCATCTCTCTCAGTGTGGGGGGGGGTTCCCTCCTCTCCATCTCTCTCGCTGGGGGTAGTTCCCCCCCCCCTCTCCATTTCTCTCAGTGGGGGGGGGGTTCCCTCCTCTCCATCTCTCTCGCTGGGGGTAGTTCCCCCCCCCTCTCCATTTCTCTCGGTGGGTGGGGGGTCCCTCCTCTCCATCTCTCTCGGTGGGGGGTCCCCCCTCCCCATCTCTCTCGGTGGGGGGGGTTTCCCCCTCTCCATCTCTCTCGGTGGGGGGGGGGGTCCCCCTCTCCATCTCTCTCGGTGGGGCGGGGGGATTCCCCCCTCCCCATCTATCTCATAGAACATAGAACATTACAGCGCAGTGCAGGCCCTTCGGCCCTCGATGTGACGCCGACCTGTGAAACCACTCTAAAGCCCATCTACACTATTCCCTTATCGCCCATATGTCTATCCAATGACCATTTGAATGCCCTTAGTGTTGGAGAGTCCACTACTGTTGCAGGCAGGGCTTTCCACGCCCTTACTACTCTCTGAGTAAAGAACCTACCTCTGACATCTGTCCTATATCTATCTCCCCTCAATTTAAAGCTATGTCCCCTCGTGCTAGACATCACCATCCTAGGAAAAAGGCTCTCACTGTCCACCCTATCCAATCCTCTGATCATCTTGTATGCCTCAATTAAGTCACCTCTTAACTTTCTTCTCTCTAACGAAAACAGCCTCAAGTCCCTCAGCCTTTCCTCATAAGATCTTCCCTCCATACCAGGCAACATTCTGGTAAATCTCCTCTGCACCCTTTCCAATGCTTCCACATCCTTCCTATAATGCGGCGACCAGAATTGCACGTAATACTCCAAATGCGGCCGCACCAGAGTTTTGTACAGCTGCAACATGACCTCATGGCTCCGAAACTCAATCCCTCTACCAATAAAAGCTAACACACCGTACGCCTTCTTAACAACCCTCTCAACCTGGGTGGCAACTTTCAGGGATCTATGTACATGGACACCGAGATCTCTCTGCTCATCCACACTGCCAAGAGTCTTACCATTAGCCCAGTACTCTGTCTTCCTGTTTTTCCTTAAAAAATCAATCACCTCACACTTTTCTGCATTAAACTCCATTTGCCACCTCTCAGCCCAGCGCTGCAGCTTATCTATGTCCCTCTGTAACTTGTAACATCTTTCCGCACTGTCCACAACTCCACCGACTTTAGTGTCATCTGCAAATTTACTCACCCATCCTTCTACGCCCTCCTCCAGGTCATTTATAAAAATGACAAACAGCAGTGGACCCAAAACAGATCCTTGTGGTACACCACTAGTAACTGGACTCCAGTCTGAACACTTCCCATCAACCACCACCCTTTGTCTTCTTCCAGCTAGCCAATTTCTGATCCAAAATACTAAATCTCCCTGAATCCCATGCTTCCGTATTTTCTGCAGTAGCCTACCGTGGGGAACCTTGTCAAATGCTTTACTGAAATCCATATACACCACATCAACTGCTTTACCCTCATCCACCTATTTCTCACCTTCTCAAAGAACCCTATATGGTTTGTGAGGCACAACCTACCCTTCACAAAACCGTGTTGACTATGTCTAATCAAATTATTCCTTTCCAGATGATTATACACCCTATCTCTTATAAACCTTTCCAAGATTTTGCCCACAACAGAAGTTAGGCTCACTGGTCTATATTTACCGGGGTTGTCTCTACTCTCCTTCTTGAACAAGGGGACAACATTTGCTATCCTCCAGTCTTCTGGCACTATTCCTGTTGACAAAGATGACTTAAAGATCAAAGCCAAAGGCTCTGAAATCTCCTCCCTAGCTTCCCAGAGAATCCTAGGATAAATCGTATCCGGCCCAGGGGACTTATCAATTTTCACCCTTTCCAGAATTGCTAACACCTCCTCCTTATGAACCTCAAGCCCTTCTAGTATAGTAGCCTGAATCTCAGTATTCTCCTCGTCAACATTGTCTTTTTGCTGTGTGAATAGTGATGAAAAATATTCATATAGCACCTCTCCTATCTCCTTGGACTCCAAGCACAACTTCCCACTACTGTCCTTGACTGGCCCTACTCTTACCCTAGTCATTCTTTTATTCCTGACATCTCTATAGAAAGCTATAGAAAGGGTTATCCTTGATCCTACCTTCCAAAGTCTTCTCATGTCCCCTCCTGGCTCTTCTTAGCTCTCTCTTTAGGTCCTTCCTAGCTAACTTGTAACTCTCGAGCGCCCTTACTGAACCTTCATGTCTCATCTTTACATAAGCCTCCTTCCTTCTTCCTCTAGACAAGTGTTTCGACTGCCTTAGTAAACCACGGTTCCCTTGCTCGACCACTTCCTCCCTGCCTGACAGGTACATACTTATCAAGGACACGCAGTAGCTGTTCCTTGAACAAGCTCCACATTTCCATTGTGCCCATCCCCTGCAGTTTTCCTCTCCGTCTCGGTGGGGGTGGGGGGAAGGGTCCCCCTCTCCATCTCTCTCGGTGGGTGGGGGGTTCCCGCCTCTCCATCTCCCTCGGTGGGGGGGGTCCCCCCTCTCCATCTCTCTCGGTGGGGGGGGGGTCCACCCTCTCCATCTCTCTCGGTGGGGGCAGGGTCCCCCCTCTCCATCTCTCTCGGCGGGGGGGGGGGAGTTCCCCCCTCTCCATCTCTCCCGGTGGTGGGGGGGTGATTCCACCCTCTCCATCTCTCTCTCGGTGGGGGGGGGGGGTTCCCCCCTCTCCATCTCTCCCGGTGGGAGGGGGGTGGTTCAACCCTCTGCATCTCTCTCGGTGGGGGGGGGGTGGTTCCCCCCTCTCCATCTCTCCCGGTGGGAGGGGGGGGGTTCCCCCTTCTCCATCTCTCTCTGTGGGGGGGGGGTCCCCCTTCTCCATCTCTCTCAGTGGGGGGTCTCCCCTCTACATCTCTCTCGTTGGGGGCAGGGTTCCCCCCTCTCCATCTCTCTCGGTGGGGGCAGGGTTCCCCCCTCTCCATCTCTCTCGGTGGGGGGGACCCCCCTCCATCTCTCTCGGTGGGTGGGGGGTTCCCGCCTCTCCATCTCTCTCGGCGGGGGGGGGGGGGGCGGGGTCCACCCTCTCCATCTCTCTCGGTGGGGGGGTGGTTCCACCCTCTCCATCTCTCTCGGTGGGGGGGTGGTTCCACCCTCTCCATCTCTCTCTCGGTGGGGGGGGGGTTCCCCCTTCTCCATCTCTCCCGGTGGGGGGGGGTGGTTCCACCCTCTCCATCTCTCTCTCGGTGGGGGGGGGGGGTTCCCCCTTCTCCATCACGCTTTGTGGGGGGTCTCCTTCTCCATCTCGCTCGGTGGGGGGGGGTCCCCCTTCTCCATCTCTCTCGGTGGGGGGGGGGTTCCCCTTCTCCATCTCTCTCGGTGGGGGGGGGGGGGGGGGGGGGGAGGGTGTTCTCCCCTCTCCATCTCTCTCGGTCTCTGCGTCTCTCCGTCTCTCTCTGGGACTCTGCCAAATCAAAATCCACAATCAGCAGTCGGCCATTTTCTGTCAGTTCACCGGAGCCATTTTATGTCAGTTCACAATGGCCATTGTATGTCAGTTCACGGTGGCCATTTTATGTCGGTTCACGGGAGCCATTTTATGTCAGTTCACAATAGCCATTTTATGTCAGTTAACAATGGACAGTTCATGTCAGTTCACGGGGGCCTTTTTAGGTCAGGTCGCAATGGCCATTTTATGTCGGTTCACGGGAGCCATTTTATGTCAGTTCACAATAGCCATTTTATGTCAGTTAACAATGGACAGTTCATGTCAGTTCACGGGGGCCTTTTTAGGTCAGGTCGCAATGGCCATTTTATATCAGTTCACGGTGGCCATTTTATGTCAGTTCACAATGGCCATTTTATGTCAGTTCACAACGGCCATTTTATGTCAGTTCACGGTGGCCATTGTATATCAGTTCACAATGGCCATTTTATGTCAGTTCACAATGGCCATTTTCTGTCAGTTCACAATGGCCATTTTATGTCAGTTCACAAAGGCCATTTTATGTCAGTTCACAATAGTCATTTTATGTCAATTTGCAATGGCCATTTTATGTCAGTTCACGGGGGCCATTTTATGTCAGGTCGCAATGGCCATTTTATGTCAGTTCACAATGGACAGTTTATGTCAGTTCACGGGGGCCATTTTATGTCAGTTCACAATGGCCATTTTCTGTCAGTTCACAATGGCCATTTTATGTCAGTTCACAATGGCCATTTTATGTCAGTTCACAATAGTCATTTTATGTCAATTTGCAATGGCCATTTTATGATAGTTCACGGTGGCCATTGTATGTCAGTTCAGAATGGCCATTTTATGTCAATTTGCAATGGACAGTTTATGTCGGTTCACGGGGGCCATTTTATCTCAATCCACGGTGGCCATTTTATGTCAGCTCACGGTGGCCATTTTATGTCAGTTCACAGTGGCCATTTTATGTCAGTTCACAATGGCCATTTTATGTCAGTTCACGGGGGCCATTTTATGTCAGGTTGCAATGGCCATTTTATGTCAGTTCACAATGGACAGTTTATGTCAGTTCACGGGGGCCATTTTATGTCAGGTCGCAATAACCATTGTATGTCAGTTCAGAATGGACAGTTTATGTCAGTTCACGGGGGCCTTTTTATGTCAGGTCGCAATGGCCATTGTATGTCAGTTCACAATGGACAGTTTATGTCAGTTCACGGGGGCCTTTTTATGTCAGGTCGCAATGGCCATTTTATGTCAGTTCACGGTAGCCATTTTATGTTAGGTCGCAATGGCCATTTTATGTCAGTTCACGGGGGCCATTGTATGTCAGTTCACAATGGCCATTTTATGTCAGTTCACGGGGTCATTTTTATGTCAGTTCACAATGGCAATTTTATGTCAGTTCACGGGGCCATTGTATGTCAGTTCACAATGGCCATTTTATGTCAGTTCACGGGGTCCATTTTATGTCAGTTCACAATGGCCATTTTATGTCAGTTCACAATGGCCATTTTATGTCAGATCACGGTGGCCATTGCAAGTCAGTTCACAATGGCCATTTTATGTCAGTTCACAATGGCCATTTTATGTCAGTTCATGGTGGCCATTGTATGTCAGTTCACATTGGCCATTGTATGTCAGTTCACAATGGCCATTTTATGTCAGTTTGCAATGGCCATTTTTTCTCAGTTGACGGTGGCCATTTTGTGTCAGTTCACGGTGGCCATTGTATGTCAGTTCACAATGGCCATTTTATCTCAATTGCGGTGGCCAGTTCATGTTTGGTTCACGGGGGCCATGTTATGTCAGTTCACAGTGGCCATTTTATGTCAGTTCACGGGGTCCATTTTATGTCAGTTCTCAATGGCCATTTTATGTCAGTTCACAATGGCCATTTTATGTCAGTTCACAATGGACAGTTTATGTCAGTTCACGGGCACCCTTTTATGTCAGTTCACAATGGCCATTGTATGTCAGTTCACAATGGCCATTTTATGTCAATTTGCAATGGCCATTTTTTCTCAGTTGACGGTGGCCATTTTGTGTCAGTTCACGGTGGCCAATGTATGTGAGTTCACAATGGCCATTTTATGTCAGTTTGCAATGGCCATTTTATCTCAGTTGCGGTGACCAGTTCATGTTGGTTCACGGGGGCCATGTTATGTCAGTTCACGGTGGCCATTTTATGTCAGTTCACGGGGGCCATTTTATGTCAGTTCATGGTGGCTATTGTATGTCAGTACACAATTGTCATTTTATGTCAGTTCACGGTGGCCATTTTATCTCAGTTCACAGTGGCCATTTTATGTCAGTTCACGGGGGCCATTTTATTCAGTCGATGGGGGCCATTTTATGTCAGTACATGGTGGCCATTTTATGTCAGTTCACGGTGGCCATTGCATGTCAGTTCACGGGGGCCATTGTATGTCAGTTCACAATGGCCATTGTATGTCAGTTCTCAATGGCCATTTTATGGCAGTTCACGGGGGCCTTTTTATGTCAGGTCGCAATGGCCATTTTATGTCAGTTCACGGTAGCCATTTTATGTCAGGTCGCAATGGTCATTTTATGTCAGTTCACGGGGGCCATTTTATGTCAGTTCACGGGGGCCATTTTATGTCAGTTCACATTGGCCATTTTATGTCAGTTCACGGTGGCCATTGTATGTCAGTTCACGGGGGCCATTGTATGTCAGTTCACAATGGCCATTGTATGTCAGCTCTCAATGGCCATTTTATGTCAGTTCACGGGGGCCTTTTTATGTCAGTTCGCAATGGCCATTTTATGTCAGTTCACGGTGGCCATTGTGTGTCAGGTCATGGCGTCCATTGTATGTCAGTTCACAATGGACAGTTTATGTAAGCTCACGGGGGCCATTGTATGTCAGTTCACAATGGCCATTGTATGTCAGTTCTCAATGGCCATTTTATGTCAGTTCACAGTGGCCATTTTATGTCAATTCACGGTAGCCATTGTATACCAGTTCACAATGGCCATGTTATGTCAGTTCATGGTGGCCATTGTATGTCGGTTCACAATGGCCATTTTATGTCAGTTCACGGGGTCTATTTAATGTCAGTTCACGGTGGCCATTTTATGTCAGTTCACAATGGCCATTTTATGTCTGTTCACAATGGCCATTTATGTCAGTTCATGGTGGCCATTGTATGTCAGTTCACAGTGGCCATTTTATGTCAATTCACGGTAGCCATTGTATATCAGTTCACAATGGCCATTTTATGTCAGTTCATGGTGGCCATTGTATGTCAGTTCACAATGGCCATTTTATGTCAGTTCACGGGGTCCATTTTATGTCAGTTCACGGTGGCCATTTTATGTCAGTTCACAATGTCCATTTTATGTCAGTTCACGGTGGCCATTGTATGTCAGTTCACAATAGTCATTTTATGTCTGTTCACAATGGCCATTTTATGTCTGTTCACAATGGCCATTTATGTCAGTTCATGGTGGCCATTGTATGTCAGTTCACCATGGCCATTGTATGTCAGTTCACAATGGCCATTTTACGTCAGGTTGCAAAGGCCATTGTATGTCAGATCACAATGCCCATTTTATGTCAGTTTGCAATGGCCATTTAATCTCAGTTGCGGTGGCCAGTTCATGTTGGTTCACGGGGGCCATTTTATGTCAGTTCACGGTGGCCATTTTATGTCAGTTCACGGGGGCCATTTTATGTCAGTTCATGGTGGCCATTTTATCTCAGTTCATGGTGGCCATTTTATGTCAGTTCACGGGTGGCATTTTATTCAGTCGAAGGGGCCATTTAATGTCAGTACATGGTGGCCATTTTATGTCAGTTCACGGTGGTCATTTTATGTCGTTTGAAGGTAACCATTTTATTTCAGCTCGCAATGGCCATTGTATGTCAGTTCACGGAGGCCATTTTATGTCAGGTCATGGTGGCCATTTTATGTGAGCTCACGGCAGCCATTTTATGTTCATTTACGGTGGCCATTTTACGTCAGTTCACGGCAGCCATTTTATGTCAGTACACGGTGGTCATTTAATGTCGGTTGAAGGGGTCCATTTTATGTCAGTTCACGGTGGCCATTTTAAGTCAGTTCACGGTGGCCATTTTATGTCAGTTCTCGGTGGCCATTTTAAGTCAGTTCACGGTGGCCATTTTATGTCAGTTCACGTTGGCCATTTTATGTCAGTTCACGGCAGCCATTTTATGTCAGTTCACGGTGGCCATTATATGTCAGTTCCAGGTGGCCATTTTACGTCAGTTCACGGCAGACTTTTTACGTCAGAACACGGCAACCTTTTCTGGCAATTTTCAGCCATCCCACAGCCAGCACTGCCAGTGCTCACCCACACAGCCAGCACTGTCATCGCTCCCCTACACAGCCAGCACTGTCAGTGTTCCCACCACACAGCCAGCACTGTCAGTGCTCCGCCAACACAGCCAGCACTATCAGTGCTCCCACCACACAGCCAGCACTGTCAGTGCTCCCACCACACAGCCAGCACCGTCAGTGCTCCCACCACACAGCCAGCACTGTCAGTGCTCCCACCACACAGCCAGCACTGTCTGTGCTCCCACCACACAGCCAGCACTGTCAGTGCTCCCCACGCAGCCAGCACCGTCAGTGCTCCCACCACACAGCCAGCAGTGTCAGTGCTCCCCCCACACAGCCAGCACTGTCAGTGCTCCCCTACGCAGCCAGCACTGTCAGTGCTCCCCCCACACAGCCAGCACTGTCAGTGTTCCCCCAAACAGCCAGCACTGTCAGTGCTCCCCCCACACAGCCAGCACTGTCAGTGCTCCCCCCACACAGCCAGCACTGTCAGTGCTCCCACCACACAGCCAGCACTGTCAGTGCTCCTACCACACAGCCAGCACTGTCAGTGCTCCACCCTCACAGCCAGCACTGTCAGTGCTCCCACCACACAGCCAGCACGGTCAGTGCTCCCACCACACAGCCAGCACTGTCAGTGCTCCACCGTCACAGCCAGCACTGTCAGTGCTCCCACAACACAGCCAGCACTGTCAGTGCTCCCGCACACAGCCAGCACTGTCAGTGCTCCCCACACAGAGACAGCACTGTCAGTGCTCCCACCACACAGCCAGCACTGTCAGTGCTCCCGCCACACAGACAGCACTGTCAGTGCTCCCCCACACAGCCAGCACTGTCTGTGCTCCCCCCACACAGCCAGAACTGTCAGTGCTCCCCCACACACAGACAGCACTGTCAGTGCTCCCCCACACAGCCAGCACTGTCAGTGCTCCCCCCACAAAGCCAGCATTGTCAGTGATCCCACCACACAGCCCCCACTGTCAGTGCTCCCACCCCACACAACCAGCACTGTCAGTGCTCCCCCACACAGCCAGCACTGTCAGTGCTCCCCCACACAGCCCCCACTGTCAGTGCTCCCACCCCACACAACCAGCACTGTCAGTGCTCCCCCACACAGCCAGCACTGTCAGTGTTCCCCCCACACAGCCAGCAGTCAGAGCTCCCGCCACACAGCGAGAACTGTCAGTGCTCCCCCACACAGCCAGCACTGTCAGTGCTCCCCTACACAGCCAGAACTGTCAGTGCTCCTACCACACAGCCAGCACTGTCACTGCTCCCACCACACAGCCAGCACTGTCAGTTCCCCCCTCCCACACAGCCAGCACTGTCAGTGCTCCCCCACACAGCCAGCACTGTCAGTGCTCCCACAACACAGCCAGCACTGTCAGTGCTCCCCACACAGCCAGCACTGTCAGTGCTCCCACCACACAGCCAGCACTGTCAGTGCTCCCCCACACAGCCAGCACTGTCAGTGCACCCCCCACAGCCAGCACTGCCAGCGCTCCCCCACAATGCCAGCACTGTCAGTGCTCCCACCACAAAGTCAGCTCTGTCAGTGCTCTCCAGACACAGCCAGCACTGTCAGTGCTCCCACCACACAGCCAGCACTTTCAGTGCTCCCCCACAGAGCCAGCATTGCCAGTGCTCCCACCACACAGCCAGCACTGTCAGTGCTCCCCCCACACAGCCAGCACTGTCAGTGCTCCACCCTCACAGACAGCACTGTCAGTGCTCCCACCACACAGCCAGCACTTTCAGTGCTCCCCCACAGAGCCAGCATTGCCAGTGCTCCCACCACACAGCCAGCACTGTCAGTGCTCCCCCCACACAGCCAGCACTGTCAGTGCTCCCACCATACAGACGGCACTGTCAGTGCTCCCACACACACAGCCAGCACTGTCAGTGCTCCCACCACACAGCCAGCACTGCCAGTGCTCCACCCCCACTCAGCCAGGACTGTCTGTGCTCTCCCAAACATCCAGCACTGTCAGTGCTGCCCCCACACAGCCAGCAATGTCAGTGCTCCCACCACACAGCCAGCACTGTCAGTGCTCCCCCCACACAGCCAGCACTGTCAGTGCTCCCACCACACAGCCAGCACTGTCAGTGCTCCCCCACACAGCCAGCACTGTCTGTGCTCCCCCACACAGCCAGCACTGTCAGTGCTCCCCCACACAGCCAGCACTGTCAGTGCTCCCTCACCACACAGCCAGCACTGTCAGTGCTCCCCCCACACACCCAGCACTGTCAGTGCTCCCACCACACAGCCAGCAATGCCAGTGCTCCCACCACACAGCCAGCGCTGTCAGTGCTCCCACCACACAGCCAGCACTGTCAGTGCTCCACCACAGAGCCAACACTGTCAGTCCTCCCACCACACAGCCAGCACTGTCAGTGCTCCCACCACACAGCCAGCACTGTCAGTGCTCACACCACACAGCCAGCAATGCCAGTGCTCCCACCACACAGCCAGCACTGTCAGTGCTCCCACCCCACAGAGCCAACACTGTCAGTGCTCCCCTCACACAGCTAGCACTGTCCGTGCTCACCAAACAGCCAGCACTGTCAGTGACCCCCCACATAGCCAGCACTGTCAGTGCTCTCACCCCACACAGCCAGCACTGTCAGTGCTCCACCCTCACAGCCAACACTGTCATTGCTCTCCCACACTGCCAGCACTGTCAGTGCTCCCACCACACAGCCAGCACTGTCAGTGCTCCCCCACAGAGCCAGCACTATCAGTGCTCCCACCACACAGCGAGCACTGTCAGTGCTCCCCCCACACAACCAGCACTGTCAGTGTTCCCCCCACACAGCCAGCACTGTCAGTGCTCCCCACACAGCCAGCACTGTCAGTGCTCCCCTACACAGCCAGCACTGTCAGTGCTTCCACCCAACACAGCAAGCACTGTCAGTGCTCCCCACACACAGCCAGCACGGCCAGTGCTCCCACCACACAGCCAGCACTGTCAGTACTCCCACCACACAGCCAGCACTGTCAGTGCCCCCACACCACACAGCCAGCACTATCAGTGCTCCCCACAGCCAGCACTGCCAGTTCTCCACCCACAGAGCTAGCACTGTCAGTGCTCGCCCACACAGCCAGCACTGTCAGTGCTCCACCCTCACAGACAGCACTGTCAGTGCTCCCACCACACAGCCAGCACTTTCAGTGCTCCCCCACAGAGCCAGCATTGCCAGTGCTCCCACCACACAGCCAGCACTGTCAGGGCTCCCCCCACACAGCCAGCACTGTCAGTGCTCCCACCATACAGACGGCACTGTCAGTGCTCCCACACACACAGCCAGCACTGTCAGTGCTCCCACCACACAGCCAGCACTGTCAGTGCTCTCCCCACACAGCCAGCACTGTCAGTGCTCCCCCACACAGCTAGCATTGTCAGTGCTCCCACCACACAGCCAGCTCAGTCAGTGCTCCCCACACAGCCAGCCCTGTCAGTGCTCCCCCCACAGCCAGCACTGTCAGTGCTCCCCCTACACAGCCAGCATTGCCAGTGTTCCCCCACACAGCCAGCACTGTCAGTGCTCCACCCACACAGCCAGAACTGTCAGTGCTCCCCACACACAGCCAGCACTCTCAGTGCCCTCCCCCACAGGGCCAGCACTGTCAGTGCTCCCACCACACAGCCAGCACTGTCAGTGCTCCCCCACACAGCCAGCACTGTCAGTGCCCCCACTCCACACAGCCAGCACTGTCAGTGCTCCCCCACAGCCAGCATTGTCAGTGCTCCCACCACACAGCCAGCACTGTCAGTGCTCCCCCACAGCCAGCATTGTCAGTGCTCCCCCACAGCCAGCATTGTCAGTGCTCCCACCACACAGCCAGCACTGCCAGTTCTCCACCCGCAGCCAGCACTGAGAGTGCGCCCCACACAGCCAGCACTGCCAGTGCTCTCCATAAGAGCTAGCACTGTCAGTGCTCCTCCACAGAGCCAGCACTGTCAGTGCCTCCACCACACAACCAGCACTGTCAGTGCTCCCACACACAGCCAGCACTGTCAGTGCTCCCACCACACAGACAGCACTGTCAGTGCTCCCACCACACGGCCAGCACTGTCAGTGCTCCCACCACACAGCCAGCACTGTCTGTGCTCCCCCCACACAGCCAGCACTGTCAGTGCTCCCCCACACAGCCAGCACAGTCGGTGCTCCCCCCATACAGCCAGCACTGTCAGTGCTCTCCCCACACAGACAGCACTGTCAGTGCTCCCACCACACAGCCAGCACTGTCAGTCCTCCCCCCACACTGCCAGCACTGGCAGTGCTCCCCCACACAGCCAGCGATGTCAGTGCTCCCCCACACAGCCAGCACTGTCAGTGCTCCCCCACACAGCCAGCACTGGCAGTGCCCTCCCACAGAGCTAGCAGTGTAAGTGCTCACCCACGCAGCCAGCACTGTCAGTGCTCCCACCACACAACCAGCACTGTCAGTGCTCCCACCACACAACCAGCACTGTCAGTGCTCCCACCACACAGCCAGCACTGTCAGTGCTCCCCCACACAGCCAGCACTGTCAGTGCTCTCTCCACACAGCGAGCACTGTCAGTGCTCCCACCACAGAGCCAGCACTGTCAGTGCCGCGCCACACAGCCAGCACTGTCAGTGACCCACGCCACACAGCCAGCACTGTCAGTGCTGCCCCACAGCCAGCATTGTCAGTGCTCCCACCACACAGCCAGCACTGCCAGTTCTCCACACACAGCCAGCACTGAGAGTGCGCCCCACACAGCCAGCACTGCCAGTGCTCTCCCTCAGAGCTAGCACTGTCAGTGCTCCCCCACAGAGCCAGCACTGTCAGTGCCTCCACCACACAACCAGCACTGTCAGTGCTCCCACACACAGCCAGCACTGTCAGTGCTCCCACCACACAGACAGCACTGTCAGTGCTCCCACCACACAGCCAGCACTGTCAGTGCTCCCCCACACAGCCAGCACTGTCGGTGCTCCCCCCCATACAGCCAGCACTGTCAGTGCTCCCACCACACAGCCAGCACTGTCAGTCCTCCCCCCACACTGCCAGCACTGGCAGTGCTCCCCCACACAGCCAGCGATGTCAATGCTCCCCCCACACAGCCAGCACTGGCAGTGCCCTCCCACAGAGCTAGCAGTGTCAGTGCTCCCCCACACAGCCAGCACTGTCAGTGCTCCCACCATACAACCACCACTGTCAGTGCTCCCACCACACAGCCAGCACTGTCAGTGCACCCCCACACAGCCAGCACTGTCAGTGCTCCCACCACACAGCCAGCACTGTCAGTGCTCCCCCCACACAGCCAGCACTGTCAGTTCTCCCCCCACACAGCCAGCACTGTCAGTGTACCCCCCCATACAGCCAGCACTGTCAGTGCTCCCCCACACAGCCAGCACTGTCAGTGCTCCCACCACACAGCCAGCACTGTCAGCCCTCCCCCACACAGCCAGCACTGTCAATGCTCCCCCACACAGCCAGCGCTGTCAGTGCTCCTCCCACACAGCCAGCACTGTCAGTGCTCCCCCCACACAGCCAGCACTGTCAGTGCTCCCACCAAACAGCCAGCACTGTCAGTGCTCCCACCACACAGCCAGCACTGTAAATGCTCCTCACACAGCCAGCACTGTCAGTGCTCCCCCACACAGCCAGCACTGTCAGTGCTCCCATCCCACACCGCGAGCACTGTCAGTGCTCCCACCACACAGCCAACACTGTCAGTGCTCCCACCACACAGCCAGCACTGTCAGTGCTCCCCCACACAGCCAGCACTGTCAGTGCTCCCCCCACACAGCCAGAACTGTCAGTGCTCCCCCACACAGCAAGCACTGTCAGTGCTCCCCCACACAGCCAGCACTGTCAGTGATCCCCCCACACAGCCAGCCCTGTCAGTGCTCCCCCCACAGCAAGCACTGTCAGTGCTCCCCCACACAGCCAGCATTGCCAGTGTTCCCCCACACAGCCAACACAGTCAGTGCTCCAACCACACAGCCAGCACTCTCAGTGCCCCCCACCCCACAGAGCCAGCACTGTCAGTACTCCCACCACACAGCCAGCACTGTCAGTGCTCCCCCACACAGCCAGCACTGTCAGTGCTCTCACCACACAGCGAGCACTGTCAGTGCTCCCACCACACAGCCAGCACTGTCAGTGCTCCCCCACACAGCTAGCACTGTCAGTGCTCCCACCACACAGCCAGCTCAGTCAGTGCTCCCCACACAGCCAGCACTGTCAGTGCTTCCCCCACACAGCCAGAACTGTCAGTGCTCCCCCACACAGCAAGCACTGTCAGTGCTCCCCCACACAGCCAGCACTGTCAGTGCCCCCACTCCACACAGCCAGCACTGTCAGTGCTCCCCCACAGCCAGCATTGTCAGTGCTCCCACCACACAGCCAGCACTGCCAGTTCTCCACCCGCAGCCAGCACTGAGAGTGCGCCCCACACAGCCAGCACTGCCAGTGCTCTCCATAAGAGCTAGCACTGTCAGTGCTCCTCCACAGAGCCAGCACTGTCAGTGCCTCCACCACACAACCAGCACTGTCAGTGCTCCCACACACAGCCAGCACTGTCAGTGCTCCCACCACACAGACAGCACTGTCAGTGCTCCCACCACACGGCCAGCACTGTCAGTGCTCCCACCACACAGCCAGCACTGTCTGTGCTCCCCCCACACAGCCAGCACTGTCAGTGCTCCCCCACACAGCCAGCACAGTCGGTGCTCCCCCCATACAGCCAGCACTGTCAGTGCTCTCCCCACACAGACAGCACTGTCAGTGCTCCCACCACACAGCCAGCACTGTCAGTCCTCCCCCCACACTGCCAGCACTGGCAGTGCTCCCCCACACAGCCAGCGATGTCAGTGCTCCCCCACACAGCCAGCACTGTCAGTGCTCCCCCACACAGCCAGCACTGGCAGTGCCCTCCCACAGAGCTAGCAGTGTAAGTGCTCACCCACGCAGCCAGCACTGTCAGTGCTCCCACCACACAACCAGCACTGTCAGTGCTCCCACCACACAACCAGCACTGTCAGTGCTCCCACCACACAGCCAGCACTGTCAGTGCTCCCCCACACAGCCAGCACTGTCAGTGCTCTCTCCACACAGCGAGCACTGTCAGTGCTCCCACCACAGAGCCAGCACTGTCAGTGCCGCGCCACACAGCCAGCACTGTCAGTGACCCACGCCACACAGCCAGCACTGTCAGTGCTGCCCCACAGCCAGCATTGTCAGTGCTCCCACCACACAGCCAGCACTGCCAGTTCTCCACACACAGCCAGCACTGAGAGTGCGCCCCACACAGCCAGCACTGCCAGTGCTCTCCCTCAGAGCTAGCACTGTCAGTGCTCCCCCACAGAGCCAGCACTGTCAGTGCCTCCACCACACAACCAGCACTGTCAGTGCTCCCACACACAGCCAGCACTGTCAGTGCTCCCACCACACAGACAGCACTGTCAGTGCTCCCACCACACAGCCAGCACTGTCAGTGCTCCCCCACACAGCCAGCACTGTCGGTGCTCCCCCCCATACAGCCAGCACTGTCAGTGCTCCCACCACACAGCCAGCACTGTCAGTCCTCCCCCCACACTGCCAGCACTGGCAGTGCTCCCCCACACAGCCAGCGATGTCAATGCTCCCCCCACACAGCCAGCACTGGCAGTGCCCTCCCACAGAGCTAGCAGTGTCAGTGCTCCCCCACACAGCCAGCACTGTCAGTGCTCCCACCATACAACCACCACTGTCAGTGCTCCCACCACACAGCCAGCACTGTCAGTGCACCCCCACACAGCCAGCACTGTCAGTGCTCCCACCACACAGCCAGCACTGTCAGTGCTCCCCCCACACAGCCAGCACTGTCAGTTCACCCCCCACACAGCCAGCACTGTCAGTGTACCCCCCCATACAGCCAGCACTGTCAGTGCTCCCCCACACAGCCAGCACTGTCAGTGCTCCCACCACACAGCCAGCACTGTCAGCCCTCCCCCACACAGCCAGCACTGTCAATGCTCCCCCACACAGCCAGCGCTGTCAGTGCTCCTCCCACACAGCCAGCACTGTCAGTGCTCCCCCCACACAGCCAGCACTGTCAGTGCTCCCACCAAACAGCCAGCACTGTCAGTGCTCCCACCACACAGCCAGCACTGTAAATGCTCCTCACACAGCCAGCACTGTCAGTGCTCCCCCACACAGCCAGCACTGTCAGTGCTCCCATCCCACACCGCGAGCACTGTCAGTGCTCCCACCACACAGCCAACACTGTCAGTGCTCCCACCACACAGCCAGCACTGTCAGTGCTCCCCCACACAGCCAGCACTGTCAGTGCTCCCCCCACACAGCCAGAACTGTCAGTGCTCCCCCACACAGCAAGCACTGTCAGTGCTCCCCCACACAGCCAGCACTGTCAGTGATCCCCCCACACAGCCAGCCCTGTCAGTGCTCCCCCCACAGCAAGCACTGTCAGTGCTCCCCCACACAGCCAGCATTGCCAGTGTTCCCCCACACAGCCAACACAGTCAGTGCTCCAACCACACAGCCAGCACTCTCAGTGCCCCCCACCCCACAGAGCCAGCACTGTCAGTACTCCCACCACACAGCCAGCACTGTCAGTGCTCCCCCACACAGCCAGCACTGTCAGTGCTCTCACCACACAGCGAGCACTGTCAGTGCTCCCACCACACAGCCAGCACTGTCAGTGCTCCCCCACACAGCTAGCACTGTCAGTGCTCCCACCACACAGCCAGCTCAGTCAGTGCTCCCCACACAGCCAGCACTGTCAGTGCTTCCCCCACACAGCCAGAACTGTCAGTGCTCCCCCACACAGCAAGCACTGTCAGTGCTCCCCCACACAGCCAGCACTGTCAGTGATCCCCCCACACAGCCAGCCCTGTCAGTGCTCCCCCCACAGCCAGCACTGTCAGTGCTCCCCCACACAGCCAGCATTGCCAGTGTTCCCCCACACAGCCAGCACTGTCAGTGCTCCACCCACACAGCCAGAACTGTCAGTGCTCCCCACACACAGCCACCACTCTCAGTGCCCTCCCCCCCCACAGAGCCAGCACTGTCAGTGCTCCCACCACACAGCCAGCACTGTCAGTGCTCCCCCACACAGCCAGCACTGTCAGTGCTCTCACCACACAGCGAGCACTGTCAGTGCTCCCGCCACACAGCCAGCACTGCCAGTGCTCCCCCACACAGCCAGCACTGTCAGTGCCCCCACCCCACACAGCCAGCACTGTCAGTGCTCCCCACAGCCAGCATTGTCAGTGCTCCCACCACACTACCAGCACTGCCAGTTCTCCACCCACAGCCAGCACTGAGAGTGCGCCCCACACAGCCAGCACTGCCAGTGCTCTCCCTAAGAGCTAGCACTGTCAGTGCTCCCCACAGAGCCAGCACTGTCAGTGCCTCCACCACACAACCAGCACTGTCAGTGCTCCCACACACAGCCAGCACTGTCAGTGCTCTCACCACACAGCGAGCACTGTCAGTGCTCCCACCACACAGCCAGCACTGTCAGTGCTCCCCCACACAGCTAGCACTGTCAGTGCTCCCACCACACAGCCAGCTCAGTCAGTGCTCCCCACACAGCCAGCACTGTCAGTGCTTCCCCCACACAGCCAGAACTGTCAGTGCTCCCCCACACAGCAAGCACTGTCAGTGCTCCCCCACACAGCCAGCACTGTCAGTGATCCCCCCACACAGCCAGCCCTGTCAGTGCTCCCCCCACAGCCAGCACTGTCAGTGCTCCCCCACACAGCCAGCATTGCCAGTGTTCCCCCACACAGCCAGCACTGTCAGTGCTCCACCCACACAGCCAGAACTGTCAGTGCTCCCCACACACAGCCACCACTCTCAGTGCCCCCCCCCCCACAGAGCCAGCACTGTCAGTGCTCCCACCACACAGCCAGCACTGTCAGTGCTCCCCCACACAGCCAGCACTGTCAGTGCTCTCACCACACAGCGAGCACTGTCAGTGCTCCCGCCACACAGCCAGCACTGTCAGTGCTCCCCCACACAGCCAGCACTGTCAGTGCCCCCACCCCACACAGCCAGCACTGTCAGTGCTCCCCACAGCCAGCATTGTCAGTGCTCCCACCACACTACCAGCACTGCCAGTACTCCACCCACAGCCAGCACTGAGAGTGCGCCCCACACAGCCAGCACTGCCAGTGCTCTCCCTAAGAGCTAGCACTGTCAGTGCTCCCCACAGAGCCAGCACTGTCAGTGCCTCCACCACACAACCAGCACTGTCAGTGCTCCCACACACAGCCAGCACTGTCAGTGCTCTCACCACACAGCGAGCACTTTCAGTGCTCCCACCACACAGCCAGCACTGTCAGTGCTCCCCCACATAGCTAGCACTGTCAGTGCTCCCACCACACAGCCAGCTCAGTCAGTGCTCCCCACACAGCCAGCACTGTCAGTGCTTCCCCCATACAGCCAGAACTGTCAGTGCTCCCCCACACAGCAAGCACTGTCAGTGCTCCCCCACACAGCCAGCACTGTCAGTGATCCCCGCACACAGCCAGCCCTGTCAGTGCTCCCCCCACAGCCAGCACTGTCAGTGCTCCCCCCACACAGCCAGCATTGCCAGTGTTCCCCCACACAGCCAGCACTGTCAGTGCTCCACCCACACAGCCAGAACTGTCAGTGCTCCCCACACACAGCCAGCAGTCTCAGTGCCCCCCACAGAGCCAGCACTGTCAGTGCTCCCACCACACAGCCAGCACTGTCAGTGCTCCCCCACACAGCCAGCACTGTCAGTGCTCTCACCACCCAGCGAGCACTGTCAGTGCTCCCACCACACAGCCAGCACTGTCAGTGCCCCCACCCCACACAGCCAGCCCTGTCAGTGCTCCCCCACAGCCAGCATTGTCAGTGCTCCCACCACACAGCCAGCACTGCCAGTTCTCCACCCACAGCCAGCACTGAGAGTGCGCCCCACACAGCCAGCACTGCAAGTGCTCTCCCTCAGAGCTAGCACTGTCAGTGCTCCCCCACAGAGCCAGCACTGTCAGTGCTCCCACCACACAGCCAGCACTGTCAGTGCTCCCCCCACACAGCCAGCAGTGTCAGTGCTCCCACCACACAACCAGCAATGTCAGTGCTCCCCACACACAGCCAGCAATGTCAGTGCTCCCCCCACACAGCCAGCACTGTCAGTGCTCCCACCACACAGCCAGCACTGTCAGTGCTCCCCCATACAGCCAGCACTGTCAGTGCTCCCACCACAATGCCAGCACTGCCAGTGCTCCCCCACACAGCCAGCACTGTCAGTGCTCCCCCCACACTGCCAGCACTTCCAGTTCTACCCCACACAGCCAGCACTGTCTGTGCTCCCCCCATACAGCCAGCACTGTCAGTGTTCACCCCACACAGCCAGCACTGTCAGTGCTCCCACCACACAGCCAGCACTGTCAGTGCTCCCACCACACAGCCAGCACTGTCAGTGTTCCCCCCACACAGCCAGCACTGTCAGTGCTCCCACCACACAGCCAGCACTGTCAGTGGTCCCCCACACAGCCAGCACTGTCAGTGCTCCACCCATACAGCCAGCACTCTCAGTGTTCCCCCCACACAGCCAGCAATGTCAGTGCTCCCACCACACAGCCAGCACTGTCAGTGCTCCCACCACACAGCCAGCACTGTCAGTGCTCCCCACACAGACAGCACTGTCAGTGCTCCCCCCACACAGCCAGCACTGGAAATGCTCCCGCCAAACTCTGTCTGTGTCTCTGTCTGTGTCGCTGTGTCTCTCTGTGTCTCTGTATCTGTCTCTCTCTCTGTCCCTGTCTCTGTCTCTGCCTGTGTCTCTGTCTCTCTCTGTGTCTCTGTCTGTATCTCTGTCTCTGTCCCTGTCTCTGTCTGTGTCCCTGTCTCTGTCTGCGTCTCTGTCTGTTTCTCTGTCTCTGTCTCTGTCTGTGTCCCTGTCTCTGTCTGTGTCCCTGTCTGTGTCTCTGTCTCTGTCTGTGTCCCTGTCTCTGTCTGTGTCCCTGTCTGTGTCTCTGTCTCTGTCTGTGTCCCTGTCTCTGTCTGTGTCCCTGTCTCTCTCTGTGTCTCTGTCTGTGTCTCTGTGTCTGTCTGTGTCTTAGTCTCTGTCTGTGTCTCTGTCTGTATCTCTGTCTGTGTCTCTGTGTCTGTCTGTATCTCTCTCTGTGTCTCTGTGTCTGTCTGTGTCTCAGTCTGTGTCTCTGTCTCAGTCTGTGTCTCTGTGCCTGTCGGTCTCTGTGTCTCACTCTCTGTCTCTGTCTGTATCTCCGTGTCTGTCAGTGTCTCAGTCTCTCTCTCTATCTGGGGCACATTCTGCTGCACAGACTGTGTTTAGGTGTGAGGCACCCACCCAGCTGATCGGCATTGGGGGGTCACACACACCCAGCTGATTTGCCATGGTGGAGGCACACACCCAGCTGATCGGCAATGGGGAGAGGCACACATCCAGCTGATCGGCATTGGGGGAGTCACACACACCCAGTTGATCGGCAATGGGGGGAAGCACACACCCAGCTGATCGGCAATGGGGGGGAAGCACACACACAGCTGACGGGCCATGGGGGAGTCACACTGAACAAGCTGATCGGCCATGGGAGAGTCACACTGACCCAGTTGATCGGCCATGGGGAAGTCACACTGACCCAGCTGATCGGCCATGGGGGAGTCAGACAGACCCAGCTCATCGGCCATGGGGGAGTCCCACTGACCCAGCTGATCGGCCATGGGGGAGTCACAATGACCCAGCTGATCGGCCATGGGGGAGTCACACTGATCCAGCTGATCGGCCATGGGGGAGTCACACCCACCCACCGACAGTCTCTCCTGGTAATGCAGAATGGTAAATCTCTGCATGTGTCTCTGCCTGTATCTGTCCAATTCTCTCTCTGTCTGTGTTTCTGTCTGTGTTTCTGTCTGTGTCTCTGTCTATATCTCTGTCTGTGTCTCTGTGTCGGTCTGTATCTCTCTCTGTGTCTCCGTCTCTGTCTGTGTCTCTGTCTGTGTCTGTGTCTGTATCTCTCTGTGTCTGTGTCCCTGTTGAGGCTGTGTCAGTGTCTCTCCCTGTGTCACTATCTGTGTCTCTATCTGTATCTCTGTCTGTGTTTCTGCCTGTGTCTCTGGCAGTGTCTTTTTCTCTGTCCGTGTCTGTCTCTGTATCTCTGTCTGTGTCTCTGTCTGTGTCATTGCCTCTGTCTCTGTCTGTGTCTCTGTCTCTGTCTGTTTCTGTGTTTGTGTCTCTATCTGAGTCTATGCCTCTGTCTGTGCCTGTGTCTGTCTCTGTATCTCTGTCTGTGTCTCTGTCTGAGTCACTGCCTCTGTCTCTGTCTGTTTCTGTGTGTTTGCCTCTATCTGTGTCTCTGTCTGTGTCTCTGTCTGTGTCTCTGTCTCTGCCTCTGTCTGTGTCTCTGTCTCTGTCTGTGTCTCTGTCTGTGTCCCTGTTTCTGTCTGTGTCTCTCTGTATCTCTGTCTGTGTCTCTGTCTGTGTCACTGCCTCTGTCTCTGTCTCTTTCTGTGTGTTTGTCTCTATCTGTGTCTCTGTCTGTGTCTCTGTCTGTGTCTCTGTCTCTGCCTCTGTCTGTGTCTCTGTCTCTGTCTGTGTCTCTGTCTGTGCCCCTGTCTCCGTCTGTGTCTCTCTGTACCTCTGTCCGTGTCTCTGTGTCTGTCTGTGTCTCTGTCTGTGTCTCTCTGTACCTCTGTGTGTGTCTCTGTCTCTGTCACTGCCTCTGTCTCTGTCTGTTTCTGTGTGTTTGTCTCTGTCTGTGTCTGTGTCTGTCTCTGTATCTCTGTCTGTGTCTCTGCCTGTGTCACTGCCTCTGTCTCAGTCTGTTTCTTTGTCTCTGTCTGTTTCTGTATCTCTGTCTGTGTCACTGCCTCTGTCTCTGTCTGTTTCTGTGTGTTTGTCTCTGTCTGTGTCTCTATCTCTGCCTCTGTCTGTGTCTCTGTCTGTGTCCCTGTTTCTGTCTGTGTCTCTCTGTACCTCTGTCAGTGTCTCTGTCTGTGTCACTGCCTCTGTCTATGTCTGTTTCTGTGTGTTTGTCTCTGTCTGTGTCTCTGTCTGTGTCTCTGTCTCTGCCTCTGTCTCTATCTGTGTCTCTGCCTGTGTCCCTGTTTCTGTCTGTGTCTCCCTGTACCTCTGTCTGTGTCTCTGTGTCTGTCTGTGTCTCTGTCTGTGTCTCTGTCTGTGTCTGTGTCTCTGCCTCAGTCTGTGTCTATGTCTCTGTCTGTGTCTCTGTCTGTGTCCCTGTTTCTGTCTCTGTCTAACTGTACCTCTGTCTGTGTCTCTGTGTCTGTCTGTGTCTCAGTCTCTGTCTCTGTCTGGGGCACATTTTGCTGCACAGACTGTGTTTAGGTGTGAGGCACACACCGAGCTCATCGGCATTGGGAGAGTCACACACACCCAGCTGATCGGCCATGGTGGGGGCACACACCCAGCTGATCGGCAATGCGGGGAAAGCACACACACAGCTGATCGGCAATGCGGGGAAGGAAACACCCAGCTGATCGGCAATGGGGGGAAGCACACACCCAGCTGATCGGCAATGCGGAAAAGGATAGACCCAGCTGATCGGCAATGCGGTGAAGAACACCCCCAGCTGATCGGCAATGTGGGGAAGGTCACACCCAGCTGATCGGCAATGGGGGGAGCCACACACCCAGCTGATCGGCAATGGGGGGAAGGACACTCCCAGCTGACCGGCAATGGGGGGAAGCACCCACCCAGCTGACCGGCAATGGGGGGAAGCACACACCCAGCTGATCGGCATTGTAGGGAAGGACAGACCCAGCTGATCGGCAATGCGGGGCAGCACACACCCAGCTGATCGACAATGGGGGGGAAGGACACACCCAGCTGATCGGCAATGGGGGGAAGCACACACCCAGCTGATCGGCATTGTAGGGAAGGACAGACCCAGCTGATCGGCAATTGTGGGAAGCACCCACCCAGCTGATCGGCAATGGGTCGAAGAACACACCCAGCTGATCGGCATTGGTGGGAAGCACACACCCAGCTGATCGGCAATGGGTCGAAGAACACACCCAGCTGATCGGCAATGGTGGAAAGCACACATCCAGCTGATCGGCAATGGGGGGAAGCACACACCCAGCTGATCGGCAATGGGGGGGAAGGACATACCCAGCTGATCGGCATTGGTGGGAAGCACACACCCAGCTGATCGGCAATGGGTGGAAGAACACACCCAGCTGATCGGCAATGGTGGAAAGCACACACCCAGCTGATCGGCAATGGGGGGAAGCACACACCCAGCTGATCGGCAATGGGGGGAAGCACATACCCAGCTGATCGGCAATGGGGGGAAGCACACACCCAGCTGATCGGCAATGGGGGGAAACACACACCCAGCTGATTGGCAATGGGGGGAAGCACACACCCATCTGATCGGCAATGGGGGGATGCACACACCCAGCTGATCGACAATGGGGGGAAACACACACCGAGCTGATCAGCAATGGGGGGAAGGACATACCCAGCTGATCGGCAATGCGGGGAAGCACACTCCCAGCTGATCGGCAATGGGGGGAAGCACACATCCAGCTGATCGGCAATGGGGGGAAACACACACCCAGCTGATTGGCAATGGGGGGAAGCACACACCCATCTGATCGGCAATGGGGGGATGCACACACCCAGCTGATCGACAATGGGGGGAAACACACACCGAGCTGATCGGCAATGGTGAGAAGCACACACCCAGCTGATCGGCAATGCGGGGAAGCACACTCCCAGCTGATCGGCAATGGGGGGAAGCACACATCCAGCTGATCGGCAATGGGGGGAAGCACACTCCCAGCTGATCTGCAATGGGGGGAAGGACACACCCAGCTGATCGGCAATGCGGGGAAGCACACGCCCAGCTGATCGGCAATGGGGGGAAGGACAGACCGAGCTGATCGGCAATGGGGGGAAGGGCACACCCAGCTGATCGGCAATGGGGGGAAGCACACGCCTAGCTGATCGGCAATGGAGGGAAGCACACACCCAGCTGATCGGCAATGCGGGAGAAGGACAGGCCCAGCTGATCGGCAATGGGGGGAAGGACAGACCCAGCTGATCGGCAATGGGGAGAAGGACAGACCCAGCTGATCGGCAATGGGGGGAGGCACACACCCAGCTGATCGGCAATGGGGGGAAGCACTCACCCAGCTGATCGGCAATGGGGGGGAAGGACAGACCCAGCTGATCGGCAATGGGGAGAAGGACAGACCCAGCTGATCGGCAATGGGGGGAGGCACACACCCAGCTGACCGGCAATGGGGGGAAGGACACACCCAGCTGATCGGCAATGGGGGGAAGGACAGACCCAGCTGATCGGCAATGGGGGGAAGCACACTCCCAGCTGATCGGCAATGGGGGGAAGCACACGCCCAGCTGATCGGCAATGCGGGGAAGAACACTCCCAGCTGATCGGCAATGGGGGGAAGCACACTCCCAGCTGATCGTCAATGCGGGGAAGCACACACCCAGCTGATCGGCAATGCGGGGAAGGACAGACCCAGCTGATCGGCAATGGGGGGAAGGACACACCCAGTTGATCGGCAATGGGGGGAAGCACACACCCAGCTGATCGGCAATGGGGGTAAGGACACACCCAGCTGATCGGCAATGGGGGGAAGGACAGACCCAGCTGATCGGCAATGGGGGGAAGGACAGACCCAGCTGATCGGCAATGGGGGGAAGCACACACCCAGCTGATCGGCAATGGGGGTAAGGACACACCCAGCTGATCGGCAATGGGGGGAAGCACACACCCAGCTGATCGGCAATGGGGGAAGCACACTCCCAGCTGATCGGCAATGGGGGGAAGGACACACCCAGTTGATCGGCAATGGGGGGAAGCACACACCCAGCTGATCGGCAATGGGGGTAAGGACACACCCAGCTGATCGGCAATGGGGGGAAGGACAGACCCAGCTGATCGGCAATGGGGGGAAGGACAGACCCAGCTGATCGGCAATGGGGTGAAGGACAGACCCAGCTGATCAGCAATGGGGGGAAGCACACACCCAGCTGATCGGCAATGGGGGGAAGCACACACCCAGCTGATCGGCAATGGGGGGAAGCACACACCCAGCTGATCGGCAATGCGGGGAAGGACACACCCAGTTGATCGGCAATGCGGGGAAGAACAGACCCAGCTGATCGGCAATGGGGGGAAGGACAGACCCAGCTGATCGGCAATGGGGGGAAGCACACACCCAGCTGATCGGCAATGGGGGGAAGGACAGACCCAGCTGATCGGCAATGCGGTGAAGCACACACCCAGCTGATCGGCAATGGGGGGAAGCACACACCCAGCTGATCGGCAATGGGGGGAAGCACACACCCAGCTGATCGGCAATGCGGGGAAGCACACACCCAGCTGATCGGCAATGGGGGGAAGCACACACCCAGCTGATCGGCAATGGTGTGAAGCACACACCCAGCTGATCGGCAATGGGGGGAAGCACACACCCAGCTGATCGGCAATGGGGGAAGCACACACCCAGCTGATCGGCAATGGTGTGAAGCACACACCCAGCTGATCGGCAATGGGGGGAAGCACACACCCAGCTGATCGGCAATGGGGGGAAGCACACACCCAGCTGATCGGCAATGGTGTGAAGCACACACCCAGCTGATCGGCAATGGGGGGAAGCACACACCCAGCTGATCGGCAATGGTGTGAAGCACACACCCAGCTGATCGGCATTGGGGAGAAGCACACAACCAGCTGATCGGCAATGGGGGGAAGCACACACCCAGCTGATCGGCAATGGGGGGGAAGCACACACCCAGCTGATCGGCAATGGGGGGAAGCACACACCCAGCTGATCGGCAATGGGGGGAAGGACACTCCCAGCTGATCGGCAATGCGGGGAAGGACAGGCCCACCTGATTGGCAATGGGGGGAAGCACACTCCCAGCTGATCGGCAATGGGGGGAAGCACACACCCAGCTGATCGGCAATGGGGGGGAAGGACACTCCCAGCTGATCGGCAATGGGGGGGAAGGACACACCCAGCTGATCGGCAATGGGGGGAAGCACACACCCAGCTGATCGGCAATTGGGGGAAGGACACACCCAGCTGATCGGCAATGGGGGGAAGCACACACCCAGCTGATCGGCAATGGGGGGAAGGACAGACCCAGCTGATCGGCAATGGGGGGAAGCACACTCCCAGCTGATCGGCAATGCGGGGAAGGACACACCCAGCTGATCGGCAATGGGGGGAAGCACACACCCAGCTGATCGGCAATGGGGGGAAGCACACTCCCAGCTGATCGGCAATGTGGGGAAGCACACACTCAGCTGATCAGCAATGGGGGGAAGCACACACCCAGCTGATCGCCAATGCGGGGAAGCACACACCCAGCTGATCGGCAATGGGGGAAGCACAGTCCCAGCTGATCGGCAATGCGGTGAAGCACACACCCAGCTGATCGGCAATGGGGGAAAGCACACACCCAGCTGATCGGCAATGGGGGGAAGCACAGTCCCAGCTGATCGGCAATGCGGGGAAGCACACACCCAGCTGATCGGCAATGGGGGGAAGCACACACCCAGCTGATCGGCAATAGGGGGAAGGACAGACCCAGCTGATCGGCAATGAGGGTGAAGCACACACCCAGCTGGTCGGCAATGGGGGGAAGCACACACCCAGCTGATCGGCAATGGGGGAAGCACACAACCAGCTGATCGGCAATGAGGGTGAAGCACACACCCAGCTGATCGGCAATGGGGGGAAGCACACACCCAGCTGATCGGCAATGGGGGGAAGCACACACCCAGCTGATCGGCAATGGGGGGAAGCACACACCCAGCTGATCGGCAATGGGGGGAAGGACAGACCCAGCTGATCGGCAATGGGGGGAAGGACAGACCCAGCTGATCGGCAATGGGGGGAAGGACAGACCCAGCTGATCGGCAATGGGGGGAAGCACACTCCCAGCTGATCGGCAATGGGGGGAAGCACACACCCAGCTGATCGGCAAAGTGGCGAAGGACAGACCCAACTGATCGGCAATGGGGGGAAGCACACTCCCAGCTGATCGGCAATGGGGGGAAGCACACTCCCAGCTGATCGGCAATGGGGGGAAGCACAGTCCCAGCTGATCGGCAATGGGGGGAAGCACGCACCCAGCTGATCGGCAATGGGGGGAAGCACAGTCCCAGCTGTTCGGCAATGGGGGGAAGCACACACCCAGCTGATCGGCAATGGGGGGAAGCACACACCCAGCTGATCGGCAGTGGGGGGAAGGACAGACCCAGCTGATCGGCAATGGGGGGAAGGACAGACCCAGCTGATCGGCAATGGGGGGAAGGACAGACCCAGCTGATCGGCAATGGGGGGAAGGACAGACCCAGCTGATCGGCAAAAGGGGGAAGCACACTCCCAGCTGATCGGCAATGGGGGGAAGCACACACCCAGCTGATCGGCAATGGGGGGAAGCACACTCCCAGCTGATCGGCAATGGGGGGAAGCACACACCCAGCTGATCGGCAATGGGGGGAAGCACACACCCAGCTGATCGGCAATGGGGGGAAGAACACACCCAGCTGATCGGCAATGGGGGGAAGCACACACCCAGCTGATCGGCAATGCGGGGAAGCACACATCCAGCTGATCGGCAATGGGGGGAAGCACACACCCAGCTGATCGGCAATGGGGGCAGCACACTCCCAGCTGTCGGCAATGGGGGAAAGCACACACCCAGCTGATCGGCAATGGGGGGAGGCACACACCCAGCTGATTGGCAATGGGGGGAAGGACACACCCAGCTGATCGGCAATGCGGGGAAGCACACTCCCAGCTGATCGGCAATGGGGGGAAGCACACAACCAGCTGATCGGCAATGGGGGGAAGCACACTCCCAGCTGATCGGCAATGGGGTGAAGCACACAACCAGCTGATCGGCAATGGGGGGAAGCACACACCCAGCTGATCGTCAATGCGGGGAAGCACACACCCAGCTGATCGGCAATAGGGGGAAGCACACACCCAGCTGATCGGCAATGCGGGGAAGCACACACCCAGCTGATCAGCAATGGGGGGAGCCACTCACCCAGCTGATCGGCAATGGGGGGAAGCACACACCCAGCTGATCGGCAATGGGGGGAAGCACACGCACAGCTGATCGGCAATGGGGGGAAGCACACACCCAGCTGATGGGCAATGGGGGGAAGGACAGACCCAGCTGATCTGCAATGCGGGGAAGCATACACCCAGCTGATCGGCAATGGGGGGAAGCACACACCCAGCTGATTGGCAATGGGGGGAAGCACACACCCAGCTGATCGGCAATGGGGGGAAGCACACGCCCAGCTGATCGGCAATGGGGGGAAGGACAGACCCAGCTGATCGGCAATGCGGGGAAGGACAGACGCAGCTGATCGGCAATGGGGGGAAGCACACACCCAGCTGATCGGCAATGGGGGGAAGCACACTCCCAGCTGATCGGCAATGGGGGGAAGCACACACCCAGCTGATCGGCAATGCGGGGAAGGACAGACGCAGCTGATCGGCAATGGGGGGAAGCACACACCCAGCTGATCGGCAATGGGGGGAAGGACAGACCCAGCTGATCGGCAATGGGGGGAAGCACACACCCAGCTGATTTGCAATGGGGGGAAGGACAGACCCAGCTGATCGGCAATGGGGGACGCACACACCCAGCTGATCGGCAATGGGGGGAAGCACACTCACAGCTGATCGGCAATGGGGGGAAGCACACACCCAGCTGATCGGCAACGGGGGGAAGCACACGCCCAGCTGATCGGCAATGGGGGGAAGGACACACCCAGCTGATCGGCAATGGGTGAGGCACACACTCAGCTGATCGGCAATGGGGGGAAACACACCCAGCTGATCGGCAATGGGGGGAAGCACACACCCAGCTGATCGGCAATGGGGGGAAGCACACACCCAGCTGATCGGCAATGGGGGGAAGGACACTCCCAGCTGATCGGCAATGGGGGGAAGGACACGCCCAGCTGATCGGCAATGGGGTGAGGCACACACCCAGCTGATCGGCAATGGGGGGAAGCACACACCCAGCTGATCGGCAATGCGGGGAAACACACCCAGCTGATCGGCAATGGGGGGAAGCACACACCCAGCTGATCGGCAATGGGGGGAAGCACACATCCAGCTGATCAGCAATGCGGGGAAGGACAGACCCAGCTGATCGGCAATGGGGGGAAGCACACACCCAGCTGATCGGCAATGGGGGGAAGCACACACACAGCTGATCGGCAATGGGGGGGCGGGAAGGACACACCCAGCTGTTCGGCAATGGGGGGAAGCACACTCCCAGCTGATCGGCAATGCGGGGAAGCACACACCCAGCTGATCGGCAATGCGAGGAAGCACACTCCCAACTGATCGGAAAGGGGGGGAAGGAAAGACCCAGCTGATCGGCAATGGGAGGAAGGACAGACCCAGCTGATCGGCAATGGGAGGAAGGACAGACCCGGCTGATCGACAATGGGGGGAAGGACAGACCCAACTGATCGGCAATGGGAGGAAGGACACGCCCAGCTGATCGGCAATGGGAGGAAGGACACGCCCAGCTGATCGGCAATGGGAGGAAGGACAGACCCAGCTGATCGGCAATGGGGGGAAGGACAGACCCAGCTGATCGGCAATGGGAGGAAGGACAGACCCAGCTGATCGGCAATGGGAGGAAGGACAGACCCAGCTGATCGGCAATGGGAGGAAGGACAGACCCAGCTGATCGGCAATGGGAGGAAGGACAGACCCAGCTGATCGGCAATGGGGGGAAGGACAGACCCAGCTGATCGGCAATGCGGGGAAGGACAGACCCAGCTGATCGGCAATGGGGGGAAGGACACACCCAGCTGATCGGCAATGGGGGGAAGGACAGACCCAGCTGATCGGCAATGGGGGGAAGCACACTCCCAGCTGATCGGCAATGGGGGGAAGCACACACCCAGCTGATCGGCAATGCGGGGAAGGACACACCCAGCTGATTGGCAATTGGGGGGAGTCACACCCACCCACCGATAGTCCTGGGAATGCAGAATGTTAAGTCAGTGTGAGTCAGGCTGGGGATGGTCAGTTTTACCGGCAGTGCGATGAGAGAGATGCCGAGTGGGTGGGGTTTCCTCTCAGGATTTAATGAATTGAAGAATTGAACGAAATGGAACTTTCAGCACATTTTTCAACTGCTGCCTGAACTGAGTCTGTGTCACGGCGTAAATCGCAGTGTTTGTGCAGCAGCTCAGGAGCTGCAGCATGAAGCCCAATTCCATAACATAATAATGTAACAAACCAGAGTCATACCCCAGAAACGACATCCGGCGCCATATAGAATAAACCATTAACGCTGACCATAACAGGATGAAGTTGGCGGAGATAACGAAGAGTAAGATGATGGATTTGCTGCGACTCTCCATCTCTGGGTCTCTGGCACTGTGCCCACTGCTGTGAGCCCGGAGTCTCCTGCGGGCCCTGCTGCTCAGGACAATGTGTCTGACGGTGAGAACATTGAGCAGCAGAATCAGGGCGAATGGAACACCCGGGGTTAGAATGTGGTGGAGGAACTCGATTGTTCCCCAGACCGGAGAGAACACAGCACCCATTGTGACATCACAAAACCAGGGGTCGTTCCCCAGCTGATACCCACCGGACAGCATCACCCCCCAGGAAATGTCCTTCAGACAGCTCAGCACAGCCACTGTCCCCAGAACCACAGCCGCCGCTTTCTCGCTGCAATATTTACTTTTCAGCCTCGGGCAACAAATGGCCACAAATCGATCAAAGGTGAAAGTGACGGTGAACCAGACAGAACAGTCAGTGGCTGCATAAAGCAGGGCGGCGTGGATATTACACACGGGGATGGACAGCAGGAAATAAAACTGTTCCCTAAAAACAGTGGGAATGTGTCTGAATATCAGGTCGAGAATCACGACCAGGAGATCCCCCACTGCCATGGCCAACAGGTAACAAGTCACACATTTGGACAGCCCGCAGTTTCTTCTCTTCAGGACCACAATTGTGATGAGGTTCACTGTGAGGAAGGGAAATACACAATGAAATTATACATCAGCCTGGGAAAGACATCACAAGTATGGTCGGCGTGGTGTGGAGGGAGTGAAATAAATATATACTAATACACACATACAGAGACAGTAACACACTCATACACAGACAGTAATACATTCACACACACACACTCACTCACACACAGACACTAACACACTCACACAAACACAGGCACTAACACACAAACTAACACACTCACACAGACAGTAATACACTCACACACACAGACAGTAATACACTCACACACACACTCACACACAGAAACTAACACACTCACCCAAACACAGGCACTAACACACACACACACTTACACTCACACACAGACAGTAATACACACTCACACAGACACTAACACACACAATAACACACTCACACACAGACAGTAATACACTCACTCACACACAGACACTAACACACTCACAAACACAGACACTAACACACACACAGACACTAACACACTCACAGACAGTAATACACTCACACAGACACTAACACACTCACACGCACATACAGAGACAGTAATACACTCACACTTACACAGACACTAACACACACTTACACACACATACAGAGACAGTAATACCCTCACACTCACACAGACAGTAACAGACACACCGACACACATACAGTAACACACTCACACACACACGGACAGAGACAGTTATGCATTCACACTCACACAGACACTGAACCACACACATGCATACAGTAACACACTCACATACACACACAGACAGAGACAGTAATACACTCACACTCACACAGCCACTAACACACACATACACACATACAGAGACAGTAATACACTCACACACACATACAGAGACAGTAATACACTCACACTCACACATACAGAGACAGTAATACACTCACACATACAGAGACAGTAATACACTCACACTCACACATACTGAGACAGTAATACACTCACACACAGACTAACACACTCACACACTCACATACAGAGACAGCAATACACTCACACAGATACTAACACACACACACACAGTAATGCACACACACGCACAGACAGAGACTGTAATGCACTCACACAGAGACTAACACACTCACACACACATATACAGACAGTAATACACTCACACACACACATACACTACACACTCACACACTCATACAGAGACAGTAATACACTCACACACTCACACATGCAGAGACAATGATACACTCACACTCACACAGACACTAACACACTCACACACACACATACAGAGACAGTAATACACTCACACACACACATACAGAGACAGTAATACACACACACTCACACACAGACACTAATACACACACACACAGACACACAGATAGACCCTAATACACACACTCACTCACACACACAAAGACACCAATGGGCACAATCTCACACACAGATGCACTAATACACATCCACTCACAGACTAAACAGAGACTCTAATACACACACACACTCACACACAGACACTAATACACACACACAGATACACTAATGCACACACTCACAGACAAACACACAGACAGCAATACGCACACTCACACACAGAAACACTAATACACACACTCACACAAAACAGACACACACAGGGACACTAATTCACACTCACAGACACAGAGACACAAATACACACACACTCACACAGAGACAATAATACACACACTCACAGACACAAGCACAGACATTGATACACACACTCACACACATAGACACTAATACAGACACACAAAGACACAGACAGAGGCACGAATACACACACTCACAAACACACACAGCCACACACAGATACACTAATGCACACACACAGACATACACAGACACTAATACACACACTCTCACACACAAGCACTAATGCACACACTCACAGGCACACATAGACACTAATCCACACGCACACACAGACACTAATACACACACTCACTGACACAGAGAGACAGTAATATACACACTCAGAGACACAGACACAATAATACACATACTCACCCACAGGCACTAATACACACTCACAGATACACTAATACACACACTCACAGACACACACAGACACGAATACACACACACAGGCGCACTAATACATACACTCACAGTCACACACAGACACTAATACACACACTCACAGACACCCAGAGACACTAATTCACACACTCACTGACACACAGAGACACTAATGTACACACATACAGACCCAGAGACACAAAACTCACACACACAGACATACACAGATACATTGATAGATAAATTGAAACACACAGGGACACTAATACACACAATCACACACACACACTAATGCACACACTCACAGACATACAGAGACACTAATACACTATCTGACTGACACATAGAGACACTAATATACACACTTACATACACAGAGACACTAAAACACACACACAGACACACACAGATACAATGATACACACATAGGGACAGTAATAAACACAATCACAGACTCACACAGACACTAGCACACACACACACACAGAAACACTAATACACTCACAGACTCACACAGATACACTAATATATACACTCACAGACTCACACAGACAGTAGCACACACACTCACAGACAAACAGAGGCACCAATACACACACTCACAGACACATTAATACATACACTCACAGACTCACACAGACAGTAGCACACACACTCACAGACACACAGAAACACTAATACACACACTCACAAACACACAGAGGCACGAATACACACACTCACAGACACACAAATACACACACTTACATACACACAGAGACACTAACACACTCTCAGACACAGAGACACTAATACACACACTCACAGACACACATAGAGACACTAATACACACACACACACACTTATTCACATTCTCACAGACACACAGAGACACTAATACACACACTCGCAGACACACAGAGACACTAATACACACACTCAGAGACACACAGATACACTAATACACACACTCACAGACACACAGAGACACTAATACACACACTCACAGACACACAGAGACACTAATACACACACTCGCAGACACACAGAGACACTAATACACACACTCACAGACACACAGAGACACTAATACACACACTCGCAGACACACAAATACACACACTTACATACACACAGAGACACTAACACACACACTCACAGACACACAGAGACACTAATACACACACTCACAGACACACAGAGACACTAATACACACACTCACAGACACAAAGAGACACTAATACACACACTCGCAGACACACAGAGACACTAATACACACACTCACAGACACACAGAGACACTCATACACACACTCCAAGACACACAAATACACACACTTACATACACACAGAGACACTAATACACACACAGACACACAGAGACACTGATACACACACTCGCAGACACACAGAGACACTAATACACACACTCACAGACACACAGAGACACTAATACACACACTCACAGACACACAGAGACACTAATACACACACTCGCAGACACACAAATACACACACTCACAGACACACAGAGACACTAATACACACACTCACAGACACACAGAGACACTAATACACACACTCACAGACACAAAGAGACACGAATACACACACTCGCAGACACACAGAGACACTAATACACACACTCACAGACACACAGAGACACTAATACACACACTCACAGACACACAGTGACACACACTCACATACACACAGAGACACTAACACACTCTCAGACACAGAGACACTAATACACACACACACACTTATTCACATTCTCACAGACACACAGAGACATACATCCACACACCCACAGGCACATGGAGACTCTAATGCACACACTCTCACACACACACACAGACACTGTCATGTGCGAGTACCTGTAAGAAATGGGTGTTTATAAATGGGTGTGTATATAAATATCTATAGTGAAGTACCTTACAGAAATGGGTGTTTATTACTGCAGTGATGTCAGAGAGTGTGTGGAGATGGGCTGTCTGTCCGCTTTTTCTTTCATTTTGGCTGTTTGCTCCAGGGTGTGTTTTAGATTTGTTTTCAGTGTTGGAGCTGAAGCCAGACAGAGCAGGTGTACTGTTGATCTCTCTGCCATGAGAAACTATCTCTTGATCATTTGGTGAATTCAGAATTATAAATGTTCTCAGTAGTGAATGTAAACCTAACGTCCCTCTGGTAAAATGTGTCTGAAGTCGTTTGGGTGTCAAAAGGACAGCTTTCGGATTACTTAGTGTTGTATTCTTTGGGGGTTGAATTTGAATTAATGGTTCCTAAGTTGTTCACTGTATGTTTTAAAAAGGTTAACTTGAGCTGATAGAATAAACATTGTTTTGCTTCGAAAATTACGTTTCCATTTCTGCTGTACACCACTGTAGTGTGGGCCATGTGCTCCCCATAACACAATCTATTAAAATTTGTGGGTCAGGGGAACTCCAAGATACACTTTGTGGTTCTCTAAACCCTGGCCCATAACACAAATACACATACTCACAGACACACAGAGACACTAATACACACTCACAGACACACAGAGACACTAATACACACACTCACATACACACAGAGACACTAATACACACACTCACAGACACACAGAGACACTAATACACACACTCACAGACACACAGAGACACTAATACACACACTCACAGACACATAGAGACACTAACACACACACTCACAGACACACAGAGACACTAACACACTCACAGACACACAGAGACACTAATACACACACTCACAGACACACAGAGACACTAATACACACACTCACATACACACAGAGACACTAATACACACACTCACAGATACACCGAGACACTAATACACTCACTCGCAGACACACAGAGACACTAATACACACTCACAGACACACAGAGACACTAATACACACACTCACATACACACAGAGACACTAATACACACACTCGCAGACACACAAATACACACACTTACATACACACAGAGACACTAATACACACACTCACATACACACAGAGACACTAATCCTCACACTCACAGACACACAGAGACACTAATACACACACTCACAGACACACAGAGACACTAATACACACACTCACAGACACACAGAGACACTAATACACACACTCACAGACACACAGAGACACTAATACACACACTCACAGACACACAGAGACACTAATACACACACTCACAGACACAAAGAGACACTAATACACACACTCACACAGAGACACTAATACACACACTCACAGACACACAGAGACACTAATACACACACTCACAGACACACAGAGACACTAATACACACACTCACATACACACAGAGACACTAATACACACACTCACAGACACACAGAGACACTAACATACACACTCACAGACACACAGAGACACTAATACACACACTCACAGACACACAGAGACACTAATATACACACTCAAAGACACACAGAGACACTAATACACACACTCTCAGACACACAGAGACACTAATACACACACTCACAGACACACAGAGACACTATACACACACTCACAGACACACAGAGACACTAACACACACACTCACAGACACACAGAGACACTAACACACACACTCACAGACACACAGAGACACTAATACACACACTCACAGACACACAGAGACACTAATACACACACTCACAGACACACAGAGGCACTAATACACACACTCACAGATACACCAAGACACTAATACACACACTCACAGACACACCGAGACACCAATACACTCACTCGCAGACACACAGAGACACTAATACACACACTCACAGGCACACAGAGACACTAATACACACACTCACATACACACAGAGACCCTAATACACACACTCACAGACACACAGAGACACTAACACACACTCACAGACACACAGAGACACTAATACACACACTAACAGACACACTGATGCACTAACACACACTCACAGACACGCAGAGGCACTAACACACACTCACAGACACACAAATACACACACTTACATACACACAGAGACACTAATACACACACTCACATGCACACAGAGACACTAATACTCACACTCACAGACACACAGAGACACTAATACACACACTCACAGACACACAGAGACACTAATACACACACTCACAGACACACAGAGACACTAATACACACACTCACAGACACACAGAGACACTAATACACACACTCACAGACACACAGAGACACTAATACACACACTTACAGACACAAAGAGACACTAATACACACACTCACACAGAGACACTAATACACACACTCACAGACACACAGAGACACTAATACACACACTCACAGACACACAGAGACACTAAGACACACACTCACATACACACAGAGACACTAATACACACACTCACAGACACATAGAGACACTAACACACACACTCACAGACACACAGAGACACTAATACACACACTCACAGACACACAGAGACACTAATACACACACTCGCAGACACACAGAGACACTAATACACACACTCACAGACACACAGAGACACTAATACACACACTCACAGACACACAGAGACACTAATACACACACTCACAGACACACAGAGGTACTAATACACACACTCACAGACACACAGAGACCCTAACACACACTCACAGATACACAGAGACACTAATACACACACTCACAGACACACAGAGACACTAATACACACACTCACAGACACACAGCGGCACTAATACACACACTCACATACACACAGAGACACTAATACACACACTCACAGATACACCGAGACACTAATACACACACTCACAGACACACAGAGACACTATTACACACACTCACAGACACACTGAGGCACTAATACACACACTCACAGATACACCGAGACACTAAACACACACTCACAGACACACAGAGACACTAAGACACACACTCTCAGACACACAGAGACACTAATACACACACTCACAGATACACCGAGACACTAAACACACACTCACAGACACACAGAGACACTAATACACACACTCTCAGACACACAGAGACACTAATACACACACTCACAGACACACAGAGACACTATACACACACTCACAGACACACAGAGACACTAACACACACACTCACAGACACACAGAGACACTAATACACACACTCACAGACACACAGAGACACTAATACACACACTCACAGACACACAGAGGCACTAATACACACACTCACAGATACACCAAGACACTAATACACACACTCACAGACACACCGAGACACTAATACACACACTCACAGACACACAGAGACACTAATACACACACTCACAGACACACAGAGACACTAATACACTCACTCGCAGACACACAGAGACACTAACACACACACTCACAGGCACACAGAGGCACTAATACACACACTCACAGACACACTGATGCACTAACACACACTCACAGACACACAAATACACACACTTACATACACACAGAGACACTAACACACTCTCAGACACAGAGACACTAATACACACACTCACAGACACACAGAGACACTAACACACACTCACAGCCACACAGAGACACTAATACACACACTCACATACACACAGAGGCACTAATACACACACTCACAGATACACCGAGGCACTAATACACTCACTCGCAGACACACAGAGACACAAATACACACACTCACAGACACACAGAGACACTAATACACACACTCACAGACACAGAGACACTAACACACACACTCACAGACACACAGAGGCACTAATACACACACTCACAGATACACCGAGACACTAATACACACACTCTCAGACACAGAGACACTAATACACACACTCACAGACACACAGAGACACTAATACACACACTCACAGACACACAGAGGCACTAATACACACACTCACAGACACACAGAGACACTAATACACACACTCACAGACACACAGAGACACTAATACACACACTCTCAGACACACAGAGACACTAATACACACACTCACAGACACACAGAGACACTAACACACACTCACAGACACACAAATACATACACTTACATACACACAGAGGCACTAATACACACACTCTCAGACACAGAGACACTAATACACACACTCACAGACACACAGAGGCACTAATACACACACTCACAGACACACAGAGACACTAATACACACACTCACAGACACACAGAGACACTAATACACACACTCTCAGACACACAGAGGCACTAATACACACACTCACAGACACACAGAGACACTAATACACACACTCACAGACACACAGAGACACTAATACACACACTCACAGACACACCGAGACACCAATACACTCACTCGCAGACACACAGAGACACTAATACACACACTCACAGGCACACAGAGACACTAATACACACACTCACATACACACAGAGACCCTAATACACACACTCACAGACACACAGAGACACTAACACACACTCACAGACACACAGAGACACTAATACACACACTAACAGACACACTGATGCACTAACACACACTCACAGACACGCAGAGGCACTAACACACACTCACAGACACACAAATACACACACTTACATACACACAGAGACACTAATACACACACTCACATGCACACAGAGACACTAATACTCACACTCACAGACACACAGAGACACTAATACACACACTCACAGACACACAGAGACACTAATACACACACTCACAGACACACAGAGACACTAATACACACACTCACAGACACACAGAGACACTAATACACACACTCACAGACACACAGAGACACTAATACACACACTTACAGACACAAAGAGACACTAATACACACACTCACACAGAGACACTAATACACACACTCACAGACACACAGAGACACTAATACACACACTCACAGACACACAGAGACACTAAGACACACACTCACATACACACAGAGACACTAATACACACACTCACAGACACATAGAGACACTAACACACACACTCACAGACACACAGAGACACTAATACACACACTCACAGACACACAGAGACACTAATACACACACTCGCAGACACACAGAGACACTAATACACACACTCACAGACACACAGAGACACTAATACACACACTCACAGACACACAGAGACACTAATACACACACTCACAGACACACAGAGGTACTAATACACACACTCACAGACACACAGAGACCCTAACACACACTCACAGATACACAGAGACACTAATACACACACTCACAGACACACAGAGACACTAATACACACACTCACAGACACACAGCGGCACTAATACACACACTCACATACACACAGAGACACTAATACACACACTCACAGATACACCGAGACACTAATACACACACTCACAGACACACAGAGACACTATTACACACACTCACAGACACACTGAGGCACTAATACACACACTCACAGATACACCGAGACACTAAACACACACTCACAGACACACAGAGACACTAAGACACACACTCTCAGACACACAGAGACACTAATACACACACTCACAGATACACCGAGACACTAAACACACACTCACAGACACACAGAGACACTAATACACACACTCTCAGACACACAGAGACACTAATACACACACTCACAGACACACAGAGACACTATACACACACTCACAGACACACAGAGACACTAACACACACACTCACAGACACACAGAGACACTAATACACACACTCACAGACACACAGAGACACTAATACACACACTCACAGACACACAGAGGCACTAATACACACACTCACAGATACACCGAGACACTAATACACACACTCGCAGACACACAGAGACACTAATACACACACTCACAGACACACAGAGACACTAATACACACACTCACAGACACACAGAGACACTAACACACACACTCACAGACACACAGAGACACTAATACACACACTCACAGACACACCGAGACACTAATACACTCACTCGCAGACACACAGAGACACTAACACACACACTCACAGGCACACAGAGGCACTAATACACACACTCACAGACACACTGATGCACTAACACACACTCACAGACACACAAATACACACACTTACATACACACAGAGACACTAACACACTCTCAGACACAGAGACACTAATACACACACTCACATACACACAGAGACACTAACACACACTCACAGCCACACAGAGACACTAATACACACACTCACATACACACAGAGGCACTAATACACACACTCACAGATACACCGAGACATAAATACACACACTCACTGACACACAGAGACACTAATACACACACTCACAGACACACAGAGACACTAATACACACACTCGCAGACACACAGAGACACTAACACACACTCACAGACACACACAGACACTAACACACACACTCGCAGACACACAGAGACACTAATACACACACTCACAGACACACTGAGGCACTAATACACACACTCACAGATACACCGAGACACTAATACACACACTCACATACACACAGAGACACTAATACACACACTCACAGACACACAGAGACACTAATAGACACACTCTCAGACACACAGAGACACTAATACACACACTCACAGACACACAGAGACACTAATACACACACTCACAGACACACTGATGCACTAACACACACTCACAGACACACAGAGGCACTAACACACACTCACAGACACACAAATACACACACTTACATACACACAGAGACACTAACACACTCTCAGACACAGAGACACTAATACACACACTCACAGACACACAGAGACACTAATACACACACTCACAGACACACAGAGACACTAACACACACTCTCGCAGACACACTGATGCACTAACACACACTCACAGACACACAGAGACACTAATACACACACTCGCAGACACAGAGACACTAACGCACACTCACAGACACACACAGACACTAACACACACACTCGCAGACAATCAGAGACACTAATACACACACTCACAGATACACCGAGACATTAATACACACACTCGCAGACACACAGAGACACTAATACACACACTCACATACACACAGAGACACTAACACACACACTCGCAGACACACAGAGACACTAATACTCACACTCGCCGACACACAGAGACACTAATACACACACTCGCCGACACACAGAGACACTAATACACACACTCACAGTCACACAGAGACACTAATACACACACTTACAGACACACAGAGACACTAATACACACACTCACAGACACACAGAGGCACTAATACACACACTCACAGAGACACTAACACACACTCACAGATACACAGAGACACTAATACACACACTCACAGACACACAGAGACACTAATACACACACTCGCAGACACACAGAGACACTATACACACACTCACAGAGACACTAATACACACACTCACAGATACACCGAGACACTAATACACACTCACAGACACACAGAGACACTAATACACACACTCACATACACACATAGATACTATACACACACTCACAGACACACAGAGACACTAATACACACACTCACAGACACTCAGAGACACTAATACACACACTCACATACACACATAGACACTAATACACACACTCACAGTCACACAGAAACACTAACACACATTTTCAGACACACCGAGACACTAATACACACATTCGCAGACACACAGAGACACTAATACACACACTCACAGACACACAGAGACACTAATACACACACTCACAGACACACAGAGACACTAATACACACACTCCCATACACACAAAGACACTAATACACACACTCACAGACACACAATTACACACACTCACATACACACAAAGACACACACTCACAGTCACACAGAGACACTAATACACACACTCGCAAACACACAGAGACACTGACACACACACTCACAGTCACGCAGAGACACGAATATTCACACACTCTCCCAGACACTAAGACAGACACTCACTGACACACAGAGACACTAATATACCCAGTCTCAGATACACAGAGACACTAATCAACTCACTCACACAACTCAGGCACTAATGCACACACTCACATACACTAATACATACACACAGACACACACATGCACTAATGCACAAACTCAAAGATGCACACAGAGACACTAATATACACACACAGAGAAAATAATACAACCACTCACACACAGACACTAATTCACGCACACACTGACATGCAGGTAAACTAATACACACACTCAGACAAGCACAGCCACTAATACATACACACAGACACACACAGACACACACATATACTAATGCACAAACTCAAATACACACACAGAGACACTAATACACACACAGACACACAGAGTCACGCATACACCACTCACACACAGACACTAATACACTCATTCACTGGCACGCAGATGCACTAAAACACACACTCGCACAACACACAGAGACACTAATACACACACGCACACACACGCACATATAGTAATACACACACTCAAAGACACAGACACTAACACACAAACTCACAAACACACACAGCCACACACATACACTAATGCACAAACCCAAAGACACACACAGAGACACAGATACACACACACAGACACTAAAACACACACACACAGACACACTAATACACTCACTCACCGACACATAGATACACTAATACACACTTACAGACACACATACAGTCACTAATACACACACTCACACACATAGACACTAATACACGGATTGGAAATTAGCAAACGTGACACCACTTTTTAAAAAAGGAGGTAGGCAGAAAGCGGGTAATTATAGGCCAGTGAGCTTAACTTCGGTGGGAGGGAAGATGCTGGAATCTATCATCAAGGAAGAAATAGCGAGGCATCTGGATGGAAATTGTCCCATTGGGCAGATGCAGCATGGGTTCATAAAGGGCAGGTCGTGCCTAACTAATTTAGTGGAATTTTTGAGGACATGACCAGTGCGGTAGATAACGGGGAGCCAATGGATGTGGTATATCTGGATTTCCAGAATACCATTGACAAGGTGCCACACAAAAGGTTACTGCATAAGATAAAGATGGATGGCATTAAGGGGAAAGTAGTAGCATGGATAGAGGATTGGTTACTTGATGGAAAGCAAAGAGTGGGGATTAATGGGTGTTTCTCTGGTTGGCAATCAGTAGCTAGTGGTGTCCCTCAGGGATCAGTGTTGGGCCCACAATTGTTCACAATTTACATAGATGATTTGGAGTTGGGGACAAAGGGCAATGTGTCCAAGTTTGCAGACGACACTAAGATGAGTGGTAAAGCAAAAAGTGCAGAGGATACTGGAAGCCTGCAGAGGGATTTGGATAGGCTAAGTGAATGGGCTAGGGTCTGGCAGATGGAATACAATGTTGACAAATGTGAGGTTATCCATTTTGGTAGGAATAACAGCAAAAGGGATTATTATTTAAATGATAAAATATTAAAACATGCTGCTGTGCAGAGAGACCTGGGTGTGCTAGTGCATGAGTTGCAAATAGTTGGTTTACAGGTGCAACAGGTGATTAAGAAGGCAAATGGAATTTTGTCCTTCATTGCTAGAGGGATGGAGTTCAAGACTAGGGAGGTTATGCTGCAATTGTATAAGGTGTTAGTGAGGCCACACCTGGAGTATTGTGTTCAGTTTTGGTCTCCTTACTTGAGAAAGGACGTACTGGCACTGGAGGGTGTGCAGAGGAGATTCACTAGGTTAATCCCAGAGCTGAAGGGGTTGGATTACGAGGAGAGGTTGAGTAGACTGGGACTGTACTCATTGGAATTTAGAAGGATGAGGGGGGATCTTATAGAAACATATAAAATTATGAAGGGAATAGATAGGATAGATGCGGGCAGGTTGTTTCCACTGGCGGGTGAAAGCAGAACTAGGGTGCACAGCCTTAAAATAAGGGGAAGTAGATTTAGGATTGAGTTTAGGAGGAACTTCTTCACCCAAAGGGTTGTGAATCTATGGAATTCCTTGCCCAGTGAAGCAGTAGAGTCTCCTTCACTAAATGTTTTTAAGATAAAGATAGATAGTTTTTTGAAGAATAAAGGGATTAAGGGTTATGGTGTTCGGGCCGGAAAGTGGAGCTGAGTCCACAAAAGGTCAGCCATGATCTCATTGAATGGTGGAGCAGGGTCGAGGGGCCAGATGGCCTACTCCTGCTCCTAGTTCTTATGTTCTCACAGACACACGCTGGCACTAATACACACTCACAGGCTCAAAGAAACACTAATACACACTCGCAGACACACAGAGACACTAATACACACTCACAGAAACACATACAGACACTAATAAACACGCACAGACATTAATACTACCCACTCACAGACACAAACTGGCACTAATACACACAGACATTAACACACACAAACCAGATACTAGTACACAGTCTAACGATGCACAGAGAGCAGGGAACAGGCAGTGTGGCCTCAGGAGCCCCCAGTTAAAAAGGTGTTTCAGAGACCTCTGTGCTGTATGTATTTAACCATTTACTGCTCAATAATCCCTGGGAGCAGGGGTCAGGCAGTGTGGTCCGGGAGACCCCAATTAAAATGCTGTGTCAGAGACCTCTGTGCTGTATATAGTTAACCAGTTACTGCTCAATAATCCCTGGGAGCAGGGGACAGGCAGTGTGGCCTCGGGAGCCGCCATTTAAAAAGCTGTTTCAGAGACCTCTGTGCTGTATATAGTTAACCATTTACTGCTCAATAATCCCTGGGAGCAGGGTAGAGGCAGTGAGGCCTCGGGAGCCCCCAATTAAAAGGCTGCTTCAGAGACCTCTGTGCTGTACGTATTTAACCATTTACTGCTCAATAATCCCTGGGAGCAGGGGTCACACAGTGTGGCCTCGAGAACTCCAATTAAAAAGCTGATTCAGAGACCTCTGTGCTGTCTCTGGTTAACCATTTACTGCTCAATAATCCCTGGGAGCAGGGGACAGGCAGTGTGGCCTCGGGAGAGGCAAATTAAAAAGCTGTTTCAGAGACCTCTGTGCTGTACTTATTTAACCATTTACTGCTCAATAATCCCTGGGTGCAGGGGTCACGCAGTGTGGCCTCGAGAACCCCAATTAAAAAGCTGATTCAGAGACCTCTGTGCTGTATATGGTTAACCATTTACTGCTCAATAATCCCTGGGAGCAGGGGACAGGCAGTGTGGCCTCGAGAACCCCAAATAAAAAGCTGATTCAGAGACCTCTGTGCTGTATATGGTTAACGATTTACTGCTCAATAATCCCTGGGAGCAGGGGACAGGCACTGTGGCCTCGGGAGCCCCCAGTTAAAAAGCTGTTTCAGATACTCTGTGCTGTATATAGTTAACCATTTACTGCTCAATAATCCCTGGGAGCAGGGGTCAGGCAGTGTGGTCCGGGAGCCCGCAATTAAAAAGCTGTTTCAGAGACCTCTGTGCTGTATATAGTTAAACATTTACTGCTCAATAATCCCTGGGAGCAGGGGACAGGCAGTGTGTCCTCGGGAGCCCCCAATTAAAAAGCTGTTTCAGAGACCTCTGTGCTGTATATAATTAACCATTTACTGCTCAATAATCCCTGGGAGCAGGGGACAGGCAGTGTGGTCCGGGAGCCCGCAATTAAAAAGCTGTTTCAGAGACCTCTGTGCTGTATATAGTTAAACATTTACTGCTCAATAATCCCTGGGAGCAGGGGACAGGCAGTGTGTCCTCGGGAGCCCCCAATTAAAAAGCTGTTTCAGAGACCTCTGTGCTGTATATAGTTAAACATTTACTGCTCAATAATCCCTGGGAGCAGGGGACAGGCAGTGTGTCCTCGGGAGCCCCCAATTAAAAAGCTGTTTCAGAGGCCTCTGTGCTGTATATAGTTAACCAATTACTGCTCAATAATCCCTGGGAGCAGGGGTAGGCTGTTTGGCCTTGGGAGTCCCCAATTAAAAAGCTGTTTCAGAGACCTTTGTGCCTGTATATAGTTAACCAATTACTGCTCAATAATCCCTGGAAGCAGGGGGAAGGCAGTTTGGCCTCGGAAGCCCCCAATTAAATTCAGAGACCTCTGTGCTGTATATAGTTAACCGTGTACTTCCCAATAATCCCTGGCAGCGGGGGTCAGCCAGTGAGGCCTAGGGAGCCCCCAATTAAAAAGCTGTTTCAGAGACCTCTGTGCAGTATATAATTAACCATTTACTTCTCAATAATCCCTGGGAGCAGGGGACAGGCAGTGTGGCCTCGGGATCCCCAATTAAAAGTCTGTTTCAGAGACTTCTGTGCTGTATATAGTTAACCATTTACTGCTCAATAATCCCTGGGAGCAGGGGACAGGCAGTGTGGGCTCGGGAGCCCCCAATTAAAAAGCTGTTTCAGTGACCTCTGCGCCTGTATACAGTTAACCATTTACTGCTCAATAATCCCTGCGAGCAAGGGACAGGCAGGTTGGCCTCGGGATCCCCCCATTAAAAAGCTGTTTCAGAGACCTCTTTGCTGTATATAGTTAACCATTTACTGCTCAATAATCCCTGGGAGCAGGGGACAGGCACTGTGGCCTCGGGAGCCCCAATTAAAAAGCTGTTTCGGAGACCTCTGTGCTGTACGTAGTTAACCATTTACTTCCCAATAATCCCTGGGAGCAGGGGACAGGCAGTGTGTCCTCGGGAGCCCCCAATTAAAAAACTGTTTCAGAGACCTCTGTGCTGTATATAATTAACCATTTACTGCTCAATAATCCCTGGGAGCAGGGGTCAGGCAGCGTGGCCTCTGGAGCCCCCAATTAAAAAGCTGTTTCAGAGACCTCTGTGCAGTATATAGTTAACCATGTGCTTCTCAATAATCCCTAGCAGCAGGGGACAGGCAGTGTGGTCCGGGAGCCCCCAATTAAAACGCTGTTTCAGACACCTTTGTGCCTGTATATAGTTAACAATTACTGCTCAATAATCCCTGGAAGCAGGGTGAAGGCAGTTTGGCCTCGGAAGCCCCCAATTAAAAAGCTGTTTCAGAGACCTCTATGCTGTATATAGTTAACCGTGTACTTCCCAATAATCCCTGGGAGCAGGAGACAGGTAGTTTGGCCTCGGGTGCCCCCAATTAAAAAGCTGTTTCAGAGACCTCTATGCTATATATAGTTAACCGTGTACTTCCCAATAATCCCTGGGAGCAGGGGACAGGCAGTGTGGCCTCGGGAGCCCCCAATTAAAAAGCTGTTTCAGAGACCTCTGTGCCTGTATATAGTTAAACATTTACTTCTCAATAACCCCTGGCAGCGGGGGACAGCCAGTGAGGCCTTGGGAGCCCCCAATTTAAAAGCTGTTTCAGAGACCTCTGTGCTGTATATAGTTAACCATTTACTGCTCAATAATCCCTGGGAGCAGGGGACAGGCAGTGTGGCCTCGGGTGCCCCCAATTAAAAAGCTGTTTCAGAGACCTCTGTGCTGTACATAGTTAACCATTTACTGCTCAATAATCCCTGGGAGCAGGGGACAGGCAGTGTGGCCTCGGGAGCTCCCAATTAAAAAGCTGTTTCAGATACACTGTGCTGTATATAGTTAACCATTTACTGCTCAATAATCCCTGGGAGCAGGGGACAGGCAGTGTGGTCCGGGAGCCCCCAATTAAAAAGCTGTTTCAGATACACTGTGCTGTATATAGTTAACCATTTGAATCTCAATAATCACTGGGAGCAGGGGACAGGCAGTGTGGTCCGGGAGCCCCCAATTAAAAAGCTGTTTCTGAGAACTCTGTGCTGTATATAGTTAACCATTTACTTCTCAATAATCCCTGGGAGCAGGGGACAGGCAGTGTGGCCTCGGGTGCCCCCAATTAAAAAGCTGTTTCAGAGACCTCTATGCTGTATATAGTTAACCGTGTACTTCCCAATAATCCCTGGGAGCAGGAGACAGGTAGTTTGGCCTCGGGTGCCCCCAATTAAAAAGCTGTTTCAGAGACCTCTATGCTATATATAGTTAACCGTGTACTTCCCAATAATCCCTGGGAGCAGGGGACAGGCAGTGTGGCCTCGGGAGCCCCCAATTAAAAAGCTGTTTCAGAGACCTCTGTGCCTGTATATAGTTAAACATTTACTTCTCAATAACCCCTGGCAGCGGGGGACAGCCAGTGAGGCCTTGGGAGCCCCCAATTTAAAAGCTGTTTCAGAGACCTCTGTGCTGTATATAGTTAACCATTTACTGCTCAATAATCCCTGGGAGCAGGGGACAGGCAGTGTGGCCTCGGGTGCCCCCAATTAAAAAGCTGTTTCAGAGACCTCTGTGTTGTACATAGTTAACCATTTACTGCTCAATAATCCCTGGGAGCAGGGGACAGGCAGTGTGGCCTCGGGAGCTCCCAATTAAAAAGCTGGTTCAGATACACTGTGCTGTATATAGTTAACCATTTACTGCTCAATAATCCCTGGGAGCAGGGGACAGGCAGTGTGGCCCGGGAGCCCCCAATTAAAAAGCTGTTTCAGATACACTGTGCTGTATATAGGTAACCATTTGAATCTCAATAATCCCTGGGAGCAGGGGACAGGCAGTGTGGTCCGGGAGCCCCCAATTAAAAAGCTGTTCCTGAGAACTCTGTGCTGTATATAGTTAACCATTTACTTCTCAATAATCCCTGGGAGCAGGGGACAGGCAGTGTGGCCTCGGGTGCCCCCAATTAAAAAGCTGTTTCAGATACACTGTGCTGTATATAGTTAACCATTTACTGCTCAATAATCCCTGGGAGCAGGGGACAGGCAGTGTGGTCCGGGAGCCCCCAATTAAAAAGCTGTTTCAGATACACTGTGCTGTATATAGTTAACCATTTACTGCTCAATAATCCCTGGGAGCAGGGGACAGGCAGTGTGGTCCGGGAGCCCCCAATTAAAAAGCTGTTTCAGATACACTGTGCTGTATATAGTTAACCATTTACTGCTCAATAATCCCTGGGAGCAGGGGACAGGCAGTGTGGCCTCGGGAGCTCCCAATTAAAAAGCTGGTTCAGATACACTGTGCTGTATATAGTTAACCATTTACTGCTCAATAATCCCTGGGAGCAGGGGACAGGCAGTGTGGTCCGGGAGCCCCCAATTAAAAAGCTGGTTCAGATACACTGTGCTGTATATAGGTAACCATTTGAATCTCAATAATCCCTGGGAGCAGGGGACAGGCAGTGTGGTCCGGGAGCCCCCAATTAAAAAGCTGTTCCTGAGAACTCTGTGCTGTATATAGTTAACCATTTACTTCTCAATAATCCCTGGGAGCAGGGGACAGGCAGTGTGGCCTCGGGTGCCCCCAATTAAAAAGCTGTTTCAGATACACTGTGCTGTACATAGTTAACCATTTACTGCTCAATAATCCCTGGGAGCAGGGGACAGGCAGTGTGGTCCGGGAGCCCCCAATTAAAAAGCTGTTTCAGATACACTGTGCTGTATATAGTTAACCATTTACTGCTCAATAATCCCTGGGAGCAGGGGACAGACAGTGTGGCCTCGGGAGCCCCCAATAAAAAGCTGTTTCAGAGACCTCTGTGCTGTATATAGTTAACCAATTACTGCTCAATAATCCCTGGGAGCAGGGGTAGGCTGTTTGGCCTTGGGAGTCCCCAATTAAAAAGCTGTTTCAGAGAAGTTTGTGCCTGTATATAGTAAACCAATTACTGCACAATAATCCCTGGAAGCAGTGGGAAGGCAGTTTGGCCTCGGGAGCCCCCAATTAAAAAGCTGTTTCAGAGACCTCTATGCTGTATATAGTTAACCGTGTACTTCCCAATAATCCCTGGGAGCAGGAGACAGGTAGTTTGGATTCGGCTGCCCCCAATTAAAAAGCTGTTTCAGAGACCTCTATGCTGTATATAGTTAACCATTTACTGCTCAATAATCCCTGGGAGCAGGGGACAGGCAGTGTGGCCTCGGGAGCCTCCAATTAAAAAGCTGTTTCAGTGACCTCTGTGCTATATATAGTTAACCGTGTACTTCCCAATAATCCCTGGCAGCGGGGGACAGCCAGTGAGGCCTAGGGAGCCCCCAATTAAAAAGCTGTTTCAGAGACCTCTGTGCTGTATATAATTAACCATTTACTTCTCAATAATCCCTGGGAGCAGGGGACAGGCAGTGTGGTCCGGGAGCCCCCAATTAAAAAGCTGTTTCATTGATCTCTGCGCCTGTATATAGTTAACCATTTACTGCTCAATAATCCCTCGGAGCAGGGGACAGGCAGTGTGGTCCGGGAGCCCCCAATTAAAAAGCTGTTTCAGTGATCTCTGCGCCTGTATATAGTTAACCATTTACTTCTCAATAATCCCTGGGAGCAGGGGACAGGCAGTGTGGTCCGGGAGCCCACAATTAAAAAGCTGTTTCAGAGACCTCTGTGCTGTATATAATTAACCATTTACTTCTCAATAACCCCTGGGTGCAGGGAGCAGACAGTGTGGCTCCGGCAGCCCCCAATTAAAAAGCTGTTTCAGAGGCCTCTGTGCCTGTATATAGTTAACCATTTGCTGCTCAATAATCCCTGGGAGCAGGGGACAGGCAGTGTGGCCTCGGGATCCCCAATTAAAAGTCTGTTTCAGAGACTTCTGTGCTGTATATAGTTAACCATTTACTGCTCAATAATCCCTGGGAGCAGGGGACAGGCAGTTTGGGCTCGGGAGCCCCCAATTAAAAAGCTGTTTCAGTGACCTCTGCGCCTGTATACAGTTAACCATTTACTGCTCAATAATCCCTGAGAGTAAGGGTCAGGCAGCGTGGCCTCGGGAGCCTCCAATTAAAAAGCTGTTTCAGTGACCTCTGCGCCAGTATATAGTTAACCATTTACTGCTCAATAATCCCTGGGAGCAGGGGACAGGCAGTGTGGTCCGGAGCACCCATTTAAAAAGCTGTTTTAGAGACCTCTTTGCTGTATATAGTTAACCATTTACTGCTCAATAATCCTTCGGAGCAGGGGACAGGCAGTGTAGCCTCGGGTGCTCCCAATTAAAAAGATGTTTCAGAGACCTCTGTCCTGTACAGAGTTATCCATTTACTTCTCAATAATCCCTGGGAGAAGGGGACAGGCAGGTTGGCCTCGGGAGCCCCCCATTAAAAAGCTGTTTCATAGACCTCTGTGTTGTATATAGTTAACCATTTACTGCTCAATAATCCCTGGGAGCAGGGGACAGGCAGTGTGGCCTCGGGAGCCCCAATTAAAAAGCTGTCTCAGAGACCTCTGTGCTGTATATAGTTAACCAATTACTGCTCAATAATCCCTGGGAGCAGGGGACAGGCACTGTGGCCTCGAGAGCCCCCAGTTAAAAAGCTGTTTCAGAGACCTCTGTGCTGTACGTAGTTAACCATTTACTTCCCAATAATCCCTGGGAGCAGGGGACAGGCAGTGTGGCCTCGGGAGCCCCCAATTAAAAAACTGTTTCAGAGACCTCTGTGCTGTATATAATTAACCATTTACTGCTCAATAATCCCTGGGAGCAGGGGTCAGGCAGCGTGGCCTCGGGAGCCCCCAATTAAAAAGCTGTTTCAGAGACCTCTGTGCAGTATATAGTTAACCATGTGCTTCTCAATAATCCCTAGCAGCAGGGGACAGGCAGTGTGGTCCGGGAGCCCCCAATTAAAACGCTGTTTCAGAGACCTCTGTGCTGTGTATAGTTAATCATTTACTGCTCAATAATCCCTGGGAGCAGGGGACAGACAGTGTGGCTTCGGGAGCCCCCAATTAAAAAAGCTGTTTCAGAGGCCTCTGTGCTGTATATAGTTAACCAATTACTGCTCAATAATCCCTGGGAGCAGGGGTAGGCTGTTTGGCCTTGGGAGTCCCCAATTAAAAAGCTGTTTCAGAGACCTTTGTGCCTGTATATAGTTAACCAATTACTGCTCAATAATCCCTGGAAGCAGGGTGAAGGCAGTTTGGCCTCGGAAGCCCCCAATTAAAAAGCTGTTTCAGAGACCTCTATGCTGTATATAGTTAACCGTGTACTTCCCAATAATCCCTGGGAGCAGGAGACAGGTAGTTTGGCCTCGGGTGCCCCCAATTAAAAAGCTGTTTCAGAGACCTCTATGTTATATATAGTTAACCGTGTACTTCCCAATAATCCCTGGGAGCAGGGGACAGGCAGTGTGGCCTCGGGAGCCCCCAATTAAAAAGCTGTTTCAGAGACCTCTGTGCCTGTATATAGTTAACCATTTACTTCTCAATAACCCCTGGCAGCGGGGGACAGCCAGTGAGGCCTTGGGAGCGCCCAATTTAAAAGCTGTTTCAGAGACCTCTCTGCTGTATATAGTTAACCATTTACTGCTCAATAATCCCTGGGAGCAGGGGACAGGCAGTGTGGCCTCGGGTGCCCCCAATTAAAAAGCTGTTTCAGAGACCTCTGTGCTGTACATAGTTAACCATTTACTGCTCAATAATCCCTGGGAGCAGGGGACAGGCAGTGTGGCCTCGGGAGCTCCCAATTAAAAAGCTGTTTCAGATACACTGTGCTGTATATAGTTAACCATTTACTGCTCAATAATCCCTGGGAGCAGGGGAGAGGCAGTGTGGTCCGGGAGCCCCCAATTAAAAAGCTGTTTCAGATACACTGTGCTGTATATAGTTAACCATTTGAATCTCAATAATCCCTGGGAGCAGGGGACAGGCAGTGTGGTCCGGGAGTTCCCAATTAAAAAGCTGTTTCTGAGAACTCTGTGCTGTATATAGTTAACCATTTACTTCTCAATAATCCCTGGGAGCAGGGGACAGGCAGTGTGGCCTCGGGTGCCCCCAATTAAAAAGCTGTTTCAGAGACCTCTGTGCTGTACATAGTTAACCATTTACTGCTCAATAATCCCTGGAAGCAGGGGTCAGGCAGCGTGGCCTCGGGAGCCCCCAATTAAAAAGTTGTTTCAGAGACCTCTGTGCAGTATATAGTTAACCATGTGCTTCTCAATAATCCCTAGCAGCAGGGGACAGGCAGTGTGGTCCGGGAGCCCCCAATTAAAACGCTGTTTCAGAGACCTTTGTGCCTGTATATAGTTAACAATTACTGCTCAATAATCCCTGGAAGCAGGGTGAAGGCAGTTTGGCCTCGGAAGCCCCCAATTAAAAAGCTGTTTCAGAGACCTCTATGCTGTATATAGTTAACCGTGTACTTCCCAATAATCCCTGGGAGCAGGAGACAGGTAGTTTGGCCTCGGGTGCCCCCAATTAAAAAGCTGTTTCAGAGACCTCTATGCTATATATAGTTAACCGTGTACTTCCCAATAATCCCTGGGAGCAGGGGACAGGCAGTGTGGCCTCGAGAGCCCCCAATTAAAAAGCTGTTTCAGAGACCTCTGTGCCTGTATATAGTTAAACATTTACTTCTCAATAACCCCTGGCAGCGGGGGACAGCCAGTGAGGCCTTGGGAGCCCCCAATTTAAAAGCTGTTTCAGAGACCTCTGTGCTGTATATAGTTAACCATTTACTGCTCAATAATCCCTGGGAGCAGGGGACAGGCAGTGTGGCCTCGGGTGCCCCCAATTAAAAAGCTGTTTCAGAGACCTCTGTGCTGTACATAGTTAACCATTTACTGCTCAATAATCCCTGGGAGCAGGGGACAGGCAGTGTGGCCTCGGGAGCTCCCAATTAAAAAGCTGTTTCAGATACACTGTGCTGTATATAGTTAACCATTTACTGCTCAATAATCCCTGGGAGCAGGGGACAGGCAGTGTGGTCCGGGAGCCCCCAATTAAAAAGCTATTTCAGATACACTGTGCTGTATATAGTTAACCATTTGAATCTCAATAATCACTGGGAGCAGGGGACAGGCAGTGTGGTCCGGGAGCCCCCAATTAAAAAGCTGTTTCTGAGAACTCTGTGCTGTATATAGTTAACCATTTACTTCTCAATAATCCCTGGGAGCAGGGGACAGGCAGTGTGGCCTCGGGTGCCCCCAATTAAAAAGCTGTTTCTGAGAACTCTGTGCTGTATATAGTTAACCATTTACTTCTCAATAATCCCTGGGAGCAGGGGACAGGCAGTGTGGCCTCGGGTGCCCCCAATTAAAAAGCTGTTTCAGATACACTGTGCTGTATATAGTTAACCATTTACTGCTCAATAATCCCTGGGAGCAGGGGACAGGCAGTGTGGTCCGGGAGCCCCCAATTAAAAAGCTGTTTCAGATACACTGTGCTGTATATAGTTAACCATTTACTGCTCAATAATCCCTGGGAGCAGGGGACAGACAGTGTGGCCTCGGGAGCCCCCAATTAAAAAGCTGTTTCAGAGACCTCTGTGCTGTATATAGTTAACCAATTACTGCTCAATAATCCCTGGGAGCAGGGGTAGGCTGTTTGGCCTTGGGAGTCCCCAATTAAAAAGCTGTTTCAGAGACGTTTGTGCCTGTATATAGTAAACCAATTACTGCACAATAATCCCTGGAAGCAGTGGGAAGGCAGTTTGGCCTCGGGAGCCCCCAATTAAAAAGCTGTTTCAGAGACCTCTATGCTGTATATAGTTAACCGTGTACTTCCCAATAATCCCTGGGAGCAGGAGACAGGTAGTTTGGATTCGGCTGCCCCCAATTAAAAAGCTGTTTCAGAGACCTCTATGCTGTATATAGTTAACCATTTACTGCTCAATAATCCCTGGGAGCAGGGGACAGGCAGTGTGGCCTCGGGAGCCTCCAATTAAAAAGCTGTTTCAGTGACCTCTGTGCTATATATAGTTAACCGTGTACTTCCCAATAATCCCTGGCAGCGGGGGACAGCCAGTGAGGCCTAGGGAGCCCCCAATTAAAAAGCTGTTTCAGAGACCTCTGTGCTGTATATAATTAACCATTCACTTCTCAATAATCCCTGGGAGCAGGGGACAGGCAGTGTGGTCCGGGAGCCCCCAATTAAAAAGCTGTTTCATTGATCTCTGCGCCTGTATATAGTTAACCATTTACTGCTCAATAATCCCTCGGAGCAGGGGACAGGCAGTGTGGTCCGGGAGCCCCCAATTAAAAAGCTGTTTCAGTGATCTCTGCGCCTGTATATAGTTAACCATTTACTTCTCAATAATCCCTGGGAGCAGGGGACAGGCAGTGTGGTCCGGGAGCCCACAATTAAAAAGCTGTTTCAGAGACCTCTGTGCTGTATATAATTAACCATTTACTTCTCAATAACCCCTGGGTGCAGGGAGCAGACAGTGTGGCTCCGGCAGCCCCCAATTAAAAAGCTGTTTCAGAGGCCTCTGTGCCTGTATATAGTTAACCATTTGCTGCTCAATAATCCCTGGGAGCAGGGGACAGGCAGTGTGGCCTCGGGATCCCCAATTAAAAGTCTGTTTCAGAGACTTCTGTGCTGTATATAGTTAACCATTTACTGCTCAATAATCCCTGGGAGCAGGGGACAGGCAGTTTGGGCTCGGGAGCCCCCAATTAAAAAGCTGTTTCAGTGACCTCTGCGCCTGTATACAGTTAACCATTTACTGCTCAATAATCCCTGAGAGTAAGGGTCAGGCAGCGTGGCCTCGGGAGCCTCCAATTAAAAAGCTGTTTCAGAGACCTCTGTGCTGTATATAGTTAACCATTTACTGCTCAATAATCCCTGGGAGCAAGGGACAGGCAGTGTGGTCTGGAGCACCCATTTAAAAAGCTGTTTCAGAGACCTCTTTGCTGTATATAGTTAACCATTTACTGCTCAATAATCCTTCGGAGCAGGGGACAGGCAGTGTAGCCTCGGGTGCTCCCAATTAAAAAGATGTTTCAGAGACCTCTGTCCTGTACAGAGTTATCCATTTACTTCTCAATAATCCCTGGGAGAAGGGGACAGGCAGGTTGGCCTCGGGAGCCCCCCATTAAAAAGCTGTTTCATAGACCTCTGTGTTGTATATAGTTAACCATTTACTGCTCAATAATCCCTGGGAGCAGGGGACAGGCAGTGTGGCCTCGGGAGCCCCAATTAAAAAGCTGTCTCAGAGACCTCTGTGCTGTATATAGTTAACCAATTACTGCTCAATAATCCCTGGGAGCAGGGGACAGGCACTGTGGCCTCGAGAGCCCCCAGTTAAAAAGCTGTTTCAGAGACCTCTGTGCTGTACGTAGTTAACCATTTACTTCCCAATAATCCCTGGGAGCAGGGGACAGGCAGTGTGGCCTCGGGAGCCCCCAATTAAAAAACTGTTTCAGAGACCTCTGTGCTGTATATAATTAACCATTTACTGCTCAATAATCACTGGGAGCAGGGGTCAGGCAGCGTGGCCTCGGGAGCCCCCAATTAAAAAGCTGTTTCAGAGACCTCTGTGCAGTATATAGTTAACCATGTGCTTCTCAATAATCCCTAGCAGCAGGGGACAGGCAGTGTGGTCCGGGAGCCCCCAATTAAAACGCTGTTTCAGAGACCTCTGTGCTGTGTATAGTTAATCATTTACTGCTCAATAATCCCTGGGAGCAGGGGACAGACAGTGTGGCTTCGGGAGCCCCCAATTAAAAAAGCTGTTTCAGAGGCCTCTGTGCTGTATATAGTTAACCAATTACTGCTCAATAATCCCTGGGAGCAGGGGTAGGCTGTTTGGCCTTGGGAGTCCCCAATTAAAAAGCTGTTTCAGAGACCTCGATGCTGTATATAGTTAACCGTGTACTTCCCAATAATCCCTGGGAGCAGGAGACAGGTAGTTTGGCGTCGGGTGCCCCCAATTAAAAAGCTGTTTCAGAGACCTCTATGTTATATATAGTTAACCGTGTACTTCCCAATAATCCCTGGGAGCAGGGGACAGGCAGTGTGGCCTCGGGAGCCCCCAATTAAAAAGCTGTTTCAGAGACCTCTGTGCCTGTATATAGTTAACCATTTACTTCTCAATAACCCCTGGCAGCGGGGGACAGCCAGTGAGGCCTTGGGAGCCCCCTATTTAAAAGCTGTTTCAGATACCTCTCTGCTGTATATAGTTAACCATTTACTGCTCAATAATCCCTGGGAGCAGGGGACAGGCAGTGTGGCCTCGGGTGCCCCCAATTAAAAAGCTGTTTCAGAGACCTCTGTGCTGTACATAGTTAACCATTTACTGCTCAATAATCCCTGGGAGCAGGGGACAGGCAGTGTGGCCTCGGGAGCTCCCAATTAAAAAGCTGTTTCAGATACACTGTGCTGTATATAGTTAACCATTTACTGCTCAATAATCCCTGGGAGCAGGGGAGAGGCAGTGTGGTCCGGGAGCCCCCAATTAAAAAGCTGTTTCAGATACACTGTGCTGTATATAGTTAACCATTTGAATCTCAATAATCCCTGGGAGCAGGGGACAGGCAGTGTGGTCCGGGAGTTCCCAATTAAAAAGCTGTTTCTGAGAACTCTGTGCTGTATATAGTTAACCATTTACTTCTCAATAATCCCTGGGAGCAGGGGACAGGCAGTGTGGCCTCGGGTGCCCCCAATTAAAAAGCTGTTTCAGAGACCTCTGTGCTGTACATAGTTAACCATTTACTGCTCAATAATCCCTGGGAGCAGGGGACAGGCAGTGTGGCCTCGGGAGCTCCCAATTAAAAAGCTGTTTCAGATACACTGTGCTGTATATAGTTAACCATTTACTGCTCAATAATCCCTGGGAGCAGGGGAGAGGCAGTGTGGTCCGGGAGCCCCCAATTAAAAAGCTGTTTCAGATACACTGTGCTGTATATAGTTAACCATTTGAATCTCAATAATCCCTGGGAGCAGGGGACAGGCAGTGTGGTCCGGGAGCCCCCAATTAAAATGCTGTGTCAGAGAACACTGCACTGTATATAGTTAACCATTTACTGCTCAATAATCCCTGGGAGCAGGGGACAGACAGTGTGGCCTCGGGAGCCCCCAATTAAAAAGCTGTTTCAGAGACCTCTGTGCTGTATATAGTTAACCAATTACTGCTCAATAATCCCTGGGAGCAGGGGTAGGCTGTTTGGCCTTGGGAGTCCCCAATTAAAAAGCTGTTTCAGAGACGTTTGTGCCTGTATATAGTAAACCAATTACTGCACAATAATCCCTGGAAGCAGTGGGAAAGCAGTTTGGCCTCGGGAGCCCCCAATTAAAAAGCTGTTTCAGAGACCTCTATGCTGTATATAGTTAACCATTTACTGCTCAGTAATCCCTGGGAGCAGGGGACAGCCAGTGAGGCCTAGGGAGCCCCCAATTAAAAAGCTGTTTCAGAGACCTCTGTGCTGTATATAATTAACCATTTACTTCTCAATAATCCCTGGGAGCAGGGGACAGGCAGTGTGGTCCGGGAGCCCCCAATTAAAAAGCTGTTTCATTGATCTCTGCGCCTGTATATAGTTAACCATTTACTGCTCAATAATCCCTCGGAGCAGGGGACAGGCAGTGTGGTCCGGGAGCCCCCAATTAAAAAGCTGTTTCAGTGATCTCTGCGCCTGTATATAGTTAACCATTTACTTCTCAATAATCCCTGGGAGCAGGGGACAGGCAGTGTGGTCCGGGAGCCCACAATTAAAAAGCTGTTTCAGAGACCTCTGTGCTGTATATAATTAACCATTTACTTCTCAATAACCCCTGGGTGCAGGGAGCAGACAGTGTGGCTCCGGCAGCCCCCAATTAAAAAGCTGTTTCAGAGGCCTCTGTGCCTCTATATAGTTAACCATTTGCTGCTCAATAATCCCTGGGAGCAGGGGACAGGCAGTGTGGCCTCGGGATCCCCAATTAAAAGTCTGTTTCAGAGACTTCTGTGCTGTATATAGTTAACCATTTACTGCTCAATAATCCCTGGGAGCAGGGGACAGGCAGTTTGGGCTCGGGAGCCCCCAATTAAAAAGCTGTTTCAGTGACCTCTGCGCCTGTATACAGTTAACCATTTACTTCTCAATAATCCCTGGGAGCAGGGGACAGGCAGTGTGGCCTCGGGAGCCTCCAATTAAAAAGCTGTTTCAGTGACCTCTGCGCCAGTATATAGTTAACCATTTACTGCTCAATAATCCCTGGGAGCAGGGGACAGGCAGTGTGGTCCGGAGCACCCATTTAAAAAGCTGTTTCAGAGACCTCTTTGCTGTATATAGTTAACCATTTACTGCTCAATAATCCTTCGGAGCAGGGGACAGGCAGTGTAGCCTCGGGTGCTCCCAATTAAAAAGCTGTTTCAGAGACCTCTGTCCTGTACAGAGTTATCCATTTACTGCTCAATAATCCCTGGGAGAAGGGGACAGGCAGGTTGGCCTCGGGAGCCCCCCATTAAAAAGCTGTTTCATAGACCTCTGTGTTGTATATAGTTAACCATTTACTGCTCAATAATCCCTGGGAGCAGGGGACAGGCAGTGTGGCCTCGGGAGCCCCAATTAAAAAGCTGTTTCAGAGACCTCTGTGCTGTACGTAGTTAACCATTTACTTCCCAATAATCCCTGGGAGCAGGGGACAGGCAGTGTGGCCTCGGGAGCCCCCAATTAAAAAACTGTTTCAGAGACCTCTGTGCTGTATATAATTAACCATTTACTGCTCAATAATCCCTGGGAGCAGGGGTCAGGCAGCGTGGCCTCGGGAGCCCCCAATTAAAAAGCTGTTTCAGAGACCTCTGTGCAGTATATAGTTAACCATGTGCTTCTCAATAATCCCTAGCAGCAGGGGACAGGCAGTGTGGTCCGGGAGCCCCCAATTAAAACGCTGTTTCAGAGACCTCTGTGCTGTGTATAGTTAATCATTTACTGCTCAATAATCCCTGGGAGCAGGGGACAGACAGTGTGGCTTCGGGAGCCCCCAATTAAAAAAGCTGTTTCAGAGGCCTCTGTGCTGTATATAGTTAACCAATTACTGCTCAATAATCCCTGGGAGCAGGGGTAGGCTGTTTGGCCTTGGGAGTCCCCAATTAAAAAGCTGTTTCAGAGACCTTTGTGCCTGTATATAGTTAACCAATTACTGCTCAATAATCCCTGGAAGCAGGGTGAAGGCAGTTTGGCCTCGGAAGCCCCCAATTAAAAAGCTGTTTCAGAGACCTCTATGCTGTATATAGTTAACCGTGTACTTCCCAATAATCCCTGGGAGCAGGAGACAGGTAGTTTGGCCTCGGGTGCCCCCAATTAAAAAGCTGTTTCAGAGACCTCTATGTTATATATAGTTAACCGTGTACTTCCCAATAATCCCTGGGAGCAGGGGACAGGCAGTGTGGCCTCGGGAGCCCCCAATTAAAAAGCTGTTTCAGAGACCTCTGTGCCTGTATATAGTTAACCATTTACTTCTCAATAACCCCTGGCAGCGGGGGACAGCCAGTGAGGCCTTGGGAGCCCCCAATTTAAAAGCTGTTTCAGAGACCTCTCTGCTGTATATAGTTAACCATTTACTGCTCAATAATCCCTGGGAGCAGGGGACAGGCAGTGTGGCCTCGGGTGCCCCCAATTAAAAAGCTGTTTCAGAGACCTCTGTGCTGTACATAGTTAACCATTTACTGCTCAATAATCCCTGGGAGCAGGGGACAGGCAGTGTGGCCTCGGGAGCTCCCAATTAAAAAGCTGTTTCAGATACACTGTGCTGTATATAGTTAACCATTTACTGCTCAATAATCCCTGGGAGCAGGGGACAGGCAGTGTGGTCCGGGAGCCCCCAATTAAAAAGCTGTTTCAGATACACTGTGCTGTATATAGTTAACCATTTGAATCTCAATAATCCCTGGGAGCAGGGGACAGGCAGTGTGGTCCGGGAGTTCCCAATTAAAAAGCTGTTTCTGAGAACTCTGTGCTGTATATAGTTAACCATTTACTTCTCAATAATCCCTGGGAGCAGGGGACAGGCAGTGTGGCCTCGCGTGCCCCCAATTAAAAAGCTGTTTCAGAGACCTCTGTGCTGTACATAGTTAACCATTTACTGCTCAATAATCCCTGGGAGCAGGGGACAGGCAGTGTGGCCTCGGGAGCGCCCAATTAAAAAGCTGTTTCAGATACACTGTGCTGTATATAGTTAACCATTTACTGCTCAATAATCCCTGGGAGCAGGGGACAGGCAGTGTGGTCCGGGAGCCCCCAATTAAAAAGCTGTTTCAGATACACTGTGCTGTATATAGTTAACCATTTACTGCTCAATAATCCCTTGGGAGCAGGGGACAGGCAGTGTGGTCCGGGAGCCCCCAATTAAAATGCTGTGTCAGAGAACACTGCGCGTGTATATAGTTAACCATTTACTGCTTTATAATCCCTTAGAGCAGGGGACAGGCAGTGTGGCCTCACAGCACCCAATGAAAAAGCTGTTTGGGAGACCTCTGTGCTGTATACAGTTAACCATTTACTTCCCAATAATCCCTGGCAGCAGGGGAAAGGCAGTGTGGCTACAGGAGCCCCCAATTAAATGGCTGTTTCAGAGACCTCTGTGCTGTACGTATTTAACCATTTACTGCTCAATAATCCCTGGGAGCAGGGGTCAGGCAGTGTGGCCTCGGGAGCCCCCAGTTAAAAAGCTGTTTCCGAGATCTCTGTGCTGTATACAGTTAACCATTTACTGCTCAATAATCCCTGGGAGCAAGGGACAGGGAGTGTGGCCTCGGGAGCACCCAATCAAAAGGCTGTTTCAGAGACCTCTGTGCTGTACATTGTTACCCATTTACTGCTCAATAATCCCTGGGAGCAGGAGACAGGCAGTGTGGTCTCGAGAGCCCCCAATTAAAAAGCTGTTTCAGAGACCTATGTGCTGTATATAGTTAACCATTTACTGCTCAATAATCCCTGGGAGCAGGGGACAGGCAGTGTGGCCTCGGGAGCCCCCAGTTAAAAAGGTGTTTCAGAGACCTCTGTGCTCTATATAGTTAACCATTTACTGCTCAATAATCCCTGGGAGCAGGGGACAGGCAGTGTGGCCTCGGGAGCCCCAATTAAAAAGCTGTCTCAGAGACCTATGTGCTGTATATAGTTAACCATTTACTGCTCAATAATCCCTGGGAGCAGGGGACAGGCAGTGTGGCCTCGGGAGCCCCCAGTTAAAAAGGTGTTTCAGAGACCTCTGTGCTCTATATAGTTAACCATTTACTGCTCAATAATCCCTGGGAGCAGGGGACAGGCAGTGTGGCCTCGAGAGCCCCCAGTTAAAAAGCTGTTTCAGAGACCTCTGTGCTGCACGTAGTTAACCATTTACTTCCCAATAATCCCTGGGAGCAGGGGACAGGCAGTGTGGTCCGGGAGCCCCCAATTAAAAAGCTGTTTCAGTGATCTCTGCGCCTGTATATAGTTAACCATTTACTGCTCAATAATCCCTCGGAGCAGAGGACAGGCAGTGTGGTCCGGGAGCCCCCAATTAAAAAGCTGTTTCAGTGATCTCTGCGCCTGTATATAGTTAACCATTTACTTCTCAATAATCCCTGGGAGCAGGGGACAGGCAGTGTGGTCCGGGAGCCCACAATTAAAAAGCTGTTTCAGAGACCTCTGTGCTGTATATAATTAACCATTTACTTCTCAATAATCCCTGGGTGCAGGGAGCAGACAGTGTGGCTCCGGCAGCCCCCAATTATAAAGCTGTTTCAGAGGCCTCTGTGCCTGTATATAGTTAACCATTTGCTGCTCACTAATCCCTGGGAGCAGGGGACAGGCAGTGTGGCCTCGGGATCCCCAATTAAAAGTCTGTTTCAGAGACTTCTGTGCTGTATATAGTTAACCATTTACTGCTCAATAATCCCTGGGAGCAGGGGACAGGCAGTGTGGGCTCGGGAGCCCCCAATTAAAAAGCTGTTTCAGTGACCTCTGCGCCTGTGTACAGTTACCCATTTACTGCTCAATAATCCCTGGGAGCAGGGGACAGGCAGTGTGGCCTCGAGAGCCCCCAGTTAAAAAGCTGTTTCAGAGACCTCTGTGCTGTACGTAGTTAACCATTTACTTCCCAATAATCCCTGGGAGCAGGGGACAGGCAGTGTGTCCTCGGGAGCCCCCAATTAAAAAGCTGTATCAGAGACCTCTGTGCAGTATATAGTTAACCATGTGCTTCTCAATAATCCCTAGCAGCAGGGGACAGGCAGTGCGGTCCAGGAGCCCCCAATAAAAACGCTGTTTCAGAGACCTCTGTGCTGTATATAGTTAACCATTTACTGCTCAATAATCCCTGGGAGCAGGGGACAGACAGTGTGGCTTCGGGAGCCCCCAATTAAAAAGCTGTTTCATAGACCTCTGTGCTGTATATAGTTAACCAATTACTGCTCAATAATCCCTGGGAGCAGGGGTAGGCTGTTTGGCCTTGGGAGTCCCCATTTAAAAATCTGTTTCAGAGACCTTTGTGCCTGTATATCGTTAACCAATTACTGCTCAATAATCCCTGGAAGCAGGGGGAAGGCAGTTTGGCCTCGGAAACCCCCAATTAAAAAGCTGTTTCAGAGACCTCTATGCTGTATATAGTTAACCGTGTACTTCCCAATAATCCCTGGGAGCAGAAGACAGGTAGTTTGGCCTCGGGTGCCCCCAATTAAAAAGCTGTTTCAGAGACCTCTATGCTATATATAGTTAACCGTGTACTTCCCAATAATCCCTGGGAGCAAGGGACAGGCAGTGTGGCCTCGGGAGCCCCCAATTAAAAAGCTGTTTCTGAGAACTCTGTGCTGTATATAGTTAACCATTTACTGCTCAATAATCCCTGGGAGCAGGGGACAGGCAGTGTGGCCTCGGGAGCCCCCAATTAAAAAGCTGTTTCAGATACACTGTGCTGTATATAGTTAACCATTTACTGCTCAATAATCCCTGGGAGCAGGGGACAGGCAGTGTGGTCCGGGAGCCCCCAATTAAAAAGCTGTTTCAGATACACTGTGCTGTATATAGTTAACCATTTACTGCTCAATAATCCCTGGGAGCAGGGGACAGGCAATGTGGTCCGGGAGCCCCCAATTAAAATGCTGTGTCAGAGAACACTGCGCGTGTATATAGTTAACCATTTACTGCTCAATAATCCCTTGGAGCAGGGGACAGGCAGTGTGGCCTCGCAGCACCCAATGAAAAAGCTGTTTGGGAGACCTCTGTGCTGTATACAGTTAACCATTTACTTCCCAATAATCCCTGGCATCAGGGGAAAGGCAGTGTGGCTTCAGGAGCCCCCAATTAAATGGCTGTTTCAGAGACCCCTGTGCTGTACGTATTTAACCATTTACTGCTCAATAATCCCTGGGAGCAGGGGTCAGGCAGTGTGGCCTCGGGAGCCCCCAGTTAAAAAGGTGTTTCAGGTACTCTGTGCTGTATAGTTAACCATTTACTGCTCAATAAACCCTGGGAGCAGGGGACAGGCAGTGTGGTCCGGGAGCCCACAATTAAAAAGCTGTTTCAGAGACCTCTGTGCAGTATATAATTAACCATTTACTTCCCAATAATCCCTGGGAGCAGGGGACAGGCAGTGTGGCTCCGTGAGCCCCCAATTAAAAAGCTGTTTCAGAGACCTTTGTGCTGTATATAGTTAACCATTTACTGCTCAATAATCCCTGGGAGCAGGGGACAGGCAGTGAGGCCTTGGGAGCCCCCAATTAAAAAGCTGTTTCAGAGACCTCTGTGCTGTATATAGTTAACCATTTACGGCTCAATAATCCCTGGGAGCAGGAGACAGGCAGTGAGGCCTCGGGAGCCCCCAATTAAAAAGCTGTTTTAGAGACCTCTGTGCTGTATATAGTTAACCATTTACTGCTCAATAATCCCTCTGAGCAGGGGACAGGCAGTGTGGTCCGGGAGCTCCCAATTAAAAAGCTGTTTCATAGACCTCTGTGCTGTATATAGTTAACCAATTACTGCTCAATAATCCCTGGAACCAGGGGGAAGGCAGTTTGGCCTCAGGAGCCCCCAATTAAATAGCTGTTTCAGAGACCTCTATGCTGTATATAGTTAACCGTGTACTTCCCAATAATCCCTGGGAGCAGGAGACAGGTAGTTTGGCCTCGGGTGCCCCCATTAAAAAGCTGTTTCAGAGACCTCTATGCTGTATATAGTTAACCGTGTACTTCCCAATAATCCCTGGGAGTAGGGGACAGGCAGTGTGGCCTCGGGAGCCCCCAATTAAAAGCTGTTTCAGAGTCCTCTGTGCCTGTATATAGTTAACCATTAACTTCTCAATAACACCTGGCAGCGGGGGACAGCCAGTGAGGCCTTGGGAGCCCCCAATTAAAAAGCTGTTTCAGAGGCCTCTGTGCTGTATATAATTAACCATTTACTTCTCAATAATCCCTGGGAGCATGGGGCCAGGCAGTGTGGTCCGGGAGCCCCCAAATAAAAAGCTGTTTCAGTGATCTCTGTGCCTGTATATAGTTAACCATTTACTGCTCAATAATCCCTGGGAGCAGGGGTCAGGCAGTGTGGCCTCGGGAGCCCCCAGTAAAAAAGGTTTTTCAGATACTCTGTGCTGTATAGTTAACCATTTGCTGCTCAATAAACCCTGGGAGCAGGGGACAGGCAGTGTGGTCCGGGAGCCCACAATTAAAAAGCTGTTTCAGAGACCTCTGTGCAGTATATAATTAACCATTTACTTCCCAATAATCCCTGGGAGCAGGGGACAGGCAGTGTGGCTCCGGGAGCCCCCAATTAAAAAGCTGTTTCAGAGACCTCTGTGCTGTATATAGTTAACCATTTACTGCTCAATAATCCCTGGGAGCAGGGGACAGGCAGTGAGGCCTCGGGAGCACCCAAGTAAAAAGCTGTTTCAGAGACCTCTGTGCTGTATATAGTTAACCATTTACGGCTCAATAATCCCTGGGAGCAGGAGACAGGCAGTGAGGCCTCGGGAGCCCCCAATTAAAAAGCTGTTTTAGAGACATCTGTGCTGTATATAGTTAACCATTTACTGCTCAATAATCCCTCTGAGCAGGGGACAGGCAGTGTGGTCCGGGAGCTCCCAATTAAAAAGCTGTTTCATAGACCTCTGTGCTGTATATAGTTAATCATTTACTGCTCAATAATCCCTGGGAGCAGGGGACAGACAGTGTGGCTTCGGGAGCCCCCAATTAAAAAAGCTGTTTCAGTGGCCTCTGTGCTGTATATAGTTAACCATTTACTGCTCAATAATCCCTTGGAGCAGGGGACAGGCAGTGTGGCCTCGCAGCACCCAATGAAAAAGCTGTTTGGGAGACCTCTGTGCTGTATACAGTTAACCATTTACTTCCCAATAATCCCTGGCATCAGGGGAAAGGCAGTGTGGCTTCAGGAGCCCCCAATTAAATGGCTGTTTCAGAGACCCCTGTGCTGTACGTATTTAACCATTTACTGCTCAATAATCCCTGGGAGCAGGGGTCAGGCAGTGTGGCCTCGGGAGCCCCCAGTTAAAAAGGTGTTTCAGGTACTCTGTGCTGTATAGTTAACCATTTACTGCTCAATAAACCCTGGGAGCAGGGGACAGGCAGTGTGGTCCGGGAGCCCACAATTAAAAAGCTGTTTCAGAGACCTCTGTGCAGTATATAATTAACCATTTACTTCCCAATAATCCCTGGGAGCAGGGGACAGGCAGTGTGGCTCCGTGAGCCCCCAATTAAAAAGCTGTTTCAGAGACCTTTGTGCTGTATATAGTTAACCATTTACTGCTCAATAATCCCTGGGAGCAGGGGACAGGCAGTGAGGCCTTGGGAGCCCCCAATTAAAAAGCTGTTTCAGAGACCTCTGTGCTGTATATAGTTAACCATTTACGGCTCAATAATCCCTGGGAGCAGGAGACAGGCAGTGAGGCCTCGGGAGCCCCCAATTAAAAAGCTGTTTTAGAGACCTCTGTGCTGTATATAGTTAACCATTTACTGCTCAATAATCCCTCTGAGCAGGGGACAGGCAGTGTGGTCCGGGAGCTCCCAATTAAAAAGCTGTTTCATAGACCTATGTGCTGTATATAGTTAACCAATTACTGCTCAATAATCCCTGGAACCAGGGGGAAGGCAGTTTGGCCTCAGGAGCCCCCAATTAAATAGCTGTTTCAGAGACCTCTATGCTGTATATAGTTAACCGTGTACTTCCCAATAATCCCTGGGAGCAGGAGACAGGTAGTTTGGCCTCGGGTGCCCCCATTAAAAAGCTGTTTCAGAGACCTCTATGCTGTATATAGTTAACCGTGTACTTCCCAATAATCCCTGGGAGTAGGGGACAGGCAGTGTGGCCTCGGGAGCCCCCAATTAAAAGCTGTTTCAGAGTCCTCTGTGCCTGTATATAGTTAACCATTAACTTCTCAATAACACCTGGCAGCGGGGGACAGCCAGTGAGGCCTTGGGAGCCCCCAATTAAAAAGCTGTTTCAGAGGCCTCTGTGCTGTATATAATTAACCATTTACTTCTCAATAATCCCTGGGAGCATGGGGCCAGGCAGTGTGGTCCGGGAGCCCCCAAATAAAAAGCTGTTTCAGTGATCTCTGTGCCTGTATATAGTTAACCATTTACTGCTCAATAATCCCTGGGAGCAGGGGTCAGGCAGTGTGGCCTCGGGAGCCCCCAGTAAAAAAGGTTTTTCAGATACTCTGTGCTGTATAGTTAACCATTTGCTGCTCAATAAACCCTGGGAGCAGGGGACAGGCAGTGTGGTCCGGGAGCCCACAATTAAAAAGCTGTTTCAGAGACCTCTGTGCAGTATATAATTAACCATTTACTTCCCAATAATCCCTGGGAGCAGGGGACAGGCAGTGTGGCTCCGGGAGCCCCCAATTAAAAAGCTGTTTCAGAGACCTCTGTGCTGTATATAGTTAACCATTTACTGCTCAATAATCCCTGGGAGCAGGGGACAGGCAGTGAGGCCTCGGGAGCCCCCAAGTAAAAAGCTGTTTCAGAGACCTCTGTGCTGTATATAGTTAACCATTTACGGCTCAATAATCCCTGGGAGCAGGAGACAGGCAGTGAGGCCTCGGGAGCCCCCAATTAAAAAGCTGTTTTAGAGACATCTGTGCTGTATATAGTTAACCATTTACTGCTCAATAATCCCTCTGAGCAGAAGACAGGCAGTGTGGTCCGGGAGCTCCCAATTAAAAAGCTGTTTCATAGACCTCTGTGCTGTATATAGTTAATCATTTACTGCTCAATAATCCCTGGGAGCAGGGGACAGACAGTGTGGCTTCGGGAGCCCCCAATTAAAAAAGCTGTTTCAGTGGCCTCTGTGCTGTATATAGTTAACCAATTACTGCTCAATAATCCCTGGGAGCAGGGGTAGGCTGTTTGGCCTTGGGAGTCCCCAATTAAAAAGCTGTTTCAGAGACATTTGTGCCTGTATATAGTTAACCAATTACTGCTCAATAATCCCTGGAAGCAGGGGGAAGGCAGTTTGGCCTCAGGAGCCCCCAATTAAATAGCTGTTTCAGAGACCTCTATGCTGTATATAGTTAACCGTGTACTTCCCAATAATCCCTGGGAGCAGGAGACAGGTAGTTTGGCCTCGGGTGCCCCCATTAAAAAGCTGTTTCAGAGACCTCTATGCTGTATATAGTTAACCGTGTACTTCCCAATAATCCCTGGGAGTAGGGGACAGGCAGTGTGGCCTCGGGACCCCCCAATTAAAAGCTGTTTCAGAGTCCTCTGTGCCTGTATATAGTTAACCATTAACTTCTCAATAACACCTGGCAGCGGGGGACAGCCAGTGAGGCCTTGGGAGCCCCCAATTAAAAAGCTGTTTCAGAGGCCTCTGTGCTGTATATAATTAACCATTTACTTCTCAATAATCCCTGGGAGCAGGGGCCAGGCAGTGTGGTCCGGGAGCCCCCAAATAAAAACCTGTTTCAGTGATCTCTGTGCCTGTATATAGTTAACCATTTACTGCTCAATAATCCCTGGGAGCAGGGGTCAGGCAGTGTGGCCTCGGGAGCCCCCAGTTAAAAAGGTGTTTCAGATACTCTGTGCTGTATAGTTAACCATTTACTGCTCAATAATCTCTTGGAGATGGGACAGGCAGTGTGGCTTCGGGAGCCCCCAATTAAAAAGCTGTTTCAGAGACCTCTGTGCAGTATATAATTAACCATTTACTTCTCAATAATCCCTGGGAGCAGGGGACAGGCAGTGTGGCTCCGGCAGCCCCCAATTAAAAAGTGTTTCAGAGACCTCTGTGCTGTATATAGTTAACCATTTACTGCTCAATAATCCCTGGGAGCAGGGGACAGGCAGTGAGGCCTCGGGAGCCCCCAATTAAAAAGCTGTTTCAGAGACCTCTGTGCTGTATATAGTTAACCATTTACTGCTCAATAATCCCTCTGAGCAGGGGACAGGCAGTGTGGTCCGGGAACTCCCAATTAAAAAGCTGTTTCAGAGACCTCTGTGCTGTATATAGTTAATCATTTACTGCTCAATAATCCCTGGGAGCAGGGGACAGACAGTGTGGCTTCGGGAGCCCCCAATTAAAAAGCTGTTTCAGAGACCTCTGTGCTGTATATAGTTAACCAATTACTGCTCAATAATCCCTGGGATCAGGGGTAGGCTGTTTGGCCTTGGGAGTCCCAATTAAAAAGCTGTTTCAGAGACCTTTGTGCCTGTATATAGTTAACCAATTACTGCTCAATAATTCCTGGGAGCAGGGGACAGGCAGGTTGGCCTCGGGAGCCCCCAATTAAATAGCTGTTTCAGAGACCTCTATGCTGTATATAGTAAACCGTGTACTTCCCAATAATCCCTGGGAGCAGGAGACAGGTAGTTTGGCCTCGGGTGCCCCCAATTAAAAAGCTGTTTCAGAGACCTCTGTGCCTGTATATAGTTAACCATTTACTTCTCAATAACCCCTGGCAGCGGGGGACAGCCAGTGAGGCCTTGGGAGCCCCCAATTAAAAAGCTGTTTCAGAGACCTCTGTGCTGTATATAATTAACCATTTACTTCTCAATAATCCCTGGGAGCAGGGGACAAGCAGTGTGGTCCGGGAGCCCCCAATTAAAAAGCTGTTTCAGTGATCTATGCGCCTGTATATAGTTAACCATTTACTGCTCAATAATCCCTCGGAGCAGGGAACAGGCAGGTTGGCCTCGGGAGCCCCCAATTAAAAAGCTGTTTCAGACATCTCTATGCCTGTATAGAGTTAACCATTTACTGCTCAGCAATCCCTGGGAACAGGGGACAGGCAGTGTGGCCTCGGGAGCCCCAATTAAAAGGCTGTTTCAGAGACTTCTGTGCTGTATATAATTAACCATTTACTGCTCAATAATTCCTGGGAGCAGGGGACAGGCAGTGTGGTTTCGGGAGCCCCCAATGAAAAAGCTGTTTGGGAGACCTCTGTGCCTGTATATAGTTCACCATTTACTGCTCAATAATCTCTGAGAGCAAGGGTCAGGCAGCGTGGCCTCGGGCGCCCCCAATTAAAAAGGTGTTTCAGATACTCTGTGCTGTATATAGTTAATCAATTACTGCTCAATAATCCCTGGGAGCAGGGGACAGGCAGGTTGGCCTCGGGAGCCCCCAATTAAAAAGCTGTTTCCGAGATCTCTGTGCTGTATATAATTAACCATTTACTGCTCAATAATCCCTGGGAGCAGGGGACAGGCAGTGTGTCCACGGGAGCCCCCAATTAAAAGGCTGTTTCAGAGTCCTCTGTGCTGTACATAGTTACCCATTTACTGCTCAATAATCCGTGGGAGCAGGGGTCAGGCAGTGTGGTCTCGAGAGCCCCCAATTAAAAAGCTGTTTCAGAGACCTATGTGCTGTATATAGTTAACCATTTACTGCTCAATAATCCCTGGGAGCAGGGGACAGGCAGTGTGACCTCGGGAGCCCCCAGTTAAAAAGGTGTTTCAGATACCTCTGTGCTGTATATAGTTAACCATTTACTGCTCAATAATCCCTGGGAGCAGGGGACAGGCAGTGTGGCCTCGGGAGCCCCCAATTAAAAAGCTGTTTCAGAGGCCTCTGTGTTGTATATAGTTAACCATTTATTGCTCAATAATCCCTGGGAGCAGGGGTCAGGCATTGTGGCCTCCGGAGCCCCCAGTTAAAAAGCTGTTTCAGAGACCTCTGTGCTGTACGTAGTTAACCATTTACTTCCCAATAATCCCTGGGAGCAGGGGACAGGCAGTGTGGCCTCGGGAGCCCCCAGTTAAAACGGTGTTTCAGATACACTGCGCTGTATATAGTTAACCATTTGCTTCTCAATAATCCCTGGGAGCAGGGGACAGGCAGTGAGGTCCGGGAGCCCCCAATTAAAACGCTGTTTCAGAGACCTCTGTGCTGTATATAATTAACCATTTACTTCTCAATAATCCCTGGGAGCAGGGGACAGGCAGTGTGGCTCCGGGAGCCCCCAATTAAAACGCTGTTTCAGAGACCTCTGCGCCTGTATATAGTTAACCAATTACTGCTCAATAATCCCTGGGAGCAGGGGACAGGCAGTGTGGCTCCAGGAGCCCCCAATTAAAAAGCTGTTTCAGAGGCCTCTGTGCCTGTATATAGTTAACCATTTACTGCTCAATAATCCCTGGGAGCAGGGGACAGGCAGTGTGGCCTCGGGAGCCCCCAATTAAAAGGTTGTTTCAATGTTCTCTGCGCCTGTATATAGTTAACCAATTACTGCACAATAATCCCTGGGAGCAGGGGACAGGCAGTGTGGTCCGGGAGCCCCCAATTAAAAAGCTGTTTCAGAGACCTCTGTGCTGTATATAGTTAACCATTTACTGCTCAATAATCCCTGGGAGCAGGGGACAGGCAATGTGGCTCCGGGAGCCCCCAATTAAAAAGCTGTTTCAGAGACCTCTGTGCTGTATATAATTAACCATTTACTTCTTGTAGCGCACAATGACTTACGAGAGAGACGAGTAGAGAGGAAGGCGATGAGGCTTTATTAAGCGAGACTTGTCCCCAGCAGTTCAGCAATTAATGGAGCGGCGGGGAGAAGCTCGGGTCCTTATACTCCGCCTTCAGGGCGGAGCCAGGAGTCAACAGCCAACCAGGACCCGGGATCTGTCAGCCAATAGCATCACGGCTTCCCCGTCCCACATGACCCCTAATACATACTACCACATTCACCCCTTGTTAAAAATGAACCCGGCGGGGTGGTGGTTCGCATGGTGGTAGGGGTTTACAAGGCTGGTCCTGGGAGGAAAATTTTGGGCATATCATTACAGTTTTAGCCCTACACTGGGCTATGTACAAGGTTTGTGAAACTATTTCCAATATTAGTAATTGAAAATGTTTTTGTTACAGTCCAACAACATTCTTGGTGTCACGCCGATGCCACGAGTCGAGCGGGCGGTCTGGTCTTCCTTGTCGATCGCCTCAGCCCCGGTGGTGGTGCAGGTGCTTGTTCAGGCGTTGTCGTCTCCGGGAGCTTTACGGTGTCTGCTTCTGCTTCACTCCTGGTCGGACATGGGAGGAGGACCGATCCTCCCGGGAAGGGGGCGGTCGCGGGGTGCGCCGGTGGCAGGGAGGGGGTGATCGGTGTCGGGGGTTGTGTGTGTTGCCGGCGGGTGCCAGATCCCGCAGGGAGACCGTGTCCTGTCGGCCGTCGGGGTACGCCACGTAGGCGTACTGCGGGTTCGCTTGGAGGAGGTGAACCCTCTCGACCAACGGGTCCGACTTGTGCGCCCGCACATGTTTCCGGAGCAAGATGGGTCCTGGGGCCGCCAGCCAGGTCGGCAGCGACGTTCCAGAGGAGGACCTCCTAGGGAAGACAAGGAGGCGCTCATGGGGCGTTTGGTTAGTGGTGGTACACAGCAGCGACCGGATGGAGTGGAGAGCGTCCGGGAGGACCTCCTGCCACCGGGAAACGGGGAGATCCTTGGACCGTAGGGCCAGTAGGACGGTCTTCCAGACCGTGCCGTTCTCCCTCTCTACTTGCCCGTTCCCCCGGGAGTTGTAGCTGGTCGTCCTGCTCGAGGCTATGCCCTTGCTGAGCAGGAACTGGCGCAGCTCGTCACTCATGAAGGAGGACCCCCTGTCGCTATGGATATATGCGGGGCAACCGAACAGTGTGAATATGGTGCCAAGGGCTTTAATAACTGTGGCCGCTGTCATGTCGGGGCAGGGGATGGCGAAGGGGAAACGGGAGTACTCGTCCACCACGTTCAGGAAGTATGTGTTGCGGTCGGTGGAGGGGAGGGGCCCTTTGAAATCCAGACTGAGGCGTTCAAAGGGGCGGGAAGCCTTGATCAGGTGCGCTCTATCCGGCCTGAAAAAGTGCGGTTTGCACTCTGCGCAGATGTGGCAGTTCGTGGTGACTGTACGGACCTCCTCCACAGAGTAGGGGAGGTTGCGGGACTTTATGAAATGGTAGAACCGAGTGACCCCCGGGTGGCAGAGGTCCTCATGGAGGGCTTGGAGACGGTCTATTTGTGCGTTGGCACATGTGCCGCGGGATAGGGCGTCGGACGGCTCGTTCAGCTTTCCGGGCCGGTACAAGATCTCGTAGTTGAAGGTGGAGAGCTCGATCCTCCACCTTAAGATCTTGTCATTTTTGATTTTGCCCCGCTGTGCACTATCGAACATGAAAGCTACCACCCTTGGTCAGTGAGGAGAGTGAATCTCCTGCCGGCCAGGTAATGCCTCCAATGTCGCACAGCTTCCACTGTGGCCTGGGCCTCCTTTTCCACTGAGGAGTGGCGGATTTCTGAAGTGTGGAGGGTCCGGGAGAAAAAGGCCACGGGTCTGCCCGCTTGGTTAAGGGTGGCCGCCAGAGCTACGTCGGAGGCGTCGCTCTCGACCTGGAAGGGGAGGGACTCGTCGATGGCGTGCATCGTGGCCTTTGCGATATCCGCTTTGACGCGGCTGAAGGCCTGGCGAGCCTCTGTCGACAGAGGGAAGGTAGTGGTCTGTATTACGGGGTGGGCCTAGTCTGCGTACTGGGGGACCCACTGGGCGTAATATGAAAAGAACCCCAGGCAACGTTTCAGGGCTTTGGAGCAGTGGGGAAGGGGAAATTCCATGAGGGGGCGCATGGGGTCGGGGCCTATTATCCCATTGCGCACTACGTATCCCAGGATGGCTAGCCGGTTTGTGCTAAAAACGCACTTGTCCTCGTTGTATGTGAGGTTCAAGGCTTTAGCGGTCTGGAGTAATTTTTGGAGGTTGGCGTCGTGGTCCTGCTGATCGTGGCCGCAGATGGTTACGTTGTCGAGATACGTGAACATGGCCTGCAACCCGTGCTGGTCAACCATTCGGTCCATCTCCCGTTGGAAGACCGAGACCCCGTTCGTGACACTAAATGGGACCCTTAGGAAGTGGTATAGACGCCCGTCTACCTTGAAGGCTGTGTACTTGCGGTCACCTGGGCGGATGGGGAGCTGGTGGTAGGCGGACTTGAGGTCCACGGTGGAGAAAACCTTATACTGGGCAATCCGATTTACCATGTCGGATATGCGGGGGAGAGGGTACGCATCTAGCTGTGTGTACCTGTTGATGGTCTGGCTATAGTCTATGACCATCCTTTGCTTTTCCCCGGTCTTTACGACTACCACCTGGGCTCTCCAGCGACTATTGCTGGCCTGGATTATGCCTTCCTTCAGCAACCGCTGGACTTCAGACCAAATAAATATCCGGTCCTGGGCGCTGTACCGTCTGCTCCTAGTGGCGACGGGTTTGCAATCCGGGGTGAGGTTTGCAAACAAGGACGGCGGTTCAATCTTGATAGTTGCGAGGCCGCAGATAGTGAGTGTGGGTATTGGGCCGCCGAATTGGAATGTTAGGCTCTGCTGGTTCCACTGGAAATCTAATCCCAGTAATGTGGGCGCGCAGAGTTGGGGAAGGACGTAGAGCCTGTAGTTTTTAAACTCCCTCCCCTGCACCGTTAGGTTCGCGATGCAGAACCCTTTGATCTCTACGGAGTGGGATCCTGCAGCTAGGGAAACCTTTTGCGTACTTGGATGGATGGTCAGAAAACAGCGTCTTACCGTGTCGGGGTGGATGAAGCTTTCGGTGCTCGTGGAGTCGATCAGGCAAGGTGTCTCGTGTCCGTTGATCAGCACCGTTGTTGTCGTCGTCTGGAGCGTCCGGGGCCGTGATTGATCCAGCGTCACCGAAGCCAGTCGTGGTCGAAGTGTCTCAGCGTCTTCTTCGGACCCCGTGGAGCCGTCGATGCTGGGGTCCTTTGTTGTCATCCAAGATGGCGGCGTCCATGAATCGCATGTGGCCGGGGGTGGACAAAATGGCCGCCCCCATGGATCGCACGTGGTCAGGGGTGGACAAAATGGCCGCCCCCATGAATCGCACGTGGCTGGGGAGTCCCAAGATGGCAGCGCCCATCCTCCCCTCGTGGTGCCCGGGACCCAAAATGGCGGCGCCCGCGGGTCGCACATGGGGTGCTGGGGGGGGGGGGGGGGTTGGGGAGCGTTTGGGATGCGCTGGGCTCGTTCTTCTCCGGGGATTGCGGCGACCCCCAGGGACCGGCACACAGCCGCGTAATGGCCCTTCGTGCCGCAGCTTTTGCAAATAGCTGCGCGGGCCGGGCAGCGCTGCCGGGGGTGTTTCGCTTGCCCGCAGAAATAGCAGCGGACCCCCCGGGATGATCTGGCGCTTTAACCGCGCAAGCCTGTGAGGGAGGGGGGTGGTTTGGCGCGACGGGGGTCCACGGAGCCCAAGGGGCTGCCGCGCGGTCGGGGCCGTAGGCGCGGGCGTTTTGTGAGGCCACATCTAGGGAAGCTGCAATGGCCCGTGCCTCTGAGAGTCCTAGCGACTCTCTTTCTAAAAGTCTTTGGCGGATTTGGGGAGGGTTCATACCTGCCACAAACGCATCGCAAATTAACATGTCCTAGTGTTCGATCGCGTTCACCAGCGGGCAGCTGCAGCCCCGTACCAAAATTAGCAGCGCGGCGTAGAACTCCTCTAACAATTCTCCGGGACTTTGCCGTCTCGTTGCGAGTTGGTAGCGTGCGTAGACCTGGTTCACGGGGCGAACGTAGATGCTCTTAAGTGCTGCGAACACCGTCTGGAAATCCTCTGCGTCTTCTATGAGAGGGTAAATCTCCGTGCTTACCCTCGAGTGCAGGACCTGCAGTTTCTGGTCTTCTGTGATCCGGCCGGGGGCCGTTTGGAGGTAGCCTTCAAAACAAGTCTGCCAGTGTTTAAATACTGCTGCCGAGTTTGCTGCGTGGGGGCTGATCCGCAGGCATTCCGGGACGATCCGGAGCTCCATAGTCCTTTAAGCTCGCTTAATAAATTGTAGCGCACAATGACTTACGAGAGAGACGAGTAGTGATGAAGTCGATTCAGGCTTTATTAAGCGAGACTTGTCCCCAGCAGTTCAGCAACATAATGAAGCGGCGGGGAGAAGCTCGGGTTCTTATACTCCGCCTTCAGGGCGGAGCTAGGGGTCAACAGCCAACCAGGACCCGGGATCTGTCAGCCAACAGCATCACGGCTTCACAGTCCCACATGACCCCTAATACATACCACCACACTTCTCAATAATCCCTGGGAGCAGGGGACAGACAGTGTGGCCTTGGGAGCCCCAATTAAAAAGCTGTTTCAGCGAGCTCTGTGCTGTATATAGTTAACCATTTACTGCTCAATAATCCCTGGGAGCAGGGGACAGGCAGTGTGGCCTCCAATTAAAAAGCTGTTTCAGAGACCTCTGTGCTGTATGTAGTTAACCAGTTACTTGTCAATAATCTTTGGGAGCAGGGGACAGGCAGTGTAGTCTCGGGAGCCCCAATTAAAAAGCTGTTTCAGAGACCTCTGTGCCTGTATATAGTTAACCATTTACTGCTCAATAATCCCTCGGAGCAGGGCACAGGCAGTGTGGCCTTGGGAGTCCCCAATTAAAAAGCTGTTTCAGAGACCTCTGAGCCTGTATATAGGTAACCATTTACGGCTCAATAATCCCTGGAGAAGGGGTCAGGCAGTGTGGCCTCGGGAGACCCCAATTAAAAAGCTGTTTCAGAGACCTCTGTGCTGTATATAGTTAACCATTTACTGCTCAATAATCCCTCGGAGCAGGGGACAGGCAGTGAGGCCTCTGGAGCCCCCAATTAAAAAGCTGTTTCAGAGATTTCTGTGCTGTATAAAATTAACCATTTACTGCTCAATAATCCCAGGGAGCAGGGGTCAGGCAGTGTGGCCTCGGGAGCCCCCAATTAAAAAGCTGTTTCAGAGACCTCTGTGCCTGTATATTGTTAACCATTTACTGCCTAATAATCCCTGGGAGCAGGAAACAGGCAGTTTGGCCTCGGGAGCTCCCAATTATAAAGCTGTTTCAGAGACCTCTGTGCTGTATATAGTTAACCATTTACTGCTCAATAATCCCTGGGAGCAGGGGACAGGCAGTTTGGCCTCGGGAGCTCCCAATTAAAAAGCTGTTTCAGAGACCTCTGTGCTGTATATAGTTAACCATTTACTGCTCAATAATCCCTGGGAGCAGGGGACAGGCAGTTTGGCCTCGGGAGCTCCCAATTAAAAAGCTGTTTCAGAGACCTCTGTGCTGTATATAGTTAACCATTTACTGCTCAATAATTCCTGGGAGTAGGGGACAGGCAGTGTGGCCTTGGGAGCCCCCAATTAAAAAGCTGTTTCAGAGACCTCTATGCTGTATATAGTTAACCATTTACTGCTCAACAATTCCTGGGAGTAGGGGACAGGCAGTGTGGCCTTGGGAGCCCCCAATTTAAAAGCTGGTTCAGAGGCCTCTGTGCTGTATATAATTAACCATTTACTTCTCAATAATCCCTGGGAGGAGCGGCCGGATTGCAGAAGATCCTCTGGAGCAGCGGCAAGGAAGGGAAGCTCGAAGCAAGATGGCGTCGGAAGGTGGCCGCTAGTTATGGGGCCCGGAGCAACAAGAGTTCCTACGGCGCTCTGTGGAAGAGCTGAAGTAGGAGCTGAAGAAGGAGCTGTTGGCCCCGATATTACAGGTGATTGAAGGGCTAAAGGAGGAGCAGAGGACCCAGGAGCTGGAGCGTCGGGTCGTGAAGGCAAAGACTGCTGAAAATGAAGATGAAATACAGGGCCTGATGGTGAAGACAGAGACGCACGAGGCACAGCACAAAATGTGTGTGGAGAGGTTGGAAGCACTGGAGAATAATTCGAGGAGGAAGAATGTAAGAGTCCTGGGTCTTCCCGAAGGCGCAGAGGGGGCGGACGTCCGGGCATATGTAAGCACGATGCTTCACTCGCTAATGGGATCGGAGGCCCCGACGGGCCCCTTGGAGGTGGAGGGAGCTTATCGAGTTCTGGCGCGAAGACCAAAGGCTGGAGAAATACCTCGAGCTATAGTGGTGAGGTTTCACCGCTACAACGACAGAGAGACGGTCCTAAGATGGGTCAAGAAAACTCGGAGCTGTAGGTGGGAGAATGCGGTGATCCGCGTAAACCAGGATTGGACTGCGGAGGTGGCGAGAAGGAGGGCAAGTTTCAATCGGGCTAAGGTGGTGCTTCACAAAAAGGTTCAATTTGGAATGCTGCAACCGGCGAGACTGTGGGTCACATACCACGGGAAGCACCACTCCTTTGAGACGGCAGAAGAGGCGTGGACATTCATAGTGGACGAGAAGCTGGAATAGTCTGGCGAGAGAAAGAGCTTCTGGGATAAAGTGGTGGGGTGATTATGTGGGGCGAGGAAGGGGAAGGGGGGGAATGATTTTTCAATTTGTTAATTCTTCGACCCTGTAACTTTTCTCTCTTCCCCTCGTTGGGGGGGGGGGGGGGTGGGGTGGGGGGGGGAGTATGAGGAACTGTGCGCGCCGTGGGAAGGAAAGGGGAAGGAGAAGGGAAATGCGCCAGTAGGGGCGGGGCCGAGTGTGAAACGCGGGCTTTGTTCCCGCGCTATGGTAATTGTGGCGGGAACGGGGACGCAGGAAGGAGGGGGCCTCGCACAGTGAGGGGCCGAGGACAAGGGGGGTAGCCGAGGTCAGCCAGAGTTCGCTGACTTCTGGGAGCAACATGGGGGGTGCAACTGCGCTAGAGGGGGATCTAGCGGAGGGGGGGGGTCAACTGGGTTGCTGCTGCTAAGGAGAAGGGGGAGCTGTTATGGGATGGGGTGGTCGAGGTGGGGGGCACCGTCGGGGGGATATACGGGTACGTGGGAACCGGGTGAGGAGCTGGGTTAAAAAAGGGGATGGTGACTCGACAAGGGGGGGGGGGGTAAAGAGCCCCCCAACCCGGCTGATCACGTGGAACGTGAGAGGGCTGAACGGGCCGATTAAAAGGGCACGGGTACTCGCACACCTAAAGAAATTAAAGGCAGATGTGGTTTTGTTGCAGGAGACGCATCTGAAACTGATAGACCAGGTCAGACTACGTAAAGGATGGGTGGGGCAGGTCTTTCATTCGGGATTAGATGCGAAGAACAGGGGGGTGGCTATCTTAGTGGGGAAACGGGTACTGTTTGAGGCAAAGACCATAGTGGCGGATAGTGGGGGTAGATATGTGATGGTGAGTGGCAGATTGCAAGGGGAGGCGGTGGTTCTGGTGAACGTATACGCCCCGAACTGGGATGATGCAAACTTTATGAGGCGTATGTTGGGACGTATCCCGGACCTGGAGGCGGGAAAGTTGGTAATGGGGGGAGATTTCAATACGGTGCTTGATCCAGGGCTGGACCGATCGAGGTCCAGGACCGGGAGGAGGCCGGCAGCGGCCAGGGTGCTCAAGGACTTCATGGAGCAGATGGGAGGGGTAGACCCCTGGAGATTTAGTAGGCCTAGGAGTAAGGAGTTCTCATTTTTCTCCCATGTTCACAAGGTATACTCACGGATAGACTTTTTTGTCTTGGGAAAGGCACTGATTCCGAAGGTGACAGGGATGGAGTACATGGCCATAGCCATTTCGGACCACGCTCCACATTGGGTACACCTGGAGGTAGGAGAGGAAAAAGAACAGCACCCACTCTGGAGAATGGATATGGGCTTATTGGCGGATGAGGGGGTATGTCTAAGGGTGAGGGGGTGCATCGAAAGGTACTTAGAGCTTAACGACAACGGAGAAGTTCAGGTGGGAGTGGTCTGGGAGGCGTTGAAGGCGGTGGTCAGAGGGGAACTGATATCCATAAGGGCACATAAAGGGAAGCAAGAGGGTAAAGAAAGGGAGCGATTGTTGAGAGAACTTCTGAGGGTGGACAGGCAATATGCAGAGGCACCGGAGGAGGGACTGTACAGGGAAAGACAAAGGTTACATGTGGAATTTGACTTGCTGACCACGGGTAAGGCAGAGGCACAGTGGAGGAGGGCACAGGGTGTACAGTATGAGTATGGAGAGAAGGCGAGTCGGCTACTGGCCCAACAATTGAGGAAGAGGGGAGCGGTGAGGGAGATAGGTGGGGTGAGCGATGAGGAGGGAGAGATGGAACGGGGAGCGGAGAGAGTGAACGGGGTGTTCAAGGCATTCTATGAGAGGTTATATAAGGCTCAGCCCCCAGAAGGGAAGGAGGGAATGATGTGTTTCCTGGATCAGCTGGAATTCCCGAAGGTGGAGGAGCAGGAGAGGGCGGGACTGGGAGCACAGATTGAGATGGAGGAGGTGGTAAAGGGGATTGGGAGCATGCAGGCGGGGAAGGCCCCGGGACCGGATGGGTTCCCGGTGGAATTTTATAGGAAATATATGGACCTACTGGCCCCGCTTTTGACGAGAACCTTTAATGAGGCCAGGGAAAGGGGGAAGTTGCCCCCGACTATGTCGGAGGTGACGATATCGCTCCTTTTGAAGAAGGAAAAAGACCCACTGCAGTGTGGGTCCTACAGGCCCATTTCCCTTTTGAATGTAGATGCTAAGCTCCTGGCCAAGGTGATGGCGACGAGGATAGAGGACTGTGTCCCGGGGGTGGTCCACGAGGATTAAACTGGGTTCGTTAAGGGGAGACAGCTGAACACGAACATACGGAGGCTGCTAGGGGTGATGATGATGCCCCCACCAGAGGGGGAGGCGGAGATAGTGGTGGCGATGGACGCCGAGAAAGCATTCGACAGAGTGAAGTGGGACTGTCTGTGGGAAGTGTTGAGGAGATTTGGCTTTGGAGAAGGGTTTATTGGATGGGTACAGCTGCTCTCTAGGGCCCCGGTGGCAAGTTTGGTCACGAACAGGCAGAGATCTGACTACTTCCGTCTTTATAGAGGGACGAGGCAGGGGTGTCCCCTGTCTCCGTTACTGTTTGCATTGGCGATTGAGCGCCTGGCCATAGCACTGAGGGGCTCCAGGAAGTGGAGGGGAGTGCTCAGGGGAGGAGAAGAACACCGGGTATCTTTGTATGCAGATGGTTTATTGCTGTATGTTGCGGACCCGGTGGAGGGGATGCCTGAGATAATGCAGACGCTCGGGGAGTTTGGGGAATTCTCAGGGTACAAATTGAATACGGGGAAGAGTGAGTTGTTTGTGGTGCATCCGGGGGAGCAGAGCGGGGGAATAGATGATTTACCGCTGAGGAAGGTAACAAGAGATTTCCGGTACTTAGGGATTCAGATAGCCAGGAGTTGGGGAACCTTACATAGGCTTAATCTAACACGATTGGTGGAACAGATGGAGGAGGATTTTAAGCGATGGGACATGGTGCCCCTGTCACTGGTGGGTAGGGTGCAGGCGGTTAAAATGGTAGCCCTCCCGAGATTTCTTTTTGTGTTTCAGTGCCTCCCGGTGATGGTCACGAAGGCCTTTTTCAAGAAAATCGAGAAAAGTGTCATGAGTTTTGTGTGGGCTGGGAAGACCCTGAGAGTGAGGAGGGGTTTTTTGGAGCGTAGCAGGGATAGGGGGGGGGGGACTGGCACTACCGAGCCTAAGTGAATACTACTGGGCCGCCAATATCTCAATGGTGTGTAAGTGGATGGCAGAAGGGGAGGGAGCGGCGTGGAAGAGATTGGAGATGGTGTCCTGCAAAGGAACCAGCCTACAAGCACTGGCGACGGCGCCGTTGCCGTTCTCCCCGAAGAAATACACCACAAGTCCAGTGGTGGTGGCAACACTGAAAATTTGGGGGCAGTGGAGGCGACATAGGGGAAGGACGGGAGCCTCGGTGCGGTCCCCGATAAGAAATAATCATAGGTTTGTCCCGGGGAGAATAGACGGGGGATTTGGAGCATGGCAGAGAGCTGGGGTTGTACAACTGAGGGATCTGTTCCTGGACGGGACGTTTGCGAGTCTGGGAGCACTGACGGAAAAATATGGGTTGCCCCAAGGGAATGCATTTCGGTACATGCAACTGAGGGCTTTTGCGAGGCAACAGGGGAGGGAATTTCTGCAGCTCCCGACGCAGAAGATTCAGGATAGAGTGATCTCAGAGACATGGGTGGGGGATGGTAGGGTGTCAGATATATACAGGGAAATGAGAGATGAGGGGGAGATAATGGTGGATGAGCTGAAGGGGAAATGGGAAGAAGAGCTGGGGGAAGAGATTGAAGAGGGGCTGTGGGCAGATGCCCTACGTAGGGTAAACTCATCGTCCTCGTGCGCTAGGCTAAGCCTGATACAATTCAAGGTTTTGCACAGGGCGCATATGACCGGAGCAAGGCTCAGTAAATTTTTCGGGATAGAGGATAGGTGTGGGAGATGCTCGAGAGGCCCAGCGAATCACACCCACATGTTCTGGTCATGCCCGGCACTGCAGGGGTTCTGGGTGGGGGTGGCGAATGTGCTTTCGAAGGTGGTGGGGGTCCGGGTCGAGCCAAGCTGGGGGTTGGCTATATTTGGGGTTGCAGAAGAGCCGGGAGTGCAGGAGGCGAGAGAGGCTGATGTTTTGGCCTTTGCGTCCCTAGTAGCCCGGCGCAGGATACTGTTAATGTGGAAGGAAGCCAAGCCCCCGGGGGTGGAGACCTGGATATACGACATGGCGGGGTTTATAAAGCTGGAGCGGATAAAGTTCGCACTAAGGGGTTCGGCTCAAGGGTTCACCAGGCGGTGGCAACCGTTCATTGACTACCTCGCAGAACGATAAAGGAAATGGGAAGGTAGCAGCAGCAACCCAGGGGGGAGGGGGGGGAGGCTCGAGCGGGTCCTCAGGGGTGTTTATGTATAGATATTTGTACTTGGTTATGTATATTGGATTGTTTGATTTTATTATTTGGGAGAGTTATTATTTTTATTATGGCAGTTGCCATTTAGTATATATCATATCTACTGATTTGTTAAAAAACGGTTGCTGTTATTTACATTGTTTTGTTGCTGTAAAAAGGGAAAAACCTTTGTACTGTTTTTGGCCGGAAAATTTGAATAAGATATACATATTTTTTTTAAATCCCTGGGAGCAGGGGACAGGCAGCGTGGCCTCAGGCGCCCCCAATTAAAAAGCAGTTTCAGTGACCTCTGTGCTGTATTTAGTTAACCATTTACTGCTCAATAATCCCTGGGAGCAGGGGACAGGCAGTGTGGCTCCGGGAGCCCCCAATTAAAAAGCAGTTTCAGTGACCTCTGTGCTGTATATAGTTAACCATTTACTGCTCAATAATCCCTGGGAGCAGGGGACAGGCAGTGTGGCCTCAGGCGCCCCCAATTAAAAAGCAGTTTCAGTGACCTCTGTGCTGTATATAGTTAACCATTTACTTCTCAATAATCCCTGGGAGCAGGGGACAGTCAGTGTGGTCCGGGAGCCCACAATTAAAAAGCTGTTTCAGAGACCTCTGTGCTGTATATAGTTAACCATTTACTGCTCAATAATCCCTGGGAGCAGGGGACAGGCAGTGTGGCCTCGGGAGCCCCCAATTAAAAAGCAGTTTCAGAGACCTCTGTGCCTGTATAGAGTTAACCAATTACTGCTCAATAATCCCTGGGAGCAGGGAACAGGCAGCGTGGCCTCAGGCGCCCCCAATTAAAAAGCAGTTTCAGTGAAATCTGTGCTGTATATAGTTAACCATTTACTGCTCAATAATCCCTGGGAGCAGGGGACAGGCAGTCTGACTCCGGGAGCCCCCAATTAAAAAGCTGTTTCAGAGACCTCTGTGCTGTATATAGTTAACCATTTACTGCTCAATAATCCCTGGGAGCAGGGTACAGGCAGTGTGGCCTCAGGCGCCCCCAATTAAAAAGCTGTTTCAGAGACCTCTGTGCCTGAATATAGTTAACCATTTACTGCTCAATAATCCCTGGGAGCAGGGGACAGGCAGTGTGGCTCCGGGAGCCCCCAATTAAAAAGCTGTTTCAGAGACCTCTGTGCTGTATATAGTTAACCATTTACTGCTCAATAATCCCTGGGAGCAGGGGACAGGCAGTGTGGCCTCGGGAGCCCCCAATTAGAAAGCTGTTTCAGAGACCTCTGTGCTGTATATAGTTAACCATTTACTGCTCAATAATCCCTGGGAGCAGGGGACAGGCAGTGTGGCCTCGGGAGCCCCCAATTAAAAAGCAGTTTCAGAGACCTCTGTGCCTGTATAGAGTTAACCAATTACTGCTCAATAATCCCTGGGAGCAGGGAACAGGCAGCGTGGCCTCAGGCGCCCCCAATTAAAAAGCAGTTTCAGTGAAATCTGTGCTGTATATAGTTAACCATTTACTGCTCAATAATCCCTGGGAGCAGGGGACAAGCAGTCTGACTCCGGGAGCCCCCAATTAAAAAGCTGTTTCAGAGACCTCTGTGCTGTATATAGTTAACCATTTACTGCTCAATAATCCCTGGGAGCAGGGTACAGGCAGTGTGGCCTCAGGCGCCCCCAATTAAAAAGCTGTTTCAGAGACCTCTGTGCCTGAATATAGTTAACCATTTACTGCTCAATAATCCCTGGGAGCAGGGGACAGGCAGTGTGGCTCCGGGAGCCCCTAATTAAAAAGCTGTTTCAGAGACCTCTGTGCTGTATATAGTTAACCATTTACTGCTCAATAATCCCTGGGAGCAGGGGACAGGCAGTGTGGTCAGGGAGCCCCAATTAAAAAGCTGTTTCAGACACCTCTGTGTGGTGGTATGTATTAGGGGTATTGCGGTACCCTGTGATGTCGAGTGGCTATTGGTGGATAGACACTGTGTCCCGAGTGGATCAGCTGCCTACTGGCTCCACCCAGTAAGGCGGAGTATAAGAGCCCGGGTTCTCCCAGCAGCCGCATTCTGTAACTGTGCTGCTGGGGAACAAGTCTGCGTAATAAAGCCATCGATCGACTCCTTCTCTTCTCGTCTCGTGAGTGATTGATTGTGCTGCAATTTATTACGCAGACTTAAAGGACATGGAGCTCCGACTCACTCCGGAGTGTCTGCGAATCAGCCCCCACGCGGCAGACTCAGCGGGCACTTTTAAACACTGGCTAGCGTGGTTCGAAGGATACCTCCGAACGGCCCCCGGCATAGTTACAGAAGACCAGAAACTGCAGGTCCTGCCAGGGTGAGCCCGGAAATCTACACTCTCATAGAGGACGCGGACGCTTCCCCGACGGCGATCGCCATGCTGAGAGGAATCTACGTCAGCCCCGTCAACCAGGTCTACACACGCCACCAGCTCGCGGCGAGACGACAAATCCCCGGGGAATCGCTGGACGAATTCTACAGTGCGCTGTTAATACTGGGGAGAAACTGCAACTGCCCATCGGTTTCGGCTAACGAACACACACAGCTGCTGGTCTGAGATGCGTTCGTGGCAGGTATGCTTTCGTCCCAAATTCGCCAGCGCTTGCTGGAAAAAGACACACTAGGCCTCAAAGAGCACGGGCCCTCGCGGCCTCGTTCGATGTGGCATCGCAGAACTCCCGTGCCTACGCCGCCGACCGTGCGGCAGCCCCCCCCCTCCACAGGCCTGCGCTGCCAGAGCAGCAGATCACCCAGGGGGGCCCCGCTGCTACTTTTGTGGGCAAGGGAAACACCCCCGAATGTGCTGCCCGGCCCGCAGGGCCCCCTGTAAAGGGTGCGGCAAATAGGGGCACTTTTTAGCAGTGTTCCAGGCCCGGGAGGTAGCCGCTATCTCCGGGGGAGAACCCCAAACTCAACCCCCCCCACCCCCCAGCAATCCATGTGCGGCCAACCGGCGCCGCCATCTTGGGTCCCGGACTCCATGCGGGAGGGATGGGCGCCGTCATTTTGTACTCCTGCGACAACGTGCGATCCATGGGCAGCGCCACCTTGTCCAGCCCCGACCGTGTGCGACCCGTGGACGCCGCCATCTTGGCTGACGGCTAAGGACCCCGGGATGGACGGCCCCACGGGGCCTGAAGAAAACGCCCCAATGCAGCAACTACGACTGGCTTCGGTGACCCTGGACCAGTCGCGGCCCCGAAGGCTCCAAACAGCAACAACAACAGTCTTTATAAACGGGTACGAGACCTGCCTGATCAACTCTGGGAGCACGGAGAGTTTTATACATCCCGATACGGTAAGACGCTGTTCCCTTCCAATCCACCAGAGTAATCAAAAGAAAATTCTGGCGGCAGGATCCCATCCCGTACAGATCAAATGGTTCTGCATCGTGAACCTCACGGTGCAGGGGTGGGAGTTCAAGAACTACCAGCTTTACGTCCTTCCCCACCTCTGCGCTGCCTCACTCCTGGGGTTGGATTTTCAGTGTAACCTCCAGAGTTTAACGTTTAAATTCGGCGGCCCTGTACCCCCACTCACTATCTGCGGCCTCGCGACCCTCAAGGTTGATCCTCCTTCCCAGTTCGCAAACCTCACCCCGGATTGCAAACCAGTCGCCACTAGGAGCAGACGGTACAGCGCCTAGGACCGAACATTTATCCGGTCTGAAGTCCAGCGGCTGCTGAGGGAAGACATAATCCAGGCCAGCAATAGTCCCTGGAGAGCCCAGGTGGTAGTTGTAAAGATCAGGAAGAAGCAGAGGATGGTCATAGACTATAGTCAGACCATCAATAGGTACACACAGCTGGATGCGTACCCTCTCCCCCGCATATCCGACATGGTCAATCGGATTGCACAGTACAAGGTCTTTTCCACGGTGGACCTTAGGTCCGCCTACCACCAGCTCCCCATCCGCTCGAGCGACCGCAAATACACTGCTTTTGAAGCAGATGGACGGCTCTATCACTTTTTAAGGGCTCTATTCGGAGTCACTAACAGGGTCGCGTTCTTCCAACGGGAGATGGACCGAATGGTTGACCGGGACGGTTTGCGGGCCACGTTCCCGTACCTCGACAACATCATCATCTGCGGCCACGACCAGCAGGACTACGACGCCAACCTCCGCAAATTCCTCCAGACCGCAAACGCCCTGAATCTCACATACAACAGGGAGAAACACCAGGTGTTAGATTTGGAGGTAGTTGAGCACTTTGGGGACAGTGACCATAATTCGGTGACGTTTACGTTAGTGATGGAAAGGGATAAGTATACCCCGCAGGGCGAGAGTTATAGCTGGGGGAAGGGCAATTATGATGGCATTAGACGTGACTTGGGGGGGATAGGTTGGAGAAGTAGGCTGCAAGTGTTGGGCACACTGGATAAGTGGAGCTTATAAGTGGATAAGTGGAACAGCTACTGCGTGTTCTTGATAAGTACGTACCGGTCAGGCAGGGAGGAAGGCGTCGAGCGAGGGAACCGTGGTTTACCAAGGAAGTGGAATCTCTTGTTAAGAGGAAGAAGGAGGCCTATGTGAAGATGAGGTGTGAAGTTTCGGTTGGGGCGCTTGATAGTTACAAGGTAGCGAGGAAGGATCTAAAGAGAGAGCTAAGACGAGCAAGGAGGGGACATGAGAAGTATTTGGCAGGTAGGATCAAGGAAAACCCAAAAGCTTTCTATAGGTATGTCAGGAATAAGCGAATGACTAAGGTAAGAGTAGGACCAGTCAAGGACAGGGATGGGAAGTTGTGTGTGGAGTCTGAACAGATAGGCGAGCTACTAAATGAATATTTTTCGTCAGTATTCACTCAGGAAAAAGATAATGTTGTGGAGGAGAATCCTGAGACCCAGGCTATTAGAATAGATGGCATTGAGGTACGTAGGGAAGAGGTGTTGGCAATTCTGGACAGGCTGAAAATAGATAAGTCCCCGGGGCCTGATGGGATTTATCCGAGGATTCTCTGGGAGTGCAGGGAAGAGATTGCTGGACCTTTGGCTTTGATTTTTATGTCATCATTGGCTACAGGAATAGTGCCAGAGGACTGGAGGACAGCAAATGTGGTCCCTTTGTTCAAAAAGGGGAGCAGAGACAACCCCGGCAACTATAGACCGGTGAGCCTCACGTCTGTTGTGGGTAAAGTCTTGGAGGGGATTATAAGAGACAAGATTTATCATCATCTAGATAGGAATAATATGATTAGGGATAGTCAGCATGGCTTTGTGAAGGGTAGGTCATGCCTAACAAACCTTATTGAGTTCTTGAGAAGGTGACTGAACAGGTGGACGAGGGTAGAGCAGTTGATGTGGTGTATATGGATTTCAGCAAAGCGTTTGATAAGGTTCCCCACGGTAGGCTATTGCAGAAAATACGGAGGCTGGGGATTGAGGGTGATTTAGAGATGTGGATCAGAAATTGGCTAGCTGAAAGAAGACAGAGGGTGGTGGTTGATGGGAAATGTTCAGAATGGAGTACAGTCACAAGTGGAGTACCACAAGGATCTGTTCTGGGGCCGTTGCTGTTTGTCATTTTTATAAATTACCTAGAGGAAGGCGGAGAAGGGTGGGGGAGTAAATTTGCAGACGACACTAAAGTCGATGGTGCTGTCGACAGTGCGGAAGGATGTAGCAGGTTACAGAGGGACATAGATAAGCTGCAGAGCTGGGCTGAGAGGTGGCAAATGGAGTTTAATGTAGAGAAGTGTGAGGTGATTCACTTCGGAAGGAATAACAGGAATGCGGAATATTTGGCTAATGGTAAAATTCTTGGAAATGTGGATGAGCAGAGGGATCTCGGTGTCCATGTACATAGATCCCTGAAAGTTGCCACCCAGGTTGATAGGGTTGTGAAGAAGGCCTATGGAGTGTTGGCCTTTATTGGTAGAGGGATTGAGTTCCGGAGTCATGAGGTCAAGTTGCAGCTGTACAAAACTCTGGTACGGCCGCATTTGGAGTATTGCGTGCAGTTCTGGTCACCGCATTATAGGAAGGACGTGGAGGCTTTGGAACGGGTGCAGAGGAGATTTACCAGGGTGTTGCCTGATCTGGAGGGAAAATCTTATGAGGAAAGGCTGATGGACTTGAGGTTGTTTTCGTTAGAGAGAAGAAGGTTAAGAGGAGACTTAATAGAGGCATACAAAATGATCAGGGGGTTAGATAGGGTGGACAGTGAGAGCCTTCTCCTGCGGATGGAAATGGCTAGCACGAGGGGACATAGCGTTAAACTGAGGGGTAATAGATATAGGACAGAGGTCAGAGGTAGGTCCTTTACGCAAAGAGTAGTGAGGCCGTGGAATGCCCTACCTGCAATAGGAGTGAACTCGCCAACATTGAGGGCAGTTAAAAGTTTATTGGATAACCATATGGATGATAATGGCATAGTGTAGGTTAGATGGCTTTTGTTTTTTGATGTCCCATGTCGGTGCACCATCGTGGGCCGAAGGCCTGTACTGCGCTGTATCGTTCTATGTTCTATGTTTTAAATGCGTGTTTAGCCCCGACCGTCTAGCCATCCTCGGCTACGTAGTGCGAAATGGAGTGATAGGCCCAGACCCCGAACGCATGCTCCCCCTCATGGAGATCCCCCTCCCTCACTGCTCCAAGGCCCTGAAACACTGCCTGGGCTTTTTCTCTTATTACGCCCAGTGGGTCCCCAACTACGCGGACAAGGCCCGTCCGCTAATCCAGTCCACGGTCTTTCCCCTGTCGACAGAGGCCCGCCAGGCCTTCAGCCGCATCAAAGCGGATATCGCAAAGGCCACGATGCACGCGATCGACGAGTCCCTCCCCTTCCAGGTCGAGAGCGACGCGTCCGACGTAGCTCTGGAGTCAACACTCAACAAGCGGGCAGACCCGTGGCCTTCTTTTCACGCACCCTCCACGCTTCCGAAATCCGCCACTCCTCAGTGGAAAAGGAGGCCCAGGCCATAGTGGAAGCTGTGCGACATTGGAGACATTACCTGGCCGGGAGGAGATTCACTCTCCTCACTGACCAACGGTCGGTTGCCTTCATGTTCGATAATGCACAGCGGGGCAAGATCAAGAACGACAAGATCTTGCCGTGGAGGATCGAACTCTCCACCTATAACTCCGAGATCTTGTATCGTCCCGGAAAGCTGAATGAGCCGTCTGGACCCCTATCCCACGGCACATGTGCCAACGCACAAGTGAACCGTCTCCGAACCCTCCACAAGGACCTCTGCCACCCGGGGTTCACTCGGCTCTATCACTTCGTAAAGACCCGCAACCTGCCCTACTCCATCGAGGAGGTCAGGACAGCCACCAGGAACTGCCAAATCTGCGCAGAGCGCAAAACACACTTCTCCAGGCCAGATAAAGCACATGTGATAAAGGCTTCCCGTCCCTTTGAGCGCCTCAGTCTGGACTTCAAAGGCCCCCTCCCCTCTACCCACCGCAACACGTACTTCCTGAACGTGATTGTCAAGTACTCCCTGTTACCATTAGCTATTCCCTGTCCCGAAATGACCGTGGCCACGGTCATTAGAGCCCTCACCACCATCTTTACACTATTCGGTTTCCCCGCCTACATACATAGCGATAGTGGGTCCTCCTTCATGAGCGATGAACTGCGTCAATTCCTGCTCAGCAAGGGCATCGCCTCGAGCAGGATGACCAGTTACAACCCCCGGGGGACTCGTCAGGTAGAGAGGGAGAATGGAACGGTCTGGAAGACCGTCCTGCTGGCCCTACGGTCCAGGAATCTCCCAGTCTCCCGCTGCAGGAAGTCCTCCCGGACGCCCTCCACTCCATCCGGTCGCTGCTTTGTACAAAAACGAATCAAACACCTCAGGGACTCCTCCTTGTCTTCCCTAGGAAGTCCTCCTCCGGAACGTCACTTCCAACCTGGCTGGCAGCCCCGGGACCCATCCTGCTCCGAAAACATGTGCGGACGCACAAATCGGACCCGTTGGTCGAGAGGCTTCATCTCCTCCACGCGAACCCTCAATACGCCTGCGTGGCGTACCCCGACGGCGACAGGACACGGTCTCCCTGCGGGACCCGGCACCCGCCGGAGCTCCACACACACCCTCCCTCGCACCGGCGCACCCCACAGCCGACCCCTCCGGAGCTGCACACCCCCCCCCAACACCAGTCACCCCCTCTGGAGCTCCACCCCCCCCCCCACAACACCAATCACCCCTCCCTCCCACCGGCGCACCCCACAGCCGACCCCTCCGGAGCTGCACCCCCCCCCCCAACACCAGTCACCCCCTCTGGAGCTCCACCCCCCCCCACAACACCAATCACCCCTCCCTCCCACCGGCACACCCCACAGCCGCCCCCTTCCCGGGTGGATCGGTCCTTCCCCCGGTCCGAAGAGGGATATTGGAGCGGGGAGAGGCATTGCGACGATCCCAGAGACGACGGGGCCCGAACCAGCGTCTGCATCACCACCGGGGCTAAGCCGATCGGTTAGGACGACCAGGGAACCCATTCGAATCATTGACTCAGTATAGTAAAGCAAGAAATCGGAGCATAACCGCCGTGTTAGCGGCATCCTAGGTACAGACTCTGTAAACACCGACAACCATACGGCCCACGACCCCGCCGGGTTCTTTTTCAACAAGGGGTGAATGTGGTGGTATGTATTAGGGGTATTAAAGTACCCTGTGAGGCCGAAAGGCTATTGGTGGATAGACACTGGATCCTGATTGGATCAGCCGCCTGCTGGCTCCACCCAGTAAGGCGGAGTATAAGAGCCCGGGTTCTCCCAGCAGCCGCATTCTGGAACGGTGCTGCGGGTGGAACAAGTCAGCGTAATAAAGCCATCGATCAGCTCCTTCTCAGCTCGTCTCGTGAGTGATTGATTGTGCTGCACTCTGTGCTGTATACAGTTAACCATTTACTTCTCAATAATCGCTGGGAGCAGGGGACAGGCAGTGTGGCCTCGGGAGCTCCCAATGAAAAAGCTGTTTCAGTGACCTCTGTGCTGTATATAGATAACCATTAACTGCTCAATAATCCCTGGGAGCAGGGGACAGGCAGTGTGGTCCGGGAGCCCCCAATTAAAAAGTTGTTTCAGAGACCTCTATGCTGTATATAATTAACCATTTAATTTTTCTCAATAATCCCCTTTCGTGTGATACAAGGAGACCCTGCAGTGTTGCCTCAAACCCCCGCAGTGTAACGGTCACCATTACTGAGACGGGTTTTTAAATTCCGGATGCAGAAACGGACAATAGAACTGTGACGTTAACACCCCCTTACAGGCCCATCCACAGCCTGGTGTCAGGCTCCAGGCCGTGCTGAAGGAGGCGACACCGTTCTGTAACCAGCTCCTTGTTATATCAGATTTGATAGGACCACCCACAGCCTGGTGTAAGGCTCCAGGCCGTGCTGAAGGAGGCGACACCGTTCTGTAACCAGCTCCTTGTTATATCAGATTTGACAGGACCATCCACAGCCTGGTGTCAGGCTCCAGGCCGTGCTGAAGGAGGCGACACCGTTCTGTAACCAGCACCTTGTTATATCAGATTTGACAGGACCATCCACAGCCTGGTGTCAGGCTCCAGGCCGTGCTGAAGGAGGTTACACCGTTCTGTAACCAGCTCCTTGTTATATCAGATTTGACAGGACCATCCACAGCCTGGTGTCAGGCTCCAGGCCGTGTTGAAGGAGGCGACATCGTTCTGTAACCAGCTCCTTGTTATATCAGATTTGACAGGACCATCCACAGCCTGGTGTCAAAGAACAAAGAACAAAGAAATGTACAGCACAGGAACAGGCCCTTCGGCCCTCCAAGCCCGTGCCGACCATACTGCCCGACTAAACTACAATCTTCTACACTTCCTGGATCCGTATCCTTCTATTCCCATCCTATTCATATATTTGTCAAGATGCCCCTTAAATGTCCCTATCGTCCCTGCCTCCACTACCTCCTCCGGTAGTGAGTTCCAGGCACCCACTACCCTCTGCGTAAAAAACTTGCCTCGTACATCTACTCTAAACTTTGCCCCTCTCACCTTAAACCTATGCCCCCTAGTAATTGACCCCTCTACCCTGGGGAAAAGCCTCTGACTATCCACTCTGTCTATGCCCCTCATAATTTTGTATACCTCTATCAGGTCGCCCCTCAACCTCCTTCGTTCCAGTGAGAACAAACCGAATTTATTCAATCGCTCCTCATAGCTTATGCCCTCCATACCAGGCAACATTCTGGTAAATCTCTTCTGCACCCTCTCTAAAGCCTCCACATCCTTCTGGTAGTGTGGCGACCAGAATTGAACACTATACTCCAAGTGTGGCCTAACTAAGGTTCTATACAGCTGCAACATGACTAACAGGACCATCCACAGCCTGGTGTCAGGCTCCAGGCCGTGCTGAAGGAGGCGACACCGTTCTGTAACCAGCTCCTTGTTGTATCAGATTTGACAGGACCATCCACAGCCTGGTGTCAGGCTCCAGGCCGTGCTGAAGGAGGCGACACCGTTCTGTAACCAGCTCCTTGTTGTATCAGATTTGACAGGACCATCCACAGCCTGGTGTCAGGCTCCAGGCCGTACTGAAGGAGGCGACACCGTTCTGTAACCAGCACCTTGTTATATCAGGTGTGACAGGACCATCCACAGCCTGGTGTCAGGCTCCAGGCCGTGCTGAAGGAGGTGACACCGTTCTGTAACCAGCTCCTTGTTATATCAGATTTGACAGGACCATCCACAGCCTGGTGTCAGGCTCCAGGCCGTGCTGAAGGAGGTGACACCGTTCTGTAACCAGCTCCTTGTTATATCAGATTTGACAGGACCATCCACAGCCTGGTGTCAGGCTCCAGGCCGTGCTGAAGGAGTCGACACCGTTCTGTAACCAGAACCGTGTTATATCAGATTTGGCAGGACCATCCACAGCCTGGTGTCAGGCTCCAGGCCGTGCTGAAGGAGGTGACACCGTTCTGTAACCAGCTCCTTGTTATATCAGATTTGACAGGACCATCCACAGCCTGGTGTCAGGCTCCAGGCCGTGCTGAAGGAGGCGACACCGTTCGGTAACGAGCTCCTTGTTGTATCAGATTTGACAGGACCATCCACAGTCTGGTGTCAGGCTCCAGGCCGTGCTGAAGGAGGCAACACCGTTCTGTAACCAGCTCCTTGTTATATCAGATTTGACAGGAACATCCACAGCCTGGTGTCAGGCTCCAGGCCGTGCTGAAGGAGGTGACACGGTTCTGTAACCAGCTCCTTGTTATATCAGATTTGACAGGACCATCCACAGCCTGGTGTCAGGCTCCAGGCCGTGCTGAAGGAGGTGACACCGTTCTGTAATCAGCTCCGTGTTATAGCAGATTTGACAGGACCATCCACAGCCTGGTGTCAGGCACCAGGCCGTGCTGAAGGAGGCGACACCGTTCTGTAACCAGCTCCTTGTTATATCAGATTTGACAGGACCATCCACAGCCTGGTGTCAGGCTCCAGGCCGTGCTGAAGGAGGCGACACCGTTCTGTAACCATCACCTTGTTATATCAGGTTTGACAGGACCATCCACAGCCTGGTGTCAGGCTCCAGGCCGTGCTGAAGGAGGCGACACCGTTCTGTAACCAGCTCCTTGTTATATCAGATTTGACAGGACCATCCACAGCCTGGTGTCAGGCTCCAGGCCGTGCTGAAGGAGGCGATACCGTTCTGTAACCAGCTACTTGTTATATCAGATTTGACAGGACCATCCACAGCCTGGTGTCAGGCTCCAGGCCGTGCTGAAGGAGGCGACACCGTTCTGTAACCAGCTCCTTGTTATATCAGATTTGACAGGACCATACACAGCCTGGTGTCAGGCTCCAGGCCGTGCTGAAGGAGGCGACACCGTTCTGTAACCAGCTCCTTGTTATATTAGATTTGACAGGACCACCCACAGCCTGGTGTCAGGCTCCAGGCCGTGTTGAAGGAGGTGACACCGTTCTGTAACCAGCTCCTTGTTATATCAGATTTGACAGGACCATCCACAGCCTGGTGTCAGGCTCCAGGCCGTGCTGAAGGAGGCGACACCGTTCTGTAACCAGCTCCTTGTTATATCAGATTTGACAGGACCATCCACAGCCTGGTCTCAGGCTCCAGGCCGTGCTGAAGGAGGCGACACCGTTCTGTAACCAGCTCCTTGTTGTATCAGATTTGACAGGACCATCCACAGCCTGGTGTCAGGCTCCAGGCCGTGCTGAAGGAGGCGACACCGTTCTGTAACCAGCTCCTTGTTGTATCAGATTTGACAGGACCATCCACAGCCTGGTGTCAGGCTCCAGGCCGTGCTGAAGGAGGCGACACCGTTCTGTAACCAGCTCCTTGTTGTATCAGATTTGACAGGACCATCCACAGCCTGGTGTCAGGCTCCAGGCCGTACTGAAGGACGCGACACCGTTCTGTAACCAGCTCCTTGTTATATCAGATTTGACAGGACCATCCACAGCCTGGTGTCAGGCTCCAGGCCGTGCTGAAGGAGGTGACACCGTTCTGTAACCAGCACCTTGTTATATCAGGTTTGACAGGACCATCCACAGGCTGGTGTCAGGCTCCAGGCCGTGCTGAAGGAGGTGACACCGTTCTGTAACCAGCACCTTGTTATATCAGATTTGACAGGACCATCCACAGTCTGGTGTCAGGCTCCAGGCCGTGCTGAAGGAGTTGACACCGTTCTGTAACCAGAACCGTGTTATATCAGATTTGGCAGGACCATCCACAGCCTGGTGTCAGGCTCCAGGCCGTGCTGAAGGAGGTGACACCGTTCTGTAACCAGAACCGTGTTATATCAGATTTGACAGGACCATCCACAGCCTGGTGTCAGGCTCCAGGCGGTGCTGAAGGAAGCGATACCGTTCTGTAACCAGCTCATTGTTATAGCAGATTTGACAGGACCATCCACAGCCTGGTGTCAGGCTCCAGGCCGTGCTGAAGGAGGCGACACCGTTCTGTAACCAGCTCCGTGTTATAGCAGATTTGACAGGACCCTCCACAGCCTGGTGTCAGGCTCCAGGCCGTACTGAAGGATGCGACACCGTTCTGTAACCAGCATCTTGTTATATCAGATTTGACAGGCGCAACCACAGCCTGGTGTCAGGCTCCAGGCCGTGCTGAAGGATGCGACACCGTTCTGTAACCAGCATCTTGTTATATCAGATTTGACTGGCGCAACCACAGCCTGGTGTCAGGCTCCAGGCCGTGCTGAAGGAGGCGACACCGTTCGGTAACCAGCACCTTGTTATACCAGATTTGACAGGACCATCCACAGCCTGGTGTCAGGCTCCAGGCCATGCTGAAGGAGGCGACACCGTTCTGTAACCAGCTCCTTGTTATATCAGATTTGACAGGAACATCCACAGCCTGGTGTCAGGCTCCAGGCCGAGCTGAAGGAGGCGACACCGTTCTGTAACCAGCTCCTTGTTATATTAGATTTGACAGGACCACCCACAGCCTGGTGTCAGGCTCCAGGCCGTGCTGAAGGAGGCGACACCATTCTGTAACCAGCTCCTTGTTGTATCAGATTTGACAGGACCATCCACAGCCTGGTGTCAGGCTCCAGGCCGTGCTGAAGGAGGCGACACCGTTCTGTAACCAGCTCCTTGTAGTATCAGATTTGACAGGACCATCCACAGCCTGGTGTCAGGCTCCAGGCCGTGCTGAAGGAGGCGACACCGTTCTGTAACCAGCACCTTGTTATATCAGGTTTGACAGGACCATCCACAGTCTGGTGTCAGGCTCCAGGCCGTGCTGAAGGAGTCGACACCGTTCTGTAACCAGAACCGTGTTATATCAGATTTGGCAGGACCATCCACAGCCTGGTGTCAGGCTCCAGGCCGTGCTGAAGGAGGTGACACCGTTCTGTAACCAGAACCGTGTTATATCAGATTTGACAGGACCATCCACAGCCTGGTGTCAGGCTCCAGGCGGTGCTGAAGGAAGCGATACCGTTCTGTAACCAGCTCCTTGTTATAGCAGATTTGACAGGACCATCCACAGCCTGGTGTCAGGCTCCAAGCCGTGCTGAAGGAGGCGACACCGTTCTGTAACCAGCTCCGTGTTATTTCAGATTTGACGGGACCATCCACAGCCTGGTGTCAGGCTCCAGGCCGTGCTGAAGGAGGCGACACCGTTCTGTAACCAGCTCCGTGTTATATCAGATTTGACAGGACCATCCACAGCCTGGTGTCAGGCTCCAGGCCATGCTGAAGGAGGCGACACCGTTCTGTAACCAGCTCCTTGTTATATCAGATTCGACAGGAACATCCACAGCCTGGTGTCAGGCTCCAGGCCGTGCTGAAGGAGGTGACACGGTTCTGTTACCAGCTCCTTGTTATATCAGATTTGACAGGACCATCCACAGCCTGGTGTCAGGCTCCAGGCCGTGCTGAAGGAGGTGACACCGTTCTGTAATCAGCTCCGTGTTATAGCAGATTTGACAGGACCATCCACAGCCTGGTGTCAGGCTCCAGGCCGTGCTGAAGGAGGCGACACCGTTCTGTAACCAGCACCTTGTTATCGCAGATTTGACAGGACCATCCACAGCCTGGTGTCAGGCTCCAGGCCGTGCTGAAGGAGGCGACACCGTTCTGTAACCAGCACCTTTTTGTATCAGTTTTGACAGGACCATCCACAGCCTGTTGTCAGGCTCCAGGCCGTGCTGAAGGAGGCGACACCGTTCTGTAACCAGCACCTTGTTATATCAGATTTGACAGGACCATCCACAGCCTGGTGTCAGGCTCCAGGCCGTACTGAAGGAGGCGACACCGTTCTGTAACCAGCACCTTGTTATATCAGATTTGACAGGACCATCCACAGCCTGGTGTCATGCTCCAGGCCGTGCTGAAGGAGTCGACACCGTTCTGTAACCAGAACCGTGTTATATCAGATTTGACAGGACCATCCACAGCCTGGTGTCAGGCTCCAGGCCGTGCTGAAGGAGGTGACACCGTTCTGTAACCAAAACCGTGTTATATCAGATTTGACAGGACCATCCACAGCCTGGTGTCAGGCTCCAGGCGGTGCTGAAGGAAGCGATACCGTTCTGTAACCAGCTCCTTGTTATAGCAGATTTGACAGGACCATCCACAGCCTGGTGTCAGGCTCCAGGCCGTGCTGAAGGAGGCGACACCGTTCTGTAACCAGCTCCGTGTTATATCAGATTTGACGGAACCATCCACAGCCTGGTGTCAGGCTCCAGGCCGTGCTGAAGGAGGCGACACCGTTCTGTAACCAGCTCCTTGTTATATCAGATTTGACAGGAACATCCACAGCCTGGTGTCAGGCTCCAGGCCGTGCTGAAGGAGGTGACACGGTTCTGTAACCAGCTCCTTGTTATATCAGATTTGACAGGACCATCCACAGCCTGGTGTCAGGCTCCAGGCCGTGCTGAAGGAGGCGACACCGTTCTGTAATCAGCTCCGTGTTATAGCAGATTTGACAGGACCATCCACAGACTTGTGTCAGGCTCCAGGCCGCGCTGAAGGAGGCGACACCGTTCTGTAACCAGCTCCTTGTTATATCAGATTTGACAGGACCATCCACAGCCTGGTGTCAGGCTCCAGGCCGTGCTGAAGTAGGCGACACCGTTCTGTAACCAGCACCTTGTTATCGCAGATTTGACAGGACCATCCACAGCCTGGTGTCAGGCTCCAGGCCGTGCTGAAGGAGGCGACACCGTTCTGTAACCAGCTCCTTGTTATATCAGATTTGTCAGGACCATACACAGCCTGGTGTCAGGCTCCAGGCCCTGCTGAAGGAGGCGAGACCGTTCTGTAACCAGCTCCTTGTTATATCAGATTTGACAGGACCATCCACAGCCTGGTGTCAGGCTCCAGGCCCTGCTGAAGGAGGCGACACCGTTCTGTAACCAGCTCCTTGTTATCTCAGATATGACAGGACCATCCACAGCCTGGTGTCAGGCTCCAGGCCGTGCTGAAGGAGGCGACACCGTTCTGTAACCAGCTCCTTGTTATATCAGATTTGACAGGACCATCCACAGCCTGGTGTCAGGCTCCAGGCCGTTCTGAAGGAGGCGACACCGTTCTGTAACCAGCTCCTTGTTGTATCTGATTTGACAGGACCATCCACAGCCTGGTGTCAGGCTCCAGGCCGTGCTGAAGGAGGCGACACCGTTCTGTAACCAGCACATTTTTGTATCAGATTTGACAGGACCATCCACAGCCTGGTGTCAGGCTCCAGGACGTGCTGAAGGAGGCGACACCGTTCTGTAACCAGCACCTTGTTATATCAGATTTGACAGGACCATCCACAGCCTGGTGTCAGGCACCAGACCGCGCTGAAGGAGGCGACACCGTTCTGTAACCAGCTCCTTGTTATATCAGATTTGACAGGACCATCCACAGCCTGGTGTCAGGCTCCAGGCCGTGCTGAAGTAGGCGACACCGTTCTGTAACCAGCACCTTGTTATCGCAGATTTGACAGGACCATCCACAGCCTGGTGTCAGGCTCCAGGCCGTGCTGAAGGAGGCGACACCGTTCTGTAACCAGCTCCTTGTTATATCAGATTTGTCAGGACCATACACAGCCTGGTGTCAGGCTCCAGGCCCTGCTGAAGGAGGCGAGACCGTTCTGTAACCAGCTCCTTGTTATATCAGATTTGACAGGACCATCCACAGCCTGGTGTCAGGCTCCAGGCCCTGCTGAAGGAGGCGACACCGTTCTGTAACCAGCTCCTTGTTATCTCAGATATGACAGGACCATCCACAGCCTGGTGTCAGGCTCCAGGCCGTGCTGAAGGAGGCGACACCGTTCTGTAACCAGCTCCTTGTTATATCAGATTTGACAGGACCATCCACAGCCTGGTGTCAGGCTCCAGGCCGTTCTGAAGGAGGCGACACCGTTCTGTAACCAGCTCCTTGTTGTATCTGATTTGACAGGACCATCCACAGCCTGGTGTCAGGCTCCAGGCCGTGCTGAAGGAGGCGACACCGTTCTGTAACCAGCACATTTTTGTATCAGATTTGACAGGACCATCCACAGCCTGGTGTCAGGCTCCAGGACGTGCTGAAGGAGGCGACACCGTTCTGTAACCAGCACCTTGTTATATCAGATTTGACAGGACCATCCACAGCCTGGTGTCAGGCACCAGACCGCGCTGAAGGAGGTGACACCGTTCTGTAACCAGCTCCGTGTTATATCAGATTTGACAGGACCATCCACACTCTGGTGTCAGGCTCCAGGCCGTGCTGAAGGAGGCGACACTGTTCTGTAACCAGCTCCTTGTCATATCAGATTTGACAGGACCATCCACAGCCTGGTGTCAGGCTCCAGGCCGTGCTGAAGGAGGCGACACCGTTATGTAACCAGCTCCTTGTTATATCAGATTTGACAGGACCATCCACAGCCTGGTGTCAGGCTCCAGGCCGTGCTGAAGGAGGCGACTCCGTTCTGTAACCAGCACCTTGTTATATCAGATTTGACAGGACCATCCACAGCCTGGTGTCAGGCTCCAGGCCGTGCTGAAGGAGGCGACACCGTTCTGTTACCAGCTCCTTGTTATATCAGATTTGATAGGACCATCCACAGCCTGCAGTCAGGCTCCAGGCCTTGCTGAAGGAGGCGACACCGTTCTGTACAGCTCCTTGTTATATCAGATTTGACAGGACCATCCACAGCCTGGTGTCAGGCTCCAGGCCGTGCTGAAGGAGGCGACTCCGTTCTGTAACCAGCACCTTGTTGTATCAGATTTGACAGGACCATCCACAGCCTGGTGTCAGGCTCCAGGCCGTGCTGAAGGAGGCGACACCGTTCTGTAACCAGCACCTTGTTATATCAGATTTGACAGGACCATCCACAACCTGGTGTCAGGCTCCAGGCCGTGCTGAAGGAGGCGACACCGTTCTATAACCAGCACCATGTTATATCAGATTTGACAGGACCACCCACAGCCTGGTGTCAGGCTCCAGGCCGTGCTGAAGGAGGCGACACCGTTCTGTAACCAGCACCTTGTTATATCAGATTTGACAGGACCATCCACAACCTGGTGTCAGGCTCCAGGCCGTGCTGAAGGAGGCGACACCGTTCTGTAACCAGCACCATGTTATATCAGATTTGACAGGACCACCCACAGCCTGGTGTCAGGCTCCAGGCCGTGCTGAAGGAGGCGACACCGTTTTGTAACCAGCTCCGTGTTATATAAGATTTGACAGGACCACCCACAGCCTGGTGTCAGGCTCCAGGCCGTGCTGAAGGAGGTGACACCGTTCTGTAACCAGCTCCTTGTTATATCAGATTTGACAGGACCATCCACAGCCTGGTGTCAGGCTCCAGGCCGTGCTGAAGGAGGTGACACCGTTCTGTAACCAGCACCTTGTTATATCAGATTTGACAGGACCATCCACAGCCTGGTGTCAGGCTCCAGGCCATGCTGAAGGAGGCGACACCGTTCTGTCACCAGCTCCTTGTTGTATCAGATTCGACAGGACCATCCACAGTCTGGTGTCAGGCTCCAGGCCGTGCTGAAGGAGGCGACACCGTTCTGTAACCAGCTCCTTGTTATATCAGATTTGACAGGACCATCCACAGCCTGGTGTCAGGCTCCAGGCCGTGCTGAAGGAGGCGACACCGTTCTGTAACCAGCTCCTTGTTGTATCAGATTTGGCAGGACCATCCACAGCCTGGTGTCAGGCTCCAGGCCATGCTGAAGGAGGCGACACCGTTCTGTAACCAGCTCAGTGTTATATCAGATTTAACAGGACCATCCACAACCTGGTGTCAGGCTCCAGGCCGTGCTGAAGGAGGTGACACCGTTCTGTAACCAGCTCATTGTTATATCAGATTTGACAGGACCATCCACAGCCTGGTGTCAGGCTCCAGGCCGTGCTGAAGGAGGCGACACCGTTCTGTAACCAGCTCATTGTTGTATCAGATTTGACAGGACCATCCACAGCCTGGTGTCAGGCTCCAGGCCCTGCTGAAGGAGGCGAAACCGTTCTGTAACCAGCTCCTTGTTATATCAGATTTGACAGGACCATCCACAGCCTGGTGTCAGGCTCCAGGCCATGCTGAAGGAGGCGACACCGTTCTGTAACCAGCTCCTTGTTCTATCAGATTTGACAGGACCATCCACAGCCTGGTGTCAGGCTCCAGGCCGCGCTGAAGGAGGCGACACCGTTCTGTAACCAGCACCTTGTTATATCAGACTTAACAGGACCATCCACAACCTGGTGTCAGGCTCCAGGCCGTGCTGAAGGAGGCGACACCGTTCTGTAACCAGCTCCTTGTTATATCAGATTTGACAGGACCATCCACAGCCTGGTGTCAGGCTCCAGGCCGTGCTGAAGGAGGCGACACCGTTCTGTAACCAGCACCTTCTTATATCAGATTTGACAGGACCATCCACAGCCTGGTGTCAGGCTCCAGGCCGTGCTGAAGGAGGCGACACCGTTCTGTAACCAGCTCCTTGTTATATCAGATTTGACAGGACCATCCACAGCCTGGTGTCAGGCTCCAGGCCGTGCTGAAGGAGGTGACACCGTTCTGTAACCAGCTCCTTGTTATATCAGATTTGACAGGACCATCCACAGCCTGGTGTCAGGCTCCAGGCCGTGCTGAAGGAGGCGACACCGTTCTGTAACCAGCACCTTGTTATATCAGATTTGATAGGACCATCCACAGCCTGGTGTCAGGCTCCAGGCCGTGCTAAAGGAGGTGACACCGTTCTGTAACCAGCTCCTTGTTCTATCAGATTTGACAGGACCATCCACAGCCTGGTGTCAGGCTCCAGGCCGTGCTGAAGGAGATGACACCATTCTTTAACCAGCTCCTTGTTATATCAGATTTGGCAGGACCATCCACAGCCTGGTGTCAGACTCCAGGCCGTGCTGAAGGAGGTGACACCGTTCTGTAACCAGCTCCTTGTTATATCAGGTTTGACAGGACCATCCATAGCCTGGTGTTAGGCTCCAGGCCATGCTGAAGGAGGCGACACCGTTCTGTAACCAGCTCCTTGTTATATCAGATTTGACAGGACCATCCACAGCCTGGTGTCAGGCTCCAGGCCGTGCTGAAGAAGGCGACACCGTTCTGTAACCAGCTCATTGTTATATCAGATTTGACAGGACCATCCACAGCCTGGTGTCAGGCTCCAGGCCGTGCTGAAGGAGGCGACACCGTTCTGTAACCAGCACCTTGTTATATCAGATTTGACAGGACCATCCACAGCCTGGTGTCAGGCTCCAGGCCGTGCTGAAGGAGGTGACACCGTTCTGTAACCAGCACCTTGTTATATCAGATTTGACAGGACCATCCACAGCCTGGTGTCAGGCTCCAGGCCATGCTGAAGGAGGTGACACCGTTCTGTAACCAGCTCCTTGATATATCAGATTTGACAGGACCATCCACAGCCTGGTGTCAGGCTCCAGGCCGTGCTGAAGGAGGTGACTCCGTTCTGTAACCAGCTCCTTGTTATATCAGATTTGACAGGACCATCCACAGTCTGGTGTCAGGCTCCAGGCCGTGCTGAAGGAGGTGACACCGTTCTGTAACCAGCTCCTTGTTATATCAGATTTGACAGGACCATCCACAGCCTGGTGTCAGGCTCCAGGCCGTGCTGAAGGAAGTGACACCGTTCTGTAACCAGCTCCTTGTTCTATCAGATTTGACAGGATCATACACAGCCTGGTGTCAGGCTCCAGGCCGTGCTGAAGGAGATGACACCATTCTTTAACCAACTTCTTGTTATATCAGATTTGACAGGACCATCCACAGCCTGGTGTCAGACTCCAGGCCGTGCTGAAGGAGGTGACACCGTTCTGTAACCAGCTCCTTGTTATATCAGGTTTGACAGGACCATCCACAGCCTGGTGTCAGGCTCCAGGCCATGCTGAAGGAGGCGACACCGTTCTGTAACCAGCTCCTTGTTGTATCAGATTCGACAGGACCATCCACAGCCTGGTGTCAGGCTCCAGGCCGTGCTGAAGGAGGCGACACCGTTCTGTAACCAGCTCCTTGTTATGTCAGATTTGACAGGGCCATCCACAGCCTGGTGTCAGGCTCCAGGCCGTGCTGAAGGAGGTGACACCGTTCTGTAACCAGCACTTGGTTATATCAGATTTGACAGGACCATCCACAGCCTGGTGTCAGGCTCCAGGCCGTGCTGAAGGAGGCGACACCGTTCTGTAACCAGCTCCTTGTTATATCAGATTTGACAGGACCATCCACAGCCTGGTGTCTGGCTCCAGGCCGTGCTGAAGGAGGCGACACTGTTCTGTAACCAGCTCCGTGTTATATCAGATTTGACAGGACCATCCACAGCCTGGTGTCAGGCTCCAGGCCGTGCTGAAGGAGGCGACACCGTTCTGTAACCAGCACCGTGTTATATCAGATTTGACAGGACCATCCACAGCCTGGTGTCAGGCTCCAGGCCGTGCTGAAGGAGGTGACACCGTTCTGTAACCAGCACCTTGTTATATCAGATTTGACAGGACCATCCACAGCCTGGTGTCAGGCTCCAGGCCGTGCTGAAGGAGGTGACACCGTTCTGTAACCAGCTCCTGGTTATATCAGATTTGACAGGACCATCCACAGCTTGGTGTCAGGCTCCAGGCCGTGCTGAAGGAGGCGACACCGTTCTGTAACCAGCTCCTTGTTATATCAGATTTGACAGGACCATCCACAGCCTGGTGTCAGGCTCCAGGCCGTGCTGAAGGAGGTGACACCGTTCTGTAACCAGCACCTTGTTATATCAAATTTGACAGGACCATCCAGAGCCTGGTGTCAGGCTCCAGGCCGTGCTGAAGGAGGCGACACCGTTCTGTAACCAGCACCTTGTTGTATCAGATTTGACAGGACCATCCACAGCCTGGTGTCAGGCTCCAGGCCGTGCTGAAGGAGGCGACACCGTTCTGTAACCAGCTCCTTGTTATATCAGATTTGACAGGACCATCCACAGCCTGGTGTCAGGCTCCAGGCCGTGCTGAAGGAGGCGACACCGTTCTGTAACCAGCACCTTGTTATATCAGATTTGACCGGACCACCCACAGCCTGGTGTCAGGCTCCAGGCCGTGCTGAAGGAGGCGACACCGTTCTGTAACCAGCTCCTTGTTATATCAGATTTGACAGGACCATCCACAGCCTGGTGTCAGGCTCCAGGCCGTGCTGAAGGAGGCGACACCGTTCTGTAACCAGCACCTTGTTATATCAGATTTGACAGGACCATCCACAGCCTGGTGTCAGGCACCAGACCGCGCTGAAGGAGGTAACACCGTTCTGTAACCAGCTCCTTGTTGTATCTGATTTGTCAGGACCATCCACAGCCTGGTGTCAGGCTCCAGGCCGTGCTGAAGGAGGCGACACCGTTCTGTAACCAGCACATTTTTGTATCAGATTTGACAGGACCATCCACAGCCTGGTGTCAGGCTCCAGGACGTGCTGAAGGAGGCGACACCGTTCTGTAACCAGCACCTTGTTATATCAGATTTGACAGGACCATCCACAGCCTGGTGTCAGGCACCAGACCGCGCTGAAGGAGGTGACACCGTTCTGTAACCAGCTCCTTGTTATATCAGATTTGACAGGACCATCCACAGCCTGGTGTCAGGCTCCAGGCCTTGCTGAAGGAGGCGACACCGTTATGTAACCAGCTCCTTGTTATATCAGATTTGACAGGACCATCCACAGCCTGGTGTCAGGCTCCAGGCCGTGCTGAAGGAGGCGACTCCGTTCTGTAACCAGCACCTTGTTATATCAGATTTGACAGGACCATCCACAGCCTGGTGTCAGGCTCCAGGCCGTGCTGAAGGAGGCGACACCGTTCTGTTACCAGCTCCTTGTTATATCAGATTTGATAGGACCATCCACAGCCTGCAGTCAGGCTCCAGGCCTTGCTGAAGGAGGCGACTCCGTTCTGTAACCAGCACCTTGTTGTATCAGATTTGACAGGACCATCCACAGCCTGGTGTCAGGCTCCAGGCCGTGCTGAAGGAGGCGACACCGTTCTGTAACCAGCACCTTGTTATATCAGATTTGACAGGACCATCCACAACCTGGTGTCAGGCTCCAGGCCGTGCTGAAGGAGGCGACACCGTTCTGTAACCAGCACCATGTTATATCAGATTTGACAGGACGACCCACAGCCTGGTGTCAGGCTCCAGGCCGTGCTGAAGGAGGCGACACCGTTCTGTAACCAGCACCTTGTTATATCAGATTTGACAGGACCATCCACAACCTGGTGTCAGGCTCCAGGACGTGCTGAAGGAGGCGACACCGTTCTGTAACCAGCACCATGTTATATCAGATTTGACAGGACCACCCAGAGCCTGGTGTCAGGCTCCAGGCCGTGCTGAAGGAGGCGACACCGTTTTGTAACCAGCTCCGTGTTTTATAAGATTTGACAGGACCACCCACAGCCTGGTGTCAGGCTCCAGGCCGTGCTGAAGGAGGTGACACCGTTCTGTAACCAGCTCCTTGTTATATCAGATTTGACAGGACCATCCACAGCCTGGTGTCAGGCTCCAGGCCGTGCTGAAGGAGGTGACACCGTTCTGTAACCAGCACCTTGTTATATCAGATTTGACAGGACCATCCACAGCCTGGTGTCAGGCTCCAGGCCATGCTGAAGGAGGCGACACCGTTCTGTAACCAGCTCCTTGTTGTATCAGATTTGGCAGGACCATCCACAGCCTGGTGTCAGGCTCCAGGCCATGCTGAAGGAGGCGACACCGTTCTGTAACCAGCTCAGTGTTATATCAGATTTAACAGGACCATCCACAACCTGGTGTCAGGCTCCAGGCCGTGCTGAAGGAGGTGACACCGTTCTGTAACCAGCTCATTGTTATATCAGATTTGACAGGACCATCCACAGCCTGGTGTCAGGCTCCAGGCCGTGCTGAAGGAGGCGACACCGTTCTGTAACCAGCTCCTTGTTATATCAGATTTGACAGGACCATCCACAGCCTGGTGTCAGGCTCCAGGCCGTGCTGAAGGAGGCGACACCGTTCTGTAACCAGCACCTTCTTATATCAGATTTGACAGGACCATCCACAGCCTGGTGTCAGGCTCCAGGCCGTGCTGAAGGAGGCGACACCGTTCTGTAACCAGCTCCTTGTTATATCAGATTTGACAGGACCATCCACAGCCTGGTGTCAGGCTCCAGGCCGTGCTGAAGGAGGTGACACCGTTCTGTAACCAGCTCCTTGTTATATCAGATTTGACAGGACCATCCACAGCCTGGTGTCAGGCTCCAGGCCGTGCTGAAGGAGGCGACACCGTTCTGTAACCAGCACCTTGTTATATCAGATTTGATAGGACCATCCACAGCCTGGTGTCAGGCTCCAGGCCATGCTGAAGGAGGTGACACCGTTCTGTAACCAGCTCCTTGTTCTATCAGATTTGACAGGACCATCCACAGCCTGGTGTCAGGCTCCAGGCCGTGCTGAAGGAGATGACACCATTCTTTAACCAGCTCCTTGTTATATCAGATTTGACAGGACCATCCACAGCCTGGTGTCAGACTCCAGGCTGTGCTGAAGGAGGTGACACCGTTCTGTAACCAGCTCCTTGTTATATCAGGTTTGACAGGACCATCCATAGCCTGGTGTTAGGCTCCAGGCCATGCTGAAGGAGGCGACACCGTTCTGTAACCAGCTCCTTGTTATATCAGATTTGACAGGACCATCCAGAGCCTGGTGTCAGGCTCCAGGCCGTGCTGAAGGAGGCGACACCGTTCTGTAACCAGCTCCTTGTTATATCAGATTTGACAGGACCATCCACAGCCTGGTGTCAGGCTCCAGGCCGTGCTGAAGGAGGCGACACCGTTCTGTAACCAGCACCTTGTTATATCAGATTTGACAGGACCATCCACAGCCTGGTGTCAGGCTCCAGGCCGTGCTGAAGGAGGTGACACCGTTCTGTAACCAGCACCTTGTTATATCAGATTTGACAGGACCATCCACAGCCTGGTGTCAGGCTCCAGGCCATGCTGAAGGAAGTGACACCGTTCTGTAACCAGCTCCTTGTTCTATCAGATTTGACAGGACCATACACAGCCTGGTGTCAGGCTCCAGGCCGTGCTGAAGGAGATGACACCATTCTTTAACCAGCTCCTTGTTATATCAGATTTGACAGGACCATCCACAGCCTGGTGTCAGACTCCAGGCCGTGCTGAAGGAGGTGACACCGTTCTGTAACCAGCACCTTGTTATATCAGATTTGACAGGACCATCCAGAGCCTGGTGTCAGGCTCCAGGCCGTGCTGAAGGAGGCGACACCGTTCTGTAACCAGCACCTTGTTGTATCAGATTTGACAGGACCATCGACAGCCTGGTGTCAGGCTCCAGGCCGTGCTGAAGGAGGCGACACCGTTCTGTAACCAGCTCCTTGTTATATCAGATTTGACAGGACCATCCACAGCCTGGTGTCAGGCTCCAGGCCGTGCTGAAGGAGGCGACACCGTTCTGTAACCAGCTCCTTGTTATATCAGATTTGACAGGACCATCCACAGCCTGGTGTCAGGCTCCAGGCCGTGCTGAAGGAGGCGACACCGTTCTGTAACCAGCACCTTGTTATATCAGATTTGACAGGACCATCCACAGCCTGGTGTCAGGCTCCAGGCCGTGCTGAAGGAGGTGACACCGTTCTGTAACCAGCATCTTGTTGTATCAGATTTGACAGGACCATCCACAGCCTGGTGTCAGGCTCCAGGCCGTGCTGAAGGAGGTGACACCGTTCTGTAACCAGCACCTTGTTATATCAGATTTGACAGGACCATCCAGAGCCTGGTGTCAGGCTCCAGGCCGTTCTGAAGGAGGCGACACCGTTCTGTAACCAGCTCCTTGTTATATCAGATTTGACAGGACCATCCACAGCCTGGTGTCAGGCTCCAGGCCGTGCTGAAGGAGGCGACACCGTTCTGTAACCAGCACCTTGTTATATCAGATTTGACAGAACCATCCACAGCCTGGTGTCAGTCTCCAGGCAGTGCTGAAGGAGGCGACACCGTTCTGTAAACAGCACCTTGTTATATCAGATTTGACAGGACCATCCACAGTCTGGTGTCAGGCTCCAGGCCATGCTGAAGGAGGCGACACCGTTCTGTAACCAGCACCTTGTTGTATCAGATTTGACAGGACCATCCACAGCCTGGTGTCAGGCTCCAGACCGCGCTGAAGGAGGCGACACCGTTCTGTAACCAGCTCCTTGTTATATCAGATTTGACAGGACCATCCACAGCCTGGTGTCAGGCTCCAGGCCGTGCTAAAGGAGGCGACACCGTTCTGTAACCAGATCCTTGTTGTATCAGATTTGACAGGACCATCCACAGCCTGGTGTCAGGCTCCAGGCCGTGCTGAAGGAGGTGACACCATTCTTTAACCAGCTCCTTGTTATATCAGATTTTACAGGACCATCCACAGCCTGGTGTCAGACTCCAGGCTGTGCTGAAGGAGGTGACACCGTTCTGTAACCAGCTCCTTGTTATATCAGGTTTGACAGGACCATCCATAGCCTGGTGTTAGGCTCCAGGCCATGCTGAAGGAGGCGACACCGTTCTGTAACCAGCTCCTTGTTATATCAGATTTGACAGGACCATCCAGAGCCTGGTGTCAGGCTCCAGGCCGTGCTGAAGGAGGCGACACCGTTCTGTAACCAGCTCCTTGTTATATCAGATTTGACAGGACCATCCACAGCCTGGTGTCAGGCTCCAGGCCGTGCTGAAGGAGGCGACACCGTTCTGTAACCAGCACCTTGTTATATCAGATTTGACAGGACCATCCACAGCCTGGTGTCAGGCTCCAGGCCGTGCTGAAGGAGGTGACACCGTTCTGTAACCAGCACCTTGTTATATCAGATTTGACAGGACCATCCACAGCCTGGTGTCAGGCTCCAGGCCATGCTGAAGGAAGTGACACCGTTCTGTAACCAGCTCCTTGTTCTATCAGATTTGACAGGACCATACACAGCCTGGTGTCAGGCTCCAGGCCGTGCTGAAGGAGATGACACCATTCTTTAACCAGCTCCTTGTTATATCAGATTTGACAGGACCATCCACAGCCTGGTGTCAGACTCCAGGCCGTGCTGAAGGAGGTGACACCGTTCTGTAACCAGCACCTTGTTATATCAGATTTGACAGGACCATCCAGAGCCTGGTGTCAGGCTCCAGGCCGTGCTGAAGGAGGCGACACCGTTCTGTAACCAGCACCTTGTTGTATCAGATTTGACAGGACCATCGACAGCCTGGTGTCAGGCTCCAGGCCGTGCTGAAGGAGGCGACACCGTTCTGTAACCAGCTCCTTGTTATATCAGATTTGACAGGACCATCCACAGCCTGGTGTCAGGCTCCAGGCCGTGCTGAAGGAGGCGACACCGTTCTGTAACCAGCTCCTTGTTATATCAGATTTGACAGGACCATCCACAGCCTGGTGTCAGGCTCCAGGCCGTGCTGAAGGAGGCGACACCGTTCTGTAACCAGCACCTTGTTATATCAGATTTGACAGGACCATCCACAGCCTGGTGTCAGGCTCCAGGCCGTGCTGAAGGAGGTGACACCGTTCTGTAACCAGCATCTTGTTGTATCAGATTTGACAGGACCATCCACAGCCTGGTGTCAGGCTCCAGGCCGTGCTGAAGGAGGTGACACCGTTCTGTAACCAGCACCTTGTTATATCAGATTTGACAGGACCATCCAGAGCCTGGTGTCAGGCTCCAGGCCGTTCTGAAGGAGGCGACACCGTTCTGTAACCAGCTCCTTGTTATATCAGATTTGACAGGACCATCCACAGCCTGGTGTCAGGCTCCAGGCCGTGCTGAAGGAGGCGACACCGTTCTGTAACCAGCACCTTGTTATATCAGATTTGACAGAACCATCCACAGCCTGGTGTCAGGCTCCAGGCAGTGCTGAAGGAGGCGACACCGTTCTGTAAACAGCACCTTGTTATATCAGATTTGACAGGACCATCCACAGTCTGGTGTCAGGCTCCAGGCCATGCTGAAGGAGGCGACACCGTTCTGTAACCAGCACCTTGTTGTATCAGATTTGACAGGACCATCCACAGCCTGGTGTCAGGCTCCAGACCGCGCTGAAGGAGGCGACACCGTTCTGTAACCAGCTCCTTGTTATATCAGATTTGACAGGACCATCCACAGCCTGGTGTCAGGCTCCAGGCCGTGCTAAAGGAGGCGACACCGTTCTGTAACCAGATCCTTGTTGTATCAGATTTGACAGGACCATCCACAGCCTGGTGTCAGGCTCCAGGCCGTGCTGAAGGAGGTGACACCGTTCTGTAACCAGCTCCTTGTTGTATCAGATTTGTCAGGACCATCCACAGCCTGGTGTCAGGCTCCAGGCCGTGCTGAAGGAGGTGACACCGTTCTGTAACCAGAACCGTGTTATATCAGATTTGACAGGACCATCCACAGCCTGGTGTCAGGCTCCAGGCCGTGCTGAAGGAGGTGACACCGTTCTGTAACCAGAACCGTGTTATATCAGATTTGACAGGACCATCCACAGCCTGGTGTCAGGCTCCAGGCCGTGCTGAAGGAGGCGACACCGTTCTGTAACCAGCTCCTTGTTCTATCAGATTTGACAGGACCATCCACAGCCTGGTGTCAGGCTCCAGGCCGTGCTGAAGGAGGCGACACCGTTCTGTAACCAGCTCCTTGTTATATCAGATTTGACAGGACCATCCACAGCCTGGTGTCAGGCTCCAGGCCGTGCTGAAGGAGGCGACACCGTTCTGTAACCAGCTCCTTGTTATATCAGATTTGACAGGACCATCCACAGCCTGGTGTCAGGCTCCAGGCCGTGCTGAAGGAGGCGACACCGTTCTGTAACCAGCACCTTGTTATATCAGATTTGACAGGACCATCCACAGCCTGGTGTCAGGCTCCAGGCCGTGCTGAAGGAGGTGACACCGTTCTGTAACCAGCATCTTGTTGTATCAGATTTGACAGGACCATCCACAGCCTGGTGTCAGGCTCCAGGCCGTGCTGAAGGAGGTGACACCGTTCTGTAACCAGCACCTTGTTATATCAGATTTGACAGGACCATCCAGAGCCTGGTGTCAGGCTCCAGGCCGTTCTGAAGGAGGCGACACCGTTCTGTAACCAGCTCCTTGTTATATCAGATTTGACAGGACCATCCACAGCCTGGTGTCAGGCTCCAGGCCGTGCTGAAGGAGGCGACACCGTTCTGTAACCAGCACCTTGTTATATCAGATTTGACAGGACCATCCACAGCCTGGTGTCAGGCTCCAGGCCACGCTAAAGGAGGTGATACCATACTGTAACCAGCTCCTTGTTATATCAGATTTGACAGGACCATCCACAGCCTGGTGTCAGGCTCCAGGCAGTGCTGAAGGAGGCGACACCGTTCTGTAACCAGCACCGTGTTGTATCAGATTTGACAGGACCATCCACAGCCTGGTGTCAGGCTCCAGGCCGTGCTGAAGGAGGTGACACCGTTCTGTAACCAGAACCGTGTTATATCAGATTTGACAGGACCATCCACAGCCTGGTGTCAGGCTCCAGACCGCGCTGAAGGAGGCGACACCGTTCTGTAACCAGCTCCTTGTTATATCAGATTTGACAGAACCATCCACAGCCTGGTGTCAGGCTCCAGGCAGTGCTGAAGGAGGCGACACCGTTCTGTAAACAGCACCTTGTTATATCAGATTTGACAGGACCATCCACAGTCTGGTGTCAGGCTCCAGGCCATGCTGAAGGAGGCGACACCGTTCTGTAACCAGCACCTTGTTGTATCAGATTTGACAGGACCATCCACAGCCTGGTGTCAGGCTCCAGACCGCGCTGAAGGAGGCGACACCGTTCTGTAACCAGCTCCTTGTTATATCAGATTTGACAGGACCATCCACAGCCTGGTGTCAGGCTCCAGGCCGTGCTAAAGGAGGCGACACCGTTCTGTAACCAGATCCTTGTTGTATCAGATTTGACAGGACCATCCACAGCCTGGTGTCAGGCTCCAGGCCGTGCTGAAGGAGGTGACACCGTTCTGTAACCAGCTCCTTGTTGTATCAGATTTGTCAGGACCATCCACAGCCTGGTGTCAGGCTCCAGGCCGTGCTGAAGGAGGTGACACCGTTCTGTAACCAGAACCGTGTTATATCAGATTTGACAGGACCATCCACAGCCTGGTGTCAGGCTCCAGGCCGTGCTGAAGGAGGTGACACCGTTCTGTAACCAGAACCGTGTTATATCAGATTTGACAGGACCATCCACAGCCTGGTGTCAGGCTCCAGGCCGTGCTGAAGGAGGCGACACCGTTCTGTAACCAGCTCCTTGTTCTATCAGATTTGACAGGACCATCCACAGCCTGGTGTCAGGCTCCAGGCCGTGCTGAAGGAGGCGACACCGTTCTGTAACCAGCTCCTTGTTCTATCAGATTTGACAGGACCATCCACAGCCTGGTGTCAGGCTCCAGGCCGTGCTGAAGGAGGCGACACGGTTCTGTAACAGCTCCTTGTTCTATCAGATTTGACAGGACCATCCACAGCCTGGTGTCAGGCTCCAGGCCGTGCTGAAGGAGGCGACACCGTTCTGTAACCAGCACCTTGTTGTATCAGATTTGACAGGACCATCCACAGCCTGGTGTCAGGCTCCAGGCCGTGCTGAAGGAGGTGACACCGTTCTGTAACCAGAACCGTGTTATATCAGATTTGACAGGACCATCCACAGCCTGGTGTCAGGCTCCAGGCCGTGCTGAAGGAGGTGACACCGTTCTGTAACCAGAACCGTGTTATATCAGATTTGACAGGACCATCCACAGCCTGGTGTCAGGCTCCAGGCCGTGCTGAAGGAGGCGACACCGTTCTGTAACCAGCTCCTTGTTCTATCAGATTTGACAGGACCATCCACAGCCTGGTGTCAGGCTCCAGGCCGTGCTGAAGGAGGCGACACCGTTCTGTAACCAGCTCCTTGTTCTATCAGATTTGACAGGACCATCCACAGCCTGGTGTCAGGCTCCAGGCCGTGCTGAAGGAGGCGACACCGTTCTGTAACCAGCTCCTTGTTCTATCAGATTTGACAGGACCATCCACAGCCTGGTGTCAGGCTCCAGGCCGTGCTGAAGGAGGTGACACCGTTCTGTAACCAGCACCTTGTTGTATCAGATTTGACTGGACCATCCACAGCCTGGTGTCAGGCTCCAGGCCGTGCTGAAGGAGGCGACACCGTTCTGTAACCAGCATCTTGTTGTATCAGATTTCACAGGACCATCCACAGCCTGGTGTCAGGCTCCAGGCCGTGCTGAAGGAGGTGACACCGTTCTGTAACCAGCTCCTTGTTGTATCAGATTTGACAGGACCATCCACAGCCTGGTGTCAGGCTCCAGGCCGTGCTGAAGGAGGCGACACCGTTCTGTAACCAGCACCTTGTTATATCAGATTTGACAGGACCATCCACAGCCTGGTGTCAGGCTCCAGGCCGTGCTGAAGGAGGCGACACCGTTCTGTAACCAGCTCCTTGTTATATCAGATTTGACAGGACCATCCACAGCCGGGTGTCAGGCTCCAGGCCGCGCTGAAGGAGGCGACACCGTTCTGTAACCAGCACCTTGTTATATCAGATTTGACAGGACCATCCACAGCCTGGTGTCAGGCTCCAGGCCGTGCTGAAGGAGGCGACACCGTTCTGTAACCAGCTCCTTGTTGTATCAGGTATGACAGGACCATCCACAGCCTGGTGTCAGACTCCAGGCCATGCTGAAGGAGGCGACACCGTTCTGTAACCAGCTCCTTGTTATATCAGATTTGACAGGAGCATCCACAGCCTGGTGTCAGGCTCCAGGCCGTGCTGAAGGAGGCGACATCGTTCTGTAACCAGCTCCTTGTTGTATCAGATTTGACAGGACCACCCACAGCCTGGTGTCAGGCTCCAGGCCGTGCTGAAGGAGGCGACACCGTTCTGTAACCAGCTCCTTGTTATATCAGATTTGACAGGACCATCCACAGCCTGGTGTCAGGCTCCAGGCCGTGCTGAAGGAGGCGACACCGTTCTGTAACCAGCTCCTTGTTATATCAGATTTGACAGGACCATCCACAGCCTGGTGTCAGGCTCCAGGCTGTGCTGAAGGAGGCGACACCGTTCTGTAACCAGCTCCTTGTTATATCAGATTTGACAGGACCATCCACAGCCTGGTGTCAGGCTCCAGGCCGTGCTGAAGGAGGTGACACCGTTCTGTAACCAGAACCGTGTTATATCAGATTTGACAGGACCATCCACAGCCTGGTGTCAGGCTCCAGGCCGTGCTGAAGGAGGTGACACCGTTCTGTAACCAGAACCGTGTTATATCAGATTTGACAGGACCATCCACAGCCTGGTGTCAGGCTCCAGGCCGTGCTGAAGGAGGCGACACCGTTCTGTAACCAGCTCCTTGTTCTATCAGATTTGACAGGACCATCCACAGCCTGGTGTCAGGCTCCAGGCCGTGCTGAAGGAGGCGACACCGTTCTGTAACCAGCTCCTTGTTCTATCAGATTTGACAGGACCATCCACAGCCTGGTGTCAGGCTCCAGGCCGTGCTGAAGGAGGCGACACCGTTCTGTAACCAGCTCCTTGTTCTATCAGATTTGACAGGACCATCCACAGCCTGGTGTCAGGCTCCAGGCCGTGCTGAAGGAGGTGACACCGTTCTGTAACCAGCACCTTGTTGTATCAGATTTGACTGGACCATCCACAGCCTGGTGTCAGGCTCCAGGCCGTGCTGAAGGAGGCGACACCGTTCTGTAACCAGCATCTTGTTGTATCAGATTTCACAGGACCATCCACAGCCTGGTGTCAGGCTCCAGGCCGTGCTGAAGGAGGCGACACAGTTCTGTAACCAGCACCTTGTTATATCAGATTTGACAGGACCATCCACAGCCTGGTGTCAGGCTCCAGGCCGTGCTGAAGGAAGGGACACCGTTCTGTAACCAGCTCCTTGTTATATCAGATTTGACAGGACCATCCACAGCCTGGTGTCAGGCTCCAGGCCGTGCTGAAGGAGGCGACACCGTTCTGTAACCAGCTCCTTGTTATATCAGATTTGACAGGACCATCCACAGCCTGGTGTCAGGCTCCAGGCCGTGCTGAAGGAGGCGACACCGTTCTGTAACCAGCTCCTTGTTATATCAGATTTGACAGGAACATCCACAGCCTGGTGTCAGGCTCCAGGCCGTGCTGAAGGAGGTGACACCGTTCTGTAACCAGCTCCTTGTTGTATCAGATTTGACATGACCATCCACAGCCTGGTGTCAGGCTCCAGGCCGTGCTGAAGGAGGCGACACCGTTCTGTAACCAGCACCTTGTTATATCAGATTTGACAGGACCATCCACAGCCTGGTGTCAGGCTCCAGGCCGTGCTGAAGGAGGCGACACCGTTCTGTAACCAGCTCCTTGTTATATCAGATTTGACAGGACCATCCACAGCCGGGTGTCAGGCTCCAGGCCGCGCTGAAGGAGGCGACACCGTTCTGTAACCAGCACCTTGTTATATCAGATTTGACAGGACCATCCACAGCCTGGTGTCAGGCTCCAGGCCGTGCTGAAGGAGGCGACACCGTTCTGTAACCAGCTCCTTGTTGTATCAGGTATGACAGGACCATCCACAGCCTGGTGTCAGACTCCAGGCCATGCTGAAGGAGGCGACACCGTTCTGTAACCAGCTCCTTGTTATATCAGATTTGACAGGACCATCCACAGCCTGGTGTCAGGCTCCAGGCCGTGCTGAAGGAGGCGACATCGTTCTGTAACCAGCTCCTTGTTGTATCAGATTTGACAGGACCACCCACAGCCTGGTGTCAGGCTCCAGGCCGTGCTGAAGGAGGCGACACCGTTCTGTAACCAGCTCCTTGTTATATCAGATTTGACAGGACCATCCACAGCCTGGTGTCAGGCTCCAGGCCGTGCTGAAGGAGGCGACACCGTTCTGTAACCAGCTCCTTGTTCTATCAGATTTGACAGGACCATCCACAGCCTGGTGTCAGGCTCCAGGCTGTGCTGAAGGAGGCGACACCGTTCTGTAACCAGCTCCTTGTTATATCAGATTTGACAGGACCATCCACAGCCTGGTGTCAGGCTCCAGGCCGTGCTGAAGGAGGTGACACCGTTCTGTAACCAGCTCCTTGTTATATCAGATTTGACAGGACCATCCACAGCCTGGTGTCAGGCTCCAGGCCGTGCTGAAGGAGGTGACACCGTTCTGTAACCAGCACCTTGTTGGATCAGATTTGACAGGACCATCCACAGCCTGGTGTCAGGCTCCAGGCCGTGCTGAAGGAGGCGACACCGTTCTGTAACCAGCACCTTGTTATATCAGATTTGACAGGACCATCCACAGCCTGGTGTCAGGCTCCAGGCCGTGCTGAAGGAGGCGACACCGTTCTGTAACCAGCCTCTTGTTATATCAGATTTGACAGGACCATCCACAGCCTGGTGTCAGGCTCCAGGCCGTGCTGAAGGAGGCGACATCGTTCTGTAACCAGCTCCTTGTTATGTTAGATTTGACAGGACCATCCACAGCCTGGTGTCAGGCTCCAGGCCGTGCTGAAGGAGGCGACACCGTTCTGTAACCAGCATCTTGTTGTATCAGATTTCACAGGACCATCCACAGCCTGGTGTCAGGCACCAGGCCGTGCTGAAGGAGGCGACACCGTTCTGTAACCAGCACCTTGTTATATCAGATTTGACAGGACCATCCACAGCCTGGTGTCAGGCTCCAGGCCGTACTGAAGGAGGCGACACCGTTCGGTAACCAGCACCTTGTTATATCAGATTTGGCAGGACCATCCACAGCCTGGTGTCAGGCTCCAGGCCGTGCTGAATGAGGCGACACCGTTCTGTAACCAGCTCCTTGTTATATCAGATTTGACAGGAACATCCACAGCCTGGTGTCAGGCTCCAGGCCGTGCTGAAGGAAGCGACACCGTTCTGTAACCAGCACCTTGTTATATCAGGTTTGACAGGACCACCCACAGCCTGGTGTCAGGCTCCAGGCCGTGCTGAAGGAGGTGACACCGTTCTGTAACCTGCTCCGTGTTATATCAGATTCGTCAGGAGCATCCACACTCTGGTGTCAGGCTCCAGGCCGTGCTGAAGGAGGTGACACCGTTCTGTAACCAGCTCCTTGTTATATCAGATTTGACAGGACCACCCGCAGCCTGGTGTCAGGCTCCAGGTCGTGCTGAAGGAGGCGACACCGTTCTGTAACCAGCTCCTTGTTATATCAGATTTGACAGGACCACCCGCAGCCTGGTGTCAGGCTCCAGGCCGTGCTGAAGGAGGCGACACCGTTCTGTAATCAGCTCCTTGTTATATCAGATTTGACAGGACCATCCACAGCCTGGTGTCAGGCTCCAGGCCTGCTGAAGGAGGCGACACCGTTCTGTAACCAGCTCCTTGTTGTATCAGATTTGACAGGACCATCCACAGCCTGGTGTCAGGCTCCAGGCTGTGCTGAAGGAGGTGACACCGTTCTGTAACCAGCTCCTTGTTATATCAGATTTGACAGGACCATCCACAGCCTGGTGTCAGGCTCCAGGCCGTGCTGAAGGAGGTGACACCGTTCTGTAACCAGCGCCTTGTAATATCAGATTTGATAGGACCACCCGCAGCCTGGTGTCAGGCTCCAGGCCGCGCTGAAGGAGGCGACTCCGTTCTGTAACCAGCTCCTTGTTATATCAGATTTGACAGGACCATCCACAGCCTGGTGTCAGGCTCCAGGCCGTGCTGAAGGAGGCGACACCGTTCTGTAACCAGCTCCTTGTTGTATCAGATTTGACAGGACCATCCACAGCCTGGTGTCAGGCTCCAGGCCGAGCTGAAGGAGGCGACATCGTTCTGTAACCAGCTCCTTGTTATATCAGATTTGACAGGACCATCCACAGCCTGGTGTCAGGATCCAGGCCGTGCTGAAGGAGGCGACACCGTTCTGTAACCAGCACCTTGTTATATCAGATTTGACAGGACCATCAACAGCCTGGTGTCAGGCTCCAGGCCGTGCTGAAGGAGGCGAAACCGTTCAGTAACCAGCTCCTTGTTGTATCAGATTTGACAGAACCATCCACAGCCTGGTGTCAGGCTCCAGGCCGTGCTGAAGGAGGCGACACCGTTCTGTAACCAGCTCCTTGTTGTATCAGATTTGACAGGACCACCCACAGCCTGGTGTCAGGCTCCAGGCCGTGCTGAAGGAGGCGACACCGTTCTGTAACCAGCTCCTTGTTCTATCAGATTTGTCAGGACCATCCACAGCCTGGTGTCAGGCTCCAGGCCGTGCTGAAGGAGGCGACACCGTTCTGTAACCAGCTCCTTGTTGTATCAGATTTGACAGGACCATCCACAGCCTGGTGTCAGGCTCCAGGCCGTGCTGAAGGAGGCGACACTGTTCTATAACCAGCTCCTTGGTATATCAGATTTGACAGGACCATCCACAGCCTGTTGTCTGGCTCCAGGCCGTGCTGAAGGAGGCGACACCGTTCTGTAACCAGCTCCTTGTCATATCAGATTTGTCAGGACCATCCACAGCCTGGTTTCAGGCTCCAGGCCGTGCTGAAGGAGGCGACACCGTTCTGTAACCAGCTCCTTGTTATATCAGATTTGACAGGACCATCCACAGCCTGGTGTCAGGCACAAGGCCGTGCTGAAGGAGGCGACACCGTTCTGTAACCAGCTCCTTGTTGTATCAGATTTGACAGGACCATCCACACCCTGGTGTCAGGCTCCAGGCCGTGCTGAAGGAGGCGACATCGTTCTGTAACCAGCACCTTGTTATATCAGATTTGACAGGACCATCCACAGCCTGGTGTCAGGCTCCAGGCCGTGCTGACGGAGGTGACACCGTTCTGTAACCAGCTCCTTGTTATATCAGATTTGACAGGACCATCCACAGTCTGGTGTCAGGCTCCAGGCCGTGCTGAAGGAGGCGACACCGTTCTGTTACCAGCTCCTTGTTGTATCAGATTTGACAGGACCATCCACAGCCTGGTGTCAGGCTCCAGGCCGTGCTGAAGGAGGCGACACCGTTCTGTTACCAGCTCCTTGTTGTATCAGATTTGACAGGACCATCCACAGCCTGGTGTCAGGCTCCAGGCCGCGCTGAAGGAGGCGACACCGTTCTGTAACCAGCTCATTGTTATATCAGATTTGACAGGACCATCCACAGCCTGGTGTCAGGCTCCAGGCCGTGCTGAAGGAGGCGACACCATTCTGTAACCAGCTCCTTGTTATATCAGATTTGACAGGACCATCCACAGCCTGGTGTCAGGCTCCAGGCCATGCTGAAGGAGGCGACACCGTTCTGTAACCAGCTCCTTGTTATATCAGATTTCACAGGGCCACCCACAGCCTGGTGTCAGGCTCCAGGCCGTGCTGAAGGAGGCGACACCGTTCTGTAACCAGCTCCTTGTTGTATCAGATTTGACAGGACCACCCACGCCTGGTGTCAGGCTCCAGGCCGTGCTGAAGGAGGCGACACCGTTCTGTAACCAGCACCTTGTTATATCAGATTTCACAGGACCATCCACAGCCTGGTGTCAGGCTCCAGGCCGTGCTGAAGGAGGCGACACCGTTCTGTAACCAGCACCTTGTTATATCAGATTTGACAGGAGCATCCACAGCCTGGTGTCAGGCTCCAGGCCGTGCTGAAGGAGGCGACACCGTTCTGTAATCAGCTCCTTGTTATATCAGATTTGACAGGACCATCCACAGCCTGGTGTCAGGCTCCAGGCCGTGCTGAAGGAGGCGACACCGTTCTGTAATCAGCTCCTTGTTATATCAGATTTGACAGGACCATCCACAGCCTGGTGTCAGGCTCCAGGCCGTGCTGAAGGAGGCGACACCGTTCTGTAACCAGCGCCTTGTAATATCAGATTTGACAGGACCATGCACAGCCTGGTGTCAGGCTCCAGGCCGTGCTGAAGGAGGCGACACCGTTCTGTAACCAGCTCCTTGTTATATCAGATTTGACAGGACCATCCACAGCCTGGTGTCAGGCTCCAGGCCGTGCTGAAGGAGGCAACACTGTTCTGGAACCAGCACCTTGTTATATCAGATTTGACAGGACCATCCACAGCCTGGTGTCAGGCTCCAGGCCGTGCTGAAGGAGGTGACACCGTTCTGTAACCAGCGCCTTGTAATATCAGATTTGACAGGACCATCCACAGCCTGGTGTCAGGCTCCAGGCCGTACTGAAGGAGGCGACACTGTTCTGTAACCAGCTCCTTGTTCTACCAGATTTGACAGGACCATCCACAGCCTGGTGTCAGGCTCCAGGCAGTGCTGAAGGAGGCGACACCGTTCTGTAACCAGCGCCTTGTAATATCAGATTTGACAGGACCATGCACAGCCTGGTGTCAGGCTCCAGGCCGTGCTGAAGGAGGCGACACCGTTCTGTAACCAGCTCCTTGTTATATCAGATTTGACAGGACCATCCACAGCCTGGTGTCAGGCTCCAGGCCGTGCTGAAGGAGGCAACACTGTTCTGAAACCAGCACCTTGTTATATCAGATTTGACAGGACCATCCACAGCCTGGTGTCAGGCTCCAGGCCGTGCTGAAGGAGGTGACACCATTCTGTAACCAGCGCCTTGTAATATCAGATTTGACAGGACCATCCACAGCCTGGTGTCAGGCTCCAGGCCGTGCTGAAGGAGGCGACACTGTTCTGTAACCAGCTCCTTGTTCTATCAGATTTGACAGGACCATCCACAGCCTGGTGTCAGGCTCCAGGCCGTGCTGAAGGAGGCGACACCGTTCTGTAACCAGCTCCTTGTTGTATCAGATTTGACAGGACCATCCACAGCCTGGTGTCAGGCTCCAGGCCGTGCTGACGGAGGTGACACCGTTCTGTAACCAGCTCCTTGTTATATCAGATTTGACAGGACCACCCGCAGCCTGGTGTCAGGCTCCAGGCCGTACTGAAGGAGGCGACACCGTTCTGTAACCAGCTCCTTGTTATATCAGATTTGACAGGACCATCCACAGCCTGGTGTCAGGCTCCAGGCCGTGCTGAAGGAGGCGACACCGTTCTGTAACCAGCTCCTTGTTATAGCAGATTTGACAGGATCATCCACAGCCTGGTGTCAGGCTCCAGGCTATGCTGAAGGAGGCGACACCGTTCTGTAACCAGCTCCTTGTTGTATCAGATTTGACAGGACCATCCACAGCCTGGTGTCAGGCTCCAGGCCGTGCTGAAGGAGGTGACACCGTTCTGTAACCAGCTCCTTTTTATATCAGATTTGACAGGACCATCCACAGCCTGGTGTCAGGCTCCAGGCCGTGCTGAAGGAGGCGACACCGTTCTGTAACCAGCTCCTTGTTGTATCAGATTTGACAGGACCATCCACAGCCTGGTGTCAGGCTCCAGGCCGTGCTGAAGGAGGTGACACCGTTCTGTAACCAGCTCCTTGTTATATCAGATTTGACAGGACCATCCACAGCCTGGTGTCAGGCTCCAGGCCGTGCTGAAGGAGGCGACACCGTTCTGTAACCAGCTCCTTGTTATATCAGATTTGACAGGACCATCCACAGCCTGGTGTCAGGCTCCAGGCCGTGCTGAAGGAGGCGAGACCGTTCTGTAACCAGCTCCTTGTTATATCAGATTTGACAGGACCATCCACAGCCTGGTGTCAGGCTCCAGGCCGTGCTGAAGGAGGCGACACCGTTCTGTAACCAGCTCCTTGTTACATCAGATTTGACTGGACCATCCACAGCCTGGTGTCAGGCTCCAGGCCGTGCTGAAGGAGGTGACACCGTTCTGTAACCAGCTCCTTGTTATATCAGATTTGACAGGACCATCCACAGCCTGGTGTCAGGCTCCAGGCCGTGCTGAAGGAGGTGACACCGTTCTGTAACCAGCTCCTTGTTGTATCAGATTTGACAGGACCATCCACAGCCTGGTGTCAGGCTCCAGGCCGTGCTGAAGGAGGCGACACCGTTCTGTAACCAGCTCCTTGTTATATCAGATTTGACAGGACAATCCACAGCCTGGTGTCAGGCTCCAGGCCGTGCTGAAGGAGGCGACACCGTTCTGTAACCAGCTCCTTGTTACATCAGATTTGACTGGACCATCCACAGCCTGGTGTCAGGCTCCAGGCCGTGCTGAAGGAGGTGACACCGTTCTGTAACCAGCTCCTTGTTATATCAGATTTGACAGGACCATCCACAGCCTGGTGTCAGGCTCCAGGCCGTGCTGAAGGAGGCGACACCGTTCTGTAACCAGCTCCTTGTTATATCAGATTTGACAGGACCACCCACAGCCTGGTGTCAGGCTCCAGGCCGTGCTGAAGGAGGCGACACCGTTCTGAAACCAGATCCTCGTTATATCAGATTTGACAGGACCATCCACAGCCTGGTGTCAGGCTCCAGGCCGTGCTGAAGGAGGCGACACCGTTCTGTAACCAGCACCTTGTTATATCAGATTTGACAGGACCATCCACAGCCTGGTGTAAGGCTCCAGGCCGTGCTGAAGGAGGCGACACCGTTCTGTAACCAGCTCCTTGTTGTATCAGGTATGACAGGACCATCCACAGCCTGGTGTCAGACCCCAGGCCGTGCTGAAGGAGGCGACACCGTTCTGTAACCAGCTCCTCGTTATATCAGATTTGACAGGACCATCCACAGCCTGGTGTCAGGCTCCAGGCCGTGCTGAAGGAGGCGACACCGTTCTGTAACCAGCTCCTTGTTATATCAGATTTGACAGGACCATCCACAGCCTGGTGTCAGGCTCCAGGCCGTGCTGAAGGAGGCGACACCGTTCTGTAACCAGCTCCTTGTTGTATCAGGTATGACAGGACCATCCACAGCCTGGTGTCAGACTCCAGGCCATGCTGAAGGAGGCGACACCGTTCTGTAACCAGCACCTTGTTGTATCAGATTTGACAGCACCATCCACAGCCTGGTGTCAGGCTCCAGGCCGTGCTGAAGGAGGCGACACCGTTCTGTAACCAGCTCCTTGTTATATCAGATTTGACAGGACCATCCACAGCCTGGTGTCAGGCTCCAGGCCGCGCTGAAGGAGGCGACAGCGTTCTGTAACCAGCACCGTGTTATATCAGATTTGACAGGACCATCCACAGCCTGGTGTCAGGCTCCAGGCCGTGCTGAAGGAGGTGACACCGTTCTGTAACCAGCTCCTTGTTATATCAGATTTGACAGGACCATCCACAGCCTGGTGTCAGGCTCCAGGCCGTGCTGAAGGAGGCGACACCGTTCTGTAACCAGCTCCTTGTTATATCAGATTTGACAGGACCACCCACAGCCTGGTGTCAGGCTCCAGGCCGTGCTGAAGGAGGCGACACCGTTCTGAAACCAGATCCTCGTTATATCAGATTTGACAGGACCATCCACAGCCTGGTGTCAGGCTCCAGGCCGTGCTGAAGGAGGCGACACCGTTCTGTAACCAGCACCTTGTTATATCAGATTTGACAGGACCATCCACAGCCTGGTGTAAGGCTCCAGGCCGTGCTGAAGGAGGCGACACCGTTCTGTAACCAGCTCCTTGTTGTATCAGGTATGACAGGACCATCCACAGCCTGGTGTCAGACCCCAGGCCGTGCTGAAGGAGGCGACACCGTTCTGTAACCAGCTCCTCGTTATATCAGATTTGACAGGACCATCCACAGCCTGGTGTCAGGCTCCAGGCCGTGCTGAAGGAGGCGACACCGTTCTGTAACCAGCTCCTTGTTATATCAGATTTGACAGGACCATCCACAGCCTGGTGTCAGGCTCCAGGCCGTGCTGAAGGAGGCGACACCGTTCTGTAACCAGCTCCTTGTTGTATCAGGTATGACAGGACCATCCACAGCCTGGTGTCAGACTCCAGGCCATGCTGAAGGAGGCGACACCGTTCTGTAACCAGCACCTTGTTGTATCAGATTTGACAGCACCATCCACAGCCTGGTGTCAGGCTCCAGGCCGTGCTGAAGGAGGCGACACCGTTCTGTAACCAGCTCCTTGTTATATCAGATTTGACAGGACCATCCACAGCCTGGTGTCAGGCTCCAGGCCGCGCTGAAGGAGGCGACAGCGTTCTGTAACCAGCACCGTGTTATATCAGATTTGACAGGACCATCCACAGCCTGGTGTCAGGCTCCAGGCCGCGCTGAAGGAGGCGACAGCGTTCTGTAACCAGCACCGTGTTATATCAGATTTGACAGGACCATCCACAGCCTGGTGTCAGGCTCCAGACCGTGCTGAAGGAGGCGACACCGTTCTGTAACCAGCTCCTTGTTGTATCAGATTTGTCAGGACCATCCACAGCCTGGTGTCAGGCTCCAGGCCGTGCTGAAGGAGGCGACACCGTTCTGTAACCAGCTCCTTGTTGTATCAGATTTGTCAGGACCATCCACAGCCTGGTGTCAGGCTCCAGGCCGTGCTGAAGGAGGCGACACCGTTCTGTAACCAGCTCCTTGTTATATCAGATTTGACAGAACCGTCCACAGCCTGGTGTCAGGCTCCAGGCCGTGCTGAAGGAGGCGACACCGTTCTGTAACCAGCTCCTTGTTATATCAGATTTGACAGGACCATCCACAGCCTGGTGTCAGGCTCCAGGCCGTGCTGAAGGAGGCGACATCGTTCTGTAACCAGCACCTTGTTATATCAGATTTGACAGGACCATCCACAGCCTGGTGTCAGGCTCCAGGCCGTGCTGAAGGAAGCGACACCGTTCTGTAACCAGCTCCTTGTTATATCAGATTTGACAGGACCATCCACAGCCTGGTGTCAGGCTCCAGGCCGTGCTGAAGGAAGCGACACCGTTCTGTAACCAGCACCTTGTTATATCAGATTTGACGGGACAATCCACAGCCTGGTGTCAGGCTCCAGGCCGCGCTGAAGGAGGCGACACCGTTCTGTAATCAGCTCCTTGTTATATCAGATTTGACAGGACCATCCACAGCCTGGTGTCAGGCTCCAGGCCGTGCTGAAGGAGGCGACATCGTTCTGTAGCCAGCACCTTGTTATATCAGATTTGACAGGACCATCCACAGCCTGGTGTCAGGCTCCAGGCCTGCTGAAGGAGGCGACACCGTTCTGTAACCAGCTCCTTGTTGTATCCGATTTGACAGGACCATCCACAGCCTGGTGTCAGGCTCCAGGCCGTGCTGAAGGAGGCGACACCGTTCTGTAACCAGCTCCTTGTTATATCAGATTTGACAGGACCATCCACAGACTGGTGTCAGGCTCCAGGCCGTGCTGAAGGAGGCGACACCGTTCTGTAAACAGCTCCTTGTTGTATCAGATTTGACAGGACCATCCACAGCCTGGTGTCAGGCTCCAGGCCGTGCTGAAGGAGGCGACACCGTTCTGTAACCAGCTCCTTGTTATATCAGATTTGACAGACCCATCCACAGCCTGGTGTCAGGCTCCAGGCCGTGCTGAAGGAGGCGACACCGTTCTGTAACCAGCACCTTGTTGTATCAGATTTGACAGGACCATCCACAGCCTGGTGTCAGGCTCCAGGCCGACCTGAAGGAGGCGACACAGTTCTGTAACCAGCTCCTTGTTATATCAGATACGACTGGACCATCCACAGCCTGGTGTCAGGCTCCAGGCCGTGCTGAAGGAGGTGACACGGTTCTGTACCAGCTCCGTGTTTTGGCAGATTTGACAGGACCATCCACAGCCTGGTGTCAGGCTCCAGGCCGTGCTGAAGGAGGCGACACCGTTCTGTAACCAGCACCTTGTTATATCAGATTTGACAGGAACATCCACAGCCTGGTGTCAGGCTCCAGGCCGTGCTGAAGGAGGTGACACCGTTCTGTAACCAGCTCCTTGTTATATCAGATTTGACAGGACCATCCACAGCCTGGTGTCAGGCTCCAGGCCGTGCTGAAGGAGGCGACACCGTTCTGTAACCAGCTCCTTGTTATATCAGATTTGACAGGACCATCCACAGCCTGGTGTCAGGCTGCAGGCCGTGCTGAAGGAGGCGACACCGTTCTGTAACCAGCACCTTGTTATATCAGATTTGACAGGACCATCCACAGCCTGGTGTCAGGCTCCAGGCTGTGCTGAAGGAGGCGACACCGTTCTGTAACCAGCTCCTTGTTATCTCAGATTTGATAGGACCATCCACAGCCTGGTGTCAGGCTCCAGGCTGTGCTGAAGGAGGCGACACCATTCTGTAACCAGCACCTTGTTGTATCAGATTTGACAGGACCATCCACAGCCTGGTGTCAGGCTCCAGGCCATGCTGAAGGAAGCGACACCGTTCTGTAACCAGCTCCTTGTTATAACAGATTTGACAGTACCATCCACAGCCTGGTGTCAGGCTCCAGGCCGTGCTGAAGGAGGCGACACCGTTCTGTAACCAGCTCCTTGTTATATCAGATTTGACAGGAGCATCCACAGCCTGGTGTCAGGCTCCAGGCCGTGCTAAAGGAGGCGACACCGTTCTGTAACCAGCTCCTTGTTATATCAGATTTGACAGGACCACCCACAGCCTGGTGTCAGGCTCCAGTCCGTGCTGAAGGAGGCGACACCGTTCTGTAACCAGCACCTTGTTATATCAGATTTGACAGGACCATCCACAGCCTGGTGTCAGGCTCCAGGCCGTGCTGAAGGAGGTGACACCGTTCTGTAACCAGCACCTTGTTATATCAGATTTCACAGGACCATCCACAGCCTGGTGTCAGGCTCCAGGCCGTGCTGAAGGAGGTGACACCGTTCTGTAACCAGCTCCTTGTTATATCAGATTTGACAGGACCATCCACAGCCTGGTGTCAGGCTCCAGGCCATGCTGAAGGAGGCAACACCGTTCTGTTACCAGCTCCTTGTTATATCAGATTTAACAGGACCATCCACAGCCTGGTGTCAGGCTCCAGGCCGTGCTGAAGGAGGTGACACCGTTCTGTAACCAGCTCCGTGTTATATCAGATTCGTCAGGACCATCCACAGCCTGGTGTCAGGCTCCAGGCCGTGCTGAAGGAGGTGACACCGTTCTGTAACCAGCTCCTTGTTATATCAGATTTGACAGGAACACCCGCAGCCTGTTGTCAGGCTCCAGGCCGTGCTGAAGGAGGCGACACCGTTCTGTAACCAGCACCTTGTTATATCAGATTTGACAGGACCATCCACAGCCTGGTGTCAGGCTCCAGGCCGTGCTGAAGGAGGCGACTCCGTTCTGTAACCAGCACCTTGTTATATCAGATTTGACAGGACCATCCACAGCCTGGTGTCAGGCTCCAGGCCGTGCTGAAGGAGGCGACACCGTTCTGTAACCAGCTCCTTGTTATATCAGATTTGACTGGACAATCCACAGCCTGGTGTCAGGCTCCAGGCCGTGCTGGAGGAGGCGACACCGTTCTGTAACCAGCTCCTTGTTATATCAGATATGACAAGACCATCCACAGCCTGGTGTCAGGCTCCAGGCCGTGCTGAAGGAGGTGACACCGTTCTGTAACCTGCTCCGTGTTATATCAGATTCGTCAGGAGCATCCACACTCTGGTGTCAGGCTCCAGGCCGTGCTGAAGGAGGTGACACCGTTCTGTAACCAGCTCCTTGTTATATCAGATTTGACAGGACCACCCACAGCCTGGTGTCAGGCTCCAGGCCGTGCTGAAGGAGGCGACACCGTTCTGTAACCAGCTCCTTGTTATATCAGATTTGACAGGACCACCCGCAGCCTGGTGTCAGGCTCCAGGCCGTGCTGAAGGAGGCGACTCCGTTCTGTAACCAGCTCCTTGTTATATCAGATTTGATGGGACAATCCACAGCCTGGTGGCAGGCTCCAGGCCGCGCTGAAGGAGGCGACACCGTTCTGTAATCAGCTCCTTGTTATATCAGATTTGACAGGACCATCCACAGCCTGGTGTCAGGCTCCAGGCCGTGCTGAAGGAGGTGACACCGTTCTGTAACCAGCACCTTGTTATATCAGATTTGACAGGACCATCCACAGCCTGGTGTCAGGCTCCAGGCCGTGCTGAAGGAGGTGACACCGTTCTGTAACCAGCTCCTTGTTATATCAGATTTGACAGGGCCACCCACAGCCTGGTGTCAGGCTCCAGGCCGTGCTGAAGGAGGTGACACCGTTCTGTAACCAGCGCCTTGTAATATCAGATTTGATAGGACCACCCGCAGCCTGGTGTCAGGCTCCAGGCCGCGCTGAAGGAGGCGACTCCGTTCTGTAACCAGCTCCTTGTTGTATCAGATTTGACAGGACCATCCACAGCCTGGTGTCAGGCTCCAGGCCGTGCTGAAGGAGGCGACATCGTTCTGTAAACAGCTCCTTGTTATATCAGATTTGACAGGACCATCCACAGCCTGGTGTCAGGATCCAGGCCGTGCTGAAGGAGGCGACACCGTACAGTAACCAGCACCTTGTTATATCAGATTTGACAGGACCATCAACAGCCTGGTGTCAGGCTCCAGGCCGTGCTGAAGGAGGCGAAACCGTTCAGTAACCAGCTCCTTGTTGTATCAGATTTGACAGAACCATCCACAGCCTGGTGTCAGGCTCCAGGCCGTGCTGAAGGAGGCGACACCGTTCTGTAACCAGCTCCTTGTTGTATCAGATTTGACAGGACCATCCACAGCCTGGTGTCAGGCTCCAGGCCGTGCTGAAGGAGGCGACACCGTTCTGTAACCAGCTCCTTGTTCTATCAGATTTGTCAGGACCATCCACAGCCTGGTGTCAGGCTCCAGGCCGTGCTGAAGGAGGTGACACCGTTCTGTAACCAGCTCCTTGTTGTATCAGATTTGACAGGACCATCCACAGCCTGGTGTCAGGCTCCAGGCCGTGCTGAAGGAGGTGACACCGTTCTGTAACCAGCGCCTTGTTATATCAGATTTGACAGGACCACCCACAGCCTGGTGTCAGGCTCCAGGCCGTGCTGAAGGAGGCGACACTGTTCTATAACCAGCTCCTTGGTATATCAGATTTGACAGGACCATCCACAGCCTGGTGTCAGACTCCAGGCCGTGCTGAAGGAGGCGACACCGTTCTGTAACCAGCTCCTTGTCATATCAGATTTGTCAGGACCATCCACAGCCTGGTTTCAGGCTCCAGGCCGTGCTGAAGGAGGCGACTCCGTTCTGTAACCAGCTCCTTGTTATATCAGATTTGACAGGACCATCCACAGCCTGGTGTCAGGCACAAGGCCGTGCTGAAGGAGGCGACACCGTTCTGTAACCAGCTCCTTGTTGTATCATATTTGACAGGACCACCCACAGCCTGGTGTCAGGCTCCAGGCCGTGCTGAAGGAGGCGACATCGTTCTGTAACCAGCACCTTGTTATATCAGATTTGACAGGACCATCCACAGCCTGGTGTCAGGCTCCAGGCCGCGCTGAAGGAGGTGACACCGTTCTGTAACCAGCTCCTTGTTATATCAGATTTGACAGGACCATCCACAGCCTGGTGTCAGGCTCCAGGCCGTGCTGAAGGAGGCGACACCGTTCTGTAACCAGCTCCTTGTTATATCAGATTTGACAGGACCATCCACAGCCTGGTGTCAGGCTCCAGGCCGTGCTGAAGGAGGCGACATCGTTCTGTAACCAGCTCCTTGTTACATTAGATTTGTCAGGACCATCCACAGCCTGGTGTCAGGCTCCAGGCCGTGCTGAAGGAGGCGACACCGTTCTGTAACCAGCTCCTTGTTGTATCAGATTTGACAGGACCATCCACAGCCCGGTGTCAGGCTCCAGGCCGTGCTGAAGGAGGCGACACCGTTCTGTAACCAGCTCCTTGTTATATCAGATTTCACAGGGCCACCCACAGCCTGGTGTCAGGCTCCAGGCCGTGCTGAAGGAGGCGACACCGTTCTGTAACCAGCTCCTTGTTGTATCAGATTTGACAGGACCACCCACGCCTGGTGTCAGGCTCCAGGCCGTGCTGAAGGAGGCGACACCGTTCTGTAATCAGCTCCTTGTTATATCAGATTTGACAGGACCATCCACAGCCTGGTGTCAGGCTCCAGGCCGTGCTGAAGGAGGCGACACCGTTCTGTAATCAGCTCCTTGTTATATCAGATTTGACAGGACCATCCACAGCCTGGTGTCAGGCTCCAGGCCGTGCTGAAGGAGGCGACACCGTTCTGTAACCAGCGCCTTGTAATATCAGATTTGACAGGACCATGCACAGCCTGGTGTCAGGCTCCAGGCCGTGCTGAAGGAGGCGACACCGTTCTGTAACCAGCTCCTTGTTATATCAGATTTGACGGGACCATCCACAGCCTGGTGTCAGGCTCCAGGCCGTGCTGAAGGAGGCAACACTGTTCTGTAACCAGCACCTTGTTATATCAGATTTGACAGGACCATCCACAGCCTGGTGTCAGGCTCCAGGCCGTGCTGAAGGAGGTGACACCGTTCTGTAACCAGCGCCTTGTAATATCAGATTTGACAGGACCATCCACAGCCTGGTGTCAGGCTCCAGGCCGTACTGAAGGAGGCGACACTGTTCTGTAACCAGCTCCTTGTTCTATCAGATTTGACAGGACCATCCACAGCCTGGTGTCAGGCTCCAGGCCGTGCTGAAGGAGGCGACACCGTTCTGTAACCAGCGCCTTGTAATATCAGATTTGACAGGACCATGCACAGCCTGGTGTCAGGCTCCAGGCCGTGCTGAAGGAGGCGACACCGTTCTGTAACCAGCTCCTTGTTATATCAGATTTGACAGGACCATCCACAGCCTGGTGTCAGGCTCCAGGCCGTGCTGAAGGAGGCAACACTGTTCTGTAACCAGCACCTTGTTATATCAGATTTGACAGGACCATCCACAGCCTGGTGTCAGGCTCCAGGCCGTGCTGAAGGAGGTGACACCGTTCTGTAACCAGCGCCTTGTAATATCAGATTTGACAGGACCATCCACAGCCTGGTGTCAGGCTCCAGGCCGTGCTGAAGGAGGCGACACTGTTCTGTAACCAGCTCCTTGTTCTATCAGATTTGACAGGACCATCCACAGCCTGGTGTCAGGCTCCAGGCCGTGCTGAAGGAGGCGACACCGTTCTGTAACCAGCTCCTTGTTGTATCAGATTTGACAGGACCATCCACAGCCTGGTGTCAGGCTCCAGGCCGTGCTGACGGAGGTGACACCGTTCTGTAACCAGCTCCTTGTTATATCAGATTTGACAGGACCACCCGCAGCCTGGTGTCAGGCTCCAGGCCGTACTGAAGGAGGCGACACCGTTCTGTAACCAGCTCCTTGTTATATCAGATTTGACAGGACCATCCACAGCCTGGTGTCAGGCTCCAGGCCGTGCTGAAGGAGGTGACACCGTTCTGTAACCAGCTCCTTGTTATATCAGATTTGACAGGACCATCCACAGCCTGGTGTCAGGCTCCAGGCCGTGCTGAAGGAGGCGACACCGTTCTGTAACCAGCTCCTTGTTATAGCAGATTTGACAGGACCATCCACAGCCTGGTGTCAGGCTCCAGGCTGTGCTGAAGGAGGCGACACCGTTCTGTAACCAGCTCCTTGTTGTATCAGATTTGACAGGACCATCCACAGCCTGGTGTCAGGCTCCAGGCCGTGCTGAAGGAGGTGACACCGTTCTGTAACCAGCTCCTTGTTATATCAGATTTGACAGGACCATCCACAGCCTGGTGTCAGGCTCCAGGCCGTGCTGAAGGAGGCGACACCGTTCTGTAACCAGCTCCTTGTTGTATCAGATTTGACAGGACCATCCACAGCCTGGTGTCAGGCTCCAGGCCGTGCTGAAGGAGGTGACACCGTTCTGTAACCAGCTCCTTGTTATATCAGATTTGACAGGACCACCCACAGCCTGGTGTCAGGCTCCAGGCCGTGCTCAAGGAAGTGACACCGTTCTGTAACCAGCTCCTTGTTATATCAGATTTGACAGGACCATCCACAGCCTGGTGTCAGGCTCCAGGCCGTGCTGAAGGAGGCGACACCGTTCTGTAACCAGCTCCTTGTTATATCAGATTTGACAGGACCATCCACAGCCTGGTGTCAGGCTCCAGGCTGTGCTGAAGGAGGCGACACCGTTCTGTAACCAGCTCCTTGTTATATCAGATTTGACAGGACCATCCACAGCCTGGTGTCAGGCTCCAGGCCGTGCTGAAGGAGGCGAGACCGTTCTGTAACCAGCTCCTTGTTATATCAGATTTGACAGGACCATCCACAGCCTGGTGTCAGGCTCCAGGCCGTGCTGAAGGAGGTGACACCGTTCTGTAACCAGCTCCTTGTTGTATCAGATTTGACAGGACCATCCACAGCCTGGTGTCAGGCTCCAGGCCGTGCTGAAGGAGGCGACACCGTTCTGTAACCAGCTCCTTGTTACATCAGATTTGACTGGACCATCCACAGCCTGGTGTCAGGCTCCAGGCCGTGCTGAAGGAGGTGACACCGTTCTGTAACCAGCTCCTTGTTATATCAGATTTGACAGGACCATCCACAGCCTGGTGTCAGGCTCCAGGCCGTGCTGAAGGAAGCGACACCGTTCTGTAACCAGCTCCTTGTTATATCAGATTTGACAGGACCATCCACAGCCTGGTGTCAGGCTCCAGGCCGTGCTGAAGGAAGCGACACCGTTCTGTAACCAGCACCTTGTTATATCAGATTTGACGGGACAATCCACAGCCTGGTGTCAGGCTCCAGGCCGCGCTGAAGGAGGCGACACCGTTCTGTAATCAGCTCCTTGTTATATCAGATTTGACAGGACCATCCACAGCCTGGTGTCAGGCTCCAGGCCGTGCTGAAGGAGGCGACATCGTTCTGTAGCCAGCACCTTGTTATATCAGATTTGACAGGACCATCCACAGCCTGGTGTCAGGCTCCAGGCCTGCTGAAGGAGGCGACACCGTTCTGTAACCAGCTCCTTGTTGTATCCGATTTGACAGGACCATCCACAGCCTGGTGTCAGGCTCCAGGCCGTGCTGAAGGAGGCGACACCGTTCTGTAACCAGCTCCTTGTTATATCAGATTTGACAGGACCATCCACAGACTGGTGTCAGGCTCCAGGCCGTGCTGAAGGAGGCGACACCGTTCTGTAAACAGCTCCTTGTTGTATCAGATTTGACAGGACCATCCACAGCCTGGTGTCAGGCTCCAGGCCGTGCTGAAGGAGGCGACACCGTTCTGTAACCAGTTCCTTGTTATATCAGATTTGACAGACCCATCCACAGCCTGGTGTCAGGCTCCAGGCCGTGCTGAAGGAGGCGACACCGTTCTGTAACCAGCACCTTGTTGTATCAGATTTGACAGGACCATCCACAGCCTGGTGTCAGGCTCCAGGCCGACCTGAAGGAGGCGACACAGTTCTGTAACCAGCTCCTTGTTATATCAGATACGACTGGACCATCCACAGCCTGGTGTCAGGCTCCAGGCCGTGCTGAAGGAGGTGACACGGTTCTGTACCAGCTCCGTGTTTTGGCAGATTTGACAGGACCATCCACAGCCTGGTGTCAGGCTCCAGGCCGTGCTGAAGGAGGCGACACCGTTCTGTAACCAGCACCTTGTTATATCAGATTTGACAGGAACATCCACAGCCTGGTGTCAGGCTCCAGGCCGTGCTGAAGGAGGTGACACTGTTCTGTAACCAGCTCCTTGTTATATCAGATTTGACAGGACCATCCACAGCCTGGTGTCAGGCTCCAGGCCGTGCTGAAGGAGGCGACACCGTTCTGTAACCAGCTCCTTGTTATATCAGATTTGACAGGACCATCCACAGCCTGGTGTCAGGCTCCAGGCCGTGCTGAAGGAGGCGACACCGTTCTGTAACCAGCACCTTGTTATATCAGATTTGACAGGACCATCCACAGCCTGGTGTCAGGCTCCAGGCTGTGCTGAAGGAGGCGACACCGTTCTGTAACCAGCTCCTTGTTATCTCAGATTTGATAGGACCATCCACAGCCTGGTGTCAGGCTCCAGGCTGTGCTGAAGGAGGCGACACCATTCTGTAACCAGCACCTTGTTGTATCAGATTTGACAGGACCATCCACAGCCTGGTGTCAGGCTCCAGGCCATGCTGAAGGAAGCGACACCGTTCTGTAACCAGCTCCTTGTTATAACAGATTTGACAGTACCATCCACAGCCTGGTGTCAGGCTCCAGGCCGTGCTGAAGGAGGCGACACCGTTCTGTAACCAGCTCCTTGTTATATCAGATTTGACAGGAGCATCCACAGCCTGGTGTCAGGCTCCAGGCCGTGCTAAAGGAGGCGACACCGTTCTGTAACCAGCTCCTTGTTATATCAGATTTGACAGGACCACCCACAGCCTGGTGTCAGGCTCCAGTCCGTGCTGAAGGAGGCGACACCGTTCTGTAACCAGCACCTTGTTATATCAGATTTGACAGGACCATCCACAGCCTGGTGTCAGGCTCCAGGCCGTGCTGAAGGAGGTGACACCGTTCTGTAACCAGCACCTTGTTATATCAGATTTCACAGGACCATCCACAGCCTGGTGTCAGGCTCCAGGCCGTGCTGAAGGAGGTGACACCGTTCTGTAACCAGCTCCTTGTTATATCAGATTTGACAGGACCATCCACAGCCTGGTGTCAGGCTCCAGGCCATGCTGAAGGAGGCAACACCGTTCTGTTACCAGCTCCTTGTTATATCAGATTTAACAGGACCATCCACAGCCTGGTGTCAGGCTCCAGGCCGTGCTGAAGGAGGTGACACCGTTCTGTAACCAGCTCCGTGTTATATCAGATTCGTCAGGACCATCCACAGCCTGGTGTCAGGCTCCAGGCCGTGCTGAAGGAGGTGACACCGTTCTGTAACCAGCTCCTTGTTATATCAGATTTGACAGGACCACCCGCAGCCTGTTGTCAGGCTCCAGGCCGTGCTGAAGGAGGCGACACCGTTCTGTAACCAGCACCTTGTTATATCAGATTTGACAGGACCATCCACAGCCTGGTGTCAGGCTCCAGGCCGTGCTGAAGGAGGCGACTCCGTTCTGTAACCAGCACCTTGTTATATCAGATTTGACAGGACCATCCACAGCCTGGTGTCAGGCTCCAGGCCGTGCTGAAGGAGGCGACTCCGTTCTGTAACCAGCACCTTGTTATATCAGATTTGACTGGACAATCCACAGCCTGGTGTCAGGCTCCAGGCCGTGCTGAAGGAGGCGACACCGTTCTGTAACCAGCTCCTTGTTATATCAGATTTGACAGGACCATCCACAGCCTGGTGTCAGGCTCCAGGCCGTGCTGAAGGAGGCGACACCGTTCTGTAACCAGCTCCTTGTTCTATCAGATTTGTCAGGACCATCCACAGCCTGGTGTCAGGCTCCAGGCCGTGCTGAAGGAGGTGACACCGTTCTGTAACCAGCTCCTTGTTGTATCAGATTTGACAGGACCATCCACAGCCTGGTGTCAGGCTCCAGGCCGTGCTGAAGGAGGTGACACCGTTCTGTAACCAGCGCCTTGTTATATCAGATTTGACAGGACCACCCACAGCCTGGTGTCAGGCTCCAGGCCGTGCTGAAGGAGGCGACACTGTTCTATAACCAGCTCCTTGGTATATCAGATTTGACAGGACCATCCACAGCCTGGTGTCAGGTTCCAGGCCGTGCTGAAGGAGGCGACACCGTTCTGTAACCAGCTCCTTGTCATATCAGATTTGTCAGGACCATCCACAGCCTGGTTTCAGGCTCCAGGCCGTGCTGAAGGAGGCGACTCCGTTCTGTAACCAGCTCCTTGTTATATCAGATTTGACAGGACCATCCACAGCCTGGTGTCAGGCACAAGGCCGTGCTGAAGGAGGCGACACCGTTCTGTAACCAGCTCCTTGTTGTATCATATTTGACAGGACCACCCACAGCCTGGTGTCAGGCTCCAGGCCGTGCTGAAGGAGGCGACATCGTTCTGTAACCAGCACCTTGTTATATCAGATTTGACAGGACCATCCACAGCCTGGTGTCAGGCTCCAGGCCGCGCTGAAGGAGGTGACACCGTTCTGTAACCAGCTCCTTGTTATATCAGATTTGACAGGACCATCCACAGCCTGGTGTCAGGCTCCAGGCCGTGCTGAAGGAGGCGACACCGTTCTGTAACCAGCTCCTTGTTATATCAGATTTGACAGGACCATCCACAGCCTGGTGTCAGGCTCCAGGCCGTGCTGAAGGAGGCGACATCGTTCTGTAACCAGCTCCTTGTTACATTAGATTTGTCAGGACCATCCACAGCCTGGTGTCAGGCTCCAGGCCGTGCTGAAGGAGGCGACACCGTTCTGTAACCAGCTCCTTGTTGTATCAGATTTGACAGGACCATCCACAGCCCGGTGTCAGGCTCCAGGCCGTGCTGAAGGAGGCGACACCGTTCTGTAACCAGCTCCTTGTTATATCAGATTTCACAGGGCCACCCACAGCCTGGTGTCAGGCTCCAGGCCGTGCTGAAGGAGGCGACACCGTTCTGTAACCAGCTCCTTGTTGTATCAGATTTGACAGGACCACCCACGCCTGGTGTCAGGCTCCAGGCCGTGCTGAAGGAGGCGACACCGTTCTGTAATCAGCTCCTTGTTATATCAGATTTGACAGGACCATCCACAGCCTGGTGTCAGGCTCCAGGCCGTGCTGAAGGAGGCGACACCGTTCTGTAATCAGCTCCTTGTTATATCAGATTTGACAGGACCATCCACAGCCTGGTGTCAGGCTCCAGGCCGTGCTGAAGGAGGCGACACCGTTCTGTAACCAGCGCCTTGTAATATCAGATTTGACAGGACCATGCACAGCCTGGTGTCAGGCTCCAGGCCGTGCTGAAGGAGGCGACACCGTTCTGTAACCAGCTCCTTGTTATATCAGATTTGACGGGACCATCCACAGCCTGGTGTCAGGCTCCAGGCCGTGCTGAAGGAGGCAACACTGTTCTGTAACCAGCACCTTGTTATATCAGATTTGACAGGACCATCCACAGCCTGGTGTCAGGCTCCAGGCCGTGCTGAAGGAGGTGACACCGTTCTGTAACCAGCGCCTTGTAATATCAGATTTGACAGGACCATCCACAGCCTGGTGTCAGGCTCCAGGCCGTACTGAAGGAGGCGACACTGTTCTGTAACCAGCTCCTTGTTCTATCAGATTTGACAGGACCATCCACAGCCTGGTGTCAGGCTCCAGGCCGTGCTGAAGGAGGCGACACCGTTCTGTAACCAGCGCCTTGTAATATCAGATTTGACAGGACCATGCACAGCCTGGTGTCAGGCTCCAGGCCGTGCTGAAGGAGGCGACACCGTTCTGTAACCAGCTCCTTGTTATATCAGATTTGACAGGACCATCCACAGCCTGGTGTCAGGCTCCAGGCCGTGCTGAAGGAGGCAACACTGTTCTGTAACCAGCACCTTGTTATATCAGATTTGACAGGACCATCCACAGCCTGGTGTCAGGCTCCAGGCCGTGCTGAAGGAGGTGACACCGTTCTGTAACCAGCGCCTTGTAATATCAGATTTGACAGGACCATCCACAGCCTGGTGTCAGGCTCCAGGCCGTGCTGAAGGAGGCGACACTGTTCTGTAACCAGCTCCTTGTTCTATCAGATTTGACAGGACCATCCACAGCCTGGTGTCAGGCTCCAGGCCGTGCTGAAGGAGGCGACACCGTTCTGTAACCAGCTCCTTGTTGTATCAGATTTGACAGGACCATCCACAGCCTGGTGTCAGGCTCCAGGCCGTGCTGACGGAGGTGACACCGTTCTGTAACCAGCTCCTTGTTATATCAGATTTGACAGGACCACCCGCAGCCTGGTGTCAGGCTCCAGGCCGTACTGAAGGAGGCGACACCGTTCTGTAACCAGCTCCTTGTTATATCAGATTTGACAGGACCATCCACAGCCTGGTGTCAGGCTCCAGGCCGTGCTGAAGGAGGTGACACCGTTCTGTAACCAGCTCCTTGTTATATCAGATTTGACAGGACCATCCACAGCCTGGTGTCAGGCTCCAGGCCGTGCTGAAGGAGGCGACACCGTTCTGTAACCAGCTCCTTGTTATAGCAGATTTGACAGGACCATCTACAGCCTGGTGTCAGGCTGCAGGCTGTGCTGAAGGAGGCGACACCGTTCTGTAACCAGCTCCTTGTTGTATCAGATTTGACAGGACCATCCACAGCCTGGTGTCAGGCTCCAGGCCGTGCTGAAGGAGGTGACACCGTTCTGTAACCAGCTCCTTGTTATATCAGATTTGACAGGACCATCCACAGCCTGGTGTCAGGCTCCAGGCCGTGCTGAAGGAGGCGACACCGTTCTGTAACCAGCTCCTTGTTGTATCAGATTTGACAGGACCATCCACAGCCTGGTGTCAGGCTCCAGGCCGTGCTGAAGGAGGTGACACCGTTCTGTAACCAGCTCCTTGTTATATCAGATTTGACAGGACCACCCACAGCCTGGTGTCAGGCTCCAGGCCGTGCTCAAGGAAGTGACACCGTTCTGTAACCAGCTCCTTGTTATATCAGATTTGACAGGACCATCCACAGCCTGGTGTCAGGCTCCAGGCCGTGCTGAAGGAGGCGACACCGTTCTGTAACCAGCTCCTTGTTATATCAGATTTGACAGGACCATCCACAGCCTGGTGTCAGGCTCCAGGCTGTGCTGAAGGAGGCGACACCGTTCTGTAACCAGCTCCTTGTTATATCAGATTTGACAGGACCATCCACAGCCTGGTGTCAGGCTCCAGGCCGTGCTGAAGGAGGCGAGACCGTTCTGTAACCAGCTCCTTGTTATATCAGATTTGACAGGACCATCCACAGCCTGGTGTCAGGCTCCAGGCCGTGCTGAAGGAGGTGACACCGTTCTGTAACCAGCTCCTTGTTGTATCAGATTTGACAGGACCATCCACAGCCTGGTGTCAGGCTCCAGGCCGTGCTGAAGGAGGCGACACCGTTCTGTAACCAGCTCCTTGTTACATCAGATTTGACTGGACCATCCACAGCCTGGTGTCAGGCTCCAGGCCGTGCTGAAGGAGGTGACACCGTTCTGTAACCAGCTCCTTGTTATATCAGATTTGACAGGACCATCCACAGCCTGGTGTCAGGCTCCAGGCCGTGCTGAAGGAGGCGACACCGTTCTGTAACCAGCTCCTTGTTATATCAGATTTGACAGGACCACCCACAGCCTGGTGTCAGGCTCCAGGCCGTGCTGAAGGAGGCGACACCGTTCTGAAACCAGCTCCTCGTTATATTAGATTTGACAGGACCATCCACAGCCTGGTGTCAGGCTCCAGGCCGTGCTGAAGGAGGCGACACCGTTCTGTAACCAGCACCTTGTTATATCAGATTTGACAGGACCATCCACAGCCTGGTGTAAGGCTCCAGGCCGTGCTGAAGGAGGCGACACCGTTCTGTAACCAGCTCCTTGTTGTATCAGGTATGACAGGACCATCCACAGCCTGGTGTCAGACTCCAGTCCGTGCTGAAGGAGGCGACACCGTTCTGTAACCAGCTCCTCGTTATATCAGATTTGACAGGACCATCCACAGCCTGGTGTCAGGCTCCAGGCCGTGCTGAAGGAGGCGACACCGTTCTGTAACCAGCTCCTTGTTATATCAGATTTGACAGGACCATCCACAGCCTGGTGTCAGGCTCCAGGCCGTGCTGAAGGAGGCGACACCGTTCTGTAACCAGCTCCTTGTTGTATCAGGTATGACAGGACCATCCACAGCCTGGTGTCAGACTCCAGGCCATGCTGAAGGAGGCGACACCGTTCTGTAACCAGCACCTTGTTGTATCAGATTTGACAGGACCATCCACAGCCTGGTGTCAGGCTCCAGGCCGTGCTGAAGGAGGCGACACCGTTCTGTAACCAGCTCCTTGTTATATCAGATTTGACAGGACCATCCACAGCCTGGTGTCAGGCTCCAGGCCGCGCTGAAGGAGGCGACAGCGTTCTGTAACCAGCACCGTGTTATATCAGATTTGACAGGACCATCCGCAGCCTGGTGTCAGGCTCCAGGCCGCGCTGCAGGAGGCGACAGCGTTCTGTAACCAGCACCGTGTTATATCAGATTTGACAGGACCATCCACAGCCTGGTGTCAGGCTCCAGACCGTGCTGAAGGAGGCGACACCGTTCTGTAACCAGCTCCTTGTTGTATCAGATTTGTCAGGACCATCCACAGCCTGGTGTCAGGCTCCAGGCCGTGCTGAAGGAGGCGACACCGTTCTGTAACCAGCTCCTTGTTGTATCAGATTTGTCAGGACCATCCACAGCCTGGTGTCAGGCTCCAGGCCGTGCTGAAGGAGGCGACACCGTTCTGTAACCAGCTCCTTGTTATATCAGATTTGACAGGACCATCCACAGCCTGGTGTCAGGCTCCAGGCCGTGCTGAAGGAGGCGACATCGTTCTGTAACCAGCACCTTGTTATATCAGATTTGACAGGACCATCCACAGCCTGGTGTCAGACTCCAGGCCGTGCTGAAGGAAGCGACACCGTTCTGTAACCAGCTCCTTGTTATATCAGATTTGACAGGACCATCCACAGCCTGGTGTCAGGCTCCAGGCCGTGCTGAAGGAAGCGACACCGTTCTGTAACCAGCACCTTGTTATATCAGATTTGACGGGACAATCCACAGCCTGGTGTCAGGCTCCAGGCCGCGCTGAAGGAGGCGACACCGTTCTGTAATCAGCTCCTTGTTATATCAGATTTGACAGGACCATCCACAGCCTGGTGTCAGGCTCCAGGCCGTGCTGAAGGAGGCGACATCGTTCTGTAACCAGCACCTTGTTATATCAGATTTGACAGGACCATCCACAGCCTGGTGTCAGGCTCCAGGCCTGCTGAAGGAGGCGACACCGTTCTGTAACCAGCTCCTTGTTGTATCAGATTTGACAGGACCATCCACAGCCTGGTGTCAGGCTCCAGGCTGTGCTGAAGGAGGCGACACCGTTCTGTAACCAGCGCCTTGTTATATCAGATTTGACAGGACCATCCACAGACTGGTGTCAGGCTCCAGGCCGTGCTGAAGGAGGCGACACCGTTCTGTAACCAGCTCCTTGTTATATCAGATTTGACAGGACCATCCACAGCCTGGTGTCAGGCTCCAGGCCGTGCTGAAGGAGGCGACACCGTTCTGTAACCAGCTCCTTGTTGTATCAGATTTGACAGGACCATCCACAGCCTGGTGTCAGGCTCCAGGCCGTGCTGAAGGAGGCGACACCGTTCTGTAACCAGCTCCTTGTTATATCAGATTTGACAGACCCATCCACAGGCTGGTGTCAGGCTCCAGGCCGTGCTGAAGGAGGCGACACCGTTCTGTAACCAGCACCTTGTTGTATCAGATTTGACAGGACCATCCACAGCCTGGTGTCAGGCTCCAGGCCGACCTGAAGGAGTCGACACAGTTCTGTAACCAGCTCCTTGTTATATCAGATTTGACAGGACCATCCACAGCCTGGTGTCAGGCTCCAGGCCGTGCTGAAGGAGGTGACACGGTTCTGTACCAGCTCCGTGTTTTGGCAGATTTGACAGGACCATCCACAGCCTGGTGTCAGGCTCCAGGCCGTGCTGAAGGAGGCGACACCGTTCTGTAACCAGCACCTTGTTATATCAGATTTGACAGGACCATCCACAGCCTGGTGTCAGGCTCCAGGCCGTGCTGAAGGAGGTGACACCGTTCTGTAACCAGCTCCTTGTTATATCAGATTTGACAGGACCATCCACAGCCTGGTGTCAGGCTCCAGGCTGTGCTGAAGGAGGCGACACCATTCTGTAACCAGCACCTTGTTGTATCAGATTTGACAGGACCATCCACAGCCTGGTGTCAGGCTCCAGGCCATGCTGAAGGAAGCGACACCGTTCTGTAACCAGCTCCTTGTTATAACAGATTTGACAGTACCATCCACAGCCTGGTGTCAGGCTCCAGGCCGTGCTGAAGGAGGCGACACCGTTCTGTAACCAGCTCCTTGTTATATCAGATTTGACAGGAGCATCCACAGCCTGGTGTCAGGCTCCAGGCCGTGCTAAAGGAGGCGACACCGTTCTGTAACCAGCTCCTTGTTATATCAGATTTGACAGGACCACCCACAGCCTGGTGTCAGGCTCCAGTCCGTGCTGAAGGAGGCGACACCGTTCTGTAACCAGCACCTTGTTATATCAGATTAAACAGGACCATCCACAGCCTGGTGTCAGGCTCCAGGCCGTGCTGAAGGAGGTGACACCGTTCTGTAACCAGCACCTTGTTATATCAGATTTCACAGGACCATCCACAGCCTGGTGTCAGGCTCCAGGCCGTGCTGAAGGAGGTGACACCGTTCTGTAACCAGCTCCTTGTTATATCAGATTTGACAGGACCATCCACAGCCTGGTGTCAGGCTCCAGGCCATGCTGAAGGAGGCAACACCGTTCTGTTACCAGCTCCTTGTTATATCAGATTTAACAGGACCATCCACAGCCTGGTGTCAGGCTCCAGGCCGTGCTGAAGGAGGTGACACCGTTCTGTAACCAGCTCCGTGTTATATCAGATTCGTCAGGACCATCCACAGCCTGGTGTCAGGCTCCAGGCCGTGCTGAAGGAGGTGACACCGTTCTGTAACCAGCTCCTTGTTATATCAGATTTGACAGGACCACCCGCAGCCTGTTGTCAGGCTCCAGGCCGTGCTGAAGGAGGCGACACCGTTCTGTAACCAGCACCTTGTTATATCAGATTTGACAGGACCATCCACAGCCTGGTGTCAGGCTCCAGGCCGTGCTGAAGGAGGCGACTCCGTTCTGTAACCAGCACCTTGTTATATCAGATTTGACAGGACCATCCACAGCCTGGTGTCAGGCTCCGGGCCGTGCTGAAGGAGGTGACACCGTTCTGTAGCCAGCTCCTTGTTATATCAGATTTGATAGGCCCATCCACAGTCTGGTGTCAGGCTCCGGGCCGTGCTGAAGGAGGTGACACCGTTCTGTAACCAGCTCCTTGTTATATCAGATTTGATAGGCCCATCCACAGCCTGGTGTCAGGCTCCAGGCCGTGCTAAAGGAGGCGACACCGTTCTGTAACCAGCTCCTTGTTATATCAGATTTGACAGGACCATCCACAGCCTGGTGTCAGGCTCCAGGCCGTGCTGAAGGAGGCGACACCGTTCTGTAACCAGCTCCTTGTTGTATCAGATTTGACAGGACCATCCACAGCCTGGTGTCAGGCTCCAGGCCGTGCTGAAGGAGGCGACACCGTTCTGTAACCAGCACCTTGTTATATCAGATTTGACAGGACCATCCACAGCCTGGTGTCAGGCTCCAGGCCGTGCTGAAGGAGGCGACACCGTTCTGTAACCAGCTCCTTGTTATATCAGATTTGACTGGACAATCCACAGCCTGGTGTCAGGCTCCAGGCCGTGCTGAAGGAGGCGACACCGTTCTGTAACCAGCACCTTGTTATATCAGGTTTGACAGGACCATCCACAGCCTGGTGTCAGGCTCCAGGCCGTGCTGAAGGAGGCGACACCGTTCTGGAACCAGCTCCTTGTTATATCAGATTTGACAGGACCATCCACAGCCTGGTGTCAGGCTCCAGGCCGTGCTGAAGGAGGTGACACCGTTCTGTAACCAGCTCCTTGTTATATCAGATTTGACAGGACCATCCACAGCCTGGTGTCAGGCTCCAGGCCGTGGTGAAGGAGGCGAGACCGTTCTGTAACCAGCTCCTTGTTATATCAGATTTGACTGGACCATCCACAGCCTGGTGTCAGGCTCCAGGCCGTGCTGAAGGAGGTGACACCGTTCTGTAACCAGCTCCTTGTTATATCAGATTTGACAGGACCATCCACAGCCTGGTGTCAGGCTCCAGGCCGTGCTGAAGGAGGCGACACCGTTCTGAAACCAGCTCCTCGTTATATCAGATTTGACAGGACCATCCACAGCCTGGTGTCAGGCTCCAGGCCGTGCTGAAGGAGGCGACACCGTTCTGTAACCAGCACCTTGTTATATCAGATTTGACAGGACCATCCACAGCCTGGTGTAAGGCTCCAGGCCGTGCTGAAGGAGGCGACACCGTTCTGTAACCAGCTCCTTGTTGTATCAGGTATGACAGGACCATCCACAGCCTGGTGTCAGACTCCAGGCCGTGCTGAAGGAGGCGACACCGTTCTGTAACCAGCTCCTCGTTATATCAGATTTGACAGGACCATCCACAGCCTGGTGTCAGGCTCCAGGCCGTGCTGAAGGAGGCGACACCGTTCTGTAACCAGCGCCTTGTTATATCAGATTTGACAGGACCATCCACAGCCTGGTGTCAGGCTCCAGGCCGTGCTGAAGGAGGCGACACCGTTCTGTAACCAGCTCCTTGTTGTATCAGGTATGACAGGACCATCCACAGCCTGGTGTCAGACTCCAGGCCATGCTGAAGGAGGCGACACCGTTCTGTAACCAGCACCTTGTTGTATCAGATTTGACAGGACCATCCACAGCCTGCTGTCAGGCTCCAGGCCGTGCTGAAGGAGGCGACACCGTTCTGTAACCAGCTCCTTGTTATATCAGATTTGACAGGACCATCCACAGCCTGGTGTCAGGCTCCAGGCCGCGCTGAAGGAGGCGACAGCGTTCTGTAACCAGCACCGTGTTATATCAGATTTGACAGGACCATCCACAGCCTGGTGTCAGGCTCCAGGCCGCGCTGAAGGAGGCGACAGCGTTCTGTAACCAGCACCGTGTTATATCAGATTTGACAGGACCATCCACAGCCTGGTGTCAGGCTCCAGACCGTGCTGAAGGAGGCGACACCGTTCTGTAACCAGCTCCTTGTTGTATCAGATTTGTCAGGACCATCCACAGCCTGGTGTCAGGCTCCAGGCCGTGCTGAAGGAGGCGACACCGTTCTGTAACCAGCTCCTTGTTGTATCAGATTTGTCAGGACCATCCACAGCCTGGTGTCAGGCTCCAGGCCGTGCTGAAGGAGGCGACACCGTTCTGTAACCAGCTCCTTGTTATATCAGATTTGACAGGACCGTCCACAGCCTGGTGTCAGGCTCCAGGCCGTGCTGAAGGAGGCGACACCGTTCTGTAACCAGCTCCTTGTTATATCAGATTTGACAGGACCATCCACAGCCTGGTGTCAGGCTCCAGGCCGTGCTGAAGGAGGCGACATCGTTCTGTAACCAGCACCTTGTTATATCAGATTTGACAGGACCATCCACAGCCTGGTGTCAGGCTCCAGGCCGTGCTGAAGGAAGCGACACCGTTCTGTAACCAGCTCCTTGTTATATCAGATTTGACAGGACCATCCACAGCCTGGTGTCAGGCTCCAGGCCGTGCTGAAGGAAGCGACACCGTTCTGTAACCAGCACCTTGTTATATCAGATTTGACGGGACAATCCACAGCCTGGTGTCAGGCTCCAGGCCGCGCTGAAGGAGGCGACACCGTTCTGTAATCAGCTCCTTGTTATATCAGATTTGACAGGACCATCCACAGCCTGGTGTCAGGCTCCAGGCCGTGCTGAAGGAGGCGACATCGTTCTGTAACCAGCACCTTGTTATATCAGATTTGACAGGACCATCCACAGCCTGGTGTCAGGCTCCAGGCCTGCTGAAGGAGGTGACACCGTTCTGTAACCAGCTCCTTGTTATATCAGATTTGACAGGACCATCCACAGCCTGGTGTCAGGCTCCAGCCCGTGCTGAAGGAGGCGACACCGTTCTGTAACCAGCTCCTTGTTGTATCAGATTTGACAGGACCATCCACAGCCTGGTGTCAGGCTCCAGGCTGTGCTGAAGGAGGCGACACCGTTCTGTAACCAGCTCCTTGTTATATCAGATTTGACAGGACCATCCACAGACTGGTGTCAGGCTCCAGGCCGTGCTGAAGGAGGCGACACCGTTCTGTAACCAGCTCCTTGTTATATCAGATTTGACAGGACCATCCACAGCCTGGTGTCTGGCTCCAGGCCGTGCTGAAGGAGGCGACACCGTTCTGTAACCAGCTCCTTGTTGTATCAGATTTGACAGGACCATCCACAGCCTGGTGTCAGGCTCCAGGCCGTGCTGAAGGAGGCGACACCGTTCTGTAACCAGCTCCTTGTTATATCAGATTTGACAGACCCATCCACAGGCTGGTGTCAGGCTCCAGGCCGTGCTGAAGGAGGCGACACCGTTCTGTAACCAGCACCTTGTTGTATCAGATTTGACAGGACCATCCACAGCCTGGTGTCAGGCTCCAGGCCGACCTGAAGGAGGCGACACAGTTCTGTAACCAGCTCCTTGTTATATCAGATACGACTGGACCATCCACAGCCTGGTGTCCGGCTCCAGGCCGTGCTGAAGGAGGTGACACGGTTCTGTACCAGCTCCGTGTTTTGGCAGATTTGACAGGACCATCCACAGCCTGGTGTCAGGCTCCAGGCTGTGCTGAAGGAGGCGACACCGTTCTGTAACCAGCACCTTGTTATATCAGATTTGACAGGACCATCCACAGCCTGGTGTCAGGCTCCAGGCCGTGCTGAAGGAGGCGACACCGTTCTGTAACCAGCACCTTGTTATATCAGATTTGACAGGACCATCCACAGCCTGGTGTCAGGCTCCAGGCCGTGCTGAAGGAGGTGACACCGTTCTGTAACCAGCTCCTTGTTATATCAGATTTGACAGGACCATCCACAGCCTGGTGTCAGGCTCCAGGCCGTGCTGAAGGAGGCGACACCGTTCTGTAACCAGCTCCTTGTTATATCAGATTTGACAGGACCATCCACAGCCTGGTGTCAGGCTCCAGGCCGTGCTGAAGGAGGCGACACCGTTCTGTAACCAGCTCCTTGTTATATCAGATTTGACAGGACCATCCACAGCCTGGTGTCAGGCTCCAGGCCGTGCTGAAGGAGGCGACACCGTTCTGTAACCAGCACCTTGTTATATCAGATTTGACAGGACCATCCACAGCCTGGTGTCAGGCTCCAGGCTGTGCTGAAGGAGGCGACACCGTTCTGTAACCAGCTCCTTGTTATCTCAGATTTGATAGGACCATCCACAGCCTGGTGTCAGGCTCCAGGCTGTGCTGAAGGAGGCGACACTATTCTGTAACCAGCACCTTGTTGTATCAGATTTGACAGGACCATCCACAGCCTGGTGTCAGGCTCCAGGCCATGCTGAAGGAAGCGACACCGTTCTGTAACCAGCTCCTTGTTATAACAGATTTGACAGTACAATCCACAGCCTGGTGTCAGGCTCCAGGCCGTGCTGAAGGAGGCGACACCGTTCTGTAACCAGCTCCTTGTTATATCAGATTTGACAGGAGCATCCACAGCCTGGTGTCAGGCTCCAGGCCGTGCTAAAGGAGGCGACACCGTTCTGTAACCAGCTCCTTGTTATATCAGATTTGACAGGACCACCCACAGCCTGGTGTCAGGCTCCAGTCCGTGCTGAAGGAGGCGACACCGTTCTGTAACCAGCACCTTGTTATATCAGATTTGACAGGACCATCCACAGCCTGGTGTCAGGCTCCAGGCCGTGCTGAAGGAGGTGACACCGTTCTGTAACCAGCACCTTGTTATATCAGATTTCACAGGACCATCCACAGCCTGGTGTCAGGCTCCAGGCCGTGCTGAAGGAGGTGACACCGTTCTGTAACCAGCTCCTTGTTATATCAGATTTGACAGGACCATCCACAGCCTGGTGTCAGGCTCCAGGCCATGCTGAAGGAGGCAACACCGTTCTGTTACCAGCTCCTTGTTATATCAGATTTAACAGGACCATCCACAGCCTGGTGTCAGGCTCCAGGCCGTGCTGAAGGAGGTGACACCGTTCTGTAACCAGCTCCGTGTTATATCAGATTCGTCAGGACCATCCACAGCCTGGTGTCAGGCTCCAGGCCGTGCTGAAGGAGGTGACACCGTTCTGTAACCAGCTCCTTGTTATATCAGATTTGACAGGACCACCCGCAGCCTGTTGTCAGGCTCCAGGCCGTGCTGAAGGAGGCGACACCGTTCTGTAACCAGCACCTTGTTATATCAGATTTGACAGGACCATCCACAGCCTGGTGTCAGGCTCCAGGCCGTGCTGAAGGAGGCGACTCCGTTCTGTAACCAGCACCTTGTTATATCAGATTTGACAGGACCATCCACAGCCTGGTGTCAGGCTCCAGGCCGTGCTGAAGGAGGCGACACCGTTCTGTAACCAGCTCCTTGTTATATCAGATTTGACTGGACAATCCACAGCCTGGTGTCAGGCTCCAGGCCGTGCTGAAGGAGGCGACACCGTTCTGTAACCAGCACCTTGTTGTATCAGGTTTGACAGGACCACCCACAGCCTGGTGTCAGGCTCCAGGCCGTGCTGAAGGAGGCAACACCGTTCTGTTACCAGCTCCTTGTTATATCAGATTTTACAGGACCATCCACAGCCTGGTGTCAGGCTCCAGGCCGTGCTGAAGGAGGCAACACCGTTCTGTTACCAGCTCCTTGTTATATCAGATTTGACAGGACCATCCACAGCCTGGTGTCAGGCTCCAGGCCGTGCTGAAGGAGGTGACACCGTTCTGTAACCAGCGCCTTGTAATATCAGATTTGATAGGACCACCCGCAGCCTGGTGTCAGGCTCCAGGCCGCGCTGAAGGAGGCGACTCCGTTCTGTAACCAGCTCCTTGTTATATCAGATTTGACAGGACCATCCACAGCCTGGTGTCAGGCTCCAGGCCGTGCTGAAGGAGGCGACACCGTTCTGTAACCAGCTCCTTGTTGTATCAGATTTGACAGGACCATCCACAGCCTGGTGTCAGGCTCCAGGCCGAGCTGAAGGAGGCGACATCGTTCTGTAACCAGCTCCTTGTTATATCAGATTTGACAGGACCATCCACAGCCTGGTGTCAGGATCCAGGCCGTGCTGAAGGAGGCGACACCGTTCTGTAACCAGCACCTTGTTATATCAGATTTGACAGGACCATCAACAGCCTGGTGTCAGGCTCCAGGCCGTGCTGAAGGAGGCGAAACCGTTCGGTAACCAGCTCCTTGTTGTATCAGATTTGACAGAACCATCCACAGCCTGGTGTCAGGCTCCAGGCCGTGCTGAAGGAGGCGACACCGTTCTGTAACCAGCTCCATGTTGTATCAGATTTGACAGGACCATCCACAGCCTGGTGTCAGGCTCCAGGCCGTGCTGAAGGAGGCGACACCGTTCTGTAACCAGCTCCTTGTTCTATCAGATTTGTCAGGACCATCCACAGCCTGGTGTCAGGCTCCAGGCCGTGCTGAAGGAGGTGACACCGTTCTGTAACCAGCTCCTTGTTGTATCAGATTTGACAGGACCATCCACAGCCTGGTGTCAGGCTCCAGGCCGTGCTGAAGGAGGTGACACCGTTCTGTAACCAGCGCCTTGTTATATCAGATTTGACAGGACCACCCACAGCCTGGTGTCAGGCTCCAGGCCGTGCTGAAGGAGGCGACACTGTTCTATAACCAGCTCCTTGGTATATCAGATTTGACAGGACCATCCACAGCCTGGTGTCAGGCTCCAGGCCGTGCTGAAGGAGGCGACACCGTTCTGTAACCAGCTCCTTGTCATATCAGATTTGTCAGGACCATCCACAGCCTGGTTTCAGGCTCCAGGCCGTGCTGAAGGAGGCGACACCGTTCTGTAACCAGCTCCTTGTTGTAGCAGATTTGACAGGACCATCCACAGCCTGGTGTCAGGCTCCAGGCCGTGCTGAAGGAGGTGACACCGTTCTGTAACCAGCGCCTTGTTATATCAGATTTGACAGGACCACCCACAGCCTGGTGTCAGGCTCCAGGCCGTGCTGAAGGAGGCGACACTGTTCTATAACCAGCTCCTTGGTATATCAGATTTGACAGGACCATCCACAGCCTGGTGTCAGGCTCCAGGCCGTGCTGAAGGAGGCGACACCGTTCTGTAACCAGCTCCTTGTCATATCAGATTTGTCAGGACCATCCACAGCCTGGTTTCAGGCTCCAGGCCGTGCTGAAGGAGGCGACACCGTTCTGTAACCAGCTCCTTGTTATATCAGATTTGACAGGACCATCCACAGCCTGGTGTCAGGCACAAGGCCGTGCTGAAGGAGGCGACACCGTTCTGTAACCAGCTCCTTGTTGTATCATATTTGACAGGACCATCCACAGCCTGGTGTCAGGCTCCAGGCCGTGCTGAAGGAGGCGACACCGTTCTGTAACCAGCTCCTTGTTATATCAGATTTGACAGAACCATCCACAGCCTGGTGTCAGGCTCCAGGCCGTGCTGAAGGAGGCGACATCGTTCTGTAACCAGCACCTTGTTATATCAGATTTGACAGGACCATCCACAGCCTGGTGTCAGGCTCCAGGCCGCGCTGAAGGAGGTGACACCGTTCTGTAACCAGCTCCTTGTTATATCAGATTTGACAGGACCATCCACAGCCTGGTGTCAGGCTCCAGGCCGTGCTGAAGGAGGTGACACCGTTCTGTAACCAGCTCCTTGTTATATCAGATTTGACAGGACCATCCACAGCCTGGTGTCAGGCTCCAGACCGTGCTGAAGGAGGCGACATCGTTCTGTAACCAGCTCCTTGTTACATTAGATTTGTCAGGACCATCCACAGCCTGGTGTCAGGCTCCAGGCCGTGCTGAAGGAGGCGACACCGTTCTGTAACCAGCTCCTTGTTGTATCAGATTTGACAGGACCATCCACAGCCCGGTGTCAGGCTCCAGGCCGTGCTGAAGGAGGCGACACCGTTCTGTAACCAGCACCTTGTTATATCAGATTTGACAGGACCATCCACAGCCTGGTGTCAGGCTCCAGGCCGCGCTGAAGGAGGCGACACCGTTCTGTAACCAGCTCCTTGTTATATCAGATTTCACAGGGCCACCCACAGCCTGGTGTCAGGCTCCAGGCCGTGCTGAAGGAGGCGACACCGTTCTGTAACCAGCTCCTTGTTGTATCAGATTTGACAGGACCACCCACGCCTGGTGTCAGGCTCCAGGCCGTGCTGAAGGAGGCGACACCGTTCTGTAACCAGCACCTTGTTATATCAGATTTCACAGGACCATCCACAGCCTGGTGTCAGGCTCCAGGCCGTGCTGAAGGAGGCGACACCGTTCTGTAACCAGCACCTTGTTATATCAGATTTGACAGGAGCATCCACAGCCTGGTGTCAGGCTCCAGGCCGTGCTGAAGGAGGCGACACCGTTCTGTAATCAGCTCCTTGTTATATCAGATTTGACAGGACCATCCACAGCCTGGTGTCAGGCTCCAGGCCGTGCTGAAGGAGGCGACACCGTTCTGTAATCAGCTCCTTGTTATATCAGATTTGACAGGACCATCCACAGCCTGGTGTCAGGCTCCAGGCCGTGCTGAAGGAGGCGACACCGTTCTGTAACCAGCGCCTTGTAATATCAGATTTGACAGGACCATGCACAGCCTGGTGTCAGGCTCCAGGCCGTGCTGAAGGAGGCGACACCGTTCTGTAACCAGCTCCTTGTTATATCAGATTTGACAGGACCATCCACAGCCTGGTGTCAGGCTCCAGGCCGTGCTGAAGGAGGCAACACTGTTCTGTAACCAGCACCTTGTTATATCAGATTTGACAGGACCATCCACAGCCTGGTGTCAGGCTCCAGGCCGTGCTGAAGGAGGTGACACCGTTCTGTAACCAGCGCCTTGTAATATCAGATTTGACAGGACCATCCACAGCCTGGTGTCAGGCTCCAGGCCGTACTGAAGGAGGCGACACTGTTCTGTAACCAGCTCCTTGTTCTATCAGATTTGACAGGACCATCCACAGCCTGGTGTCAGGCTCCAGGCCGTGCTGAAGGAGGCGACTCCGTTCTGTAACCAGCTCCTTGTTATATCAGATTTGACGGGACAATCCACAGCCTGGTGGCAGGCTCCAGGCCGCGCTGAAGGAGGCGACACCGTTCTGTAATCAGCTCCTTGTTATATCAGATTTGACAGGACCATCCACAGCCTGGTGTCAGGCTCCAGGCCTGCTGAAGGAGGCGACACCGTTCTGTAACCAGCTCCTTGTTGTATCAGATTTGACAGGACCATCCACAGCCTGGTGTCAGGCTCCAGGCTGTGCTGAAGGAGGTGACACCGTTCTGTAACCAGCTCCTTGTTATATCAGATTTGACAGGGCCACCCACAGCCTGGTGTCAGGCTCCAGGCCGTGCTGAAGGAGGTGACACCGTTCTGTAACCAGCTCCTTGTTATATCAGATTTGACAGGACCATCCACAGCCTGGTGTCAGGCTCCAGGCCGTGCTGAAGGAGGTGACACCGTTCTGTAACCAGCGCCTTGTAATATCAGATTTGATAGGACCACCCGCAGCCTGGTGTCAGGCTCCAGGCCGCGCTGAAGGAGGCGACTCCGTTCTGTAACCAGCTCCTTGTTATATCAGATTTGACAGGACCATCCACAGCCTGGTGTCAGGCTCCAGGCCGTGCTGAAGGAGGCGACACCGTTCTGTAACCAGCTCCTTGTTGTATCAGATTTGACAGGACCATCCACAGCCTGGTGTCAGGCTCCAGGCCGAGCTGAAGGAGGCGACATCGTTCTGTAACCAGCTCCTTGTTATATCAGATTTGACAGGACCATCCACAGCCTGGTGTCAGGATCCAGGCCGTGCTGAAGGAGGCGACACCGTTCTGTAACCAGCACCTTGTTATATCAGATTTGACAGGACCATCAACAGCCTGGTGTCAGGCTCCAGGCCGTGCTGAAGGAGGCGAAACCGTTCAGTAACCAGCTCCTTGTTGTATCAGATTTGACAGAACCATCCACAGCCTGGTGTCAGGCTCCAGGCCGTGCTGAAGGAGGCGACACCGTTCTGTAACCAGCTCCATGTTGTATCAGATTTGACAGGACCATCCACAGCCTGGTGTCAGGCTCCAGGCCGTGCTGAAGGAGGCGACACCGTTCTGTAACCAGCTCCTTGTTCTATCAGATTTGTCAGGACCATCCACAGCCTGGTGTCAGGCTCCAGGCCGTGCTAAAGGAGGTGACACCGTTCTGTAACCAGCTCCTTGTTGTATCAGATTTGACAGGACCATCCACAGCCTGGTGTCAGGCTCCAGGCCGTGCTGAAGGAGGTGACACCGTTCTGTAACCAGCGCCTTGTTATATCAGATTTGACAGGACCACCCACAGCCTGGTGTCAGACTCCAGGCCGTGCTGAAGGAGGCGACACTGTTCTATAACCAGCTCCTTGGTATATCAGATTTGACAGGACCATCCACAGCCTGGTGTCAGGCTCCAGGCCGTGCTGAAGGAGGCGACACCGTTCTGTAACCAGCTCCTTGTCATATCAGATTTGTCAGGACCATCCACAGCCTGGTTTCAGGCTCCAGGCCGTGCTGAAGGAGGCGACACCGTTCTGTAACCAGCTCCTTGTTGTAGCAGATTTGACAGGACCATCCACAGCCTGGTGTCAGGCTCCAGGCCGTGCTGAAGGAGGTGACACCGTTCTGTAACCAGCGCCTTGTTATATCAGATTTGACAGGACCACCCACAGCCTGGTGTCAGGCTCCAGGCCGTGCTGAAGGAGGCGACACTGTTCTATAACCAGCTCCTTGGTATATCAGATTTGACAGGACCATCCACAGCCTGGTGTCAGGCTCCAGGCCGTGCTGAAGGAGGCGACACCGTTCTGTAACCAGCTCCTTGTCATATCAGATTTGTCAGGACCATCCACAGCCTGGTTTCAGGCTCCAGGCCGTGCTGAAGGAGGCGACACCGTTCTGTAACCAGCTCCTTGTTATATCAGATTTGACAGGACCATCCACAGCCTGGTGTCAGGCACAAGGCCGTGCTGAAGGAGGCGACACCGTTCTGTAACCAGCTCCTTGTTGTATCATATTTGACAGGACCATCCACAGCCTGGTGTCAGGCTCCAGGCCGTGCTGAAGGAGGCGACACCGTTCTGTAACCAGCTCCTTGTTATATCAGATTTGACAGAACCATCCACAGCCTGGTGTCAGGCTCCAGGCCGTGCTGAAGGAGGCGACATCGTTCTGTAACCAGCACCTTGTTATATCAGATTTGACAGGACCATCCACAGCCTGGTGTCAGGCTCCAGGCCGCGCTGAAGGAGGTGACACCGTTCTGTAACCAGCTCCTTGTTATATCAGATTTGACAGGACCATCCACAGCCTGGTGTCAGGCTCCAGGCCGTGCTGAAGGAGGTGACACCGTTCTGTAACCAGCTCCTTGTTATATCAGATTTGACAGGACCATCCACAGCCTGGTGTCAGGCTCCAGGCCGTGCTGAAGGAGGCGACATCGTTCTGTAACCAGCTCCTTGTTACATTAGATTTGTCAGGACCATCCACAGCCTGGTGTCAGGCTCCAGGCCGTGCTGAAGGAGGCGACACCGTTCTGTAACCAGCTCCTTGTTGTATCAGATTTGACAGGACCATCCACAGCCCGGTGTCAGGCTCCAGGCCGTGCTGAAGGAGGCGACACCGTTCTGTAACCAGCTCCTTGTTATATCAGATTTCACAGGGCCACCCACAGCCTGGTGTCAGGCTCCAGGCCGTGCTGAAGGAGGCGACACCGTTCTGTAACCAGCTCCTTGTTGTATCAGATTTGACAGGACCACCCACGCCTGGTGTCAGGCTCCAGGCCGTGCTGAAGGAGGCGACACCGTTCTGTAACCAGCACCTTGTTATATCAGATTTCACAGGACCATCCACAGCCTGGTGTCAGGCTCCAGGCCGTGCTGAAGGAGGCGACACCGTTCTGTAACCAGCACCTTGTTATATCAGATTTGACAGGAGCATCCACAGCCTGGTGTCAGGCTCCAGGCCGTGCTGAAGGAGGCGACACCGTTCTGTAATCAGCTCCTTGTTATATCAGATTTGACAGGACCATCCACAGCCTGGTGTCAGGCTCCAGGCCGTGCTGAAGGAGGCGACACCGTTCTGTAATCAGCTCCTTGTTATATCAGATTTGACAGGACCATCCACAGCCTGGTGTCAGGCTCCAGGCCGTGCTGAAGGAGGCGACACCGTTCTGTAACCAGCGCCTTGTAATATCAGATTTGACAGGACCATGCACAGCCTGGTGTCAGGCTCCAGGCCGTGCTGAAGGAGGCGACACCGTTCTGTAACCAGCTCCTTGTTATATCAGATTTGACAGGACCATCCACAGCCTGGTGTCAGGCTCCAGGCCGTGCTGAAGGAGGCAACACTGTTCTGTAACCAGCACCTTGTTATATCAGATTTGACAGGACCATCCACAGCCTGGTGTCAGGCTCCAGGCCGTGCTGAAGGAGGTGACACCGTTCTGTAACCAGCGCCTTGTAATATCAGATTTGACAGGACCATCCACAGCCTGGTGTCAGGCTCCAGGCCGTACTGAAGGAGGCGACACTGTTCTGTAACCAGCTCCTTGTTCTATCAGATTTGACAGGACCATCCACAGCCTGGTGTCAGGCTCCAGGTCGTGCTGAAGGAGGCGACACCGTTCTGTAACCAGCGCCTTGTAATATCAGATTTGACAGGACCATGCACAGCCTGGTGTCAGGCTCCAGGCCGTGCTGAAGGAGGCGACACCGTTCTGTAACCAGCTCCTTGTTATATCAGATTTGACAGGACCATCCACAGCCTGGTGTCAGGCTCCAGGCCGTGCTGAAGGAGGCAACACTGTTCTGTAACCAGCACCTTGTTATATCAGATTTGACAGGACCATCCACAGCCTGGTGTCAGGCTCCAGGCCGTGCTGAAGGATGTGACACCGTTCTGTAACCAGCGCCTTGTAATATCAGATTTGACAGGACCATCCACAGCCTGGTGTCAGGCTCCAGGCCGTGCTGAAGGAGGCGACACTGTTCTGTAACCAGCTCCTTGTTCTATCAGATTTGACAGGACCATCCACAGCCTGGTGTCAGGCTCCAGGCCGTGCTGAAGGAGGCGACACCGTTCTGTAACCAGCTCCTTGTTGTATCAGATTTGACAGGACCATCCACAGCCTGGTGTCAGGCTCCAGGCCGTGCTGACGGAGGTGACACCGTTCTGTAACCAGCTCCTTGTTATATCAGATTTGACAGGACCACCCGCAGCCTGGTGTCAGGCTCCAGGCCGTACTGAAGGAGGCGACACCGTTCTGTAACCAGCTCCTTGTTATATCAGATTTGACAGGACCATCCACAGCCTGGTGTCAGGCTCCAGGCCGTGCTGAAGGAGGTGACACCGTTCTGTAACCAGCTCCTTGTTATATCAGATTTGACAGGACCATCCACAGCCTGGTGTCAGGCTCCAGGCCGTGCTGAAGGAGGCGACACCGTTCTGTAACCAGCTCCTTGTTATAGCAGATTTGACAGGACCATCCACAGCCTGGTGTCAGGCTCCAGGCTGTGCTGAAGGAGGCGACACCGTTCTGTAACCAGCTCCTTGTTGTATCAGATTTGACAGGACCATCCACAGCCTGGTGTCAGGCTCCAGGCCGTGCTGAAGGAGGTGACACCGTTCTGTAACCAGCTCCTTGTTATATCAGATTTGACAGGACCATCCACAGCCTGGTGTCAGGCTCCAGGCCGTGCTGAAGGAGGCGACACCGTTCTGTAACCAGCTCCTTGTTGTATCAGATTTGACAGGACCATCCACAGCCTGGTGTCAGGCTCCAGGCCGTGCTGAAGGAGGTGACACCGTTCTGTAACCAGCTCCTTGTTATATCAGATTTGACAGGACCATCCACAGCCTGGTGTCAGGCTCCAGGCCGTGCTGAAGGAGGCGACACCGTTCTGTAACCAGCTCCTTGTTATATCAGATTTGACAGGACCATCCACAGCCTGGTGTCAGGCTCCAGGCTGTGCTGAAGGAGGCGACACCGTTCTGTAACCAGCTCCTTGTTATATCAGATTTGACAGGACCATCCACAGCCTGGTGTCAGGCTCCAGGCCGTGCTGAAGGAGGCGAGACCGTTCTGTAACCAGCTCCTTGTTATATCAGATTTGACAGGACCATCCACAGCCTGGTGTCAGGCTCCAGGCCGTGCTGAAGGAGGCGACACCGTTCTGTAACCAGCTCCTTGTTACATCAGATTTGACAGGACCATCCACAGCCTGGTGTCAGGCTCCAGGCCGTGCTGAAGGAGGTGACACCGTTCTGTAACCAGCTCCTTGTTATATCAGATTTGACAGGACCATCCACAGCCTGGTGTCAGGCTCCAGGCCGTGCTGAAGGAGGTGACACCGTTCTGTAACCAGCTCCTTGTTGTATCAGATTTGACAGGACCATCCACAGCCTGGTGTCAGGCTCCAGGCCGTGCTGAAGGAGGCGACACCGTTCTGTAACCAGCTCCTTGTTACATCAGATTTGACTGGACCATCCACAGCCTGGTGTCAGGCTCCAGGCCGTGCTGAAGGAGGTGACACCGTTCTGTAACCAGCTCCTTGTTATATCAGATTTGACAGGACCATCCACAGCCTGGTGTCAGGCTCCAGGCCGTGCTGAAGGAGGCGACACCGTTCTGTAACCAGCTCCTTGTTATATCAGATTTGACAGGACCACCCACAGCCTGGTGTCAGGCTCCAGGCCGTGCTGAAGGAGGTGACACCGTTCTGTAACCAGCTCCTTGTTATATCAGATTTGACAGGACCATCCACAGCCTGGTGTCAGGCTCCAGGCCGTGCTGAAGGAGGTGACACCGTTCTGTAACCAGCTCCTTGTTATATCAGATTTGACAGGACCATCCACAGCCTGGTGTCAGGCTCCAGGCCGTGCTGAAGGAGGCGACACCGTTCTGTAACCAGCACCGTGTTATATCAGATTTGACAGGACCATCACAGCCTGGTGTCAGGCTCCAGGCCGTGCTGAAGGAGGCGACAGCGTTCTGTAACCAGCTCCTTGTTATATCAGATTTGACAGGACCATCCACAGCCTGGTGTCAGGCTCCAGGCCGTGCTGAAGGAGGCGACACCGTTCTGTAACCAGCTCCTTGTTATATCAGATTTGACTGGACCATCCACAGTCTGGTGTCAGGCTCCAGGCCGTGCTGAAGGAGGCGACACCGTTCTGTAACCAGCACCTTGTTATATCAGATTTGACAGGACCATCCACAGCCTGGTGTCAGGCTCCAGGCCGTGCTGAAGGTGGTGACACCGTTCTGTAACCAGCTCCTTGTTATATCAGATTTGACAGGCCCATCCACAGCCTGGTGTCAGGCTCCAGGCCGTGCTGAAGGAGGCGACATCGTTCTGTAACCAGCTCCTTGTTATGTCAGATTTGACAGGACCATCCAGAGCCTGGTGTCAGGCTCCAGGCCGTGCTGAAGGAGGCGACACCGTTCTGTAACCAGCTCCTTGTTATATCAGATTTGACAGGACCATCCACAGCCTGGTGTCAGGCTCCAGGCCGTGCTGAAGGAGGCGACACCGTTCTGTAACCAGCTCCGTGTTATATCTGATTTGACAGGACCATCCACAGCTTGGTGTCAGGCTCCAGGCCGTGCTGAAGGAGGCGACACCGTTCTGTAACCAGCTCCTTGTTATATCAGATTTGACAGGACCATCCACAGCCTGGTGTCAGGCTCCAGGCCGTGCTGAAGGAGGTGACACCGTTCTGTAACCAGCACCTTGTTATATCAGATTTGACAGGACCATCCACAGCCTGGTGTCAGGCTCCAGGCCGTGCTGAAGGAGGTGACACCGTTCTGTAACCAGCTCCTTGTTGTATCAGATTTGACAGGGACATCCACAGCCTGGTGTCAGGCTCCAGGCCGTGCTGAAGGAGGTGACACCGTTCTGTAACCAGCTCCTTGTTATATCAGATTTGACAGGACCATCCACAGCCTGCTGTCAGGCTCCAGGCCGTGCTGAAGGAGGCGACACCGTTCTGTAACCAGCACCTTGTTATATCAGATTTGACAGGACCATCCACAGCCTGGTGTCAGACTCCAGGCCGTGCTGAAGGAGGCGACACCGTTCTGTAACCAGCACCTTGTTATATCAGATTTGACAGGACCATCCACAGCCTGGTGTCAGGCTCCAGGCCGTGCTGAAGGAGGTGACACCGTTCTGTAACCAGCTCCTTGTTATATCAGATTTGACAGGACAATCCACAGCCTGGTGTCAGGCTCTAGGCTGTGCTGAAGGAGGCGACACCGTTCTGTAACCAGCTCCTTGTTATATCAGATATGACAAGACCATCCACAGCCTGGTGTCAGGCTCCAGGCCGTGCTGAAGGAGGCGACACCGTTCTGGAACCAGCACCTTGTTGTATCAGATTTGACAGGACCATCTACAGCCTGGTGTCAGGCTCCAGGCCGTGCTGAAGGAGGCGACACCGTTCTGTAACCAGCTCCTTGTTATATCAGATTTGACAGAACCATCCACAGACTGGTGTCAGGCTCCAGGCCGTGCTGAAGGAGGCGACACAGTTCTGTAACCAGCACCTTGTTATATCAGATTTGACAGGACCATCCACAGCCTGGTGTCAGGCTCCAGGCCGTGCTGACGGAGGTGATACCGTTCTGTAACCAGCTCCTTGTTATATCAGATTTGATAGGACCATCCACAGCCTGGTGTCAGGCTCCAGGCCGTGCTGAAGGACGCAACACCGTTCTGTAACCAGCACCTTGTTATATCAGATTTGACAGGACCATCCACAGCCTGGTGTCAGGCTCCAGGCCGTGCTGAAGGAGGCGACACCGTTCTGTAACCAGCACCTTGTTGTGTCAGATTTGACAGCACCATCCACAGCCTGGTGTCAGGCTCCAGGCCGTGCTGAAGGAGGCGACACCGTTCTGTAACTATCACCGTGTTGTATCAGATTTGACAGGACCATCCACAGCCTGGTGTCAGGCTCCAGGCCTTGCTGAAGAAGGCGACACCGTTCTGTAACCAGCTCCTTGTTATATCAGATTTGACAGGACCATCCACAGCCTGGTGTCAGGCTCCAGGCCGTGCTGAAGGAGGCGACACCGTTCTGTAACCAGCTCCTTGTTATATCAGATTTGACAGGACCATCCACAGCCTGGTGTCAGGCTCCAGGCCGTGCTGAAGGAGGTGACACCGTTCTGTAAACAGCACCTTGTTATATCAGATTTGACAGGACCATCCACAGCCTGGTGTCAGGCTCCAGGCCGTGCTGAAGGAGGCGACACCGTTCTGTAACCAGCTCCTTGTTATATCAGATTTGACAGGACCATCCACAGCCTGGTGTCAGGCTCCAGGCCGTGCTGAAGGAGGCGACACCGTTCTGTAACCAGCTCCGTGTTATATCTGATTTGACAGGACCATCCACAGCTTGGTGTCAGGCTCCAGGCCGTGCTGAAGGAGGCGACACCGTTCTGTAACCAGCTCCGTGATATATCTGATTTGACAGGACCATCCACAGCTTGGTGTCAGGCTCCAGGCCGTGCTGAAGGATGCGACACCGTTCTGTTACCAGCTCCTTGTTATATCAGATTTGACAGGACCATCCACAGCCTGATGTCAGGCTCCAGGCCTTGCTGAAGGAGGCGACACCATTCTGTAACCAGCTCCTTGTTGTATCAGATTTGACAGGACCACCCACAGCCTGGTGTCAGGCTCCAGGCCGTGCTGAAGGAGGTGACACCGTTCTGTAACCAGCTCCTTGTTATATCAGATTTGACAGGACCATCCACAGCCTGGTGTCAGGCTCCAGGCCGTGCTGAAGGAGGCGACACCGTTCTGTAACCAGCTCCTTGTTATATCAGATTTGACAGGACCATCCACAGCCTGGTGTCAGGCTCCAGGCCGTGCTGAAGGAGGCGACACCGTTCTGTAACCAGCTCCTTGTTATATCAGATTTGACAGGACCATCCACAGCCTGGTGTCAGGCTCCAGGCCGTGCTGAAGGAGGCGACATCGTTCTGTAACCAGCTCCTTGTTCTGTCAGATTTGACAGGACCATCCACAGCCTGGTGTCAGGCTCCAGGCCGTGCTGAAGGAGGCGACACCGTTCTGTAACCAGCTCCTTGTTATATCAGATATGACAAGACCATCCACAGCCTGGTGTCAGGCTCCAGGCCGCGCTGAAGGAGGCGACACCGTTCTCTAACCAGCTCCTTGTTATATCAGATTTGACAGGACAACCCACAGCCTGGTGTCAGGCTCCAGGCCGTGCTGAAGGAGGCGACACCGTTCTGTAACCAGCTCCTTTTTATATCAGATTTGACAGGACCATCCACAGCCTGGTGTCAGGCTCCAGGCCGCGCTGAAGGAGGTGACGAAGTTCTGTAACCAGCTCCTTGTTATATCAGATATGACAAGACCATCCACAGCCTGGTGTCAGGCTCCAGGCCGTGCTAAAGGAGGCGACACCGTTCTGTAACCAGCTCCTTTTTATATCAGATTTGACAGGACCATCCACAGCCTGGTGTCAGGCTCCAGGCCGCGCTGAAGGAGGTGACGAAGTTCTGTAACCAGCTCCTTGTTATATTAGATATGACAAGACCATCCACAGCCTGGTGTCAGGCTCCAGGCCGTGCTGAAGGAGGCGACACCGTTCTGTAACCAGCACCTTGTTATATCAGATTTGACAGGCCCATCCACAGCCTGGTGTCAGGCTCCAGGCCGTGCTGAAGGAGGCGACACTGTTCTGTAACCAGCTCCTTGTTATATCAGATATGACAGGACCATCCACAGACTGGTGTCAGGCTCTAGGCCGTGCTGAAGGAGGCGACTCCGTTCTGTAACCAGCTCCTTGTTATATCAGATTTGACAGCACCATCTACAGCTTGGTGTCAGACTCCAGGCCGTGCTGAAGGAAGCGACACCGTTCTGTCACCAGCTCCTTGTTATATCAGATTTGACAGGACCATCCACAGCCTGATGTCAGGCTCCAGGCCTTGCTGAAGGAAGCGACACCGTTCTGTAACCAGCTCCTTGTTGTATCAGATTTGACAGGACCACCCACAGCCTGGTGTCAGGCTCCAGGCCGTGCTGAAGGAGGTGACACCGTTCTGTAACCAGCTCCTTGTTATATCAGATTTGACAGGACCATCCACAGCCTGGTGTCAGGCTCCAGGCCGTGCTGAAGGAGGCGACACCGTTCTGTAACCAGCTCCGTGTTATATCTGATTTGACAGGACCATCCACGGCCTGGTGTCAGGCTCCAGGCCGTGCTGAAGGAGGCAACACCGTTCTGTAACCAGCTCCTTGTTATATCAGATTTGACAGGCCCGTCCACAGCCTGGTGTCAGGCTCCAGGCCGTGCTGAAGGAGGCGACACCGTTCTGTAACCAGCTCCTTGTTATATCAGATTGGACAGGACCATCCACAGACTGGTGTCAGGCTCCAGGCCGTGCTGAAGGAGGTGACACCGTTCTGGAACCAGCACCTTGTTGTATCAGATTTGACAGGACCATCCACAGCCTGGTGTCAGGCTCCAGGCCGTGCTGAAGGAGGCGACATCGTTCTGTAACCAGCTCCTTGTTCTGTCAGATTTGACAGGACCATCCACAGCCTGGTGTCAGGCTCCAGGCCGTGCTGAAGGAGGCGACACCGTTCTGTAACCAGCTCCTTGTTATATCAGTTTTGACAGGACCATCCACAGCCTGGTGTCAGGCTCCAGGCCGTGCTGAAGGAGGCGACACCGTTCTGTAACCAGCTCCTTGTTATATCAGTTTTGACAGGACCATCCACAGCCTGGTGTCAGGCTCCAGGCCGTGCTGAAGGAGGCGACACCGTTCTGTAACCAGCTCCTTGTTATATCAGATTTGACAGGACCATCCACAGCCTGGTGTCAGGCTCCAGGCCGTGCTGAAGGAGGCGACATCGTTCTGTAACCAGCTCCTTGTTCTGTCAGATTTGACAGGACCATCCACAGCTTGGTGTCAGGCTCCAGGCCGTGCTGAGGGAGGCGACACCGTTCTGTAACCAGGTCCTTGTTATATCAGATATGACAAGACCATCCACAGCCTGGTGTCAGGCTCCAGGCCGCGCTGAAGGAGGCGACACCGTTCTGTAACCAGCTCCTTGTTATATCAGATTTGACAGGACCATCCACAGCCTGGTGTCAGACTCCAGGCCATGCTGAAGGAGGTGACGAAGTTCTGTAACCAGCTCCTTGTTATATCAGATATGACAAGACCATCCACAGCCTGGTGTCAGGCTCCAGGCCGTGCTGAAGGAGGCGACACCGTTCTGTAACCAGCACCTTGTTATATCAGATTTGACAGGCCCATCCACAGCCTGGTGTCAGGCTCCAGGCCGTGCTGAAGGAGGCGACACTGTTCTGTAACCAGCTCCTTGTTATATCAGATATGACAAGACCATCCACAGCCTGGTGTCAGGCTCCAGGCCGTGCTGAAGGAGGCGACTCCGTTCTGTAACCAGCTCCTTGTTATATCAGATTTGACAGCACCATCTACAGCCTGGTGTCAGGCTCCAGGCCGTGCTGAAGGAGGTGACACCGTTCTGTAACCAGCTCCTTGTTGTATCAGATTTGACAGGACCATCCACAGCCTGGTGTCAGACTCCAGGCCGTGCTGAAGGAGGCGACACCGTTCTGTAACCAGCTCCTTGTTATATCAGATTTGACAGGACCATCCACAGCCTGGTGTAAGACTCCAGACCGTGCTGAAGGAGGTGACGAAGTTCTGTAACCAGCACCTTGTTATATCAGATTTGACAGGACCATCCACAGCCTGGTGTCAGGCTCCAGGCAGTGCTGAAGGAGGCGACACCGTTCTGTAACCAGCTCCTTGTTATATCAGATTTGACGGGACCATCCACAGCCTGGTGTCAGGCTCCAGGCCGTGCTGAAGGAGGTGACACCGTTCTGTAACCAGCTCCTTGTTATATCAGATTTGACAGGACCATCCACAGCCTGGTGTCAGGCTCCAGGCCGTGCTGAAGGAGGCGACACCGTTCTGTAACCAGCTCCTTGTTATATCAGATTTGACAGAACCATCCACAGACTGGTGTCAGGCTCCAGGCCGTGCTGAAGGAGGCGACACCGTTCTGTAACCAGCTCCTTGTTATATCAGATTTGACAGAACCATCCACAGCCTGGTGTCAGGCCCCAGGCCGTGCTGAAGGAGGCGACACCATTCTGTAACTATCACCGTGTTGTATCAGATTTGACAGGACCATCCACAGCCAGGTGTCAGGCTCCAGGCCTTGCTGAAGGAGGCGACACCGATCTGTAACCAGCTCCTTGTTATATCAGATTTGACAGGACCATCCACAGCCTGGTGTCAGGCTCCAGGCCGTGCTGAAGGAGGTGACACCGTTCTGTAAACAGCACCTTGTTATATCAGATTTGACAGGACCATCCACAGCCTGGTGTCAGGCTCCAGGCCGTGCTGAAGGAGGCGACACCGTTCTGTAACCAGCTCCTTGTTATATCAGATTTGACAGGACCATCCACAGCCTGGTGTCAGGCTCCAGGCCGTGCTGAAGGAGGCGACACCGTTCTGTAACCAGCTCCGTGTTATATCTGATTTGACAGGACCATCCACAGCTTGGTGTCAGGCTCCAGGCCGTGCTGAAGGAGGCGACACCGTTCTGTAACCAGCTCCGTGATATATCTGATTTGACAGGACCATCCACAGCTTGGTGTCAGGCTCCAGGCCGTGCTGAAGGATGCGACACCGTTCTGTTACCAGCTCCTTGTTATATCAGATTTGACAGGACCATCCACAGCCTGATGTCAGGCTCCAGGCCTTGCTGAAGGAGGCGACACCATTCTGTAACCAGCTCCTTGTTGTATCAGATTTGACAGGACCACCCACAGCCTGGTGTCAGGCTCCAGGCCGTGCTGAAGGAGGTGACACCGTTCTGTAACCAGCTCCTTGTTATATCAGATTTGACAGGACCATCCACAGCCTGGTGTCAGGCTCCAGGCCGTGCTGAAGGAGGCGACACCGTTCTGTAACCAGCTCCTTGTTATATCAGATTTGACAGGACCATCCACAGCCTGGTGTCAGGCTCCAGGCCGTGCTAAAGGAGGCGACACCGTTCTGTAACCAGCTCCTTGTTATATCAGATTTGACAGGACCATCCACAGCCTGGTGTCAGGCTCCAGGCCGTGCTGAAGGAGGCGACATCGTTCTGTAACCAGCTCCTTGTTCTGTCAGATTTGACAGGACCATCCACAGCCTGGTGTCAGGCTCCAGGCCGTGCTGAAGGAGGCGACACCGTTCTGTAACCAGCTCCTTGTTATATCAGATATGACAAGACCATCCACAGCCTGGTGTCAGGCTCCAGGCCGCGCTGAAGGAGGCGACACCGTTCTCTAACCAGCTCCTTGTTATATCAGATTTGACAGGACAACCCACAGCCTGGTGTCAGGCTCCAGGCCGTGCTAAAGGAGGCGACACCGTTCTGTAACCAGCTCCTTTTTATATCAGATTTGACAGGACCATCCACAGCCTGGTGTCAGGCTCCAGGCCGCGCTGAAGGAGGTGACGAAGTTCTGTAACCAGCTCCTTGTTATATCAGATATGACAAGACCATCCACAGCCTGGTGTCAGGCTCCAGGCCGTGCTGAAGGAGGCGACACCGTTCTGTAACCAGCACCTTGTTATATCAGATTTGACAGGCCCATCCACAGCCTGGTGTCAGGCTCCAGGCCGTGCTGAAGGAGGCGACACTGTTCTGTAACCAGCTCCTTGTTATATCAGATATGACAGGACCATCCACAGACTGGTGTCAGGCTCTAGGCCGTGCTGAAGGAGGCGACTCCGTTCTGTAACCAGCTCCTTGTTATATCAGATTTGACAGCACCATCTACAGCTTGGTGTCAGACTCCAGGCCGTGCTGAAGGAAGCGACACCGTTCTGTCACCAGCTCCTTGTTATATCAGATTTGACAGGACCATCCACAGCCTGATGTCAGGCTCCAGGCCTTGCTGAAGGAAGCGACACCGTTCTGTAACCAGCTCCTTGTTGTATCAGATTTGACAGGACCACCCACAGCCTGGTGTCAGGCTCCAGGCCGTGCTGAAGGAGGTGACACCGTTCTGTAACCAGCTCCTTGTTATATCAGATTTGACAGGACCATCCACAGCCTGGTGTCAGGCTCCAGGCCGTGCTGAAGGAGGCGACACCGTTCTGTAACCAGCTCCGTGTTATATCTGATTTGACAGGACCATCCACGGCCTGGTGTCAGGCTCCAGGCCGTGCTGAAGGAGGCGACACCGTTCTGTAACCAGCTCCTTGTTATATCAGATATGACAAGACCATCCACAGCCTGGTGTCAGGCTCCAGGCCGCGCTGAAGGAGGCGACACCGTTCTCTAACCAGCTCCTTGTTATATCAGATTTGACAGGACAACCCACAGCCTGGTGTCAGGCTCCAGGCCGTGCTAAAGGAGGCGACACCGTTCTGTAACCAGCTCCTTTTTATATCAGATTTGACAGGACCATCCACAGCCTGGTGTCAGGCTCCAGGCCGCGCTGAAGGAGGTGACGAAGTTCTGTAACCAGCTCCTTGTTATATCAGATATGACAAGACCATCCACAGCCTGGTGTCAGGCTCCAGGCCGTGCTGAAGGAGGCGACACCGTTCTGTAACCAGCACCTTGTTATATCAGATTTGACAGGCCCATCCACAGCCTGGTGTCAGGCTCCAGGCCGTGCTGAAGGAGGCGACACTGTTCTGTAACCAGCTCCTTGTTATATCAGATATGACAGGACCATCCACAGACTGGTGTCAGGCTCTAGGCCGTGCTGAAGGAGGCGACTCCGTTCTGTAACCAGCTCCTTGTTATATCAGATTTGACAGCACCATCTACAGCTTGGTGTCAGACTCCAGGCCGTGCTGAAGGAAGCGACACCGTTCTGTCACCAGCTCCTTGTTATATCAGATTTGACAGGACCATCCACAGCCTGATGTCAGGCTCCAGGCCTTGCTGAAGGAAGCGACACCGTTCTGTAACCAGCTCCTTGTTGTATCAGATTTGACAGGACCACCCACAGCCTGGTGTCAGGCTCCAGGCCGTGCTGAAGGAGGTGACACCGTTCTGTAACCAGCTCCTTGTTATATCAGATTTGACAGGACCATCCACAGCCTGGTGTCAGGCTCCAGGCCGTGCTGAAGGAGGCGACACCGTTCTGTAACCAGCTCCGTGTTATATCTGATTTGACAGGACCATCCACGGCCTGGTGTCAGGCTCCAGGCCGTGCTGAAGGAGGCAACACCGTTCTGTAACCAGTTCCTTGTTATATCAGATTTGACAGGCCCGTCCACAGCCTGGTGTCAGGCTCCAGGCCGTGCTGAAGGAGGCGACACCGTTCTGTAACCAGCTCCTTGTTATATCAGATTTGACAGGACCATCCACAGACTGGTGTCAGGCTCCAGGCCGTGCTGAAGGAGGTGACACCGTTCTGGAACCAGCACCTTGTTGTATCAGATTTGACAGGACCATCCACAGCCTGGTGTCAGGCTCCAGGCCGTGCTGAAGGAGGCGACATCGTTCTGTAACCAGCTCCTTGTTCTGTCAGATTTGACAGGACCATCCACAGCCTGGTGTCAGGCTCCAGGCCGTGCTGAAGGAGGCGACACCGTTCTGTAACCAGCTCCTTGTTATATCAGTTTTGACAGGACCATCCACAGCCTGGTGTCAGGCTCCAGGCCGTGCTGAAGGAGGCGACACCGTTCTGTAACCAGCTCCTTGTTATATCAGTTTTGACAGGACCATCCACAGCCTGGTGTCAGGCTCCAGGCCGTGCTGAAGGAGGCGACACCGTTCTGTAACCAGCTCCTTGTTATATCAGATTTGACAGGACCATCCACAGCCTGGTGTCAGGCTCCAGGCCGTGCTGAAGGAGGCGACATCGTTCTGTAACCAGCTCCTTGTTCTGTCAGATTTGACAGGACCATCCACAGCTTGGTGTCAGGCTCCAGGCCGTGCTGAGGGAGGCGACACCGTTCTGTAACCAGGTCCTTGTTATATCAGATATGACAAGACCATCCACAGCCTGGTGTCAGGCTCCAGGCCGCGCTGAAGGAGGCGACACCGTTCTGTAACCAGCTCCTTGTTATATCAGATTTGACAGGACCATCCACAGCCTGGTGTCAGACTCCAGGCCATGCTGAAGGAGGTGACGAAGTTCTGTAACCAGCTCCTTGTTATATCAGATATGACAAGACCATCCACAGCCTGGTGTCAGGCTCCAGGCCGTGCTGAAGGAGGCGACACCGTTCTGTAACCAGCACCTTGTTATATCAGATTTGACAGGCCCATCCACAGCCTGGTGTCAGGCTCCAGGCCGTGCTGAAGGAGGCGACACTGTTCTGTAACCAGCTCCTTGTTATATCAGATATGACAAGACCATCCACAGCCTGGTGTCAGGCTCCAGGCCGTGCTGAAGGAGGCGACTCCGTTCTGTAACCAGCTCCTTGTTATATCAGATTTGACAGCACCATCTACAGCCTGGTGTCAGGCTCCAGGCCGTGCTGAAGGAGGTGACACCGTTCTGTAACCAGCTCCTTGTTGTATCAGATTTGACAGGACCATCCACAGCCTGGTGTCAGACTCCAGGCCGTGCTGAAGGAGGCGACACCGTTCTGTAACCAGCTCCTTGTTATATCAGATTTGACAGGACCATCCACAGCCTGGTGTCAGACTCCAGACCGTGCTGAAGGAGGTGACGAAGTTCTGTAACCAGCACCTTGTTATATCAGATTTGACAGGACCATCCACAGCCTGGTGTCAGGCTCCAGGCAGTGCTGAAGGAGGCGACACCGTTCTGTAACCAGCTCCTTGTTATATCAGATTTGACGGGACCATCCACAGCCTGGTGTCAGGCTCCAGGCCGTGCTGAAGGAGGTGACACCGTTCTGTAACCAGCTCCTTGTTATATCAGATTTGACAGGACCATCCACAGCCTGGTGTCAGGCTCCAGGCCGTGCTGAAGGAGGCGACACCGTTCTGTAACCAGCTCCTTGTTATATCAGATTTGACAGAACCATCCACAGACTGGTGTCAGGCTCCAGGCCGTGCTGAAGGAGGCGACACCGTTCTGTAACCAGCTCCTTGTTATATCAGATTTGACAGAACCATCCACAGCCTGGTGTCAGGCCCCAGGCCGTGCTGAAGGAGGCGACACCATTCTGTAACTATCACCGTGTTGTATCAGATTTGACAGGACCATCCACAGCCAGGTGTCAGGCTCCAGGCCTTGCTGAAGGAGGCGACACCGATCTGTAACCAGCTCCTTGTTATATCAGATTTGACAGGACCATCCACAGCCTGGTGTCAGGCTCCAGGCCGTGCTGAAGGAGGCGACACCGTTCTGTAACCAGCTCCTTGTTATATCAGATTTGACAGGACCATCCACAGCCTGGTGTCAGGCTCCAGGCCGTGCTGAAGGAGGCGACACCGTTCTGTAACCAGCTCCTTGTTATATCAGATTTGACAGGACCATCCACATCGTGGTGTCAGTCTCCAGGCCGTGCTGAAGGAGGTGACACCGTTCTGTAACCAGCTTCTTGTTTTATGAGATTTGACAGGACCTTCCATAGCCTGGTGTCAGGATCCAGACCGTGCTGAAGGAAGTGACACCGTTCTGTAACCAGCTCCTTGTTATATCAGATTTGGCAGGACCATCCACAGCCTGCTGTCAGGCTCCAGGCCGTGCTGAAGGAGGCGACACCGTTCTGTAACCAGCTCCTTGTTATATCAGATTTGACAGGACCATCCACAGCCTGGTGTCAGGCTCCAGGCCGTGCTGAAGGAGGCGACACCGTTCTGTAACCAGCTCCTTGTTATATCAGATTTGACAGGACCATCCACATCGTGGTGTCAGGCTCCAGGCCGTGCTGAAGGAGGCGATACCGTTCTATAATCAGCTCCTTGTTATATCTGGTTTGACAGGACCATCCACAGCCTGGTGTCAGGCTCCAGGCCGTGCTGAAGGAAGTGACACCGTTCTGTAACCAGCTCCGTGTTATATCTGATTTGACAGGACCATCCACAGCTTGGTGTCAGGCTCCAGGCCGTGCTGAAGGAGGCGACACCGTTCTGTAACCAGCTCCTTGTTATATCAGATTTGACAGGACCATCCACAGCCTAATGTCAGGCTCCAGGCCGTGCTGAAGGATGCGACACCGTTCTGTAACCAGCTCCTTGTTGTATCAGATTTGACAGGACCATCCACAGCCTGGTGTCAGGCTCCAGGCCATGCAGAAGGAGGTGGCACCGTTCTGTAACCAACTCCTTGTTATATTAGATTTGACATGACCATCCACAACCTGGTGTCAGGCTCCAGGCCGTGCTGAAGGAGGTGACACCGTTCTGTAACCAGCACCTTGTCATTTCAGATTTAACAGGACCATCCACAGCCTGGTGTCAGGCTCCAGGCCGTGCTGAAGGAGGTGACACCGTTCTGTAACCAGCACCTTGTTATATCAGATTCGACAGGACCATCCACAGCCTGGTGTCAGGCTCCAGGCCGTGCTGAAGGAGGCGACACCGTTCTGTAACCAGCTCCTTGTTATATCAGATTTGACAGGACCATCCACAGCCTGGTGTCAGACTCCAGGCCATGCTGAAGGAGGTGACGAAGTTCTGTAACCAGCACCTTGTTATATCAGATTCGACAGGACCATCCACAGCCTGGTGTCAGGCTCCAGGCCGTGCTGAAGGAGGTGACACCGTTCTGTAACCAGCTCCTTGTTATATCAGATTTGACAGGACCGTCCACAGCCTGGTGTCAGACTCCAGGCCGTGCTGAAGGAGGCGACACCGTTCTGTAACCAGCTCCTTGTTGTATCAGATTTGACAGGACCATCCACAGCCTGGTGTCAGGCTCCAGGCCGTGCTGAAGGAGGCAACACCGTTCTGTAACCAGCTCCTTGTAATATCAGATTTGACAGGACCATCCACAGCCTGGTGTCAGACTCCAGGCCATGCTGAAGGAGGTGACGAAGTTCTGTAACCAGCACCTTGTTATATCAGATTCGACAGGACCATCCACAGCCTGGTGTCAGGCTCCAGGCCGTGCTGAAGGAGGCGACACCGTTCTGTAACCAGCTCCTTGTTATATCAGATTTGACAGGACCATCCACATCCTGGTGTCAGGCTCCAGGCCGTGCTGAAGGAGGTGACACCGTTCTGTAACCAGCTCCTTGTTATATCAGATTTGACAGGACCTTCCACAGCCTGGTGTCAGACTCCAGGCCGTGCTGAAGGAGGCGACACCGTTCTGTAACCAGCTCCTTGTTGTATCAGATTTGACAACATCATCCACAGCCTGGTGTCAGGCTCCAGGCCGTGCTGAAGGAGGCAACACCGTTCTGCAACCAGCTCCTTGTTATATCAGATTTGACAGGACCATCCACAGACTGGTGTCAGGCTCCAGGCCGTGCTCAAGGAGGTGACACCGTTCTGTAACCAGCACCTTGTTATATCAGATTTGACAGGACCATCCACAGCCTGGTGTCAGGCTCCAGGCCGTGCTGAAGGAGGCGACACCGTTCTGTAACCAGCTCCTTGTTATATCAGATTTGACGGGATCATCCACAGCCTGGTGTCAGGCTCCAGGCCGTGCTGAAGGAGGCGACACCATTCTGTAACCAGCTCCTTGTTATATCAGATTTGACAGGACCATCCACAGCCTGGTGTCAGGCTCCAGGCCGTGCTGAAGGAGGCGACACCGTTCTGTAACCAGCTCCTTGTTATATCAGATTTGACAGGACCATCCACATCGTGGTGTCAGGCTCCAGGCCGTGCTGAAGGAGGCGATACCGTTCTATAATCAGCTCCTTGTTATATCTGGTTTGACAGGACCATCCACAGCCTGGTGTCAGGCTCCAGGCCGTGCTGAAGGAAGTGACACCGTTCTGTAACCAGCTCCGTGTTATATCTGATTTGACAGGACCATCCACAGCTTGGTGTCAGGCTCCAGGCCGTGCTGAAGGAGGCGACACCGTTCTGTAACCAGCTCCTTGTTATATCAGATTTGACAGGACCATCCACAGCCTAATGTCAGGCTCCAGGCCGTGCTGAAGGATGCGACACCGTTCTGTAACCAGCTCCTTGTTGTATCAGATTTGACAGGACCATCCACAGCCTGGTGTCAGGCTCCAGGCCATGCAGAAGGAGGTGGCACCGTTCTGTAACCAACTCCTTGTTATATTAGATTTGACATGACCATCCACAACCTGGTGTCAGGCTCCAGGCCGTGCTGAAGGAGGTGACACCGTTCTGTAACCAGCACCTTGTCATTTCAGATTTGACAGGACCATCCACAGCCTGGTGTCAGGCTCCAGGCCGTGCTGAAGGAGGTGACACCGTTCTGTAACCAGCACCTTGTTATATCAGATTCGACAGGACCATCCACAGCCTGGTGTCAGGCTCCAGGCCGTGCTGAAGGAGGCGACACCGTTCTGTAACCAGCTCCTTGTTATATCAGATTTGACAGGACCATCCACAGCCTGGTGTCAGACTCCAGGCCATGCTGAAGGAGGTGACGAAGTTCTGTAACCAGCACCTTGTTATATCAGATTCGACAGGACCATCCACAGCCTGGTGTCAGGCTCCAGGCCGTGCTGAAGGAGGTGACACCGTTCTGTAACCAGCTCCTTGTTATATCAGATTTGACAGGACCGTCCACAGCCTGGTGTCAGACTCCAGGCCGTGCTGAAGGAGGCGACACCGTTCTGTAACCAGCTCCTTGTTGTATCAGATTTGACAGGACCATCCACAGCCTGGTGTCAGGCTCCAGGCCGTGCTGAAGGAGGCAACACCGTTCTGTAACCAGCTCCTTGTAATATCAGATTTGACAGGACCATCCACAGCCTGGTGTCAGACTCCAGGCCATGCTGAAGGAGGTGACGAAGTTCTGTAACCAGCACCTTGTTATATCAGATTCGACAGGACCATCCACAGCCTGGTGTCAGGCTCCAGGCCGTGCTGAAGGAGGCGACACCGTTCTGTAACCAGCTCCTTGTTATATCAGATTTGACAGGACCATCCACAGCCTGGTGTCAGGCTCCAGGCCGTGCTGAAGGAGGTGACACCGTTCTGTAACCAGCTCCTTGTTATATCAGATTTGACAGGACCTTCCACAGCCTGGTGTCAGACTCCAGGCCGTGCTGAAGGAGGCGACACCGTTCTGTAACCAGCTCCTTGTTGTATCAGATTTGACAACATCATCCACAGCCTGGTGTCAGGCTCCAGGCCGTGCTGAAGGAGGCAACACCGTTCTGCAACCAGCTCCTTGTTATATCAGATTTGACAGGACCATCCACAGACTGGTGTCAGGCTCCAGGCCGTGCTCAAGGAGGTGACACCGTTCTGTAACCAGCACCTTGTTATATCAGATTTGACAGGACCATCCACAGCCTGGTGTCAGGCTCCAGGCCGTGCTGAAGGAGGCGACACCGTTCTGTAACCAGCTCCTTGTTATATCAGATTTGACGGGATCATCCACAGCCTGGTGTCAGGCTCCAGGCCGTGCTGAAGGAGGCGACACCATTCTGTAACCAGCTCCTTGTTATATCAGATTTGACAGGACCATCCACAGCCTGGTGTCAGGCTCCAGGCCGTGCTGAAGGAGGTGACACCGTTCTGTAACCAGCTCCTTGTTATATCAGATTTGACAGGACCATCAACAGCCTGGTGTCAGGCTCCAGGCCGTGCTGAAGGAGGCGACACCGTTCTGTAACCAGCTCCTTGTTGCATCAGATTTGACAGGACCATCCACAGCCGGGTGTCAGACTCCAGGCCGTGCTGAAGGAGGCGACACCGTTCTGTAACCAGCTCCTTGTTGTATTAGATTTGACAGGACCATCCACAGCCTGGTGTCAGGCTCCAGGCCGTGCTGAAGGAGGCAACACCGTTCTGTAACCAGCTCCTTGTTATATCAGATTTGACAGGACCATCCACAGCCTGGTGTCAGACTCCAGGCCATGCTGAAGGAGGTGACGAAGTTCTGTAACCAGCACCTTGTTATATCAGATTCGACAGGACCATCCACAGCCTGGTGTCAGGCTCCAGGCCGTGCTGAAGGAGGTGACACCGTTCTGTAACCAGCTCCTTGTTATATCAGATTTGACAGGACCTTCCACAGCCTGGTGTCAGACTCCAGGCCGTGCTGAAGGAGGCGACACCGTTCTGTAACCAGCTCCTTGTTGTATCAGATTTGACAGGACCATCCACAGCCTGGTGTCAGGCTCCAGGCCGTGCTGAAGGAGGCGACACCGTTCTGTAACCTGCTCCTTGTTATATCAGATTTGACAGGACCATCAACAGCCTGGTGTCTGGCTCCAGGCCGTGCTGAAGGAGGTGACACCGTTCTGTAACCAGCTCCTTGTTATATCAGATTTGACAGGACCATCAACAGCCTGGTGTCAGGCTCCAGGCCGTGCTGAAGGATGCGACACCGTTCTGTAACCAGCTCCTTGTTATATCAGATTTGACAGGACCATCCACAGCCTGGTGTCAGGCTCCAGGCCGTGCTGAAGGATGCGACACCGTTCTGTAACCAGCACCTTGTTGTATCAGATTTGACAGGACCATCCACAGCCGGGTGTCAGGCTCCTGGCCGTGCTGAAGGAGGCGACACCGTTCTGTAACAAGCACCTTCTTATATCAGATTTGACAGGACCATCCACAGCCTGGTGTCAGGCTCCAGGCCGTGCTGAAGGAGGCGACACCGTTCTGTAACCAGCTCCTTGTTATATCAGATTTGACGGTACCACCCACAGCCTGGTGTCAGGCTCCAGGCCGTGCTGAAGGAGGCGACACCGTTCTGTAACCTGCACCTTGTTATATCAGATTTGACAGGACCATCCACAGCCTGGTGCCAGGCCCCAGGCCGTGCTGAAGGAGGCGACACCGTTCTGTAACCAGCTCCTTGTTATATCAGATTTGACGGTACCACCCACAGCCTGGTGTCAGGCTCCAGGCCGTGCTGAAGGAGGCGACACCGTTCTGTAACCTGCACCTTGTTATATCAGATTTGACAGGACCATCCACAGCCTGGTGTCAGGCTCCAGGCCGTGCTGAAGGAGGCGACACCATTCTGTAACTATCACCGTGTTGTATCAGATTTGACAGGACCATCCACAGCCTGGTGTCTGGCTCCAGGCCGTGCTGAAGGAAGCGACAACGTTCTGTAACCAGCTCCTTGTTGTATCAGATTTGACAGGACCACCCACAGCCTGGTGTCAGGCTCCAGGCCGTGCTGAAGGAAGTGACACCGTTCTGTAACCAGCTCCGTGTTATATCAGATTTGATAGGACCATCTACAGCTTGGTGTCAGGCTCCAGGCCGTGCTGAAGGAGGCGACACCGTTCTGTAACCAGCTCCGTGTTATATCTGATTTGACAGGACCATCCACAGCCTGGTGTCAGGCTCCAGGCCGTGCTGAAGGAGGCGACACCGTTCTGTAACCAGCACCTTGTTGTATCTGATTTGACAGGACCATTCACAGCCTGGTGTCGGGCTCCAGGACGTGCTGAAGGAGGCGACACCATTCTGTAACTATCACCGTGTAGTATCAGATTTGACAGGACCATCCACTGTCTGGTGTCAGGCTCCAGGCCGTGCTGAAGGAGGCGACACCGTTCTGTAACCAGCTCCTTGTTATATCAGATTTGACAGGACCATCCACAGCCTGGTGTCAGGCTCCAGGCCGTGCTGAAGGAGGCGAAACCGTTCTGTAACCAGCTCCTTGTTATATCAGATTTGACAGGACCATCCACAGCCTGGTGTCAGGCTCCAGGCCGTGCTGAAGGAAGCGACACCGTTCTGTAACCAGCTCCTTGTTGTATCAGATTTGACAGGACCATCCACAGCCTGGTGTCAGGCTCCAGGCCGTGCTGAAGGAGGCGACACCGTTCTGTAACTATCACCGTGTAGTATCAGATTTGACAGGACCATCCACAGCCTGGTGTCAGGCTCCAGGCCGCGCTGAAGGAGGCGACACCGTTCTGTAACCAGCTCCTTGTTATATCAGATTTGACAGGACCATCAACAGCCTGGTGTCAGGCTCCAGGCCGTGCTGATGGATGCGACACCGTTCTGTAACCAGCTCCTTGTTATATCAGATATGACAGGACCATCCACAGCCTGGTGTCAGGCTCCAGGCCGTGCTGAAGGTGGTGACACCGTTCTGTAACCAGCACCTTGTTATATCAGGTTTGACAGGACCATCCACAGCCTGGTGTCAGGCTCCAGGCCATGCTGAAGGAGGTGACACCGTTCTGTAACCAGCTCCTTGTTATATCAGATTTGACAGGACCATCCACAGACTGGTGTCAGGCTCCAGGCCGTGCTGAAGGAGGTGACACCGTTCTGGAACCAGCTCCTTGTTGTATCAGATTTGACAGGACCACCCACAGCCTGGTGTCAGGCTCCAGGCCGTGCTGAAGGAGGCAACACCGTTCTGTAACCAGCTCCTTGTTATATCAGATTTGACAGAACCATCGACAGACTGGTGTCAGGCTCCAGGCAGTGCTGAAGGACGCAACACCGTTCTGTAACCAGCACCTTGTTATATCAGATTTGACAGGACCATCCACAGCCTGGTGTCAGGCCCCAGGCCGTGCTGAAGGAGGCGACACCATTCTGTAACTATCACCGTGTTGTATCAGATTTGACAGGACCATCCACAGCCTGGTGTCAGGCTCCAGGCCTTGCTGAAGGAAGCGACACCGTTCTGTAACCAGCTCCTTGTTGTATCAGATTTGACAGGACCATCCACAGCCTGGTGTCAGACTCCAGGCCGTGCTGAAGGAGGCGACACCGTTCTGTAACCAGCTCCTTGTTATATCAGATTTGACAGGACCATCCACAGCCTGGTGTCAGGCTCCAGGCCGTGCTGAAGGAGGCGACACCGTTCTGTAACCAGCTCCTTGTTATATCAGATTTGACAGGACCATCCACATCCTGGTGTCAGGCTCCATGCCGTGCTGAAGGTGGCGACACCGTTCTGTAACCAGCTCCTTGTTGCATCAGATTTGACAGGACCACCCACAGCCGGGTGTCAGGCTCCAGGCCGTGCTGAAGGAGGCGACACCGTTCTGTAACCAGCTCCTTGTTGTATCAGATTTGACAGGACCATCCACAGCCTGGTGTCAGGCTCCAGGCCGTGCTGAAGGAGGCGACACCGTTCTGTAACCTGCTCCTTGTTATATCAGATTTGACAGGACCATCAACAGCCTGGTGTCTGGCTCCAGGCCGTGCTGAAGGAGGTGACACCGTTCTGTAACCAGCTCCTTGTTATATCAGATTTGACAGGACCATCAACAGCCTGGTGTCAGGCTCCAGGCCGTGCTGAAGGATGCGACACCGTTCTGTAACCAGCTCCTTGTTATATCAGATTTGACAGGACCATCCACAGCCTGGTGTCAGGCTCCAGGCCGTGCTGAAGGATGCGACACCGTTCTGTAACCAGCACCTTGTTGTATCAGATTTGACAGGACCATCCACAGCCGGGTGTCAGGCTCCTGGCCGTGCTGAAGGAGGCGACACCGTTCTGTAACAAGCACCTTCTTATATCAGATTTGACAGGACCATCCACAGCCTGGTGTCAGGCTCCAGGCCGTGCTGAAGGAGGCGACACCGTTCTGTAACCAGCTCCTTGTTATATCAGATTTGACGGTACCACCCACAGCCTGGTGTCAGGCTCCAGGCCGTGCTGAAGGAGGCGACACCGTTCTGTAACCTGCACCTTGTTATATCAGATTTGACAGGACCATCCACAGCCTGGTGCCAGGCCCCAGGCCGTGCTGAAGGAGGCGACACCGTTCTGTAACCAGCTCCTTGTTATATCAGATTTGACGGTACCACCCACAGCCTGGTGTCAGGCTCCAGGCCGTGCTGAAGGAGGCGACACCGTTCTGTAACCTGCACCTTGTTATATCAGATTTGACAGGACCATCCACAGCCTGGTGTCAGGCTCCAGGCCGTGCTGAAGGAGGCGACACCATTCTGTAACTATCACCGTGTTGTATCAGATTTGACAGGACCATCCACAGCCTGGTGTCTGGCTCCAGGCCGTGCTGAAGGAAGCGACAACGTTCTGTAACCAGCTCCTTGTTGTATCAGATTTGACAGGACCACCCACAGCCTGGTGTCAGGCTCCAGGCCGTGCTGAAGGAAGTGACACCGTTCTGTAACCAGCTCCGTGTTATATCAGATTTGATAGGACCATCTACAGCTTGGTGTCAGGCTCCAGGCCGTGCTGAAGGAGGCGACACCGTTCTGTAACCAGCTCCGTGTTATATCTGATTTGACAGGACCATCCACAGCCTGGTGTCAGGCTCCAGGCCGTGCTGAAGGAGGCGACACCGTTCTGTAACCAGCACCTTGTTGTATCTGATTTGACAGGACCATTCACAGCCTGGTGTCGGGCTCCAGGACGTGCTGAAGGAGGCGACACCATTCTGTAACTATCACCGTGTAGTATCAGATTTGACAGGACCATCCACTGTCTGGTGTCAGGCTCCAGGCCGTGCTGAAGGAGGCGACACCGTTCTGTAACCAGCTCCTTGTTATATCAGATTTGACAGGACCATCCACAGCCTGGTGTCAGGCTCCAGGCCGTGCTGAAGGAGGCGAAACCGTTCTGTAACCAGCTCCTTGTTATATCAGATTTGACAGGACCATCCACAGCCTGGTGTCAGGCTCCAGGCCGTGCTGAAGGAAGCGACACCGTTCTGTAACCAGCTCCTTGTTGTATCAGATTTGACAGGACCATCCACAGCCTGGTGTCAGGCTCCAGGCCGTGCTGAAGGAGGCGACACCGTTCTGTAACTATCACCGTGTAGTATCAGATTTGACAGGACCATCCACAGCCTGGTGTCAGGCTCCAGGCCGCGCTGAAGGAGGCGACACCGTTCTGTAACCAGCTCCTTGTTATATCAGATTTGACAGGACCATCAACAGCCTGGTGTCAGGCTCCAGGCCGTGCTGATGGATGCGACACCGTTCTGTAACCAGCTCCTTGTTATATCAGATTTGACAGGACCATCCACAGCCTGGTGTCAGGCTCCAGGCCGTGCTGAAGGTGGTGACACCGTTCTGTAACCAGCACCTTGTTATATCAGGTTTGACAGGACCATCCACAGCCTGGTGTCAGGCTCCAGGCCATGCTGAAGGAGGTGACACCGTTCTGTAACCAGCTCCTTGTTATATCAGATTTGACAGGACCATCCACAGACTGGTGTCAGGCTCCAGGCCGTGCTGAAGGAGGTGACACCGTTCTGGAACCAGCTCCTTGTTGTATCAGATTTGACAGGACCACCCACAGCCTGGTGTCAGGCTCCAGGCCGTGCTGAAGGAGGCAACACCGTTCTGTAACCAGCTCCTTGTTATATCAGATTTGACAGAACCATCGACAGACTGGTGTCAGGCTCCAGGCAGTGCTGAAGGACGCAACACCGTTCTGTAACCAGCACCTTGTTATATCAGATTTGACAGGACCATCCACAGCCTGGTGTCAGGCCCCAGGCCGTGCTGAAGGAGGCGACACCATTCTGTAACTATCACCGTGTTGTATCAGATTTGACAGGACCATCCACAGCCTGGTGTCAGGCTCCAGGCCTTGCTGAAGGAAGCGACACCGTTCTGTAACCAGCTCCTTTTTGTATCAGATTTGACAGGACCATCCACAGCCTGGTGTCAGACTCCAGGCCGTGCTGAAGGAGGCGACACCGTTCTGTAACCAGCTCCTTGTTATATCAGATTTGACAGGACCATCCACAGCCTGGTGTCAGGCTCCAGGCCGTGCTGAAGGAGGCGACACCGTTCTGTAACCAGCTCCTTGTTATATCAGATTTGACAGGACCATCCACATCCTGGTGTCAGGCTCCATGCCGTGCTGAAGGTGGCGACACCGTTCTGTAACCAGCTCCTTGTTGCATCAGATTTGACAGGACCACCCACAGCCGGGTGTCAGGCTCCAGGCCGTGCTGAAGGAGGCGACACCGTTCTGTAACCAGCACCTTCTTATATCAGATTTGACAGGACCATCCACAGCCTGGTGTCAGGCTCCAGGCCATGCTGAAGGAGGTGACACCGTTCTGTAACCAGCTCCTTGTTATATCAGATTTGACAGGACCATCCACAGACTGGTGTCAGGCTCCAGGCCGTGCTGAAGGAGGTGACACCGTTCTGGAACCAGCTCCTTGTTGTATCAGATTTGACAGGACCACCCACAGCCTGGTGTCAGGCTCCAGGCCGTGCTGAAGGAGGCAACACCGTTCTGTAACCAGCTCCTTGTTATATCAGATTTGACAGAACCATCCACAGACTGGTGTCAGGCTCCAGGCAGTGCTGAAGGACGCAACACCGTTCTGTAACCAGCACCTTGTTATATCAGATTTGACTGGACCATCCACAGCCTGGTGTCAGGCCCCAGGCCGTGCTGAAGGAGGCGACACCATTCTGTAACTATCACCGTGTTGTATCAGATTTGACAGGACCATCCACAGCCTGGTGTCAGGCTCCAGGCCTTGCTGAAGGACGCGACACCGTTCTGTAACCAGCTCCTTGTTGTATCAGATTTGACAGGACCATCCACAGCCTGGTGTCAGACTCCAGGCCGTGCTGAAGGAGGCGACACCGTTCTGTAACCAGCTCCTTGTTATATCAGATTTGACAGGACCATCCACAGCCTGGTGTCAGGCTCCAGGCCGTGCTGAAGGAGGCGACACCGTTCTGTAACCAGCTCCTTGTTATATCAGATTTGACAGGACCATCCACAGCCTGGTGTCAGGCTCCAGACCGTGCTGAAGGAGGTGGCACCGTTCTGTAACCAACTCCTTGTTATATTAGATTTGACATGACCATCCACAATCTGGTGTCAGGCTCCAGGCCGTGCTGAAGGAGGTGACACCGTTCTGTAACCAGCACCTTGTTATATCAGATTTGACAGGACCATCCACAGCCTGGTGTCAGGCTCCAGGCCGTGCTGAAGGAGGTGACACCTGTCATGATATTCAAACACACACATCATGATAGACACACCAACAGACAAATCAGAACACACAACCCCACAACCAATGACAGAAAGATATAAAAGCACAGACACAACCCCTGGTGGTCAGGAAGAGCGGCAGAGGAGAACCAGGACACAGCTATAGCCGGGGACACTCAGGGAGGCAGCACGTGCAGAGTATCCAGAACGAACTGTAATATAAGAGTTATAATAAAATAGAGTTGTACCATATACAACTGTGTTGGCTCATCTGTGCACCAGAGCACCCAACACCACATGGTACAGGAGTGGATCGATACCTGCCGGCATACATCCAGTGTACAGAGACAACCAGCAGTGCCCAGACATGATGTACGAGCTCCCGGTTCCGCAGGCGCTCCAGTGCGACGGCGACCTCCACGAAAACTGGCGGCGATTCCGGCAAATGTTCGAGATGTTCCTGGCGGCAGCTCAACTCCAAGACCTGGATGATAAGGAAAAAATTGAATTTCTCCTCATCGTCGCCGGTGCAAGGGCAAGAGCAATGTTCAGAAGGTTCAGGTTCTTCAGGAGGCAGCAAAGGCACGATTACCAGGCAGTCATGGGCAAATTCGCCAAGTACTGTGAAGAATACGCAATCCAATGGGGACTTAAAGGTAAGAAAAGCTGCAGTACTCACCTCGTGGCTGGGATCCCGGAGCCCGAGGTCCCGGGCCTGAGAAAAGGCTGGGTCGAGGTCGACGGCCATCTTGCTAAAGGTATAACGCTAGCACAGTTGCGCGATAAGTGCGCAGAACCGGAAGTTTCGTATGCGCATGCGCAATATGGTGCGCATGCGCAGTTAAGAAAATGGCCATCGGTAAAGGAACAGCGATCTGAGCATGCGCAGTCGCTTCCTACGTGCTACATACCGAGCGTCAGGATGTCAGAGGCCCCAGACTGCACCAATTTAAAAGGGAAATGTCCCAAATCCAATTTAAAAGGGAAACGTCCCAAATCAAAAAAACAAAAATCTGTTAAAGCTGTAAAACAACCTTCCCTCACCTGGAATGACAGCGCAGTGCCGCAAATTGACCCAGGAGATGAATTTTACCTCCGAAGAACCCTCCGACAAGCAGTTACCTACGCACAAGCCGATGATTCCGACCTTGAATACTTCGATGACGATCTTTACAGTGTTTCCGGACCTCGCGAGCCCACTGATAGCTCCGTGGTCCTATACGACTATGACTCGGACGAACCTTTCGTGTTGCACATTGGCGGCCCCCACATTGAATCCGACGCAGATGCGGATTCATTTTTCGGATTTGAGGATCTTCAATCCAGCAGATATGACGTTCCAACTTATCAGTACCGGATGATGCTGCAGCCTGACATTAACAGACAGGGAGCGGTGCAAGCACACGGAGAGTGCCCTGCTGCCACACAGAGCGTGGTCCACGTCCCGCTCAACGTTCCCGACTCTATGAAAGAAGACATGCAAGACTCCAGAGTGCAGTCCTCGCATGAACCAGAAGTGACTCCAGTGTCACAAGCTTCCACAGCAAGCTCGTGGACAGCCTCCACGATAGAAGCAACGCAAGACTCCAGAGCGCAGTCCTTGCACGAACAAGAAGTGACTCCAGTGTCACAAGCCTCCACAGAGAGCTCGTGGACGGACTCCACGATGGAAGGAACGCAAGACTCCAGAGCGCAGTCCTTGCAGGAACAAGACCATGAGGGTCTAGCAACCTCTCCTGACCAACCAGCGGCAGACGATGCAAGTCTGCCATGCTCCCGTGAACAGCAAGAAGGCTATAACAGCCTACCATGCTCCACTACACAGCAGCATGACCATGACGGTCTCTCATGCTACAATAAAGGGCACAGCGCTGAAGACTGTTCAAGCCCAACTGAAGACAAGCCAAAGGAATCGCCTCGTCCAAGCCCGAAGAAAAAAGGTTTATGCGCTGACCTTCAGGATCATTGTAGCCGAACAGAGATTAATAATGCAGCACGGCCACAGAAGGATGCTGAGGATTTGCTAACGAAATTAATTGTATGTTTAACTTGCAAGGAGCAGACTGAGAATTGCCAGTGTTTTAGTACGGATCGAAAAAATGGACAAGACATTGATCCTCAGGTAATGGAAATAACACAACCTGACTCATATCCACAGCAGGGACAAATGTCTCCCTTCAACACAATGCCACAAAATCCCAACTTCGGAGACCAGCAGTTAGTCAGTAATGACTCTTCAAACCTGGAAGGGAACATTAATTGCATTGAACCTATACACACTCCACTGATTATTGAGCAGAACATTGGAGCAAGAATCCTGAGGACACCGACATCGAGTAGCCAGATAACGAATTTAACACCCACAGCAGTTTCAAGTGAACCAAGTGTGCTTTCCACTAATGATGAAGATGCAGATAAGGTCGAACCGATTATCCATTGTACCACACTAACCCCAGGGCTCAAGCAGTTATGTATGGGGAGTATAATGTGGGCAATTGAGAACAGTAAAAAAGAGACTGTGACCATGCCAGTCCCAGCAAAATCAGACCCAGAGACCATGAAGGCATGTACATCAAACAAAGTTACATATGAGGTACCTGAGAAGAAAAGTGAAACGGAATGTTCTTTGGAAAATGGTACAATGTCGATAGAAACAGTGGATACTATATTCGAGACCATACATATGGGAGAATTTGGGGGTAATAAACAAGGTTCTGCAATGTCTGGGGGAAGATTTAAAGTTCCAAAGAAGAAAAGCCCAAATGAAGGACAATGGCAAGACAATGACAGTCCACCGACATGGTGTGCACCACCAGATGAAAACTCTGACAATTTACCCAACCCTAGTGAGCAGCCAAGCGCCGACTCTGATCTGCGCACGCCAGACCTTGCTCCGGACGGGCGGTGTCGCGGCCTCGGTGATGGCACGCTCAGGGTGACGGCAGATGCCACGGCGACAGGGAATGGATCGCGTGGCAGTCCCACTGGGTCGGCAGTGGCAACCAGCACCGGCGGTCCAAGATGGACACACCAACTCGCGCCATCGCCAGACGTTGATGCGAGCAACAATTCTCTCTCCAAGGCGACATGCTTCGACGTTTCTCTGCGGAGTCGCCCTTCCGGCACAGCAGGTGGCCGGAACCAGCGTACACGGTCTTGGCCAACTTCCACATCTGGCACAGTCATCGCCTTGCATGATATTAGTGATGGTGCTACTTCAATGGCAACGACCCATCGGCTACAAGATGCCGTCCACCACAAACATAAAAAGAAAACAGACTCCACCTTGTTCCTGGCATGCAGGGCGGATGGATTGGTGCGTAGGCGCAATCAGCGGGCTCTGTGCCGCCTTCCACGCTCGCAACTGCACCGTACGCACACGCCGGATCCTCCACTGGTTCCCAAGGATGACTTCGTGGAGATGCCACGGATCATGCCCCTTCCATCGCCACCAGAACCAAACCACAGCCAAGGCACCACTAACAAAGATGTTGAATGTCATATTTGCAAGAATGAAAAAGACCAAGCACTGCAGGAAGTACAACAAATGGTAAAGTAGAGACTTCGGCAACAGCATCACCTCCAACAGTCCAAGGTGAACCAGTGTGACCACAAATCTCCACAGCTGAACCGGCTTGAGGACCAGCCCATTCTTGAGGCGGTCACCCATTAGACTGGACTTATAACGCTGTTAATACGTTCAAAAAGTCAAACACTTCTGTATTATAACCTGTTGTTGTTTATTGTTCCAGATATCGTCTGACCGGACCAATGTTCAAGTTTTTTTTTTTCTCTCGCATCCAAGTTTTGTTATGGTACAACCTTGTTAGTGTGACGCACCCGACATCGCCCTATGTAAATAGTTACGTCATAAACACACGCTGTACACAACACAAACGCACACTCTTAGATGCACTCACGACACAATTGTATTTATAACCACGTAGGCACTTGTCTTTGTAAAAAAGGGGGATGTCATGATATTCAAACACACACATCATGATAGACACACCAACAGACAAATCAGAACACACAACACCACAACCAATGACAGAAAGATATAAATGCACAGACACAACCCCTGGTGGTCAGGAAGAGCGGCAGAGGAGAACCAGGACACAGCTATAGCCGGGGACACTCAGGGAGACAGCACGTGCAGAGTATCCAGAACGAACTGTAATATAAGAGTTATAATAAAATAGAGTTGTACCACATACAACTGTGTTGGCTCATCTGTGCACCAGAGCACCCAACACCACAACACCGTTCTGTAACAAGCACCTTGTGATATCAGATTTGACAGGACCATCCACAGCCTGGTGTCAGGCTCCAGGCCGTGCTGAAGGAGGCGACACCGTTCTGTAACCAGCTCCTTGTTGTATCAGATTTGACAGGACCATCCACAGACTGGTGTCAGGCTCCAGGCCGTGCTGAAGGAGGCGACACCGTTCTGTAACCAGCTCCTTGTTGTATCAGATTTGACAGGACCATCCACAGCCTGGTGTCAGGCTCCAGGCCGTGCTGAAGGAGGCGACACCGTTCTGTAACCAGCTCCTTGTTATCTCAGATTTGACAGCACCATCCACAGCCTGGTGTCAGGCTCCAGACCGTGCTGAAGGAGGCGACACCGTTATGTAACCAGCTCCTTGGTATATCAGATTTGACAGGACCATCCACAGCCTGGTGTCAGGCTCCAGACCGTGCTGAAGGAGGCGACACCGTTCTGTAACCAGCTCCTTGTTATATCAGATATGACAAGACCATCCACAGCCTAGTGTCAGGCTCCAGGCCGTGCTGAAGGAGGCGACACCGTTCTGTAACCAGCTGCTTGTTGTATCAGATTTGACAGGACCATCCACAGCCTGGTGTCAGGCTCCAGGCCGTGCTGAAGGAGGCGACACCGTTCTGTAACCAGCTCCTTGTTATCTCAGATTTGACAGCACCATCCACAGGCTGGTGTCAGGCTCCAGACCGTGCTGAAGGAGGCGACACCGTTATGTAACCAGCTCCTTGGTATATCAGATTTGACAGGACCATCCACAGCCTGGTTTCAGGCTCCAGACCGTGCTGAAGGAGGCGACACCGTTCTGTAACCAGCTCCTTGTTATATCAGATATGACAAGACCATCCACAGCCTAGTGTCAGGCTCCAGGCCGCGCTGAAGGAGGCGACACCGTTCTGTAACCAGCTCCTTATTATATCAGATTTGACAGGACCATCCACTGCCTGGTGTCAGACTCCAGGCCGTGCTGAAGGAGGCGACACCGTTCTGTAACCAGCACCTTGTTATATCAGATTTGACAGGACCATCCACAGGCTGGTGTCAGGCTCCAGTCCGTGCTGAAGGAGGTGACATCGTTCTGTAACCAGCACCTTGTTATATCAGATTTGACGGGACCATCCACAGCCTGGTGTCAGGCTCCAGGCCGTGCTGAAGGAGGCGACACCGTTCTGTAACCAGCTCCTTGTTATATCAGATTTGACAGGACCATCCACAGGCTGGTGACAGGCTCCAGTCCGTGCTGAAGGAGGCGACACCGTTCTGTAACCAGCTCCTTGTTATATCAGATTTGACAGGACCATCCACAGCCTGGTGTCAGGCTCCAGGCCGTGCTGAAGGAGGCGACACCGTTCTGTCACCAGCTCCTTGTTATATCAGATTTGACAGGACCATCCACAGCCTGGTGTCAGGCTCCAGGCCGTGCTGAAGGAGGTGACACCGTTCTGTAACCAGCTCCTTGTTCTATCAGATTTGACGGGACCATCCACAGACTGGTGTCAGGCTCCGGGCCGTGCTGAAGGAGGCAACACCGTTCTGTAACCATCTCCTTGTTATATCAGATTTGACAGGACCATCCACAGCCTGGTGTCAGGCTCCAGGCCGTGCTGAAGGAGGCGACACCGTTCTGTAACCAGCACCTTGTTATATCAGATTTGACAGGACCATCCACAGCCTGATGTCAGGCTCGAGGCCGTGCTGAAGGAGGCGACACCATTCTGTAACCAGCTCCTTGTTATATTAGATTTGACAGGACCATCCACAGACTGGTGCCAGGCTCCAGGCCGTGCTGAAGGAGGTGACACCGTTCTGTAACCAGCTCCTTGTTGTATCAGATTTGACAGGACCATCCACAGCCTCGTGTCAGGCTCCAGGCCGTGCTGAAGGAGGCGACACCGTTCTGTAACCAGCTCCTTGTTGTATCAGATTTGACAGGACCATCCGCAGCCTGGTGTCAGGCTCCAGGCCGTGCTGAAGGAGGCGACACCGTTCTGTAACCAACTCCTTGTTATATCAGATTTGACAGGACCATCTACAGCCTGGTGTCAGGCTCCAGGCCGTGCTGAAGGAGGTGACACCGTTCTGTAACCAGCTCCTTGTTGTAGCAGATTTGACAGAACCATCCACAGCCTGGTGTCAGGCTCCAGACCGTGCTGAAGGAGGTGACACCGTTCTGTAACCATCTCCTTGTTATATCAGATTTGACAGGACCATCCACAACCTGGTGTCAGGCTCCAGGCCGTGCTGAAGGAGGTGACACCGTTCTGTAACCAGCTCCTTGTTATATCAGATTTGACAGGACCATCCACAGCCTGGTGTCAGGCTCCAGGCCGTGCTGAAGGAGGCGACACCGTTCTGTAACCAGCTCCTTGTTGTATCTGATTTGACAGGACCATCCACAGCCGGGTGTCAGGCTCCAGGCCGCGCTGAGGGAGGCGACACCGTTCTGTAACCAGCTCCTTGTTGTAGCAGATTTGACAGGACCATCCACAGCCTGGTGTCAGGCTCCAGGCCGTGCTGAAGGAGGTGACACAGTTCTGTAACCAGCTCCTTGTTATATCAGATTCGACGGGACCATCCACAGCCTGGTGTCAGGCTCCAGGCCGTGCTGAAGGAGGCGACACCGTTCTGTCACCAGCTCCTTGTTATATCAGATTTGACAGGACCATCCACAGCCTGGTGTCAGGCTCCAGGCCGTGCTGAAGGAGGTGACACCGTTCTGTAACCAGCTCCTTGTTCTATCAGATTTGACGGGACCATCCACAGACTGGTGTCAGGCTCCGGGCCGTGCTGAAGGAGGCAACACCGTTCTGTAACCATCTCCTTGTTATATCAGATTTGACAGGACTATCCACAGCCTGGTGTCAGGCTCCAGGCCGTGCTGAAGGAGGCGACACCGTTCTGTCACCAGCTCCTTGTTATATCAGATTTGACAGGACCATCCACAGCCTGATGTCAGGCTCCAGGCCGTGCTGAAGGAGGCGACACCATTCTGTAACCAGCTCCTTGTTATATCAGATTTGACAGGACCATCCACAGCCTGGTGTCAGACTCCAGGCCGTGCTGAAGGAGGCGACACCGTTCTGTAACCAGCTCCTTGTTATATCAGATGTGACAGGACCATCCACAGCCTGGTGTCAGGCTCCAGGCCGTGCTGAAGGTGGCGACACCGTTCTGTTACCTGCTCCTTGTTATATCAGATTTGACAGGACCATCCACAGCCTGGTGTCAGGCTCCAGGCCGTGCTGAAGGAGGTGACACCGTTCTGTAACCAGCTCCTTGTTATATCAGATTTGACAGGACCATCCACAGCCTGGTGTCAGGCCCCAGGCCGTGCTGAAGGAGGCGACACCGTTCTGTAACCAGCTCCTTGTTGTATCAGATTTGACAGGACCGTCCACAGCCTGGTGTCAGGCTCCAGGCCGTGCTGAAGGAGGCGACACCGTTCTGTAACCAGCTCCGAGTTATATCAGATTTGACAGGACCATCCACAGCCTGGTGTCAGGCTCCAGGCCGTGCTGAAGGAGGTGACACCGTTCTGTAACCAGCTCCTTGTTATATCAGATTTGACAGGACCACCCACAGCCTGGTGTCAGGCTCCAGGCCGTGCTGAAGGAGGCGACACCGTACTGTAACCAGCTCCTTGTTATATCAGATTTGACGGGACCATCCACAGACTGGTGTCTTGCTCCAGGCCGTGCTGAAGGAGGCGACACCGTTCTGTCATCAGCTCCTTGTTATATCAGATTTGACAGGACCATCCACAGCCTGGTGTCAGGCTCCAGGCCGTGCTGAAGGAGGCGACACCGTTCTGTAACCAGCACCTTGTTGTATCAGATTTGACAGGACCATCCACAGCCTGGTGTCAGGCTCCAGGCCGTGCTGAAGGAGGCGACACCGTTCTGTAACCAGCTCCTTTTTGTATCAGATTTGACAGGACCATCCGCAGCCTGGTGTCCGGCTCCAGGCCGTGCTGAAGGAGGCGACACCGTTCTGTAACCAACTCCTTGTTATATCAGATTTGACAGGACCATCTACAGCCTGGTGTCAGGCTCCAGGCCGTGCTGAAGGAGGTGACACCGTTCTGTAACCAGCTCCTTGTTATATCAGATTTGACAGGACCATCCACAGCCTGGTGTCAGGCTCCAGGCCGTGCTGAAGGAGGCGACACCGTTCTGTAACCAGCTCCTTGTTATATCAGATTTGACAGGACCATCCACAGCCTGGTGTCAGGCTCCAGGCCGTGCTGAAGGAGGCGACACCGTTCTGTAACCAGCTCCTTGTTGTATCAGATTTGACAGGACCATCCACAGCCTTGTGTCAGGCTCCAGGCCGCGCTGAAGGAGGCGACACCGTTCTGTAACCAGCTCCTTGTTGTAGCAGATTTGACAGAACCATCCACAGCCTGGTGTCAGGCTCCAGACCGAACTGAAGGAGGTGACACCGTTCTGTAACCATCTCCTTGTTATATCAGATTTGACAGGACCATCCACAACCTGGTGTCAGGCTCCAGGCCGTGCTGAAGGAGGTGACACCGTACTGTAACCAGCACCTTGTTGTAGCAGATTTGACAGGACCATCCACAGCCTGGTGTCAGGCACCAGGCCGCGCTGAGGGAGGCGACACCGTTCTGTAACCAGCTCCTTGTTGTAGCAGATTTGACAGGACCATCCACAGCCTGGTGTCAGGCTCCAGGCCGTGCTGAAGGAGGTGACACTGTTCTGTAACCAGCTCCTTGTTATATCAGATTCGACGGGACCATCCACAGCCTGGTGTCAGGCTCCAGGCCGTGCTGAAGGAGGCGACACCGTTCTGTCACCAGCTCCTTGTATATCAGATTTGACAGGACCATCCACAGCCTGGTGTCAGGCTCCAGGCCGTGCTGAAGGAGGTGACACCGTTCTGTAACCAGCTCCTTGTTCTATCAGATTTGACGGGACCATCCACAGACTGGTGTCAGGCTCCGGGCCGTGCTGAAGGAGGCAACACCGTTCTGTAACCATCTCCTTGTTATATCAGATTTGACAGGACTATCCACAGCCTGGTGTCAGGCTCCAGGCCGTGCTGAAGGAGGCGACACCGTTCTGTCACCAGCTCCTTGTTATATCAGATTTGACAGGACCATCCACAGCCTGATGTCAGGCTCCAGGCCGTGCTGAAGGAGGCGACACCATTCTGTAACCAGCTCCTTGTTATATCAGATTTGACAGGACCATCCACAGCCTGGTGTCAGACTCCAGGCCGTGCTGAAGGAGGCGACACCGTTCTGTAACCAGCTCCTTGTTATATCAGATTTGACAGGACCATCCACAGCCTGGTGTCAGGCTCCAGGCCATGCTGAAGGTGGCGACACCGTTCTGTTACCTGCTCCTTGTTATATCAGATTTGACAGGACCATCCACAGCCTGGTGTCAGGCTCCAGGCCGTGCTGAAGGAGGCGACACCGTTCTGTAACCAGCTCCTTGTTATATCAGATTTGACAGGACCATCCACAGCCTGGTGTCAGGCTCCAGGCCATGCTGAAGGTGGCGACACCGTTCTGTTACCTGCTCCTTGTTATATCAGATTTGACAGGACCATCCACAGCCTGGTGTCAGGCTCCAGGCCGTGCTGAAGGAGGCGACACCGTTCTGTAACAAGCTCCTTGTTATATCAGATTTGACAGGACCATCCACAGCCTGGTGTCAGGCCCCAGGCCGTGCTGAAGGAGGTGACACCGTTCTGTAACCAGCTCCTTGTTGTATCAGATTTGACAGGACCATCCAAAGCCTGGTGTCAGGCCCCAGGCCGTGCTGAAGGAGGCGACACCATTCTGTAACTATCACCGTGTTGTATCAGATTTGACAGGACCATCCACAGCCTGGTGTCAGGCCCCAGGCCGTGCTGAAGGAGGTGACACCGTTCTGTAACCAGCTCCTTGTTGTATCAGATTTGACAGGACCATCCAAAGCCTGGTGTCAGGCTCCAGGCCGTGCTGAAGGAGGCGACACCATTCTGTAACTATCACCGTGTTGTATCAGATTTGACAGGACCATCCACAGCCTGGTGTCAGGCCCCAGGCCGTGCTGAAGGAAGCGACACCGTTCTGTAACCAGCTCCTTGTTGTATCAGATTTGACAGGACCATCCACAGCTTGGTGTCAGGCTCCAGGCCGTGTTGAAGGAGGCGACACCGTTCTGTAACCAGCTCCTTGTTATATCAGATTTGACAGGACCACCCACAGCCTGGTGTCAGGCTCCAGGCCGTGCTGAAGGAGGTGACACCGTTCTGTAACCAGCTTCTTGTTTTATGAGATTTGACAGGACCTTCCATAGACTGGTGTCAGGCTCCAGGCCGTGCTGAAGGAAGCGACACCGTTCTGTAACCAGCTCCTTGTTGTATCAGATTTGACAGGACCATCCACAGCCTGGTGTCAGGCTCCAGGCCGTGCTGAAGGAGGCGACACCGTTCTGTAACTATCACCGTGTAGTATCAGATTTGACAGGACCATCCACAGCCTGGTGTCAGGCTCCAGGCCGTGCTGAAGGAGGCGACACCGTTCTGTAACTATCACCGTGTAGTATCAGATTTGACAGGACCATCCACAGCCTGGTGTCAGGCTCCAGGCCGTGCTGAAGGAGGTGACACCGTTCTGTAACCAGCTCCTTGTTATATCAGATTTGACAGGACCATCCACAGCCTGGTGTCAGGCTCCAGGCCGTGCTGAAGGAGGCGACACCGTTCTGTAACCAGCTCCTTGTTATATCAGATTTGACAGGACCATCCACAGCCTGGTGTCAGGCTCCAGGCCGTGCTGAAGGAGGTGACACCGTTCTGTAACCAGCTCCTTGTTATATCAGATTTGACAGGACCATCCACAGCCTGGTGTCAGGCTCCAGGCCGTGCAGAAGGACGCGACACCGTTCTGTAACCAGCTCCTTGTTATATCAGATTTGACAGGACCATCCACAGCCTGGTGTCAGGCTCCAGGCCGTGCTGAAGGACGCAACACCGTTCTGTAACCAGCTCCTTGTTATATCAGATTTGACAGGACCATCCACAGCCTGGTGTCAGGCTCCAGGCCGTGCTGAAGGAGGCGACACCGTTCTGCAACCAGCTCCTTGTTATATCAGATTTGACAGGACCATCCACAGCCTGGTGTCAGGCTCCGGGCCGTGCTGAAGGAGGCGACACCGTTCTGTAACCAGCTCCTTGTTATATCAGATTTGACAGGACCATCCACAGCCTGGTGTCAGGCCCCAGGCCGTGCTGAAGGAGGCGACACCATTCTGTAACTATCACCGTGTTGTATCAGATTTGACAGGACCATCCACAGCCTGGTGTCAGGCTCCAGGCCGTGCTGAAGGTGGTGACACCGTTCTGTAACCAGCTCCTTGTTGCATCAGATTTGACAGGACCATCCACAGCCTGGTGTCAGACTCCAGGCCGTGCTGAAGGAGGCGACACCGTTCTGTAACCAGCTCCTTGTTATATCAGATTTGACAGGACCATCCACAGCCTGGTGTCAGGCTCCAGGCCGTGCTGAAGGAGGCGACACCGTTCTGTAACCAGCTCCTTGTTATATCAGATTTGACAGGACCATCCACATCCTGGTGTCAGGCTCCATGCCGTGCTGAAGGAGGTGACACCGTTCTGTAACCAGCTTCTTGTTTTATGAGATTTGACAGGACCTTCCATAGCCTGGTGTAAGGCTCCAGACCGTGCTGAAGGAGGCGACACCGTTCTGTAACCAGCACCTTGTTATATCAGATTTGACAGGACCATCCACAGCCTGGTGTCAGGCTCCAGGCCGTGCTGAAGGAAGTGACACCGTTCTGTAACCAGCTCCGTGTTATATCTGATTTGACAGGACCATCCACAGCTTGGTGTCAGGCTCCAGGCCGTGCTGAAGGAGGCGACACCGTTCTGTAACTAGCTCCTTGTTATATCAGATTTGACAGGACCATCCACAGCCTGGTGTCAGGCTCCAGGCCATGCTGAAGGAGGCGACACCGTTCTGTAACCAGCTCCTTGTTATCTTAGATTTGACAGCACCATCCACAGCCTGGTGTCAGGCTCCAGACCGTGCTGAAGGAGGCGACACCGTTATGTAACCAGCTCCTTGGTATATCAGATTTGACAGGACCATCCACAGCCTGGTGTCAGGCTCCAGACCGTGCTGAAGGAGGCGACACCGTTCTGTAACCAGCTCCTTGTTATATCAGATATGACAGGACCATCCACAGCCTAGTGTCAGGCTCCAGGCCGCGCTGAAGGAGGCGACACCGTTCTGTAACCAGCTCCTGATTATATCAGATTTGACAGGACCATCCACAGCCTGGTGTCAGGCTCCAGTCCGTGCTGAAGGAGGCGACACCGTTCTGTAACCAGCACCTTGTTATATCAGATTTGACAGGACCATCCACAGGCTGGTGTCAGGCTCCAGTCCGTGCTGAAGGAGGTGACATCGTTCTGTAACCAGCTCCTTGTTATATCAGATTTGACAGGACCATCCACAGGCTGGTGACAGGCTCCAGTCCGTGCTGAAGGAGGCGACACCGTTCTGTAACCAGCTCCTTGTTATATCAGATTTGACAGGACCATCCACAGCCTGGTGTCAGGCTCCAGGCCGTGCTGAAGGAGGCGACACCGTTCTGTCACCAGCTCCTTGTTATATCAGATTTGACAGGACCATCCACAGCCTGGTGTCAGGCTCCAGGCCGTGCTGAAGGAGGTGACACCGTTCTGTAACCAGCTCCTTGTTCTATCAGATTTGACGGGACCATCCACAGACTGGTGTCAGGCTCCAGGCCGTGCTGAAGGAGGCGACACCGTTCTGTCACCAGCTCCTTGTTATATCAGATTTGACAGGACCATCCACAGCCTGGTGTCAGGCTCCAGGCCGTGCTGAAGGAGGTGACACCGTTCTGTAACCAGCTCCTTGTTCTATCAGGTTTGACAGGACCATCCACAGCTTGTTGTCAGGCTCCAGGCCGTGCTGAAGGAGGCGACACCGTTCTGTAACCAGCTCCTTGTTATATCAGATTTGACAGGACCATCCACAGCCTGATGTCAGGCTCCAGGCCGTGCTGAAGGAGGCGACACCATTCTGTAACCAGCTCCTTGTTAAATTAGATTTGACAGGACCATCCACAGACTGGTGTCAGGCTCCAGGCCATGCTGAAGGAGGCGACACCGTTCTGTAACCAGCACCTTGTTGTATCAGATTTGACAGGACCATCCACAGCCTGGTGTCAGGCTCCAGGCCGTGCTGAAGGAGGCGACACCGTTCTGTAACCAGCTCCTTGTTGTATCAGATTTGACAGGACCATCCGCAGCCTGGTGTCAGGCTCCAGGCCGTGCTGAAGGAGGCGACACCGTTCTGTAACCAACTCCTTGTTATATCAGATTTGACAGGACCATCTACAGCCTGGTGTCAGGCTCCAGGCCGTGCTGAAGGAGGCGACACCGTTCTGTAACCAGCTCCTTGTTATATCAGATTTGACAGGACCATCCACAGCCTGGTGTCAGGCTCCAGGCCGTGCTGAAGGAGGCGACACCGTTCTGTAACCAGCTCCTTGTTATATCAGATTTGACAGGACCATCCACAGCCTGGTGTCAGGCTCCAGGCCGCGCTGAAGGAGGCGACACCGTTCTGTAACCAGCTCCTTGTTGTAGCAGATTTGACAGAACCATCCACAGCCTGGTGTCAGGCTCCAGGCCGTGCTGAAGGAGGCGACACCGTTCTGTAACCAGCTCCTTGTTATATCAGATTTGACAGGACCATCCACAACCTGGTGTCAGGCTCCAGGCCGTGCTGAAGGAGGTGACACTGTTCTGTAACCAGCTCCTTGTTATATCAGATTTGACAGGACCATCCACAGCCTGGTGTCAGGCTCCAGACCGAACTGAAGGAGGTGACACCGTTCTGTAACCATCTCCTTGTTATATCAGATTTGACAGGACCATCCACAACCTGGTGTCAGGCTCCAGGCCGTGCTGAAGGAGGTGACACTGTTCTGTAACCAGCTCCTTGTTATATCAGATTTGACAGGACCATCCACAGCCTGGTGTCAGGCTCCAGGCCGTGCTGAAGGAGGCGACACCGTTCTGTAACCAGCTCCTTGTTATATCAGATTTGACAGGACCATCCACAGCCTGGTGTCAGGCTCCAGGCCGTGCTGAAGGAGGTGACACTGTTCTGTAACCAGCTCCTTGTTATATCAGATTTGACAGGACCATCCACAGCCTGATGTCAGGCTCCAGGCCGTGCTGAAGGAGGCGACACCGTTCGGTAGCCAGCTCCTTGTTATATCAGATTAGACAGGACCATCCACAGCTTGGTGTCAGGCTCCAGGCCGTGCTGAAGGAGGTGTCACCGTTCTGTAACCAGTTCCTTGTTCTATCAGATTTGACGGGACCATCCACAGACTGGTGTCAGGCTCCGGGCCGTGCTGAAGGAGGCAACACCGTTCTGTAACCATCTCCTTGTTATATCAGATTTGACAGGACTATCCACAGCCTGGTGTCAGGCTCCAGGCCGTGCTGAAGGAGGCGACACCGTTCTGTCACCATCTCCTTGTTATATCAGATTTGACAGGACCATCCACAGCCTGATGTCAGGCTCCAGGCCGTGCTGAAGGAGGCGACCCGTTCTGTAACCAGCACCTTGTTATATCAGATTTGACAGGACCATCCACAGCCTGGTGTCAGGCTCCAGGAATTGCTGAAGGAGGCGACATCGTTCTGAAACCAGCTCCTTGTTATATCAGATTTGACAGGACCATCCACAGCCTGGTGTCAGACTCCAGGCCGTGCTGAAGGAGGCGACACCGTTCTGTAACCAGCTCCTTGTTATATCAGATTTGACAGGACCATCCACAGCCTGGTGTCATGCTCCAGGCCGTGCTGAAGGAGGCGACACCGTTCTGTAACCAGCTCCTTGTTATATCAGATTTGACAGGACCATCCACAGCCTGGTGTCAGGCTCCAGGCCATGCTGAAGGTGGCGACACCGTTCTGTTACCTGCTCCTTGTTATATCAGATTTGACAGGACCATCCACAGCCTGGTGTCAGGCTCCAGACCGTGCTGAAGGAGGTGACACCGTTCTGTAACCAGCTCCTTGTTATATCAGATTTGACAGGACCATCCACAGCCTGGTGTCAGGCTCCAGGCCGTGCTGAAGGAGGTGACACCGTTCTGTAACCAGCTCCTTGTTCTATCAGATTTGACAGGACCATCCACAGTCTGGTGTCTGGCTCCAGGCCTTGCTGAAGGAAGCGACACCGTTCTGTAACCAGCTCCTTGTTGTATCAGATTTGACAGGACCACCCACAGCCTGGTGTCAGGCTCCAGGCCGTGCTGAAGGAGGTGACACCGTTCTGTAACCAGCTTCTAGTTTTATGAGATTTGACAGGACCTTCCATAGCCTGGTGTCAGGATCCAGGCCGTGCTGAAGGAAGTGACACCGTTCTGTAACCAGCTCCGTGTTATATCTGATTTGACAGGACCATCCACAGCCTGGTGTCAGGCTCCAGGCCGTGCTGAAGGAGGCGACACCGTCCTGTAACCAGCTCCGTGATATATCTGATTTGACAGGACCATCCACAGCTTGGTGTCAGGCTCCAGGCCGTGCTGAAGGAGGCGACACCGTCCTGTAACCAGCTCCGTGATATATCTGATTTGACAGGACCATCCACAGCTTGGTGTCAGGCTCCAGGCCGTGCTGAAGGAGGCGACACCGTTCTGTAACCAGCTCCTTGTTATATCAGATTTGACAGGCCCGTCCACAGCCTGGTGTCAGGCTCCAGGCCGTGCTGAAGGAGGCGACACCATTCTGTAACCAGCTCCTTGTTATATCAGATTTGACAGGACCATCCACAGCCTGGTGTCAGGCTCCAGGCCGTGCTGAAGGAGGCGACACCGTTCTGTAACCAACTCCTTGTTATATCAGATTTGACAGGACCATCTACAGCCTGGTGTCAGGCTCCAGGCCGTGCTGAAGGAGGCGACACCGTTCTGTAACCAGCTCCTTGTTATATCAGATTTGACAGGACCATCCACAGCCTGGTGTCAGGCTCCAGGCCGTGCTGAAGGAGGCGACACCGTTCTGTAACCAGCTCCTTGTTATATCAGATTTGACAGGACCATCCACAGCCTGGTGTCAGGCTCCAGGCCGCGCTGAAGGAGGCGACACCGTTCTGTAACCAGCTCCTTGTTGTAGCAGATTTGACAGAACCATCCACAGCCTGGTGTCAGGCTCCAGGCCGTGCTGAAGGAGGCGACACCGTTCTGTAACCAGCTCCTTGTTATATCAGATTTGACAGGACCATCCACAACCTGGTGTCAGGCTCCAGGCCGTGCTGAAGGAGGTGACACTGTTCTGTAACCAGCTCCTTGTTATATCAGATTTGACAGGACCATCCACAGCCTGGTGTCAGGCTCCAGACCGAACTGAAGGAGGTGACACCGTTCTGTAACCATCTCCTTGTTATATCAGATTTGACAGGACCATCCACAACCTGGTGTCAGGCTCCAGGCCGTGCTGAAGGAGGTGACACTGTTCTGTAACCAGCTCCTTGTTATATCAGATTTGACAGGACCATCCACAGCCTGGTGTCAGGCTCCAGGCCGTGCTGAAGGAGGCGACACCGTTCTGTAACCAGCTCCTTGTTATATCAGATTTGACAGGACCATCCACAGCCTGGTGTCAGGCTCCAGGCCGTGCTGAAGGAGGTGACACTGTTCTGTAACCAGCTCCTTGTTATATCAGATTTGACAGGACCATCCACAGCCTGATGTCAGGCTCCAGGCCGTGCTGAAGGAGGCGACACCGTTCGGTAGCCAGCTCCTTGTTATATCAGATTAGACAGGACCATCCACAGCTTGGTGTCAGGCTCCAGGCCGTGCTGAAGGAGGCGACACCGTTCTGTAACGAGCTCCTTGTTGTATCTGATTTGACAGGACCATCCACAGCCTGGTGTCAGGCTCCAGGCCGCGCTGAGGGAGGCGACACCGTTCTGTAACCAGCTCCTTGTTGTAGCAGATTTGACAGGACCATCCACAGCCTGGTGTCAGGCTCCAGGCCGTGCTGAAGGAGGCGACACCGATCTGTAACCAGATCTTTGTATCAGATTTGACAGGACCATCCACAGCCTGGTGTCAGGCTCCAGGCCGTGCTGAAGGAGGTGACACCGTTCTGTAACCAGCTCCTTGTTATATCAGATTTGACAGGACCATCCACAGCCTGGTGTCAGGCTCCAGGCCGTGCTGAAGGAGGTGACACAGTTCTGTAACCAGCTCCTTGTTATATCAGATTCGACGGGACCATCCACAGCCTGGTGTCAGGCTCCAGGCCGTGCTGAAGGAGGCGACACCGTTCTATCACCAGCTCCTTGTTATATCAGATTTGACAGGACCATCCACAGCCTGGTGTCAGGCTCCAGGCCGTGCTGAAGGAGGTGTCACCGTTCTGTAACCAGTTCCTTGTTCTATCAGATTTGACGGGACCATCCACAGACTGGTGTCAGGCTCCGGGCCGTGCTGAAGGAGGCAACACCGTTCTGTAACCATCTCCTTGTTATATCAGATTTGACAGGACTATCCACAGCCTGGTGTCAGGCTCCAGGCCGTGCTGAAGGAGGCGACACCGTTCTGTCACCAGCTCCTTGTTATATCAGATTTGACAGGACCATCCACAGCCTGATGTCAGGCTCCAGGCCGTGCTGAAGGAGGCGACCCGTTCTGTAACCAGCACCTTGTTATATCAGATTTGACAGGACCATCCACAGCCTGGTGTCAGGCTCCAGGAATTGCTGAAGGAGGCGACATCGTTCTGAAACCAGCTCCTTGTTATATCAGATTTGACAGGACCATCCACAGCCTGGTGTCAGACTCCAGGCCGTGCTGAAGGAGGCGACACCGTTCTGTAACCAGCTCCTTGTTATATCAGATTTGACAGGACCATCCACAGCCTGGTGTCAGGCTCCAGGCCATGCTGAAGGTGGCGACACCGTTCTGTTACCTGCTCCTTGTTATATCAGATTTGACAGGACCATCCACAGCCTGGTGTCAGGCTCCAGACCGTGCTGAAGGAGGTGACACCGTTCTGTAACCAGCTCCTTGTTATATCAGATTTGACAGGACCATCCACAGCCTGGTGTCAGGCCCCAGGCCGTGCTGAAGGAGGCGACACCATTCTGTAACTATCACCGTGTTGTATCAGATTTGACAGGACCATCCACAGCCTGGTGTCAGGCTCCAGGCCGTGCTGAAGGAAGCGACACCGTTCTGTAACCAGCTCCTTGTTGTATCAGATTTGACAGGACCACCCACAGCCTGGTGTCAGGCTCCAGGCCGTGCTGAAGGAGGTGACACCGTTCTGTAACCAGCTTCTAGTTTTATGAGATTTGACAGGACCTTCCATAGCCTGGTGTCAGGATCCAGGCCGTGCTGAAGGAAGTGACACCGTTCTGTAACCAGCTCCGTGTTATATCTGATTTGACAGGACCATCCACAGCTTGGTGTCAGGCTCCAGGCCGTGCTGAAGGAGGCGACACCGTCCTGTAACCAGCTCCGTGATATATCTGATTTGACAGGACCATCCACAGCTTGGTGTCAGGCTCCAGGCCGTGCTGAAGGAGGCGACACCGTTCTGTAACCAGCTCCTTGTTATATCAGATTTGACAGGACCATCCACAGCCTGGTGTCAGACCCCAGGCCGTGCTGAAGGAGGCGACACCGTTCTGTAACCAGCTCCTTGTTATATCAGATTTGACAGGCCCGTCCACAGCCTGGTGTCAGGCTCCAGGCCGTGCTGAAGGAGGCGACACCATTCTGTAACCAGCTCCTTGTTATATCAGATTTGACAGGACCATCCACAGCCTGGTGTCAGGCTCCAGGCCGTGCTGAAGGAAGCGACACCGTTCTGTAACCAGCTCCTTGTTGTATCAGATTTGACAGGACCATCCACAGCCTGGTGTCAGGCTCCAGGCCGTGCTGAAGGAGGCGACACCGTCCTGTAACTATCACCGTGTAGTATCAGATTTGACAGGACCATCCACAGCCTGGTGTCAGGCTCCAGGCCGTGCTGAAGGAGGTGACACCGTTCTGTAACCAGCTCCTTGTTATATCAGATTTGACAGGACCATCAACAGCCTGGTGTCAGGCTCCAGGCCGTGCTGATGGATGCGACACCGTTCTGTAACCAGCTCCTTGTTATATCAGATTTGACAGGACCATCCACAGCCTGGTGTCAGGCTCCAGGCCGTGCTGAAGGAGGTGACACCGTTCTGTAACCAGCTCCTTGTTATATCAGATTTGACAGGACCATCCACAGACTGGTGTCAGGCTCCAGGCCGTGCTGAAGGAGGTGACACCGTTCTGGAACCAGCTCCTTGTTGTATCAGATTTGACAGGACCATCCACAGCCTGGTGTCAGGCTCCAGGCCGTGCTGAAGGAGGCGACACCGTTCTGTAACCAGCTCCTTGTTATATCAGATTTGACAGAACCATCCACAGACTGGTGTCAGGCTCCAGGCCGTGCTGAAGGAGGCGACACCGTTCTGTAACCAGCTCCTTGTTATATCGGATTTGACAGAACCATCCACAGCCTGGTGTCAGGCTCCAGGCCGAGCTGAAGGAGGTGACACCGTTCTGTAACCAGCACCTTGTTATATCAGATTTGACAGGACCATCCACAGCCTGGTGTCAGGCCCCAGGCCGTGCTGAAGGAGGCGACACCATTCTGTAACTATCACCGTGTTGTATCAGATTTGACAGGACCATCCACAGCCTGGTGTCAGGCTCCAGGCCTTGCTGAATGAAGCGACACCGTTCTGTAACCAGCTCCTTGTTGCATCAGATTTGACAGGGACCATCCACAGCCTGGTGTCAGACTCCAGGCCGTGCTGAAGGAGGCGACACCGTTCTGTAACCAGCTCCTTGTTATATCATATTTGACAGGACCATCCACAGCCTGGTGTCAGGCTCCAGGCCGTGCTGAAGGAGGCGACACCGTTCTGTAACCAGCTCCTTGTTATATCAGATTTGACAGGACCATCCACATCCTGGTGTCAGGCTCCATGCCGTGCTGAAGGAGGTGACACCGTTCTGTAACCAGCTTCTTGTTTTATGAGATTTGACAGGACCTTCCATAGCCTGGTGTAAGGCTCCAGACCGTGCTGAAGGAGGCGACACCGTTCTGTAACCAGCACCTTGTTATATCAGATTTGACAGGACCATCCACAGCCTGGTGTCAGTCTCCAGGCCGTGCTGAAGGAAGTGACACCGTTCTGTAACCAGCTCCGTGTTATATCTCATTTGACAGGACCATCCACAGCCTGGTGTCATGCTCCAGACCGTGCTGAAGGAGGTGGCACCGTTCTGTAACCAACTCCTTGTTATATTAGATTTGACAGGACCATCCACAGCCTGGTGTCAGGCTCCAGGCCGCGCTGAAGGAGGCGACACCGTTCTGTAACCAGCTCCTTGTTGTAGCAGATTTGACAGGACCATCCACAATCTGGTGTCAGGCTCCAGGCCGTGCTGAAGGAGGTGACACCGTTCTGTAACCAGCACCTTGTTATATCAGATTTGACAGGACCATCCACAACCTGGTGTCAGGCTCCAGGCCGTGCTGAAGGAGGTGACACCGTTCTGTAACAAGCACCTTGTTATATCAGATTTGACTGGACCATCCACAGCCTGGTGTCAGGCTCCAGGCCGTGCTCAAGGAGGTGACACCGTTCTGTAACCAGCACCTTGTTATATCTGATTTGACAGGACCATCCACAGCCTGGTGTCAGGCTCCAGGCCGTGCTGAAGGAGGCGACATCGTTCTGTAACCAGCCCCTTGTTATATCAGATTTGACAGGACCATCCACAGCCTGGTGTCAGGCTCCAGGCCGTGCTGAAGGAGGCGACACCGTTCTGTAACCAGCTCCTTGTTATCTCAGATTTGACAGCACCATCCACAGCCTGGTGCCAGGCTCCAGACCGTGCTGAAGGAGGCGACACCGTTATGTAACCAGCTCCTTATTATATCAGATTTGACAGGACCATCAACAGCCTGGTGTCAGGCTCCAGACCGTGCTGAAGGAGGCGACACCGTTCTGTAACCAGCTCCTTGTTATATCAGATATGACAAGACCATCCACAGCCTAGTGTCAGGCTCCAGGCCGTGCTGAAGGAGGCGACACCGTTCTGTAACCAGCTCCTTGTTATATCAGATTTGACAGGACCATCCACTTCCTGGTGTCAGGCTCCAGGCCGTGCTGAAGGAGGCGACACCGTTCTGTAACCAGCTCCTTATTATATCAGATTTGACAGGACCATCCACAGCCTGGTGTCAGGCTCCAGGCCGTGCTGAAGGAGGCGACACCGTTCTGTAACCAGCACCTTGTTATATCAGATTTGACAGGACCATCCACTGCCTGGTGTCAGACTCCAGGCCGTGCTGAAGGAGGCGACACCGTTCTGTAACCAGCACCTTGTTATATCAGATTTGACAGGACCATCCACAGGCTGGTGTCAGGCTCCAGTCCGTGCTGAAGGAGGTGACACCGTTCTGTAACCAGCTCCTTGTTATATCAGATTTGACAGGACCATCCACAGGCTGGTGTCAGGCTCCAGTCCGTGCTGAAGGAGGCGACACCGTTCTGTAACCAGCTCCTTGTTATATCAGATTTGACAGGACCATCCACAGCCTGGTGTCAGGCTCCAGGCCGTACTGAAGGAGGTGACGAAGTTCTGTAACCAGCACCTTGTTATATCAGATTCGACAGGACCATCCACAGCCTGGTGTCAGGCTCCAGGCCGTGCTGAAGGAGGTGACACCGTTCTGTAACCAGCTCCTTGTTCTATCAGATTTGACAGGACCATCCACAGCCTGGTGTCAGGCTCCAGGCCGTGCTGAAGGAGGCGACACCGTTCTGTCACCAGCTCCTTGTTATATCAGATTTGACAGGACCATCCACAGCCTGGTGTCAGGCTCCAGGCCGTGCTGAAGGAGGTGACACCGTTCTGTAACCAGCTCCTTGTTCTATCAGATTTGACGGGACCATCCACAGCCTGGTGTCAGGCTCCAGGCCGTGCTGAAGGAGGCGACACCGTTCTGTCACCACCTCCTTGTTATATCAGATTTGACAGGACCATCCACAGCCTGGTGTCAGGCTCCAGGCCGTGCTGAAGGAGGTGACTCTGTTCTGTAACCAGCTCCTTGTTCTATCAGATTTGACGGGATCATCCACAGACTGGTGTCAGGCTCCGGGCCGTGCTGAAGGAGGCAACACCGTTCTGTAACCATCTCCTTGTTATATCAGATTTGACAGGACCATCCACAGCCTGGTGTCAGGCTCCAGGCCGTGCTGAAGGAGGCGACACCGTTCTGTCACCAGCTCCTTGTTATATCAGATTTGACAGGACCATCCACAGCCTGGTGTCAGGCTCCAGGCCGTGCTGAAGGAGGTGACACCGTTCTGTAACCAGCTCCTTGTTATATCAGATTTGACAGGACCATCCACAGCCTGGTGTCAGGCTCCAGACCGAACTGAAGGAGGTGACACCGTTCTGTAACCAGCACCTTGTTATATCAGATTTGACAGGACCATCCACAGCCTGGTGTCAGGCTCCAGACCGAACTGAAGGAGGTGACACTGTTCTGTAACCAGCTCCTTGTTATATCAGATTTGACAGGACCATCCACAGACTGGTGTCAGGCTCCAGGACGTGCTGAAGGAGGCGACACCGTTCTGTAACCAGCTCCTTGTTGTATCAGATTTGACAGGACCATCCACAGCCTGGTGTCAGGCTCCAGGCCGCGCTGAGGGAGGCGACACCGTTCTGTAACCAGCTCCTTGTTGTAGCAGATTTGACAGGACCATCCACAGCCTGGTGTCAGGCTCCAGGCCGTGCTGAAGGAGGCGACACCGATCTGTAACCAGATCTTTGTATCAGATTTGACAGGACCATCCACAGCCTGGTGTCAGGCTCCAGGCCGTGCTGAAGGAGGTGACACTGTTCTGTAACCAGCTCCTTGTTATATCAGATTTGACGGGACCATCCACAGCCTGGTGTCAGGCTCCAGGCCGTGCTGAAGGAGGCGACACCGTTCTGTCACCAGCTCCTTGTTATATCAGATTTGACAGGACCATCCACAGCCTGGTGTCAGGCTCCAGGCCGTGCTGAAGGAGGTGACACCGTTCTGTAACCAGCTCCTTGTTCTATCAGATTTGACGGGACCATCCACAGACTGGTGTCAGGCTCCGGGCCGTGCTGAAGGAGGCAACACCGTTCTGTAACCATCTCCTTGTTATATCACATTTGACAGGACCATCCACAGCCTGGTGTCAGGCTGCAGGCCGTCCTGAAGGAGGCGACACCGTTCTGTAACCAGCTCCTTGTTATCTCAGATTTGACAGGACCATCCACAGCCTGGTGTCAGGCTCCAGGCCGTGCTGAAGGAGGCGACACCGTTCTGTAACCAGCACCTTGTTATCTCAGATTTGACAGGACCATCCACAGCCTGGTGTCAGGCTCCAGGCCGTGCTGAAGGAGGTGACACCGTTCTGTAACCAGCTCCTTGTTATATCAGATTTGACAGGACCATCCACAGCCTGGTGTCAGGCTCCAGGCCGTGCTGAAGGAGGCGACACCGTTCTGTAACCAGCTCCTTGTTATATCAGATTTGTCAGGACCATCCACAGCCTGGTGTCAGGCTCCAGGCCGCGCTGAAGGAGGCGACACCGTTCTGTAACCAGCTCCTTGTTGTATCAGATTTGACAGGACCATCCACACCTGGTGTCAGGCTCCAGGCCGTGCTGAAGGAGGCGACACCGTTCTGTAACCAGCTCCTTGTTGTAGCAGATTTGACAGGACCATCCACAGCCTGGTGTCAGGCTCCAGGCCGTGCTGAAGGAGGCGACACCGATCTGTAACCAGATCTTTGTATCAGATTTGACAGGACCATCCACAGCCTGGTGTCAGGCTCCAGACCGTGCTGACGGAGTTGACACCGTTCTGTAACCAGCACCTTGTTGTATCAGATTTGACAGGACCATCCACAGCCTGGTGTCAGGCTCCAGGCCGTGCTGAAGGAGGTGACACAGTTCTGTAACCAGCTCCTTGTTATATCAGATTTGACAGGACCATCCACAGCCTGGTGTCAGGCTCCAGGCCGCGCTGAAGGAGGTGACACCGTTCTGTAACCAGCACCTTGTTATATCAGATGTGCCAGACGCTCTGCTCCTGGTTTAGGAGTAGATTGTTAAAGTGTTCTTGTAATTCCCCAAGATTCTGGCACAGAGACCTTCCTCCTCTCTCTTTCCAGCCTTTCCACTCTCGGCAGAGTTTGCTCCATTTGTTGGTCATGTCCCAGACCCAGTTTCACGGTAACTACAGTCCCAAGACCTAGTCCAGAACTGGGTCACCAAACTATCTGTTCTCACTGAATATCTGCAGCAGCTCACAACACAACGTCCACATGCCGATCTTTATCCCCTCCACTAACTTCCCAATAACACAACCTCCAGAAACACATTCACACCATCTCCACTAACGTCCCAATAACACATCCTCCAGAAACACATTTACATCACCTCCACTAAACACCCAAAAACACAAAATCCAGAAACACATTCACACCATCTCCACTAACTCCCCAATAACACAGACAACCTACGGAAACGCATGCACATCACCTCCACTAACTTCCAATAACACAACCTCCAGAAACACATCCTCATCACGTCCATTAACTTCCAATAACACAACCTCCAGAAACACATCCTCATCACCTCCACTAACCTCCCAATAACACAACCTCCAGAAACACATCCTCAACACCTCCACTAACTTCCCAATCACACAACCTGCAGAAACACATCCACATCACCTCCACTAACTTCCCAGTGACACAACCTCCAGAAACACAACCTCATCACCTCCACTAACTTCCCAATAACACAACCTCCAGAAACCCATCATAATCACCTCCACTAACTTCCCAGTGACACAACCTCCAGAACCAAATCCTCATCACCTCCACTAACTTCCCAATAACACAACCTCCAGAAACACATCCTCATCACCTCCAATAACTTCCCAATAACACAACCTGCAGAAACACATCCACATCACCTCCACTAACTTCCCAGTGACACAACCTCCAGAAACACAACCTCATCACCTCCACTAACTTCCCAATAACACAACCTCCAGAAATGCATCCACAACACCTCCACTAACCTCCCAATAACACAACCTCCAGAAACACAACCTCATCACCTCCACTAACTTCCCAATAACACAACCTCCAGAAATGCATCCACATCACATCCAATAACTTCCCAGTAACACAACCACCAGAAACACATCCACAGCACCTCCACTAACTTCCCATTAACACAACCTCCAGAAACCCATCCACTTCACTTCCACTAAATTCCCAATAACACAACCTTCAGAAACACATCCACTTCACCTCCACTAACCTCCCAATAACACAGCCTGCAGAAACACATCCTCATCACCTCCACTAACTTCCCAATAACACAACCTCCAGAAACACATGCTCATCACCTCCACTAACTCCTCAAGAACACAACCTCCAGAAACACATCCTCATCACCTCCACTAACTCCTCAAGAACACAACCTCTTGAAACACATCCTCATCACCTCCACTAACACCTCAAGAACACAACCTCCAGAAACACATCCTCATCACCGCCACTAACTTCCCAATAACACAACCTCCAGAAACACATCCTCATCACCTCCACTAACTCCTCAATAACACAACCTCCAGAAACACATCCTCATCACCGCCACTAACCTCCCAATAACACAACCACCAGAAACACATCCTCATCACCTCCACTAACCTCCCAATAACACAACCACCAGAAACACATCCACATCACCTCCACTAACTCCTCAATAACACTACCTCCAGAAACACATCCTCATCAACCGCCACTAACTTCCCAATAACACAACCTCCAGAAACACATCCTCATCACCTCCACTAACTCCTCAATAACACAACCTCCAGAAACACATCCTCATCACCGCCACTAACCTCCCAATAACACAACCTCCAGAAACACATCCTCATCACCTCCACGAACTCCTCAATAACACTACCTCCAGAAACACATCCTCATCACCGCCACTAACTTCCCAATAACACAACCTCCAGAAACACATCCACAGCACCCCCACCAACATCCCAATAACACAACCTTGGTAAACACATCCTCAACACCTCCACTAACTTCCCAGTAACACAACCTCCAGAAACACATCCTCATCACCTCCACTAACTTCCCAATAACACAACCTCCAGAAACCCATCCACATCACCTCCACTAACTTCCCAATAACACATCCTCCAGAAACCCATCCACATCACCTCCACTAACTTCCCAGTAACACAACCTCCCGAAACACATCCACATCACCTCCACGAACTTCCCAATAACACAACCTCCAGAAACACATCCTCATCCCCTCCACTAACTTCCCAATAACACAACCTCCAGAAACACATCCTCATCACCTCCGCTAACTTCCCAATAACACAACCTCCAGAAACACGTCCTCATCACCTCCAATAACTTCCCAATAACACAACCCCCAGAAACACATCCTCATCACCTCCACTAACCTCCCAGTAACACAACCTCCCGAAACACATCCACATCACCTCCACGAACTTCCCAATAACACAACCTCCAGAAACACATCCTCATCTCCTCCACTAACTTCCCAATAACACAACCTCCCGAAACACATCCACATCACCTCCACTAACTTCCCAATAACACAACATCCAGAAACACATCCTCATCACCTCCACTAACTTCCCAATAACACAACCCCCAGAAACACATCCTCATCACCTCCACTAACCTCCCAATAACACAACCTCCCGAAACACATCCACATCACCTCCACTAACTTCCCAATAACACAACCTCCAGAAACACATCCTCATCACCTCCACTAACTTCCCAATAACACAACCCCCAGAAACACATCCTCATCACCGCCACTAACTTCCCAATAACACAACCCCCAGAAACACATCCTCATCACCTCCACTAACCTCCCAGTAACACAACCTCCCGAAACACATCCACATCACCTCCACGAACGTCCCAATAACACAACCTCCAGAAACACATCCTCATCTCCTCCACTAACTTCCCAATAACACAACCTCCCGAAACGCATCCACATCACCTCCACTAACTTCCCAATAACACAACATCCAGAAACACATCCTCATCACCTCCACTAACTTCCCAATAACACAACCCCCAGAAACACATCCTCATCACCTCCACTAACCTCCCAATAACACAACCTCCCGAAACACATCCACATCACCTCCACTAACTTCCCAATAACACAACCTCCAGAAACACATCCTCATCACCTCCACTAACTTCCCAATAACACAACCCCCAGAAACACGTCCTCATCACCGCCACTAACTTCCCAATAACACAACCTCCAGAAACCCATCCTGATCACCTCCACTAACTTCCCAATAACACAACCTCCAGAAAAACATCCACATCACCTCCACTAGCCTCCCAATAACGCAACCTCCAGACACATACCCACATCACCTCCAATAACTTCCCAATAACACAACCTCCAGAAACACATCCTCATCACCTCCACTAACGTCCCAATAAAACAACCTCCAGAAACCCATCATCATCACCTCCACTAACTTCCCAATAACACAACCTCCAGAAACCCATCCTGATCACCTCCACTAACTTCCCAATAACACAACCTCCAGAAAAACAGTCACATCACCTCCACTAACCTCCCAATAACACAACCACCAGAAACACATCCTCATCACCTCCACTAACCTGCCAATCACACAACCACCAGAAACACATCCACATCACCTCCAATAACTTCCCAGTAACACAACCTCCAGAGACACATCCACTTCACCTCCACTAACCTCCCAATAACACAGCCTGCAGAAACACATCCTCATCACCTCCACTAACTTCCCAATAACACAACCTCCAGAAACACATCCTCATCACCTCCATTAACCTCCCAATAACACAACCTCCAGAAACACATGCTCATCACCTCCACTAACTTCCCAATAACACAACCTCCAGAAACACATCCACATTACCTCCACTAACTCCTCAAGAACACAACCTCCAGAAACACATCCTCATCACCTCCACTAACTCTTCAAGAACACAACCTCCAGAAACACATCCTCATCACCTCCACTAACTCCTCAAGAACACAACCTCCAGAAACACATCCTCATCACCGCCACTAACTTCCCAATAACACAACCTCCAGATACACATCCTCATCACCTCCACTAACTCCTCAATAACACAACCTCCAGAAACACATCCTCATCACCGCCACTAACCTCCCAATAACACAACCACCAGAAACACATCCTCAACACCTCCACTAACCTCCCAATAACACAACCACCAGAAACACATCCACATCACCCCCAATAACTTCCCAATAACACAACCTCCAGAAACACATCCACATCACCTCCACTAATTTCCCAATAACACAACCTCCAGAAAACCATCCTCATCAACCCAACTAACTTCCCAATAACACAACCTCCAGAAACACATCCTCATCACCGCCACTAACTTCCCAATAACACAACCTCCAGAAACACATCACATCACCTCAACTAACTTCCCAATAACACAACCTCCAGAAACACATCCTCATCACCGCCACTAATCTCCCAATAACACAACCTCCAGAAACACATCCTCATCACCTCCACTAACTCCTCAATAACACTACCTCCAGAAACACATCCTCATCAACCGCCACTAACTTCCCAATAACACAACCTCCAAAAACACATCCTCATCAACTCCACTAATTCCTCAATAACACAACCTCCAGAAACACATCCTCATCACCGCCACTAACCTCCCAATAACACAACCTCCAGAAACGCATCCTCATCACCTCCACTAACTCCTCAATAACACTACCTCCAGAAACACATCCTCATCACCGCCACTAACTTCCCAATAACACAACCTACAGAAACACATCACATCACCTCAACTAACTTCCCAATAACACAACCTCCAGAAACACATCCTCATCCCCGCCACTGACCTCCCAATAACACAACCACCAGAAACACGTCCTCATCACCTCCAATATCTTCCCAATAACACAACCCCCAGAAACACATCCTCATCACCTCCACTAAGCTCCCAGTAACACAACCTCCCGAAACACATCCACATCACCTCCACTAACTTCCCAATAACACAACCTCCAGAAACACATCCTCATCACCTCCACTAACTTCCCAATAACACAACCTCCCGAAACACATCCACATCACCTCCACTAACTTCCCAATAACACAACATCCAGAAACACATCCTCATCACCTCCACTAACTTCCCAATAACACAACCCCCAGAAACACATCCTCATCACCTCCACTAACCTCCCAATAACACAACCTCCCGAAACACATCCACATCACCTCCACTAACTTCCCAATAACACAACCTCCAGAAACACATCCTCATCACCTCCACTAACTTCCCAATAACACAACCCCCAGAAACACATCCTCATCACCGCCACTAACTTCCCAATAACACAACCTCCAGAAACCCATCCTGATCACCTCCACTAACTTCCCAATAACACAACCTCCAGAAAAACATCCACATCACCTCCACTAACCTCCCAATAACGCAACCTCCAGACACATACCCACATCACCTCCAATAACTTCCCAATAACACAACCTCCAGAAACACATCCTCATCACTTCCACTAACGTCCCAATAAAACAACCTCCAGAAACCCATCATCATCACCTCCACTAACTTCCCAATAACACAACCTCCAGAAACCCATCCTGATCACCTCCACTAACTTCCCAATAACACAACCTCCAGAAAAACATTCACATCACCTCCACTAACCTCCCAATAACACAACCACCAGAAACACATCCTCATCACCTCCACTAACCTGCCAATAACACAACCACCAGAAACACATCCACATCACCTCCAATAACCTCCCAGTAACACAACCTCCAGAAACACATCCACTTCACCTCCACTAACTTCCAATAACACAACCTCCAGAAACACATCCTCATCACCTCCACTAACCTCCCAATAACACAACCTCCAGAAACACAACCTCATCACCTCCACTAACTTCCCAATAACACAACCTCCAGAAATGCATCCACATCACATCCAATAACTTCCCAATAACACAACCTCCAGAAACACATCCACTTCACTTCCACTAACTTCCCAATAACACAACCTCCAGAAACACATCCTCATCACCTCCACTAACTTCCCAATAACACAACATCCAGAAACACATCCTCATCACCTCCACTAACTTCCCAATAACACAACCTCCAGAAACACATCCTCATCACCTCCACTAACTCCTCAATAACACAACCTCCAGAAACACATCCTCATCACCGCCACTAACTTCCCAATAACACAACCTACAGAAACACATCACATCACCTCAACTAACCTCCCAATAACACAACCTCCAGAAACACATCCTCATCACCGCCACTGACCTCCCAATAACACAACCACCAGAAATACATCCTCATCACCTCCACTAACTCCTCAAGAACACAACCTCCAGAAACACATCCTCATCACCTCCACTAACTTCCCAATAACACAACATCCAGAAACACATCCACATCACCTCCACTAACTTCCCAATAACACAACATCCAGAAACACATCCTCATCACCTCCACTAACTTCCCAATAACACAACCCCCAGAAACACATCCTCATCACCTCCACTAACCTCCCAATAACACAACCTCCCGAAACACATCCACATCACCTCCACTAACTTCCCAATAACACAACCTCCAGAAACACATCCTCATCACCTCCACTAACTTCCCAATAACACAACCCCCAGAAACACATCCTCATCACCGCCACTAACTTCCCAATAACACAACCCCCAGAAACACATCCTCATCACCTCCACTAACCTCCCAGTAACACAACCTCCCGAAACACATCCACATCACCTCCACGAACGTCCCAATAACACAACCTCCAGAAACACATCCTCATCTCCTCCACTAACTTCCCAATAACACAACCTCCCGAAACGCATCCACATCACCTCCACTAACTTCCCAATAACACAACATCCAGAAACACATCCTCATCACCTCCACTAACTTCCCAATAACACAACCCCCAGAAACACATCCTCATCACCTCCACTAACCTCCCAATAACACAACCTCCCGAAACACATCCACATCACCTCCACTAACTTCCCAATAACACAACCTCCAGAAACACATCCTCATCACCTCCACTAACTTCCCAATAACACAACCCCCAGAAACACGTCCTCATCACCGCCACTAACTTCCCAATAACACAACCTCCAGAAACCCATCCTGATCACCTCCACTAACTTCCCAATAACACAACCTCCAGAAAAACATCCACATCACCTCCACTAGCCTCCCAATAACGCAACCTCCAGACACATACCCACATCACCTCCAATAACTTCCCAATAACACAACCTCCAGAAACACATCCTCATCACCTCCACTAACGTCCCAATAAAACAACCTCCAGAAACCCATCATCATCACCTCCACTAACTTCCCAATAACACAACCTCCAGAAACCCATCCTGATCACCTCCACTAACTTCCCAATAACACAACCTCCAGAAAAACAGTCACATCACCTCCACTAACCTCCCAATAACACAACCACCAGAAACACATCCTCATCACCTCCACTAACCTGCCAATCACACAACCACCAGAAACACATCCACATCACCTCCAATAACTTCCCAGTAACACAACCTCCAGAGACACATCCACTTCACCTCCACTAACCTCCCAATAACACAGCCTGCAGAAACACATCCTCATCACCTCCACTAACTTCCCAATAACACAACCTCCAGAAACACATCCTCATCACCTCCATTAACCTCCCAATAACACAACCTCCAGAAACACATGCTCATCACCTCCACTAACTTCCCAATAACACAACCTCCAGAAACACATCCACATTACCTCCACTAACTCCTCAAGAACACAACCTCCAGAAACACATCCTCATCACCTCCACTAACTCTTCAAGAACACAACCTCCAGAAACACATCCTCATCACCTCCACTAACTCCTCAAGAACACAACCTCCAGAAACACATCCTCATCACCGCCACTAACTTCCCAATAACACAACCTCCAGATACACATCCTCATCACCTCCACTAACTCCTCAATAACACAACCTCCAGAAACACATCCTCATCACCGCCACTAACCTCCCAATAACACAACCACCAGAAACACATCCTCAACACCTCCACTAACCTCCCAATAACACAACCACCAGAAACACATCCACATCACCCCCAATAACTTCCCAATAACACAACCTCCAGAAACACATCCACATCACCTCCACTAATTTCCCAATAACACAACCTCCAGAAAACCATCCTCATCAACCCAACTAACTTCCCAATAACACAACCTCCAGAAACACATCCTCATCACCGCCACTAACTTCCCAATAACACAACCTCCAGAAACACATCACATCACCTCAACTAACTTCCCAATAACACAACCTCCAGAAACACATCCTCATCACCGCCACTAATCTCCCAATAACACAACCTCCAGAAACACATCCTCATCACCTCCACTAACTCCTCAATAACACTACCTCCAGAAACACATCCTCATCAACCGCCACTAACTTCCCAATAACACAACCTCCAAAAACACATCCTCATCAACTCCACTAATTCCTCAATAACACAACCTCCAGAAACACATCCTCATCACCGCCACTAACCTCCCAATAACACAACCTCCAGAAACGCATCCTCATCACCTCCACTAACTCCTCAATAACACTACCTCCAGAAACACATCCTCATCACCGCCACTAACTTCCCAATAACACAACCTACAGAAACACATCACATCACCTCAACTAACTTCCCAATAACACAACCTCCAGAAACACATCCTCATCCCCGCCACTGACCTCCCAATAACACAACCACCAGAAACACGTCCTCATCACCTCCAATATCTTCCCAATAACACAACCCCCAGAAACACATCCTCATCACCTCCACTAAGCTCCCAGTAACACAACCTCCCGAAACACATCCACATCACCTCCACTAACTTCCCAATAACACAACCTCCAGAAACACATCCTCATCACCTCCACTAACTTCCCAATAACACAACCTCCCGAAACACATCCACATCACCTCCACTAACTTCCCAATAACACAACATCCAGAAACACATCCTCATCACCTCCACTAACTTCCCAATAACACAACCCCCAGAAACACATCCTCATCACCTCCACTAACCTCCCAATAACACAACCTCCCGAAACACATCCACATCACCTCCACTAACTTCCCAATAACACAACCTCCAGAAACACATCCTCATCACCTCCACTAACTTCCCAATAACACAACCCCCAGAAACACATCCTCATCACCGCCACTAACTTCCCAATAACACAACCTCCAGAAACCCATCCTGATCACCTCCACTAACTTCCCAATAACACAACCTCCAGAAAAACATCCACATCACCTCCACTAACCTCCCAATAACGCAACCTCCAGACACATACCCACATCACCTCCAATAACTTCCCAATAACACAACCTCCAGAAACACATCCTCATCACTTCCACTAACGTCCCAATAAAACAACCTCCAGAAACCCATCATCATCACCTCCACTAACTTCCCAATAACACAACCTCCAGAAACCCATCCTGATCACCTCCACTAACTTCCCAATAACACAACCTCCAGAAAAACATTCACATCACCTCCACTAACCTCCCAATAACACAACCACCAGAAACACATCCTCATCACCTCCACTAACCTGCCAATAACACAACCACCAGAAACACATCCACATCACCTCCAATAACCTCCCAGTAACACAACCTCCAGAAACACATCCACTTCACCTCCACTAACTTCCAATAACACAACCTCCAGAAACACATCCTCATCACCTCCACTAACCTCCCAATAACACAACCTCCAGGAACACAACCTCATCACCTCCACTAACTTCCCAATAACACAACCTCCAGAAATGCATCCACATCACATCCAATAACTTCCCAATAACACAACCTCCAGAAACACATCCACTTCACTTCCACTAACTTCCCAATAACACAACCTCCAGAAACACATCCTCATCACCTCCACTAACTTCCCAATAACACAACATCCAGAAACACATCCTCATCACCTCCACTAACTTCCCAATAACACAACCTCCAGAAACACATCCTCATCACCTCCACTAACTCCTCAATAACACAACCTCCAGAAACACATCCTCATCACCGCCACTAACTTCCCAATAACACAACCTACAGAAACACATCACATCACCTCAACTAACCTCCCAATAACACAACCTCCAGAAACACATCCTCATCACCGCCACTGACCTCCCAATAACACAACCACCAGAAATACATCCTCATCACCTCCACTAACTCCTCAAGAACACAACCTCCAGAAACACATCCTCATCACCTCCACTAACTTCCCAATAACACAACATCCAGAAACACATCCTCATCACCTCCACTAACTTCCCAATAACTCAACCTCCAGAAACACATGCTCATCACCTCCACTAACTTCCCAATAACACAACCTCCAGAAACACATCCACATAACCTCCACTAACTCCTCAAGAACACAACCTCCAGAAACACATCCTCATCACCTCCACTAACTCCTGAAGAACACAACCTCCAGAAACACACCCTCATCACCGCCACTAACTTCCCAATAACACAACCTCCAGAAACACATCCTCATCACCTCCACTAACTCCTCAATAACACAACCTCCAGAAACACATCCTCATCACCGCCACTAAGCTCCCAATAACACAACCACCAGAAACACATCCACATCACCTCCACTAATTTCCCAATAACACAACCTCCAGAAACCCATCCTCATCAACCCAACTAACTTCCCAATAACACAACCTCCAGAAACACATCCTCATCACCGCCACTAACTTCCCAATAACACAACCTCCAGAAACACATCACATCACCTCAACTAACTTCCCAATAACACAACCTCCAGAAACACATCCTCATCACCGCCACTAACCTCCCAATAACACAACCTCCAGAAACACATCCTCATCACCTCCACTAACTCCTCAATAACACTACCTCCAGAAACACATCCTCATCAACCGCCACTAACTTCCCAATAACACAACCTCCAGAAACACATCCTCATCAACTCCACTAATTCCTCAATAACACAACCTCCAGAAACACATCCTCATCACCGCCACTAACCTCCCAATAACACAACCTCCAGAAACGCATCCTCATCACCTCCACTACCTCCTCAATAACACTACCTCCAGAAACACATCCTCATCACCGCCACTAACTTCCCAATAACACAACCTACAGAAACACATCACATCACCTCAACTAACTTCCCAATAACACAACCTCCAGAAACACATCCTCATCACCGCCACTGACCTCCCAATAACACAACCTCCAGAAACACATCCTCATCAACTCCACTAATTCCTCAATAACACAACCTCCAGAAACACATCCTCATCACCGCCACTAACCTCCCAATAACACAACCTCCAGAAACGCATCCTCATCACCTCCACTAACTCCTCAATAACACTACCTCCAGAAACACATCCTCATCACCGCCACTAACTTCCCAATAACACAACCTACAGAAACACATCACATCACCTCCACTAACTTCCCAATAACACAACCTCCAGAAACACATCCTCATCACCGCCACTGACCTCCCAATAACACAACCACCAGAAACACATCCTCATCACCTCCACTAACTCCTCAATAACACAACCTCCAGAAACACATCCTCATCACCGCCAATAACCTCCCAATAACACAACCTCCAGAAACACATGCTCATCACCTCCACTAACTTCCCAATAACACAACCTCCAGAAACACATCCACATCACCTCCACTAACTCCTCAAGAACACAACCTCCAGAAACACATCCTCATCACCTCCACTAACTCCTCAAGAACACAACCTCCAGAAACACATCCTCATCACCTCCACTAACTCCTGAAGAACACAACCTCCAGAAACACACCCTCATCACCGCCACTAACTTCCCAATAACACAACCTCCAGAAACACATCCTCATCACCTCCACTAACTCCTCAATAACACAACCTCCAGAAACACATCCTCATCACCGACACTAACCTCCCAATAACACAACCACCAGAAACACATCCACATCACCGCCACTAATTTCCCAATAACACAACCTCCAGAAACCCATCCTCATCAACCCAACTAACTTCCCAATAACACAACCTCCAGAAACACATCCTCATCACCGCCACTAACTTCCCAATAACACAACCTCCAGAAACACATCACATCACCTCAACTAACTTCCCAATAACACAACCTCCAGAAACACATCCTCATCACCGCCACTAACCTCCCAATAACACAACCTCCAGAAACACATCCTCATCACCTCCACTAACTCCTCAATAACACTACCTCCAGAAACACATCCTCATCAACCGCCACTAACTTCCCAATAACACAACCTCCAGAAACACATCCTCATCACCGCCACTAACTTCCCAATAACACAACCTACAGAAACACATCACATCACCTCAACTAACTTCCCAATAACACAACCTCCAGAAACACATCCTCATCACCGCCACTAACTTCCCAATAACACAACCTCCAGAAACACATCCTCATCACCTCCACTAACTTCCCAATAACACAACCTCCAGAAACACATCCTCATCAACTCCACTAATTCCTCAATAACACAACCTCCAGAAACACATCCTCATCACCGCCACTAACCTCCCAATAACACAACCTCCAGAAACGCATCCTCATCACCTCCACTAACTCCTCAATAACACTACCTCCAGAAACACATCCTCATCACCGCCACTAACTTCCCAATAACACAACCTCCAGAACCACATCCTGCGAACCTCCACTGTTTGCAGTAGCAACTGGTTTAGCACAGGGCTAAATCGCTGGCTTTGAAAGCAGACCAAACGGGCCAGCAGCACGGTTCAATCCCCGTCCCAGGTTTCCCGAACAGTCGCTGGAATGTGGCGACTGGGGACCTTCATTTGAAGCCTACTTGTAACAATAAGCGATTTTCAATTTTTCTTTTCATTTCAATAATAAAACCTCCAGAAACACATCCACAGCACCCCCACCAACATCCCAATAACACAACCTTGGTAAACACATCCTCATCACCTGCACGAAACTTCCAACAACACAATCTCAAGAAACCCAACCACAACAACCCCACAAAATTCCCAATAACACAACCTCCAGAAACACATCCTCATCACCTCCACTAACTTCCCAATAACACAACCTCCAGAAACACATCCTCATCACCTCCACTAACTTCCCAATAACACTACCTCCAGAAACACATCCTCATCACCTCCACTAACTTCCCAATAACACAACCTCCAGAAACACATCCTCATCACCTCCACTAACTTCCCAATAACACAACCTCCCGAAACACATCCACATCACCGCCACTAACTTCCCAAGAACACAACCTCCAGAAACACATCCACATCACCTCCACTAACTTCCCAATAACACAACCTCCAGACACACATCCTCATCACCTCCACTAACTTCCCAATAACACAACCTCCAGAAACACATCCTCATCACCTCCACTAACTTCCCAATAACACAACCTCCCGAAACACATCCACATCACCGCCACTAACTTCCCAAGAACACAACCTCCAGAAACACATCCACATCACCTCCACTAACTTCCCAATAACACAACCTCCAGACACACATCCTCATCACCTCCACTAACTCCTCAATAACACAACCTCCAGAAACACATCCTCATCACCTCCACTAACCTCCCAGTAACACAACATCCCGAAACACATCCACATCACCTCCACTAACTTCCCAATAACACAACCTCCAGAAACACATCCTCATCACCTCCACTAACTTCCCAATAACACAACCTCCCGAAACACATCCACATCACCGCCACTAACTTCCCAATAACACAACCTCCAGAAACACATCCTCATCACCTCCACTAACTTCCCAATAACACAACCTCCAGAAACACGTCCTCATCACCTCCACTAACCTCCCAGTAACACAACCTCCCGAAACACATCCACATCACCTCCATTAACTTCCCAATAACACAACCTCCAGAAACACATCCTCATCACCTCCACTAACTTCCCAATAACACAACCTCCAGAAACACATCCTCATCACCTCCACTAACTTCCCAATAACACAACCCTCAGAAACACATCCTCATCACCTCCACTAACCTCCCAGTAACACAACATCCCGAAACACATCCACATCACCTCCACTAACTTCCCAATGACACAACCTCCAGAAACACATCCTCATCACCTCCACTAACTTCCCAATAACACAACCTCCAGAAACACATCCTCATCACCTCCACTAACCTCCCAGTAACACAACATCCCGAAACACATCCACATCACCTCCACTAACTTCCCAATAACACAACCTCCAGAAACACATCCTCATCACCTCCACTAACTTCCCAATAACACAACCTCCCGAAACACATCCACATCACCGCCACTAACTTCCCAATAACACAACCTCCAGAAACACATCCTCATCACCTCCACTAACTTCCCAATAACACAACCTCCAGAAACACATCCTCATCACCTCCACTAACTTCCCAATAACACAACCTCCAGAAACACATCCTCATCACCTCCACTAACCTCCCAGTAACACAACATCCCGAAACACATCCACATCACCTCCACTAACTTCCCAATAACACAACCTCCAGAAACACATCCTCATCACCTCCACTAACTTCCCAATAACACAACCTCCCGAAACACATCCACATCACCGCCACTAACTTCCCAATAACACAACCTCCAGAAACACATCCTCATCACCTCCACTAACTTCCCAATAACACAACCCCCAGAAACACATCCTCATCACCTCCACTAACCTCCCAGTAACACAACATCCCGAAACACATCCACATCACCTCCACTAACTTCCCAATAACACAACCTCCAGAAACACATCCTCATCACCTCCACTAACTTCCCAATAACACAACCTCCCGAAACACATCCACATCACCTCCACTAACTTCCCAATAACACAACCCCCAGAAACACATCCTCATCACCTCCACTAACTTCCCAATAACACAACCCCCAGAAACACATCCTCATCACCTCCACTAACCTCCCAACAACACAACCTCCAGAAACACATCCTCATCACCTCCACTAACCTCCCAATAACACACCCTCCAGAAACACATCCACATCACCGCCACTAACTTCCCAATAACACAACCCCCAGAAACACATCCTCATCACCTCCACTAACTTCCCAATAACACAACCCCCAGAAACACATCCTCATCACCTCCACTAACTTCCCAATAACACAACCTCCAGAAACACATCCTCATCACCTCCACTAACCTCCCAGTAACACAACCTCCCGAAACACATCCTCATCACCTCCACGAAACTTCCAACAACACAATCTCAAGAAACCCAACCACAACAACCCCACAAAATTCCCAATAACACAACCTCCCGAAACACATCCACATCACCTCCATTAACTTCCCAATAACACAACCTCCAGAAACACATCCTCATCACCTCCACTAACTTCCCAATAACACAACCTCCAGAAACACATCCTCATCACCTCCACTAACTTCCCAATAACACAACCCTCAGAAACACATCCTCATCACCTCCACTAACCTCCCAGTAACACAACATCCCGAAACACATCCACATCACCTCCACTAACTTCCCAATAACACAACCACCAGAAACACATCCTCATCACCTCCACTAACTTCCCAATAACACAACCTCCCGAAACACATCCACATCACCGCCACTAACTTCCCAATAACACAACCTCCAGAAACACATCCTCATCACCTCCACTAACTTCCCAATAACACAACCCCCAGAAACACATCCTCATCACCTCCACTAACCTCCCAGTAACACAACATCCCGAAACACATCCACATCACCTCCACTAACTTCCCAATAACACAACCTCCAGAAACACATCCTCATCACCTCCACTAACTTCCCGATAACACAACCACCCGAAACACATCCACATCACCGCCACTAACTTCCCAATAACACAACCTCCAGAAACACATCCTCATCACCTCCACTAACTTCCCAATAACACAACCCCCAGAAACACATCCTCATCACCTCCACTAACCTCCCAGTAACACAACATCCCGAAACACATCCACATCACCTCCACTAACTTCCCAATAACACAACCTCCAGAAACACATCCTCATCACCTCCACTAACTTCCCAATAACACAACCTCCCGAAACACATCCACATCACCTCCACTAACTTCCCAATAACACAACCCCCAGAAACACATCCTCATCACCTCCACTAACTTCCCAATAACACAACCCCCAGAAACACATCCTCATCACCTCCACTAACCTCCCAACAACACAACCTCCAGAAACACATCCTCATCACCTCCACTAACCTCCCAATAACACACCCTCCAGAAACACATCCACATCACCGCCACTAACTTCCCAATAACACAACCCCCAGAAACACATCCTCATCACCTCCACTAACTTCCCAATAACACAACCCCCAGAAACACATCCTCATCACCTCCACTAACTTCCCAATAACACAACCTCCAGAAACACATCCTCATCACCTCCACTAACCTCCCAGTAACACAACCTCCCGAAACACATCCTCATCACCTCCACGAAACTTCCAACAACACAATCTCAAGAAACCCAACCACAACAACCCCACAAAATTCCCAATAACACAACCTCCCGAAACACATCCACATCACCTCCATTAACTTCCCAATAACACAACCTCCAGAAACACATCCTTATCACCTCCACTAACTTCCCAATAACACAACCTCCAGAAACACATCCTCATCACCTCCACTAACTTCCCAATAACACAACCCTCAGAAACACATCCTCATCACCTCCACTAACCTCCCAGTAACACAACATCCCGAAACACATCCACATCACCTCCACTAACTTCCCAATAACACAACCTCCAGAAACACATCCTCATCACCTCCACTAACTTCCCAATAACACAACCTCCCGAAACACATCCACATCACCGCCACTAACTTCCCAATAACACAACCTCCAGAAACACATCCTCATCACCTCCACTAACTTCCCAATAACACAACCCCCAGAAACACATCCTCATCACCTCCACTAACCTCCCAGTAACACAACATCCCGAAACACATCCACATCACCTCCACTAACTTCCCAGTAACACAACCTCCAGAAACACATCCTCATCACCTCCACTAACTTCCCAATAACACAACCACCCGAAACACATCCACATCACCGCCACTAACTTCCCAATAACACAACCTCCAGAAACACATCCTCATCACCTCCACTAACTTCCTAATAACACAACCCCCAGAAACACATCCTCATCACCTCCACTAACCTCCCAATAACACAACCTCCCGAAACACATCCACATCACCTCCACTAACTTCCCAATAACACAACCTCCAGAAACACATCCTCATCACCTCCACTAACTTCCCAATAACACAACCCCCAGAAACACATCCTCATCACCGCCACTAACTTCCCAATAACACAACCTCCAGAAACCCATCCTGATCACCTCCACTAACTTCCCAATAACACAACCTCCAGAAAAACATCCACATCACCTCCACTAACCTCCCAATAACGCAACCTCCAGAGACACACCCACATCACCTCCAATAACTTCCCAATAACACAACCTCCAGAAACGCATCCTCATCACCTCCACTAACGTCCCAATAAAACAACCTCCAGAAACCCATCATCATCACCTCCACTAACTTCCCAATAACACAACCTCCAGAAACCCATCCTGATCACCTCCACTAACTTCCCAATAACACAACCTCCAGAAAAACATTCACATCACCTCCACTAACCTCCCAATAACACAACCACCAGAAACACATCCTCATCACCTCCACTAACCTGCCAATAACACAACCACCAGAAACACATCCACATCACCTCCAATAACTTCCCAGTAACACAACCTCCAGAAACACATCCACTTCACCTCCACTAACTTCCAATAACACAACCTCCAGAAACTCATCCTCATCACCGCCACTAACTTCCCAATAACACAACCTCCAGAAACACATCCACATCACCTCCACTAATTTCCCAGTAACACAACCTCCAGAAACACATCCTCATCCCCTCCACTAACGTCCCAATCACACAACCACCAGAAACCCATCCACATCACCAACACTAACTTCCCAATTAGAAAGCTTCGACAAACCCATCTACATCGCCTCCACTAACTTCCCAATAACAAATCCTCCAGAAACACCTCCTCATCATCTCCACTTACTTCCCAATAACACAAACTTCAGAATCCCATCCTCATGGCCTCCACTAACACCCCAATAACACAACCTACAGAAACACATCCTCATCACCTCCACTAACTTCCCAATAACACAACCCCCAGAAACACATCCTCATCACCTCCACTAACGTCACAAAACACAACCTCCAGAAACACATCCTCATCACCTCCACTAACTTCACAATAACACAACCTCCAGAAACACATTCTCATCACCTCCACTAACTTCACAATAACACAACCTCCAGAAACACATCCACATCACCAACACTAACTTCCCAATTAGAAAGCTTCGACAAACCCATCTACATCACCTGCACTAACTTCCCAATAACACAACCTCCAGAAACACATCCTCATCACCACCACTAACTTCCCTTTAACACAACCTCCAGAAACACATCCTTCTCACCTCCACTAACTTCCCAATAACACAACCTCCAGAAACACATCCACATCACCTCCACTAACTTCACAATAACACAACCTCCAGAAACACATCCTGATCACCTCTACTAACGTCCCAATAACACAACCTCCAGAAACACGTCCTCATCACCTCCACTAACTTCCCAATAACACAACCTCCAGAACCACATCCTCATCACCTCCACTAACTTCCCAATAACACAACCTCCAGAAACACATCCTCATCACCACCACTAACCTGCGTATAACACAACCTTCAGAACCACATCCTCATCACCTCCACTAACTTCCCAATAACACAACCTCCAGAACCACATCCTCATCACCTCCACTAACGTCCCAATAGCACAACCTCCAGAAACACATCCTCATCACCTCCACTAACTTCCCAATAACACAACCTCCAGAGACACATCCTCATCATCTACACTAACTTCCCAATAACTCAACCACCAGAACCACATCCTCATCACCTCCACTAACTTCCCAATAACACAACCTCCAGAAACACATCCTCATCACCTCCACTAACTTCCCAATCACACACCCTCCAGAAACCCATTCACATCACCCCCTTAAACGTCCCTATAACGCAACCTCCAGAAACTACCCACATCAACTCCACTAACTTCCCAATAACACAACCACCAGAACCACATCCTCATCACCACCACTAACTTCCCAATAACACAACCTCCAGAAACACATCCTCATCATCTACACTAACTTCCCAATAACACAACCACCAGAACCACATTCTCATCACCTCCACTAACTTCCCAATAACACAACCTCCAGAAACACATCCTCATCACCACCACTAACTTCCCAATAACACAACCTCTAGAAACACATCCTCATCACCTCCACTAACTTCCCAATCACACACCCTCCAGAAACCCATTCACATCACCCCCTTAAACGTCCCTATAACGCAACCTCCAGAAACTACCCACATCAACTCCACTAACTTCCCAATAACGCAACCTCCAGAAACACATCCACATCAACTGCACTAACTTCCCAATAACGCAACCTCCAGAAACACATCCACATCAACTCCACTAACGTCCCAATAACACAACCTCCAGAAACACATCCTCATCACCTCCACTAACCTCCCAATAACACAACCTCCAGAAACACATCCTCATCACCTCCACTAACTTCCCAATCACACAACCTCCAGAAACACATCCTGATCACCTCCACTAACTTCCCAATCACACAACCTCCAGAAACCCATTCACATCACCCCCTTAAACGTCCCTATAACGCAACCTCCAGAAACACATCCACATCAACTCCACTAACTTCCCAATAACGCAACCTCCAGAAACACATCCACATCAACTCCACTAACTTCCCAATAACACAACCTCCAGAAACACATCCACATCAGCTCCACTAACCTCCCAATAACACAACCCCCAGAAACACATCCACATCAACTCCACTAACTTCCCAATAACACAACCTCCAGAACCACATCCTCATCACCTCCACTAACTTCCCAATAACACAACCTCCAGAACCACATCCTCATCACCTCCACTAACGTCCCAATAGCACAACCTCCAGAAACACATCCTCATCACCACCACTAACTTCCCAATAACACAACCTCCAGAAACACATCCTCATCATCTACACTAACTTCCCAATAACACAACCACCAGAACCACATCCTCATCACCTCCACTAACTTCCCAATAACACAACCTCCAGAAACACATCCTCATCACCACCACTAACTTCCCAATAACACAACCTCTAGAAACACATCCTCATCACCTCCACTAACTTCCCAATCACACACCCTCCAGAAACCCATTCACATCACCCCCTTAAACGTCCCTATAACGCAACCTCCAGAAACTACCCACATCAACTCCACTAACTTCCCAATAACGCAACCTCCAGAAACACATCCACATCAACTGCACTAACTTCCCAATAACGCAACCTCCAGAAACACATCCACATCAGCTCCACTAACTTCCCAATCACACAACCTCCAGAAACACATCCTCATCACCTCCACTAACTTCCCAATCACACAACCTCCAGAAACACATTCACATCACCCCCTTAAACGTCCCTATAACGCAACCTCCAGAAACACATCCACATCTACTCCACTAACTTCCCAATAACGCAACCTCCAGAAACACATCCACATCAACTCCACTAACTTCCCAATAACACAACCTCCAGAAACACATCCACATCAGCTCCACTAACCTCCCAATAACACAACCCCCAGAAACACATCCACATCAACTCCACTAACTTCCCAATAACACAACCTCCAGAAACACATCCTCATCACCTCAACTAACCTCCCAATAGCACAACCTCCAGAAACACATCCTCATCACCTCCACTAACTTTCCAATAACACAACCTCCAGAAACACATCCACATCGCCTCCACTAACCTCCCAATAACACAACCACCAGAAACACATCCTCATCACCTCCACTAACTTCCCAATAACACAACCTCCAGAAACACATCCACATCGCCTCCACTAACCTCCCAATAACACAACCTCCAGAAACACATCCACATCAACTCCACTAACTTCCCAATAACACAACCTCCAGAAACACATCCTCATCACCTCCATTAACTTCCTAATAGCACAACCTCCAGAAACCCATCCACATCACCTCAACTAACTTCCCAATAACACAACCTCCAGAAACACATCCCCATCACCTCCACTAACCTCCCAATAACACAACCTCCAGAAACACATCCTCATCACCTCCACTAACTTCCCGATAACACAACTTCCAGAAACACATCCTCACCATCTCGATTAACTTCCCAATAACAAAATCACCAGAAACACATCCACATCACCACCACGAACTTACCAACAACACAACCTATAGAAACCGATCCATATCAGCTCCACTAACCATCCAATAACACAACCTCCAGTAAACACATGCACATCACCTCCACGAACTCACCAATAACACAAACTCCAGAAAACCATTCACATCACCACCTTAAACCTCCCAATGACACAACCTCCAGAAACCCATCCACATCACCTCCACTAATTCCCCAATAACACAACCTCCAGAAACCCATCCTCATCACCTCCACTAACTTCCCTATAACACAGCCTCCAGAAACACATCCTCATCACCTCTACTAACCTCCCAATAACATAACCTCCAGAAACACATCCTCATCACCTCCACTAACTTCCCAATAACACAACCTCCAGAAACACATCCTCATCACCTCCATTAACTTCCCAATAGCACAACCTCCAGAAACACATCCTCATCACCACCACTAACACCCCAATAACACAACCTCGAGAAACCCATCCACATCACCTCCACTAACTTCCCAATAACACAACCTCCAGAAAACCCATCCTGATCACCTCCACTAACTTCCCAATAACACAACCTCCAGAAACACATCCTCATCACCTCCACTAACCTCCCAATAACGCAACCCCCAGAAACACATGCTCACCATCTCAACTAACTCCCCAATAACACAACATCCGGAAACACATCCTCATCACCGCCACTAACTTCCCAATAACACAACATCCGGAAACACATCCTCATCACCTCCACTAACTTCCCAATAACACAACCTCCAGAAACACATCCTCATCACCTCCACTAACCTCCCAGTAACACAACATCCGGAAACACAACCTCATCACCTGCATTAACTTCCCAATAGCACAACCTCTAGAAACCCATCCACATCACAATGACCTTCAAGAACAGAACATAAGAACTAGGAGCAGGAGTCGGCCATCTGGCCCCTCGAGCCTGCTCCACCATTCAATGAGGTCATGGCTGATCTTTTGTGGACTCAGCTCCACTTTCCCGTCCGAACACCATAACCCTTAATCCCTTTATTCTTCAAAAAAAACATCTATCTTTATCTTAAAAACATTTAATGAAGGAGCCTCTACTGCTTCACTGGGCAAGGAATTCCATAGATTCACAACCCTTTGGGTGAAGAAGTTCCTCCTAAACTCAGTCCTAAATCTACTTCCCCTTTTGAGGCTATGCCCCCTAGTTCTGTTTTCACCCGCCAGTGGAAACAACCTGCCCGCATCTATCCTAACTATTCCCTTCATAATCTTATATGTTTCTGTCAGATCCCCCCTCATCCTTCTAAATTCCAACGAGTACAGTCCCAGTCTCCTCAACATTGCCTCGTAATCCAACCCCTTCAGCTCCGAGATTAAACTAGTGAATCTCCTCTGCACACCCTCCAGCGCCAGTACGTCCTTTCTCATGTATGGTGACCAAAACTGAACAAAATACTCCAGGTGTGGCCTCACTAACACCTTATACAATTGCAGCATAACCTCCCTAGTCTTAAACTCCATCCCTCTAGCAATGAAGGACAAAATTCCATTCGCTTTCTTAAACACCTGTTGCACCTGTGAACCAACTTTTTGCGACTCATGCACTAGCACATCCATGTCTCTCTGCATAGCAGCATGTTTTAATATTTTATCATTTAAATAATAATCCCTTTTGCTGTTATTCCTACCAAAATGGATTACCTCACACTTGTCAACATTGTATTCCATCTGCCAGAGCCAAGGCCATTCACTTAACTTATCCAAATCCCTCTGCAGACTTCCGGTATCCTCTGCACTTTTTGCTTTACCACTCATCTTAGTGTCGTCTGCAAACTTGGACACATTGCACTTGGTCCCCAACTCCAAATCATCCATGTAAATTGTCAACAATTGTGGGCTCAACATCCCTGAGGGACACCACTAGCTACTGATTGCCAACCAGAGAAACACCCATTAATCCCCACTTTGTGCTTTCTATTAATTAACCAATCCTCTATCCATGCTACTACTTTCCCCTTAATGCCATGCATCTTTATCTTAAGCATCAACCTTTTGTGTGGCACCAAGGTGTGACAAGTCAAAGGCTTTCTGGAAATCCGGATATACCACATCCATTGTCTCCCCGTTATCTGCCGCAGTGGCAATGCCCTCAAAGAAATCTACTAATTTAGTTCGGCACGACCTGCCCTTTATGAACCCATGCTGCGCCTGCCCAATGGGACAATTTCCATCCAGATGCCTCGCTATTTCTTCCTTGATGATAGATTCCAGCATCTTCCCTACTACCGAAGTTAAGCTCACCCGCTTATTACCCGCTTTCTGCCTACCTCCTTTTTTAAACAGTGCTGTCACGTTTGCTAACTTCCAATCTGCCGGGACCACCCCAGAGTCTAATGAATTTTGGTAAATTATCACTGGTGCATTTGCAATTTCCCTAGCCATCTCTTTTAGCACTCTGGGATGCATTCCATCAGGGCCAGGAGACTTGTCTACCTTTAGCCCCATTAGCTTGCCCATCACTATCTCCTTACTGATAACAATCATCTCAAGGTCCTCACCTGTCAAAGCCTCATTTCAATCAGTCACTGGCATGTTATTTGTGTCTTCCACTGTGAAGACCGACCCAAAACACCAGTTCAGTTCCTCAGCCATTTCTTCATCTCCCTTCTCATCCTCTAAAGGACCAATATTTACCTTAGCCACTCATTTTTGTTTTATATATTTGTAGAAACGTTTACTATCTGTTTTTATATTCTGAGCATGGTTACTCTCATAATCTATCTTCCTCTTCTTTATAGCTTTTTTAGTAGCTTTCTGTTGCCCCTTGAAGATTTCCCAGTCCTCTAGTCTCCCACTAATAGTTGCCATTTTGTATGCGTTTTCCTGCAATTTGATACTCTCCCTTATTTCCTTAAATATCCACGGTCGATTTTCTCTCTTTTTACCTTCCTTCCTTTTTGTTGGTATAACCCTTTGCTGAGCACTGAGAAAAATCACTTGGAAGGATCTCCACTGTTCCTCAACTGTTTCACCATTAAGTCTTTGCTCCCAGTCTACCTTAACTAGCTCTTCTCTCATCCCATTGTAATCTCCTTTGTTTAAGCACAAAACACTAGTGTTTGATTTTACCTTCTCGCCCTTCATCTGTATTTCAAATTCCACCATATTGTGATCGCTCCTTCTGAGAGGATCCCTAATTATGAGATCATTAATCAATCCTGTCTCATTACACAGGACCAGATCTAGGACCGCTTGTTCCCTCGTAGATTCCATTACGTACTGTTCGAGGAAACTATCGCGGAAACATTCTATAAACTCCTCCTCAAGGCTGTCTTGACCGACCTGGTTAAACCAATCGACATGAAGATTAAAATCCCCATGATAACTGCTGTACCATTTCTACATGCATCCGTTATTTCTTTGTTTATTGCCTGCCCCACCACAATGTTACTATTTGGTGGCCTATAGACTACTCCTATCAGTGACTTTTTCGCCTTATTATCCCAGAGTTACACGCAAACGAATTAAAACTTATCCTGCATAACACTGATGTAATCCCTGACAATTGCCCGGATGTCATCCTTAAATAACAGAGCTACACCACCTCCCTTACCATTCAATCTGTCAATCCGAATAGTTTGATACCCTCGGATATTTAACTCCCAGTCGTGACCATCCTTTAACCATGTTTCAGTAATGGCCACTAAATCATAGTCATTCACGATGATTTGCGCCATCAACTCATTTAGCTTATTCCGAATACTACGAGCATTCAGCTAAAGTACACTTATGTCGGCTTTTATACCTCTGTTTTGAATCTTAACACCTCGATCAGTAACCTCTCCTAAGTTATATTTCCTCTTAACGTTTCTCTGAATTTTCCTTGTCGTTGAACCCATATCTTCATGTAACAACCTGCCGCGTCGCTTACCATTTATGTTTTTACTTCCCGTTGTATTCCTTTTAATATTACTGTTCACTGTTTAATATTAATATTCACTGTTCCTTGTACTGTCGCCGTTTTTTGATTTTTGACTATGGCTCCTCTGCCTTACACTTACCCCCTCACTGCCTTTTGCTTCTGACGCTGTTTTACTCACTTCCGACTTCCTATATCGGTTCCCATCACCCTGCCACAGCAGTTCCAACCCTCCCCAACAGCTCTAGCAAACACCCCCCTTATGGACGCAATAATAACTTCCAGAAACATATACAAATCACCTCCACTATATCGCCAAAAACACAACCTCCAGCAACACATGCACATCACCACCACTAACCTCCCAATAACACAATCTCCAGAAACACACCCACTTCACCTCCACTAACTTCCCAATAACACAACCTTCAGAGACCCATCCACATCACCTCCACTAACTCCCCAGTAACACAACCTCCAGAAACCCATCTACATCACCACCACTAACTCCCCAATAACACAACCTCCAGAAACACATCCACTTCACCTCCACTAACTCCCCAATAACACATCCTCATCACCACCACTAACTTCCCAATAACACAATCTCCAGAAACACATCCACATCACCTCCACTAACTTCCCAATAACACAATCTCCAGAAACGCATCCACATCACCTCCACTAACTCCCCAATAACACAACCTCCAGAAACCCATCTACATCACCACCACTAACTTCCCAATAACACAACCTCCAGAAACACATCCACATCACCTCCACTATCTTCCCAATAGCACAAACCCCAGAAACACATCCACTTCACCTCCACTAACTCCCCAATAACACAACCTCCAGAAACACATCCTCATCACCTCCACTAACTTCCCAATAACACAACCTCCAGAAACACATCCTCATCACCTCCACTAACTTCCCAATAACACAACCTCCAGAGACCCATCCACAGCCACTCCACTATCTCAACAATAATATAACTGGACATGGAATGAAAATTAACTGTTTTCCCATTCGTTGGAAATGGTAGAAATTATTGTGTGAGACTGTGGAGAATTTCAATCACAGAATGAGAACATTGATATTGAGATGCTGCCAGATTGGGAACCAATGTAGATCAGTGAGCAGAGGGACGGTACGTAACTGGCATTGTGTGTGGGTTAGGATATGGACAGCAGAGTTGGGGGTGATCTGTGCTTCCTGAAGATTAGTAACAGGAATTGGGTGACTCGAATTTAATCGCAATAGTCGAGTCTGGATTTGACACAGACACAGATGATGGATTAGTCTGTGATGAGGCGATGGCAAGTGGGCAGGATTGGGAATAGAAAGAACATCTGGATATAAATAATGTCAGTGTCAAAGGGAGCGCGGAGATTGTGACCCCAGTCTCCGATTTCAGCCAGAGAGCGGTGTGTGGATACTGGATAGGGACTGAGATTAGTGACTGGAACTGAAGAACATGCATTCAATCTTTCCAAGCTGGAAATTCCAGAGCAATAATACACTTAAAGTAGTTTATACAATAAATAACTGGACAGTGAGACTTACCAGGGACACCGACAACAGCCAGGAGCGGATAATAACCCGCCTGAATTATCATAAGCACATCTTCGATCCAACCTGGTGAAGGGAAAGGATGTCGAGCAATCCAATAAAGACCCCAAGATAAACTCCTGTCCATTGCTGTAAAGTCCCTGTGGTTAGTTCCCAGATTCTGATCCATTGCTGTAACGTTCCTGTGGGCAGTTCCCAGATTCTGATCCATTGCTGTAACGTTCCTGTGGGCAGTTCCCAGATTCTGATCCATTGCTGTAACGTTCCTGTGGTTAGTTCCCAGATTCTGATCCATTGCTGTAACGTTCCTGTGGATAGTTCCCAGATTCTGATCCATTGCTGTAACGTCCCTGTGGATAGTTCCCAGATTCTGATCCATTGCTGTAACGTTCCTGTGGGTAGTTCCCAGATTCTGATCCATTGCTGTCACGTTCCTGTGGATAGTTCCCGGATTCTGATCCATTGCTGTAACGTTCCTGTGGGTAGTTCCCAGATTCTGATCCATTGCTGTAACGTTCCTGTGGGTAGTTCCCAGATTCTGCTCCCTCCTCTCGGTGTCTCTGGAGCCGCTGATCTCTGGCAGTGTTGGAATTGACGCTCCCGCTGACTGTTTGGATAACACAATGAAAGGAATCGCTTATTAATACAGAGACAAACCCTCCAGTGACGCGGTTAGATCCATGGAGACTGACATTAATCACAGTCACTAAACAAACAGGCTCAGTTAACCCCTTTCAATCCAATACTTTTTCTATCACAATGAAATAGAAGATTAGCCGGGTCTGGATTGGCTGTGTGACAGTGACTGAGGGATGGAGAGTGGAAATAGTGGACACTGACCCTGATACTCAATCCGCATTGATGTCTGAGTGGTTCCAGGGGACTGGGGCATTTTCACTGCCCCATCCTGTTTATAAAAGGAGAGAGAGGGATAAACCCTGGAGTGACAGAGCAGTCAGTATAATGTTAGTCACCAGGACATTTCTAGGGCAGACTGGGCAACAGGAATATTGCTCCTTCGCGAGGAAATGGTGTTATGTGACCAGAAACACGGCGATATTCGTGGGAAATCACATCGCATGTTGTTATTGCAGTTATATTTCAAAATAACTGGAGGATTAATGAGGGAACTGATATGGATTTATGTACTGGGACATATTGTGATCAAATGCCATTTATTAGAGTTGTTCTCGAGTCCCAAAGCCGTGGATTAAAGGGTCTGTGACAGTGAGAATGTGATATTGGCTAAGAAACAGAAAGCAGAGAGAAGCGGTGAATGATAGTTATTCAGACAGGAGGGGAGGAGACACTGATGTTCACTCGGGGTCCACATGAGGACAATTGCTCTTCAAGATACAATTCACTGCGATAGGCTTCAATGGAAAGAATTTCAACATTCACAAATGACAGAGACTCAGCAATGACACAGTGAGCAGGGGAGCAGCAATCTTCAGCAGCATGTTCCCAGATCTGTGAAAGGGAGGGTCACGGGGAAAGTAAATTTAAATCACTGTCGTGTGGGTGATGCATTAGGGAGGAGGGCAGAGGACAGGAAAGAGAAACTAAACGGGACAAGTTTAAAAAGTGTACAGGAAGGGAGCGGGGACATGTCCACACTTTGCACTGGAAGGTCATGGCGATAAGATTGGAAAAACCTCAGAAGATATTTAACTTGATCAATAGAGGCGGAGACTCCGAAAAGAAGGATGTTAGGATCATAGAGTCATCGAGGTCCAGAGCAAAGCAAGGCCATTCGGCCCATCTGGACTGGGCAGGTCATAAACAACCACCTGAGTATTTGAATCCCACTTTCTAATACTTTGCCAATAGCCGATAGAGTTATAACCAGGTTTATAGAGAGGACCATAGCTGAGGAATTGCTTCTTGTTCTGCCGCTAAATATACAAAAGGATGTGAGGATCTTGGAGACAAAACAAAGGGTATTTAATGGAGTGTTGTCAGGGATGGAGGATTTCAGTTGAATGGTAGGATTAGTGAACTGGAATTGTAATCTGTAGATCAGTTTAAGGTAAAGAGCAATTTCACAGAGGACTCCAAATTAGGAAGGAGTTTAGAGAGAGTGAGCAGAAAGGGTTCCACTGGAGTGTGTGTGTGGGCTGGCCGGGAGTGGCCTGGAGTGTGTGTGTGGGATGGGGGGAGTGGCCTGGAGTGTGTGTGTGGGCTGGCCGGCAGTGGCCTGGAGGGTGTATGTGGGCTGGCCGGGAGTGGCCTGGAGTGTGTGTGTGGGCTGGCCGGGAGTGTGTGTGTGGGCTGGCCGGGCCTGGCCTGGAGTGTGTGTGGGCTGGCCGGGAGTGGCCTGGAGTGTGTGTGTGGGCTGGCCGGGAGTGGCCTGGCCTGGAGTGTGTGTGGGCTGGCCGGGAGTGGCCTGGAGTGTGTGTGTGGGCTGGCCGGGAGTGGCCTGGCCTGGAGTGTGTGTGGGCTGGCCGGGAGTGGCCGGGAGTGTGTGTGTGGGCTGGCCGGGAGTGGCCTGGAGTGTGTGTGTGGGCGGCCCGGGAGTGACCTGGAGTGTGTGTGTGGGCTGGCCGGGAGTGGCCTGGTGTGTGTGTGTGGGCTGGCCGGGAGTGACCTGGAGTGTGTGTGTGGACTGGTCGGGAGTGATTGGAGTGTGTGTGTGGGATGGCCGGGAGTGGCCTGGAGTGTGTGTGTGGGCTGGTCGGGAGTGGCCTGGAGTGTGTGTGTGGGCTGGCCGGGAGTGGCCGGGAGTGTGTGTGTGGGTTGGCCGGGAGTGGCCTGGAGTGTGTGTGTGGGATGGCCGGGAGTGGCCTGGAGTGTGTGTGTGGGCTGGCCGGGAGTGGCATGGAGTGTGTGTGTGGGCTGGCCGGGAGTGGCCTGGAGTGTGTGTGTGGGTTGGCCGGGAGTGGCCTGGAGTGTGTGTGTGGGCTGGTCGGGAGTGGCCTGGAGTGTGTGTATGGGCTGGCCGGGAGTGGCCTGGAGTCTGTGTGTGGGATGGCCGGGAGTGGCCTGGAGTCTGTGTGTGGGATGGCCGGGAGTGGCCGGGAGTGTGTGTGTGGGCTGGCCGGGCCTGGCCTGGAGTGTGTGTGTGGGCTGGCCGGGAGTGGCCTGGCCTGGAGTGTGTGTGTGTGCTGGCCGGGAGTGGCCTGGAGTCTGTGTGTGGGATGGCCGGGAGTGGCCGGGAGTGTGTGTGTGGGCTGGCCGGGCCTGGCCTGGAGTGTGTGTGTGGGCTGGCCGGGAGTGGCCTGGCCTGGAGTGTGTGTGTGGGCTGGCCTGGAGTGGCCTGGAGTGTGTGTGTGGGCTGGCCTGGAGTGTGTGTGTGGGCTGGCCGGGAGTGACCTGGAGTGTGTGTGTGGGCTGGCCGGGAGTGGCCTGGAGTGTGTGTGTGGGCTGGCCGGGAGTGGCCTGGAGTGTGTGTGTGGGCGGCCCGGGAGTGGCCTGGAGTGCGTGTGTGTGGGCTGGCCGGGAGTGGCCTGGAGTGCGTGTGTGTGGGCTGGCCGGGAGTGGCCTGGAGTGCGTGTGTGTGGGCTGGCCGGGAGTGGCCTGGAGTGTGAGTGTGGGCTGACCGGGAGTGGCCTGGAGTGTGTGTGTCGGCTGGCCGGGAGTGGCCTGGAGTGTGTGTGTGTGGGCTGGCCGGGAGTGGCCTGGAGTGTGTGTGAGTCTGGCCGGGAGTGGCCTGGAGTGTGAGTGTGTGTGTGGGCTGGCCGGGAGTGGCCTGGAGCGTGTGTGTGTGCTGGCCGGGAGTGGCCTGGAGTATGTGTGTCCGCTGGCCGGGAGTGGCCTGGAGTGTGTGTGTGGGCTGGCCGGGAGTGGCCTGGAGTGTGTGTGTGTGGGCTGGCCGGGAGTGGCCTGGAGTCTGTGTGTGGGCTGGCCGGGAGTGACCTGGCCTGGAGTGTGTGTGTGGGCTGGTCGGGAGTAGCCTGGCCTGGAGTGTGTGTGTGGGCTGGCCGGGAGTGGCCTGGAGTGTGTGTGTGGGCTGGCCGGGAGGGGCCTGGAGTGTGTGTGTGTGGGCTGGACGGGAGTGGCCTGGAGTGTGTGTGTGGGCTGGCCGGGAGTGGCCTGGAGTGTGTGTGTGGGCTGGCCGGGAGTGGCCTGGAGTGTGTGTGTGGGCTGGCCGGGAGTGGCCTGGAGTGTGTGTGTGGGCTGGCCTGGAGTGACCTGGAGTGTGTGTGTGGGCTGGCCGGGAGTGACCTGGAGTGTGTGTGTGGGCTGGCCGGGAGTGACCTGGAGTGTGTGTGTGGGCTAGCCGGGAGTGATTGGAGTGTGTGTGTGGGCTAGCCGGGAGTGACCTGGAGTGTGTGTGTGGGCTAGCCGGGAGTGGCCTGGAGTGTGTGTGTGGGCTGGCCGGGAGTGGCCTGGCCTGGAGTGTGTGTGGGCTGGCCGGGAGTGGCCTGGAGTGTGTGTGTGGGCTTGCCGGGAGTGGCCTGGCCTGGAGAGTGTGTGTGGGCTGGCCGGGAGTGGCCTGGCCTGGAGTGTGTGTGTGGGCTGGCCGGGAGTGGCCTGGAGTGTGTGTGTGGGCTGGCCGGGAGTGGCCTGGAGTGTGTGTGTGTGCTGGCCGGGAGTGGGCTGGAGTGTGTGTGTGGGCTGCCCGGGAGTGGCCTGGCCTGGTGTGTGTGTGTGGGCTGGCCGGGAGTGGCCTGGAGTGTGTGTGTGGGCTGGCCGGGAGTGGCCTGGAGTGTGTGTGTGGAGTGGCCGGGAGTGGCCTGGAGTGTGTGTGTGGAGTGGCCGGGAGTGGCCTGGAGTGTGTGTGTGGGCTGGCCGGGAGTGGCCTGGAGTGTGTGTGTGTGCTGGCCGGGAGTGGGCTGGAGTGTGTGTGTGGGCTGGCCGGGAGTGGCCTGGAGTTCGTGTGTGGGATGTCCGGGAGTGGCCTGGAGTGTGTGTGGGCTATCCGGGAGTGGCCTGGAGTGTGTGTGTGGGCTGGCCGGGAGTGGCCTGGAGTGTGTGTGTGGGCTAGCCGGGAGTAGCCTGGAGTGTGTGTGTGGGCTGGCCGGGAGTGACCTGGCCTGGAGTGTGTGTGTGGGCTGGCCGGGAGTGGCCTGGAGTGTGTGTGTGGCCTGGCCTGGAGTGTATGTGTGGGCTGGCCGGGAGTGGCCGGGAGTGTGTGTGTGGGCCCGGAGTGACCTGGAGTGTCTGTGTGGGCTGGCCGGGAGTGGCCTGGAGTGTGTGTGTGGGCTGGCCGGGAGTGGCCTGGAGTGTGTGTGTGGGCTGGCCGGGAGTGACCTGGCCTGGAGTGTGTGTGTGGGCTGGCCGGGAGTGGCCTGGCCTGGAGTGTGTGTGTGGGCTGGCCGGGAGTGGCCTGGAGTGTGTGTGTGGGCTGGCCGGGAGGGGCCTGGAGTGTGTGTGTGGGCTGGCCGGGAGTGGCCTGGAGAGTGTGTGTGGGCTGGCCGGGAGTGGCCTGGCCTGGAGTGTGAGTGTGGGCTGGCCGGGAGTGGCCTGGAGTGTGTTTGTGGGCTGGCCGGGAGTGGCCTGGAGTGTATGTGTGGGCTGGCCGGGAGTGACCTGGAGTGTGTGTGTGGGCTGGCCGGGAGTGACCTGGAGTGTGTGTGTGGGCTGGCCGGGAGTGACCTGGAGTGTGTGTGTGGGCTGGCCGGGAGTGGCCTGGAGTGTATGTGTGGGCTGGCCGGGAGTGACCTGGAGTGTGTGTGTGGGCTGGCCGGGAGTGACCTGGAGTGTGTGTGTGTGGGCTGGCCGGGAGTGGCCTGGAGTGTGTGTGTGGGCTGGCCGGGAGTGGCCTGGAGTGTGTGTGTGGACTGGCCGGGAGTGGCCTGGCCTGGAGAGTGAGTGTGGGCTGGCCGGGAGTGGCCTGGCCTGGAGTGTGTGTGTGAGCTGGCCGGGAGTGGCTTGGCCTGGAGTGTGAGTGTGGGCTGGCCGGGAGTGGCTTGGCCTGGAGTGTGTGTGTGGGCTGGCCGGGAGTGGCCTGGCCAGGAGTGTGTGTGTGGGCTGGCCGGGAGTGACCTGGAGTGTGTGTTTGGGCTGGCCGGGAGTGGCCTGGAGTGTGTGTGTGGGCTGGCCGGGAGTGACCTGGAGTGTGTGTTGGCTGGCCGGGAGTGGCCTGGAGTGTGTGTGTGGACTGGCCGGGAGTGGCCTGGCCTGGAGAGTGTGTGTGGGCTGGCCGGGAGTGGCCTGGAGTGTGTGTGTGGGCTGGCCGGGAGTGGCCTGGAGTGTGTGTGTGGGCTGGCCGGGAGTGGCCTGGAATGTGTGTGTGGGCTGGCCGGGACTGGCCTGGAGTGTGTGTGTGGGCTGGCCGGGAGTGGCCTGAGTGTGAGTGTGGGCTGGCCTCCCACCTGGCCCCTCATTGTAGAATCGACTTGCGTATTCTAGAAACTCCCCCCATTTCTTACTGTTTTTCCAGGGAATAATTTACAGTGGACCCTGGGCAGTATATCATTATATACAGTGGTCTCTGGCTAGTATATCATTATATACAGTGGTCCCTGGGTAGTATATCATTATTTACAGTGGTTCCTGGGCAGTATATCATTATATACAGTGGTCCCTGGGCAGTATATCATTATTGACAGTGGTCCCTGGGCAGTATCTCATTATTTACAGTGGTCCCTGGGCAGTATATCATTATTGACAGTGGTCCCTGGGCAGTATATCATTATATACAGTGATCTCGGGCTAGTATATCATTATATACAGTGGTCCCTGGGCAGTATATCATTATTGACAGTGGTCCCAAGGGCTGTATATCATTATTGGCAGTTGTCCCTGGGTAGCATATCATTATATACAGTGGACTCGGGCTAGTCTATCATTATATACAGAGGTCCCTGGGCAGTATATCATTATTGACTGTGGTCCCTGGGTAGTATATCATTATTTACAGTGGTCTCTGTGCAGAATATCATTATTTAAAGTGGTCCCTGGGCAGTATATCATTATTTATATTGGTCCCTGGGCAGTATATCTTTATATACAGTGGTCCCTGCGCAGTATATCATTATTGACAGTGGTCCCTGGGTAGTATATCATTATTTACAGTGGCCTCAATGCAGAATATCTTTATTTACAGTAGTCCCTGGGTGGTATGTCATGACTTACAGTGGTCACTGGGTTGTATTTCATTATTTACAGTGGTCTCTGTGCAGAATATCATTATATACAGTGGTTCCTGGGTAGTATGTCATTACTTACAGTGGTCCCTGGGTAGAATATCGTTATCTTCAGCGGTTCCTGGGTTGTATACCATTATTTACAGTGGCCTTGGGGAGGTAGCATCATTTACAGTGGCCACTGGATAGTATTTCATTAGTTACAGTGGTCCCTGGGCAGTATATCATTATTTACAGTGGTCCTTGGATAGTGCATCATTATTTACAGTGATCCCAGGGTAGATTATTATCATTTGAAATGGTCCTTTGGTAGTACAGCATTTTTTACACGGTTCCCTGAGTAGTATCTCATTCTTTACAGTGGTCCCTGGGAAGCATATCGTTATTTACAGTGGTCCCTGTGTAGTATATCATTATGCACAGCGGTCCCTGGGTAGAATAACATTATATACAGTGGTCCCTGGTTAGTAAATCATTATTTACAGTCGTCCCTGGATAGAATACCATTATTTACAGTGGCCTTGGGTAGGTATCATCATTTACAGTGGTCACTGGATAGTAATCCATTATTTACAGTGGTCCATGGGTAGAATATCATTATTTACAGTGGTCCCTGGATAGTATATCATTATCTGCAGTGGTCCCTGGTTAGAATATCATTATTTACAGTGGTCCCTGGGTAGTATCTCATTATTTACAATGGTCCCTGTGTGTTATATCAGTATCTACAATGGTCCCTGGGTATTATCTCATTACTTACAGTGTCCCTGGGGAGAATATCATTATTTACAGTGGTCTCTGGGTAGTATATCATTATTTACAGTGGTCCCTGGGTAGTATAGCATTATTTACAGTGGTCCCTGAGTGGTATATCCGTATCTACAATGGCCCCTGGGTATTATCTCATTATTTACTGAGGTCCCTGGGTAGTATCTCATTATTTACAATGGTCCCTGTGTGTTATATCAGTACCTACAATGGTCCCTGGGTATTATCTCATTATTTACTGTGGTCCCTGGGTAGTATATCATTAATTACTGTGGTCCCAGGGTAGTATCTCATTATTTACTGTGGTCCCAGGGTAGTATCTCATTATTTACAATGGTCCCTGTGTGGTATAATAGTATCTACAATGGTCCCTGGGTATTATCTCATTATTTACTGTGGTCCCTGGGTAGTATATCATTATTTACTGTGGTCCCAGGGTAGTATCTCATTATTTACTGTGGTCCCAGGGTAGTATCTCATTATTTACAATGGTCCCTGTGTGGTATAATAGTATCTACAATGGTCCCTGTATATTATCTCATTATTTACTATGGTCCCTGTGTAGTATAAGATTATTTACTGTGGTCCCAGGGTAGTATCTCATCATTTACAATGGTGCCTGAGTGGGAGATCAGTATCTACAATGCTCCCTGGGTATTATCTCATTATTTACTGTGGTCAATGGGTAGTATATCATTATTTACTGTGGTCCCAGGGTAGTATCTCATCATTTACAATGGTCCCTGAGTGGTATATCAGTATCTACAGTGGTCCCTGCGTAGTATCTCATTATTTACTGTGGTCCCTGGGTAGTATATCAGTATTTACAGTGGTCCCAGGGTAGCATCTCATTATTTACTGTGGTTCCAGGGTAGTATCTCATTATTTACAATGGTCCCTGTGTGGTATAATAGTATCTACAATGGTCCCTGGGTATTATCTCATTATTTACTGTGGTCAATGGGTAGTATAACATTATTTACTGTGGTCCCAGAGTAGTATCTCATTATTTACAATGGTCCCTGAGTGGTATATCAGTATCTACAATGGCCCCTGGGTATTATCTCATTATTTACTGTGGTCCCTGGGGAGAATATCATTATTTACAGTGGTCTCTGGGGAGTATATTCTTATCTACAATGGTCCCTGGGTATTATCTCATTATTTGCAGTGGTTTGGGGAGAATATCATTATTTACAGTGGTCCCTAGGCAGTATATCATTATTTACAGTGGTCCCTGGGTAGAGTATCAGGATCTACAATGGTCCCTGGGTAATATATCATTATTTACAGTGCTCCCTGGGTATAATCTCATTATTTACTGTGGTTTGGGGAGAATATCTTTATTTGCAGTGGTCCCTGCGAAGTATATCATTACGTAGAGTGGTCCCTGGGTAGAGTATCAGGATCTACAATGGTCCCTGGGTAGTATATCATTATTTACAGTGGTCCCTGGGTATTATCTCATTATTTACTGTGGTCCCTGTGGAGAATATCATTATTTACAGTGGTCTTTGGGTAGTATATCCGTATCTACAATGGTATAACATTATTTACAGTGGTCCCAGGGTGGTATATCATTATTTACCGTGAACCCTGGATAGTATATCAGTAACTACAATGGTCCCTGGGTAGTATATCATTATTTACACTGGTCACTGGGTAGTATATCATTATTTATACTGGTTACTGGGCAGTATATCATTATTTATTGTGGTCCCTGTGAAGAATATGATTATTTACAGTGGTCCCAGGGTAGTATATCATTATTTAGCGTGATCCCTGGGTAGTATCTCATTATTTACAATGGATTCTGGATGTTGTATCTTTAATTACAGTGGTCCCTCGGTAGTATATTTTTATTTAGATTTGTCACTGGATAGTATGGCATTATTTACAGTGCTCCCAGGGTAGTATATAATTATTTGTTGTGGTCCCTGTGAAGAATATGATTATTTACAGTGGTCCCAGGGTAGTATATCATTATTTACAGTGGCCGTGGGTAGTATATCATTATTTACAGTGCTCCCAGGGTAGTATATCATTATTTACAGTGGTCAACCGGGACCTGGGATTCATGTCACATTACATTCATCCCCCCACCTTCTGGCCTGCGAAATCACACCAACTGTCCTGGCTTGATGCAATTCACACCTCGTTAACCTGGGGTTACCCCATCTCTGGATCTGTAAAGATTTAATCACCTGCTAAAGGTCGCATTCCAAGCATTGTTTGGCATCTTTGAATTTGTCTATATATGTGTTTCTGGATCATACCTCTTCATTCACCTGAGGAAGGAGCAGCGCTCCGAAAGCTAGTGACATCGAAACAAACCTGTTGGACTTTAACCTGGTGTTGTAAGACTTCGTATTATTTACAGTGGCCGTGGGTAGTATATCAGTATTTACAGTTCCCATGGGTAGTATATCATTATTTACAGTGGTCCCTTGATAGTGGATGATTATTTCCAATGGTCCCGATGTAGTATATCATTATTTACAGTTGTCCCTGGCTAGAATATCATTATTTACAGTGGTCCCATGGTAGTATATCATTATTTACAGTGGTCCCTGGGTAGAATATCATTATTTACAGTGGTCCCTGGGTAGAATGTCATTATTTACAGTGGTCCCTGTGTAGTATTTCATTATGTTCAGTGGTCCCTGGGTAGAATATCATTATTTACAGTTGTCCCTGGGTAGAATATCATTATTTACAGTGGTCCCTGTGTAGTATATCAACATTTACAGTGGTCCCTGGGTAGAATATCATTATTTGCAGTGGTCCCTGGGTAGTATATCAATATTTACAGTGGTCCCTGGGTAGAATATCATTATTTACAGTGGTCCCTGGGTATTATATCATTGTTTACAGTGGTCCCTGGGTAGAATATCATTATTTACAGTGGTCCCTGGGTATTATATCATTGTTTACAGTGGTCCCTGTGTAGAATATCATTATTTACAGTGGTCCCTGGGTAATATATCATTATTTACATTGGTCCCTGTGTAATGTCTCAATATTTACAGTGGTCCCTAGGTAGAATATCATTATTTACACTGGTTCCTGGGATAAAATTATTATTTACTGTGGTACTTGGATAGTATACCAATATTTACAGTGGTCCCTGGGTAGAATATCATTATTTACAGTATTCCCTGGGTAGTATATCAATATTTACAGTCGTCCCTGCGTTGTATATCATTATTTACAGTGGGCCCCTGGTAGTATTTCATGATTTACAGTGGTCCCTGGGTAGTACATCATTATATACAGTGGTCCCTGAGCAGTATATCATTATTTACACTGGCTCCTGGGATATTAATTATTATTACTGTGGTACTTGGATAGTATATCAGTATTTACAGTGGACCCTGGGTAGAATATCATTATTTACAATGTACCCTGGGTAGTACATCATTATTTACCGTGATCCCTGGGTAGTATATCATTATTTACAGTGGTCCCTGTGTAGTATACTATTATTTACATTGGCTGTGGGCAGTTATCATCATTTACAGTGGTCACTGGATAGTATTTCAATATTTACAGTGGCGCCAGGGCAGTATATCATTATTTTTAGTGGACCGTGGGCAGTATATCTTTATTTATAGTGTTCCCTGGGGAGTATATCATTATTTACAGTGGACCATGGGTATCATGTCCAATATACAGTCGTCCCTGCGTTGTATATCATTATGTTCAGTGGGCCCCTGGTAGTATTTCATTATTTACAGTGGTCACTGAGCAGTATATCATTATTTACAGTTGTCCCTGGGTAGGATATCATTATTTACAGTTGTCCATGGACAGTATATCTTTATTTACTGTAGCCCCTGGGTAGTATATCATTTTCAACAGTGGTCCCTGCGTAGTATATCGTTATTTACAGTGGTCCCAGGGTGGTATATCACGATTTACAGTGGGCCCTGGACAGTATGTCATCAATTATAGTCTGCACTGTGCAGTACATCTTTACTCACAGTGGTCCATGGGCAGTATATCATTATTTACAGTGGTCACTGGGCAATATATCATTAAGCACAGTGGTCCCTGGGCAGTATACCATTATTTACAGTGGTCGCTGGGTAGTATATCATTATTTACAGTGGTCCCCGAGTGGTATATCCGTATCTACAATGGCCCCTGGGTATTATCTCATTATTTACTGAGGTCCCTGGGTAGAATATCATCATTTACTGTGGTCCCTGGGTAGTATCACATTATTTACAATGGTCCCTGTGTGTTATATCAGTGCCTACAATGGTCCCTGGGTATTGTTTCATTATTTACTGTGGTCCCTGGGTAGTATATCATTATTTACTGTGGTCCCAGGGTAGTATCTCATTATTTACTGTGGTCCCAGAGTAGTATCTCATTATTTACAATGGTCCCTGTGTGGTATAATAGTATCTACAATGGCCCCTGGGTATTATCTCATTATTTACTATGGTCCCTGGGATGTATATCATTATTTACTGTGGTCCCAGGGTAGTATCTCATCATTTACAATGGTCCCTGAGTGGTATATCAGTATCTACAATGGTCCCTGGGTATTTTCTCATTATTTACTGTGGTCCCTGGGGAGAATATCTTTATTTACATTGGTCTCTGGGTAGTATATCATTATTTACAGTGGTCCCTGGGTAGTATATCATTATTTACAGTGGTCCCTGAGTGGTATATCAGTATCTACAATGGTCCCTGGGTATTATCTCATTATTTGCAGTGGTTTGGGGAGAATATCATTATTTACAGTGGTCCCTAGGTAGTATATCATTATTTACAGTGGTCCCAGGGTAGAGTATCAGGATCTACAATGGTCCCTGGGTAATATATCATTATTTACAGTGGTATCTGGGTATAATCTCATTATTTACTGTGGTTTGGGGAGAATATCATTATTTGCAGTGGTCCCTGGGAAGTATATCATTATTTAGAGTGGTCCCTGGATAGAGTATCAGGATCTACAATGGTCCCTGGGTAATATATCATTATTTAGAGTGGTCCCTGGGTAGAGTATCAGGATCTACAATGGTCCCTGGGTAGTATATCATTATTTACAGTGGTCCCTGGGTATTATCTCATTATTTACTGTGGTCCCTGGGTAGTTTCTCATTATTTACAGTTGTCCCTGGGTAATATCTCATTATTTACTGTGGTCCCTGGGTTGTATCTCATTATTTACTGTGGTCCCTGTGGAGAATATCATTATTTACAGTGGTCTCTGGGTAGTATATACGTATCTACAATGGTCCCTGGGAAGTATCTCATTATTTACTGTGGTCCCTGGGTAGTATATCATTATTTACAGTGGTCCCTGGGTATTATCTCATTATTTACTGTGGTCCCTGGGTTGTATATCATTATTTACAGTGGACCCTGGGTAGAATATCATTACTTACAGTGGTCCCTGGGTAGTATCTCAATATTTACAATGGACTCTGGATGGTGTATCTTTAATTACAGTGTTTCCTCGGTAGTGTATCTTTATTTAGAGTTGTCGCTGGATGGTATAACATTATTTACAGTGGTCCCAGGGTGGTATATCATTATTTACCGTGAACCCTGGATAATATATCAGTAACTACAATGGTCCCTGGGTAGTATATCATTATTTACACTGGTCGCTGGGTAGTATATCGTTATTTATACTGGTTACTGGGCAGTATATCATTATTTATTGTGGTCCCTGTGAAGAATATGATTATTTACACTGGTCCCTGGGTAGTATATCATTATTTACACTGGTCGCTGGGTAGTATATCATTATTTATACTGGTTACTGGGCAGTATATCATTATTTATTGTGGTCCCTGTGAAGAATATGATTATTTACAGTTGTCCCAGGGTAGTATATCATTATTTACACTGGTCACTGGGTAGTATATCATTATTTAATACTGGTTACTGGGTAGTATATCATTATTTATTGTGGTCCCTGTGAAGAATATGATTATTTACAGTGGTCCCAGGGTAGTATATCATTATTTAGCGTGATCCCTGGGTAGTATCTCATTATTTACAATGGATTCTGGATGTTGTATCTTTAATTACAGTGGTCCCTCGGAAGTATATTTTTATTTAGATTTGTCACTGGATAGTATATCATTATTTACAGTGCTCCCAGGGTAGTATATAATTATTTATTGTGGTCCCTGTGAAGAATATGATTATTTACAGTGGTCCCAGGGTAGTATATCATTATTTACAGTGGCCGTGGGTAGTATATCATTATTTACAGTGCTCCCAGGGTAGTATATCATTATTTACAGTGGTCCCTGAGTGGTATATCAGTATCTACAATGGTCTATGGGTATTATCTCATTACTTACCGTGGTCCCTGGGTAGTATCTCATTATTTACAGTGGTCTCTGGGGAGTATATTCTTATCTACAATGGTCCCTGGGTATTATCTCATTATTTGCAGTGGTTTGGGGAGAATATCATTATTTACAGTGGTCCCTAGGTAGTATATCATTATTTACAGTGGTCCCTGGGTAGAGTATCAGGATCTACAATGGTCCCTGGGTAATATATCATTATTTACAGTGGTCCCTGGGTAGTATATCATTATTTACTGTGGTTTGGGGAGAATATCATTATTTGCAATGGTCCCTGGGAAGTATATCATTATTTGGAGTGGTCCCTGGGTAGAGTATCAGGATCTATAATGGTCCCTGGGTAATATATCATTATTTACAGTGGTCCCTGGGTATTATCTCATTATTTACTGTGGTCCCTGGGTAGTTTCTCATTATTTACAGTGGTCCCTGGGTATTATCTCATTATTTACTGTGGTCCCTGGGTTGTATCTCATTATTTACTGTGGTCCCTGTGGAGAATATCATTATTTACAGTGGTCCCTGGGTTGTATATCATTGTTTACAGTGGACCCTGGGTAGAATATCATTACTTACAGTGGTCCCTGGGTAGTATCTCATTATTTACAATGGACTCTGGATGGTGTATCTTTAATTACAGTGTTTCCTCGGTAGTGTATCTTTATTTAGAGTTGTCGCTGGATGGTATAACATTATTTACAGTGGTCCCAGGGTGGTATATCATTATTTACCGTGAACCCTGGATAATATATCAGTAACTACAATGGTCCCTGGGTAGTATATCATTATTTACACTGGTCGCTGGGTAGTATATCATTATTTATACTGGTTACTGGGTAGTATATCATTATTTATTGTGGTCCCTGTGAAGACTATGATTATTTACAGTGGTCCCAGGGTAGTATATCATTATTTACCGTGAACCCTGGATAGTATATCAGTAACTACAATGGTCCCTGGGTAGTATATCATTATTTACACTGGTCCCTGTGAAGAATATGATTATTTACAGTTGTCCCAGGGTAGTATATCATTATTTACACTGGTCACTGGGTAGTATATCATTATTTAATACTGGTTACTGGGTAGTATATCATTATTTATTGTGGTCCCTGTGAAGAATCTGATTATTTACAGTGGTCCCAGGGTAGTATATCATTATTTAGCGTGATCCCTGGGTAGTATCTCATTATTCTGGATGTTGTATCTTTAATTACAGTGGTCCCTCGGAAGTATATTTTTATTTAGATTTGTCACTGGATAGTATATCATTATTTACAGTGCTCCCAGGGTAGTATATAATTATTTATTGTGGTCCCTGTGAAGAATATGATTATTTACAGTGGTCCCAGGGTAGTATATCATTATTTACAGTGGCCGTGGGTAGTATATCATTATTTACAGTGCTCCCAGGGTAGTATATCATTATTAACAGTGGTCCCTGAGTGGTATATCAGTATCTACAATGGTCCCTGGGTATTATCTCATTATTTACAGTGGTCCCTGGGTAGTATCTCATTATTTACAGTGGTCTCTGGGGAGTATATTCTTATCTACAATGGTCCCTGGGTATTATCTCATTATTTGCAGTGGTTTGGGGAGAATATCATTATTTACAGTGGTCCCTAGGTAGTATATCATTATTTACAGTGGTCCCTGGGTAGAGTATCAGGATCTACAATGGTCCCTGGGTAATATATCATTATTTACAGTGGTCCCTGGGTATAATCTCATTATTTACTGTGGTTTGGGGAGAATATCATTATTTGCAGTGGTCCCTGGGAAGTATATCATTATTTAGAGTGGTCCCTGGGTAGAGTATCAGGATCTACAATGGTCCCTGGGTAATATATCATTATTTACAGTGGTCCCTGGGTATTATCTCATTATTTACTGTGGTCCCTGGGTAGTTTCTCATTATTTACAGTGGTCCCTGGGTATTATCTCATTATTTACTGTGGTCCCTGGGTTGTATCTCATTATTTACTGTGGTCCCTGTGGAGAATATCATTATTTACAGTGGTCTCTGGGTAGTATATACGTATCTACAATGGTCCCTGGGAAGTATCTCATTATTTACTGTGGTCCCTGGGTAGTTTATCATTATTTACAGTGGTCCCTGGGTATTATCTCATTATTTACTGTGGTCCCTGGGTTGTATATCATTATTTACAGTGGACCCTGGGTAGAATATCATTAATAACAGTGGTCCCTGGGTAGTATCTCATTATTTACAATGGACTCTGGATGGTGTATCTTTAATTACAGTGTTTCCTCGGTAGTGTATCTTTATTTAGAGTTGTCGCTGGATGGTATAACATTATTTACAGTGGTCCCAGGGTGGTATATCATTATTTACCGTGAACCCTGGATAATATATCAGTAACTACAATGGTCCCTGGGTAGTATATCATTATTTACACTGGTCGCTGGGTAGTATATCATTATTTATACTGGTTACTGGGCAGTATATCATTATTTATTGTGGTCCCTGTGAAGAATATGATTATTTACAGTGGTCCCAGGGTAGTATATCATTATTTACCGTGAACCCTGGATAGTATATCAGTAACTACAATGGTCCCTGGGTAGTATATCATTATTTACACTGGTCGCTGGGTAGTATATCATTATTTATACTGGTTACTGGGCAGTATATCATTATTTATTGTGGTCCCTGTGAATAATATGATTATTTACAGTTGTCCCAGGGTAGTATATCATTATTTACACTGGTCACTGGGTAGTATATCATTATTTAATACTGGTTACTGGGTAGTATATCATTATTTATTGTGGTCCCTGTGAAGAATATGATTATTTACAGTGGTCCCAGGGTAGTATATCATTATTTAGCGTGATCCCTGGGTAGTATCTCATTATTTACAATGGATTCTGGATGTTGTATCTTTAATTACAGTGGTCCCTCGGAAGTATATTTTTATTTAGATTTGTCACTGGATAGTATATCATTATTTACAGTGCTCCCAGGGTAGTATATAATTATTTATTGTGGTCCCTGTGAAGAATATGATTAATTACAGTGGTCCCAGGGTAGTATATCATTATTTACAGTGGCCGTGGGTAGTATATCATTATTTTCAGTGGTGCCAGGGTAGTATATCATTATTTACAGTGGTCAACCGGGACCTGGGATTCATGTGACATTACATTCATCCCCCACCATCTGGCCTACGAAATCCTACCAACTGTCCTGGCTTGACACAATTCATACCTCTTTAACCTGGTGTTACCCCATCTCTGGATCTGTAAAGATTTAATCACCTGCTAATGGTCGCATTCCAAGCATTGTTTGGCATCTTTGAATTTGTCTATATATGTGTTTCTGGAACATACCTCTTCATTCACCTGAGGAAGGAGCAGCGCTCCGAAAGCTAGTGACATCGAAACAAACCTGTTGGACTTTAACCTGGTGTTGTAAGACTTCGTATTATTTACAGTGGCCGTGGGTAGTATATCATTATTTTCAGTTGCCATGGGTAGTATATCATTATTTACAGTGGTAGTGGATTGATAGTGGATGATTATTTCCAATGGTCCCGATGTAGTATATCATTATTTACAGTTGTCCCTGGCTAGAATATCATTATTTGCAGTGCTCTCTGATTAGAATATTATTATTTACAGTGGTCCTTGGGTAGTATATGAATATTTACAGTGGTCCCTGGGTAGAATATCATTATTTACAGTTGTCACTGGGTAGTATCTCATTATTTACAGTGGTCTCTGGGCGGAATATCATTATTTACAGTGGTCCCTGGGCAGAATATCATTATTTACAGTGGTCACTGGTTAGAATATCATTATTTACAGTGGTCCCATGGTAGTATATCATTATTTATAGTGGTCCCTGGGTAGAATATCATTATTTACAGTGGTCCCTGGGTAGAATATCATTATTTACAGTGGTCCCTGTGTAGTATTTCATTATGTTCAGTGGTCCCTGGGTAGAATATCATTATTTACAGTTGTCCCTGGGTAGAATATCATTATTTACAGCGGTCCCTGGGTATTATATCATTGTTTACAGTGGTCCCTGTGTAGAATATCATTATTTACAGTGGTCCCTGTGTAATGTCTCAATATTTACAGTGGTCCCTGGGTAGAATATCATTATTTACACTGGTTCCTGGGATATAATTTATTATTTACTGTGGTACTTGGATAGTATACCAATATTTACAGTGGTCCCTGGGTAGAATATCATTATTTACAGTGTTCCCTGGGTAGTATATCAATATTTACAGTCGTCCCTGCGTTGTATATCATTATTTACAGTGGGCCCCTGGTAGTATTTCATTATTTACAGTGGTCCCTGGGTAGTACATCATTATTTACAGTGGTCCCTGAGCAGTATATTATTATTTACACTGGCTCCTGGGATATTAATTATTATGTACTATGGTACTTGGATAGTATATCAATATTTACAGTGGACCCTGGGTAGAATATCATTATTTACAATGTACCCTGGGTAGTACATCATTATTTACCGTGATCCCTGGATAGTATATCATTATATACAGTGGTCCCTGTGTAGTATACTAGTATTTACATTGGCTGTGGGCAGTTATCATCATTTACAGTGGGCCCTGGACAGTATGTCATCAATTATAGTGTGCACTGTGCAGTACATCTTTATTCACAGTGGTCCATGGGCAGTATAACATTATTTACAGTGGTCACTGGGCAATATATCATTAAGCACAGTGGTCCCTGGGCAGTATACCATTATCTACAGTGGTCCCTGTGTAGTATATCATTATTTACAGTGGTCCTTGGGCAATATATTATTAATCACAGTGGGCTCTGGGTAGTATATCATCATTGACCGCGGTTCCTGGGAAGTATATCATTATTTACAGTGGTCCCTGGGTAGTATATCATTATTTACACAGGTCACTGGGTAGTATATCATCCTTTACAGTGGTCCCTGGATTGCATATCATTATTTACAGTTGTCCCTTGGTGATATATAATTATTTGCAGTGGTCTCTGGACGGTATATCATTATTCATAGTGGTCCCTGGGTAACATATCATTATTTACAGTGGACCCAGTGTAGTGTAGTATTATCTACAGTGGTCCCAGAGTGATACATCATGATTTACAGTGGTCCCTGGATAGTATTTCATTACTGACAGTGGTCCGTCGGCAGTATATCATTATTTGCAGTGGTCCCTTGATAGTGGATGATTATTTACAATGGTCCCTATGTAGTATATCATTATTTGCAGTGCTCTCTGATTAGAATATTATTATTTGCAGTGGTCCCTGGGTAGAATATCATTATCTACACTGGTCCCTGGGTAGTATATCATCATTTACAGTAGTGCCTGGGTAGTATATCATCATTTACAGTAGTGCCTGGGGAGTATATCATCATTTACAGTGGACCCTGGGCAGTCTGTCATTATTTACAGTGGTCCCTGTGTAGAATATCATTATTGATAGTGGTCCCTGGGTAGTATATCATCATTTACAGTAGTGCCTGGGGAGTATATCATCATTTACAGTGGACCCTGGGCAGTAAGTCTTTATTTACAGTGGTCCCTGGGTAGTATATCATTATTTACAGTGGTCCCTGGGTAGTATATCATCATTTACAGTAGTGCCTGGGGAGTATATCATTTTTTAAAGTGGACCCTGGGCAGTAAGTCTTTATTTACAGTGGTCCCTCGGTAGTATATCATTATTTACAGTGTTCACTGGGTAGACTATCATTGTTTACAGTGGTCCTTGGGTCGTATATCATTATTTACAGTGGTTCCTTGGTAGAATATCTTTAGTTACAGCGTTCCATGGGCACTTCACCATTATTAATAGTTGTCCATCGGTAGTATATTATATTCTGCAGTGGTCCCTGGGTAGTAAATCATTAATTACTGTAGTCCCTGGTAGAATGTCAGCATTTACAGTGGTCCCTGGTCAGAATGTCATTATTTACAGTTGTGCCTGGGTAGTACATTATTATTTGCATTTGACCCTGGGCAGAATATCATTATTTACACTGGTCCCGGTGTAGAATATCATTATTTACAGTTGTCCCTGAGTAAAATATCATTATTTAAATTGGCCCCTGTGCTGTATATCATTATTTTCACTGTTCCCTGCATAGTTTAACATTATTTACACTGGTTTCTGGGAAACGTACCATTATTTACAGTGGTCCCAGGGGAGTATATAATTTATTTGCAGTGCGCCTGTGCAGTATATCACTGTTTGCAGTCGGCCCTGGGCAGTGTATCTTTATTTACAGTGGTCCCTGAGTAGTCTATCATTATTTACATTCGTCCCTGGGCAATATATCATTATCTACAGTGGTACCTGGGTAGTATATCATTATCTACAGTGGTCACTGTGTAGTATATCATTATCTACAATAGTCCCTGGATAGTATGACTTTATTTACAGTGGTCCCTCGGCAGTATACCTTTATTTACAGTGATCCCTGGTAGTATATCATTATTTACTATGGTCTCTGATTAGAATATCATTATTTACAGTGGGCACTGTGCAGTATATCTTATTTACAGTGGTTCCCGGGTTGTTTTTCATTATTTACAATGGTCTCTGGGTGGTATATCTTTATTTGCAGTGGTCCCCGGGTGGGATAACTTTATTTACAGTGGTCCCTGGGAAGTATATCATTATACTGTATCATTTAGTGGGCAGCACGGTATATTATTATATCATTTAGCACCACTATATCATTTAGTGGGCAGCACGGTAGCATAGTGGATAGCACAATTGTTTCACAGCTCCAGGGTCCCAGGTTCGATTCCCGGCTTGGGGCACTGTCTGTGCGGAGTCTGCACATCCTCCCCGTGTGTGCGTGGGTTTCCTCCGGCTGCTCCGGTTTTTTCCCACAGTCCAAAGATGTGCAGTTTAGGTGAATTGTCCATCATAAATTGCCTTAGTGTCCAAAATTGCCCTTAGTGTTGGGTGGGATTACTCGCTTATGGGGATAGGGTGGAGATGTGGACTTGGATAGGGTGCTCTTTCCAAGAGCCGGGCAGACTCGATGGGCCGAATGGCCTCCTTCTGCACTGTAAATTCTATGATCTATGATTTACTGTGGTCCCTGGGTAGAGTATCATGATTTACAGTGTTCACTCGGTGGTATATCATTAGTTACAGTCGTCCCCCGGCAGTATATCTTTATTTACAGTGGTACCTAGGTAGTATATCATTATTTACAATTGTCCCTGGGTTGAATATAATTATCTACAGTTGTCCCTGGATAGTATATCTTAATTTGCCATTGTCCATGGGTAGTATATAATTATTTACAGTGCTCCATGGGTAGAATATCATTATTTACAGTGGTCCCTGGTAGTATATCATTATTTACAGTGGTCCCTGTGTAGTATGTCATTATTTACAGTGGTCCCTGTGTAGAAAGTCTTTATTTACATGGTTCCCGGGCGGTATATCTTTATTTACAGTGGTCACTGGGTAGTAAATCAGTATTTACAGTGACCCCTGTGTAGTACATCATTATTTGCAGTTGTCCCTGGGTAGAATATCATTATTTACAGTTGTCCCTCAGTATTATATCACTGTTTACAGTGGACCCTGGACAGTGTATCATTATTTACAGTGGTCCCTAGGCAGTATTACCTTATTTACAGTGGTCTCTGTGCAGTATATCTTTATTTTTAGTGGTCCCTGGGTAGTATATCATTATTTTCAGTGTGCCTTGGTAGTATATCATTATTTACAGTGTGCCCTGGGTAGTATGTCATTATTCACAGTGGTTGTGTGCAGTATATCATTATCTGCAGTGGTCCCTGGGTAGTATATCATTATTTACAATGATCACTGGAAAGTATATCATTATCTGCAGTGGTCCCTGGGTAGTATAATCATTATTTACAGTGGTCCTTGTATAGAAATGCTTTAATTACAGTGGTTCCTGGGCGGGATACCTTTATTTACAGTGGTCACTGAGTTGTATATCATTGTTTACAGTGGCCACTGTGTAGAATATTATTATTTACAATAGTCCCTGGGTGGTATACTTTTATTTACAGTGGTCCCTGGGTGGTATTTCTTTATTTACAGTGGTCACTGGCTGGTATATCATTATTTACAGCGGTTCCAGGGTAGGTTATTATAATTTACAATGGTCCCTGGGTGGTATACCTTTATTTACAGTGGTCCCTGGGTGGTATTTCTTTATTTACACTGGTCCCTGGGTTATTTATAAATATTAACAGAGGTCCCGGCGTACAATATCATTATTTACAGTGTTCTCTGGGTAGAATATCATTATTTACTGTAGTCCCTGTGTAGAATATCATTGTTTACAGTGGTCACTGGGTGGAATATCAATATTTACAGTGGTCCCTGGTAGTCTATCATTATTTACAGTGGCTCTGTGCAGTATATCATTATTTACAGTTGCTCTGTGCAGTATGTCATTATTTTCAATGATCACTGGGTAGTATATCATCATCTGCAGTGGTCCCTGGGTAGTATATCATTATTTCCAGTGGTCCTTGTGTAGAAAGTCTTTATTTACTGTGGTTCCTGGGCGGTATTCCTTTATTTACAGTGGTCACTGGGTAGTATATCATTATTTACAGTGGTCCCTGGGTAGTATATCACTATTTGCAGTGGTCCCTGGGCAGTATATCTGTATTTACAGATGATGTGGAGATGCCGGCGTTGAACTGGGGTGAGCGCAGTTAGAAGTCTTACAACACCAGGTTAAAGTCCAACAGGTTTGTTTCGATGTCACTAGCTTTCGGAGCACTGCTCCTTCCTCAGGTGAATGAAGAGGTATGTTCCAGAAACATATATATAGACAAATTCAAAGATGCCAGACAATGCTTGGAATGCGAGCATTAGCAGGTGATTAAATCTTTACAGATCCAGAGATGGGGTAACCCCAGGTTAAAGAGGTGTGAATTGTACCAAGCCAGGACAGTTGGTAGGATTTCGCAGGCCAGATGGTGGGGGATGAATGTAATGCGACATGAATCCCAGGTCCCGGTTGAGGCCGCACTCATGTGTGCGGAACTTGGCTATAAGTTTCTGCTCGGCGATTCTGCGTTGTCGCGGGTCCTGAAGGCCGCCTTGGAGAACGCTTACCCGGAGATCAGAGGCTGAATGCCCTTGACTGCTGAAGTGTTCCCCGACTGGAAGGGAACATTCCTGCCTGGCGATTGTTGCGCGATGTCCGTTCATTCATTGTTGCAGCGTCTGCATGGTCTCGCCAATGTACCACGCTTCGGGACACCCCTCCCCCCAGCAGCCGAGATCCCTCCCCCCTCCCCCCAGCAGCCACGGGCCCCTCCCCCTCCCCAGCAGCCGCGGTCCCCCTCCCCCAGCAGCCGTGGTCCCCCTCCCCCAGCAGCCGCGGTCCCCTCCCCAGCAGCCGCGTTCCCCCTCCCCCTCCCCCAGCAGCCGCGGTCCCCCTCCCCCAGCAGCCGCGGTCCCCCTCCTCCAGCAGCCGCGGTCCCCCTCCCCCGGCAGCCGCGGTCCCCCCCCCAGCAGCCGCGGTCCCCCTCCCCCAGCAGCCGCGGTCCCCCCCCCAGCAGCCGCGGTCCCCCTCCCCCAGCAGCCGCGGTCCCCCTCCCCCAGCAGCCGCGGTCCCCCTCCCCCAGCAGCCGCGGTCCCCCTCCCCCAGCAGCCGCGGTCCCCCTCCCCCAGCAGCCGCGGTCCCCCTCCCCCAGCAGCCGCGGTCCCCCTCCCCCAGCAGCCGCGGTCCCCCTCCCCCAGCAGCCGCGGTCCCCCTCCCCCAGCAGCCGCGGTCCCCCTCCCCCAGCAGCCGCGGTCCCCCTCCCCCAGCAGCCGCGGTCCCCCTCCCCCAGCAGCCGCGGTCCCCCTCCCCCAGCAGCCGCGGTCCCCCTCCCCCAGCAGCCGCGGTGCCCCTCCCCCAGCAGCCGCGGTCCCCCTCCCCCAGCAGCCGCGGTCCCCCTCCCCCAGCAGCCGCGGTCCCCCTCCCCCAGCAGCCGCGGTCCCCCTCCCCCAGCAGCCGCGGTCCTCCTCCCCCAGCAGCCGCGGTCCCCCTCCCCCAGCAGCCGCGGTCCCCCTCCCCAGCAGCCGCGGTCCCCCTCCCCCAGCAGCCGCGGTCCCCCTCCCCCAGCAGCCGCGGTCCCACTCCCCCAGCAGCCGCGGTCCCCCTCCCCCAGCAGCCGCGGTCCCCCTCCCCCAGCAGCCGTGGTCCCCCTCCCCCAGCAGCCGCGGTCCCCCTCCCCCAGCAGCCACGGTCCCCCTCCCCCTCCCCCAGCTGCCGCGGTCCCCCTCCCCCAGCAGCCGCGGTCCCCCTCCCCCAGCAGCCGCGGTCCCCCTCCCCCAGCAGCATTGTCTCGGGTCGGACAGTTTGATGGTGCTGTTTATTTGATGTGTATATAATGTTTATTTGGATCTGTTTTCCCTGAGATTGCCTGTCCTGCCCGCTCTTCCCGCGGGCAGGGTGAGGCAGCGCCCGCCGCTGGCATCGGCCTGGAGCTGGGACACAACAAAGCAAAACAGACCAGAAGTAACTGATGGACAAAACAAAATGTGGGGAGTGCCCCAAACCGCGGGTGGAGCACAGCCCCAACAGAACAGGAAAAGAGACCAAACCTCACCCAATACCCGCCCAATGAAAGTGTGAGAATGGGGGTCGGTCCGGCAGCCCACCCCCTGCGGGGCCCAGCCAGCCCGGAAAGCTTCGAGGGTGCCCGTGGGCAGCGCCTGCCCCCGCTCCAGGGACCCCCGGCCGCCAGCCAGCCCTTCCCACGGCACCCACAGCCCTCCCCCACCCAGCCCTTCCCACGGCATCCACAGCCCTCCCCACCCAGCCCTTCCCACGGCACCCACAGCCCTCCGCCACCCAGCCCTGCCCACGGCACCCACCGCCCTCCCCCACCCAGCCCTTCCCACGGCACCCACAGCCCTCCGCCACCCAGCCCTGCCCACGGCACCCACAGCCCTCCGCCACCCAGCCCTGCCCACGGCACCCACAGCCCTCCGCCACCCAGCCCTGCCCACGGCACCCACAGCCCTCCGCCACCCAGCCCTGCCCACGGCACCCACAGCCCTCCGCCACTCAGCCCTGCCCACGGCACCCACCGCCCTCCGCCACCCAGCCCTTCCCACGGCACCCACAGCCCGGCCCTCCCCCACCCAGCGCTTCCCACGGCACCCACCGCCCTCCCCCACCCAGCCCTTCCCACGGCACCCACAGCCCTCCGCCACCCAGCCCTGCCCACGGCACCCACAGCCCTCCGCCACCCAGCCCTGCCCACGGCACCCACCGCCCTCCGCCACCCAGCCCTTCCCACGGCACCCACAGCCCGGCCCTCCCCCACCCAGCGCTTCCCACGGCACCCACAGCCCTCCGCCACCCAGCCCTGCCCACGGCACCCACCGCCCTCCCCACCCAGCCCTGCCCACGGCACCCACCGCCCTCCGCTCCGCCAGCCACCCGAATGGAGATTGGCGGAGGTGCGGATTCCTGAGCAGCGCCTCCCTTACGACAGCCGCCACTCCTGACGGGGGAGAGCTGCGGCGCCTGGAGACCGTGTTCCAGACTTTGAGGAGGTCCTGGTACAAGACGGGCAGCGCCAACAGAGAGTTCCGAAGACCCTGCTGGTCCACAGACAGGATCCGCACGTCGTAGTTCAGGCCGAGCCCCTGGGGGGAGAAATCCGTCGCCAGGGCCCCACCGTGGAGGAGGCTCAGCGTACAGGTAACGCTGCAGAGTCTGAGGGTGGAAAGTGGCAGTCTGGGTGCGGAGGCACACCAGCGCCTGACCGCCCTCCGCCATCGGGAGACTCCAGACCTCCGCAGCGACCCCGTGCAGTCGATTGTCCCGGAGGAACCGAAGCCGGGCTCTCTGGATGGTGGGACAAAGCCAGGGGGGGGAGTCAGTGACCAGCCGGGACCACAGCATGGAGGCGATCAGCTGGTTTATGACGAGAACTCGGCCCCTGGGGGACAGCACTCGGAGCCGTCCTGTCCAGCGTCCCAGGCCAGCGGTGACCTTGGTCTCCAGCTCCTGCCCGTTCGCCGGCCAGGCTCCCTCTGCCGGGCAAAGATGGACTCCCAGGTCGAGGCTGTTGGTCCGACTCCAGCTGAAGGGCCCGAGCTCCTCCGGGAGGGGGTCCACCTGCCACGGACCGACCAGGAGTCCGGAACATTGAGCCCAGTTGATCCGTGGGGAGGACGCGGCGGAGTAGACAGCTTGGCTCTCTCGCATCCTCCGGGGGTCCCCGGGGTCAGTGACCATGAGGAACACGGCATCAGCGTCCGCCGAGAGGACCACCCCCCCGTCCGGCTCGCGCAGAACCAGCCCCGTGAACCTCCTCCGCAGGAGGCACAGGAAAGGCCCCACGCAGAGGGAATAATGATGGCCGGACAGGGGGCAGCCCTGACGCACTCCTCTCCCAAAGCGAAGGGGCGCCGTCAGGGACCCGTTAACCTTAATCAGACTCTCCGAGGCGGCGGACAGTAACCGGATCCGGGGGACAAAATACCACCCGAACCCGACAGCTCGCAGAGTCCCGAGCAAATCCCCGGGCCCCACCCTGTCGAACGCCTTCTCCTGGTCAAGAGACAGGGAGGCGCTCGACATACCAGTCCGCTGGGTAAAGTGAATAATGTCCCGGGCCAGGTGGATATTGTCATAGATTGTGCGGTCCGGGACTGTGTAGGACTGGTCAGGGTGGATCATGTGGTCCAGCTCGGGGCCAAGGCGTAAAGACAGCACCTTGGCGAAGATTTTATAGTCCGTGCTGAGGAGGGAGACCGGTCGCCAGTTCTTAAGTCGGCGGAGATCCTCCTTCTTGGGCAATGACGGCCCTGCGCCACGAAAGGGGCATCTCGCCGGTCGCGGTACATTCCCCCAGGACCCCCGTATAGTCGCTCCCCAGGACGTCCCAGCACGCCCTGAAGAACTCCACGGTCAGCCCGTCCAGCCCTGGGGATTTGCCCCGTGAGAGGATGTCCAGGGTGCCGGTCAGCTCTTGGAGGTTGATGGCATTATCGAGCTTCCCGGCGCCCTCCGGGCCCACCTGCGGCAGGTCCTCCCCCAGAACTCTGCAAGCGTCCTCGCTGGACGGACCCGGAGAGAAGAGGTCGGAGTAAAAATCCCTGATCAGGGTCCTGACCCCCTCCGGATCCGAGACGAGGGGCCGGTCGTCGGCCAGCAGCGTAGAAACCTGCCGACGGGCCCCGCGTCCTCTTTCCAGCGAGTAGAAGAAGCGGGAGCCGCGGTCCATGTCCGTTAGGAGACGGATCCGCGACCTCACGTACGCGCCGCGGGACCCGGCCAGTTGCAGGCCCCGCAGTGCGCCCCTCTTCTCCCTGTTCACCAGCCCCAGGGCCGGGCCTCATCGGGCTGAGCGAGACGTGACTCCAGATCGAGGAGTTCCTCAGCCAGGTTGGCGATCGTGGAGTTCCGCCCCGCCGGAGACCCCTCCGTGTACCCCTGACAGAAGGCACGGATCTGGGCCTTGCCCACATCCCACCGTAGCCTCAAGGAGGGGAAGCCACCCCGCTTCCTTCTCCAGCCGGCCCAGAAACGGCAGAACGAGTCCAGGAACCGCTCGTCCTCCAGCAGCAGGTTGTTAAAGTGCCAGTACGCGGACCGTGTCTGAGCGCAGGACGGGGCGAGACCCGCCCACACCAGGTGGTGATCCGAGCTCGGCACCTGCTCCATGGAGGCCGTCGGAACGCTGGGCAAGTACGTCTTGGAAATGTAAAGACGGTCGATGCAGGACGCTCTGAATTGGGGCCGCACAGAGGTGCGCACCCGCAATTCAGGATGGAGAGTCCGCCAGACATCCACCAAGTCAAAGGACCTAACCAGGTCCCTCAACTTCACCACCGCAGCCAGGCCGCGCTGGACTTCACCACGGTCCTTGGCCCGGAGGGTGCAATTGAAATCCCCTCCGGGGACGATGCACTCGCCCGCCGGGATGGTGCCTGGAAGAGTGGACACCTTTTGGAAGAAAGCCGCCTGCTGCGGTCCGGCCACGGGAGCGGATACATTGACAAAGCGAATCACCGCTGCCCCGAAACGGGCCTTTAGGTGCAGCAGACGGCCTGGCACCGGCTCCTTGACCCCCCCCCCCCAAGATCTCCAGCTGAAAATGTGGAGCCAACAAGATAGCCACCCCGCCCGAACGTGGGGCCAGGTGACTCATGAAGACTCCTCCTTGCCCCTCCAGGGTCCCCTGAGCTTCGTCACCCGGATGGCCTGGGTTTCCTGCAGGAAGCACACCCCGTACTTTCCGTCCCGGAGGATAGACAGGAACTGGAACCGGTGGTGCGCGTGGCTGCTGCCGTTGATGTTGAGGCTGGCCATGGTTACCTCAATGTCAGCAGCAATAGTTATCCATCACCTTCAGTGCTCAGAGTGGGGGTACCGCCCCCTCCACTCCCTCAGGAGTCCCACAAGGAACTGAGCAGCTTGGCGCTGCTCCTCCTGGTCTTGATCGAACTCCCGGGCCTCTCTGGCATAGGCCCGGGCGGAGCCAAGGAGCAGCCCCAGATTTCCCCAGCTGTCCAGGGCCAGCCGCACACAGTCTGGGTGACCGTGATGTTTCCCAGAAATGTTGGTTCCCCAGGGGGGACGAGGGGAGACTCGGTGCCGGGTGTGAGGGTGCCCTCTGCCTCGCTGCAGAGAGAGTCTAAATCCTCCTCCTCACCCATCACCGAGCAGCCTTCCTCCTCCGAACGGTCACCTCCCGAGCTCGAGTCGCCCGCCACATGGAGTATGGCGGGCGGCACGGGCCCACCGGCTAACCCTTGGCCCGAGTCGACCCCACCCCCAGGGTCGTCCTCAGGCAGGTCCCTCGCAGGCTCCTCCCGCGGCTCAGGGCCCGTGGACGGCGCCTCCACCCACGCCGGCGACTCCGGGACCTCGGAGAGGCCCCTCGGAAACATGTCCGGCTTGAAAACAGGGCTCTCCGGCGTCGCCCGCCCGGGTGTAGAGGGCGGGGAGCCTTCCCCGTCCTCCCCCGTCCACGGCCCACAGCGGCACGATGAGCGGTCGCTGCTGCTGCCGGCCCCCGGCGATGGTGAAGAGGAGGCGTCCGGGGAGGAAACTTGCACCGGGCGGGACGGGCCCCCAGGGACTTCGACTCCGCTCGACCCCGGGTCCTCCTGCTCGGGGGGCGACAGCAGCTCGAGTGGCTCGGGGGCCTCGGAGGCCCCCCCGGCCTTGCTTCTCTTCATTGTGTGCCCCGGGCCAGGCGTCAGGGGGATGGGCACCAACACGGGAGACCCCCACCCCTCCTCGCCTGGGGAGGGGGCAGGAACCCCCCCCCCTTGCCCGGGCAGGCGGCGCTTGCGGGGAGGGGGCGGCTCGGGATCGCCCTGCTGCACGGCCTCCATGGCGGGAGAGGCCCCGGCAGCATCTCCCTCCCTCCCGGCTCAGGCAGAGGGGTGGGAGGACAGGGTCCGCAGCCCTGGATGGTCCCACTCCCACCTCAGGCAGAGGGGTGGGAGGACAGGAGGCTGGGCCTGCAGCCCTGGATGGTCACAGTCCCACCTCAGGCAGAGGGGTGGGAGGACAGGAGGCTGGGCCTGCAGCCCTGGATGGTCACAGTCCCACCTCAGGCAGAGGGGTTGGAGGACAGGAGGCCGGGCCTGCAGCCCTGGATGGTCCCACGCCCACCTCAGGCAGAGGGGTGGGAGGACAGGAGGCTGGGCCTGCAGCCCTGGATGGTCACAGTCCCACCTCAGGCAGAGGGGTGGGAGGACAGGAGGCTGGGCCTGCAGCCCCAGGCGGTCCCACTCCCACCTCAGGCAGAGGGGTGGGAGGACAGGAGGCTCGGCCTGCAGCCCTGGATGGTCACACTCCCACCTCAGGCAGAGGGCTGGGAGGACAGGAGGCTGGGCCTGCAGCCCTGGATGGTCACAGTCCCACCTCAGGCAGAGGGGTGGGAGGACAGGAGGCCGGGCCTGCAGCCCTGGATGGTCCCGCTCCCACCTCAGGCAGAGGGGTGGGAGGACAGGAGGCTGGGCCTGCAGCCCTGGATGGTCCCACTCCCACCTCAGGCAGAGGGTTGCGAGGACAGGAGGCTCGGCCTGCAGCCTGGATGGTCCCAGTCCCACCTCAGGCAGAGGAGTGGGAGGACAGGAGACTGGGCCTGCAGCCCTGGATGGTCCCACTCCCACCTCAGGCAGAGGGGTGGGAGGACAGGAGGCTGGGCCTGCAGCCCCAGGCGGTCCCACTCCCACCTCAGGCAGAGGGGTGGGAGGACAGGAGGATCGGCCTGCAGCCCTGGATGGTCACACTCCCACCTCAGGCAGAGGGCTGGGAGGACAGGAGGCTGGGCCTGCAGCCCTGGATGGTCACAGTCCCACCTCAGGCAGAGGGGTGGGAGGACAGGAGGCCGGGCCTGCAGCCCTGGATGGTCCCGTTCCCACCTCAGGCAGAGGGGTGGGAGGACAGGAGGCTGGGCCTACAGCCCTGGATGGTCCCAGTCCCACCTCAGGCAGAGGGGTGGGAGGACAGGAGGCTGGGCCTGCAGCCCCGGATGGTCCCACTCCCACCTCAGGCAGAGGGGTGGGAGGACAGGAGGCCGGGCCTGCAGCTTGGATGCTCCCACTCCCACCTCAGGCAGAGGGGTGGGAGGACAGGAGGCCGGGCCTGCAGCCCTGGATGGTCCCACTCCCACCTCAGGCAGAGGGGTGGGAGGACAGGAGGCTGGGCCTGCAGCCCTGGATGGTCCCACTCCCACCTCAGGCAGAGGGGTGGGAGGACAGGAGGCCGGGCCTGCAGCCCTGGATGGTCCCAGTCCCACCTCTGGCAGAGGGGTGGGAGGATAGGAGGCCGGGCCTGCAGCTTGGATGCTCCCATTCCCACCTCAGGCAGATGGGTGGGAGGACAGGAGGCCGGGCCTGCAGCCCTGGATGGTCCCACTCCCACCTCAGGCAGAGGGGTGGGAGGACAGGAGGCCGGGCCTGCAGCCCTGGATGGTCCCAGTCCCACCTTTGGCAGAGGGGTGGGAGGACAGGAGGCCGAGCCAACAGCCCTGGATGGTCCCACCTCAGGCAGAGGGGTGGGAGGACAGGCGGCCGGGCCTGCAGCCCTGGATGGTCCCGCTCCCACCTCAGGCAGAGGGGTGGGAGGACAGGAGGCTGGGCCTGCAGCCCTGGATGGTCCCAGTCCCAACTCAGGCAGAGGGCTGGGAGGACAGGAGGCTCGGCCTGCAGCCCTGGATGGTCCCACCTCAGGCAGAGGGGTGGGAGGACAGGAGGCCGGGCCTGCAGCCCTGGATGGTCCCAGTCCCACCTCAGGCAGAGGGGTGGGAGGACAGGAGGCTGGGCCTGCATCCCTGGATGGTCCCGCTCCCACCTCAGGCAGAGGAGTGGGAGGACAGGAGGCCGGGCCTGCAGCCCTGGATGGTCCCACTCCCACCTCAGGCAGAGGGGTGGGAGGACAGGAGGCCGGGCCTGCAGCCCTGGATGGTCCCACTCCCACCTCAGGCAGAGGGGTGGGAGGACAGGAGGCCGGGCCTGCAGCCCTGAATGGTCCCAGTCCCACCTCAGGCAGAGGGGTGGGAGGACAGGAGGCTGGGCCTGCAGCCCTCGATGGTCCCAGTCCCACCTCAGGCAGAGTGGTGGGAGGACAGGAGGCTGGGCCTGCAGCCTGGATGGTCCCAGTCCCACCTCAGGCAGAGGGGTGGGAGGACAGGAGGCTGGGCCTGCATCCCTGGATGGTCCCGCTCCCACCTCAGGCAGAGGAGTGGGAGGACAGGAGGCCGGGCCTGCAGCCCTGGATGGTCCCACTCCCACCTCAGGCAGAGGGGTGGGAGGACAGGAGGCTGGGCCTGCAGCCCGGGATGGTCCCGCTCCCACCTCAGGCAGAGGGGTGGGAGGACAGGAGGCCGGGCCTGCAGCCCTGGATGGTCCCAGTCCCACCTCAGGCAGAGGGGTGGGAGGACAGGAGGCTGGGCCTGCAGCCCTCGATGGTCCCAGTCCCACCTCAGGCAGAGTGGTGGGAGGACAGGAGGCTGGGCCTGCAGCCTGGATGGTCCCAGTCCCACCTCAGGCAGAGGGGTGGGAGGACAGGAGGCCGGGCCTGCAGCCCTGGATGGTCCCAGCCCCACCTCAGGCAGAGCGGTGATCAAAACGTGATCTTTATCAATGATGAGAAGGCGGAGACAGTGGAAGTTTAAACTGGACAGATATTTCACAGCTGGATTCACACAATACAGACAGCAATGTGTTGTAGATTGTGGAAGTGCCACAAATGTTGTCAAATGCAGGACGTGGGGTCCCTCAATGTTTCAATCTTGCTGAGAGACTGTCAGCCCACAGGGACAACATTTCTGTTTAATAGGATTGAAGGACAAGTTAAAATAGTTCCGTTTCAAAGTTTAAAATAAGCAGTCATTGCTCTGTGCAGCTTTCGGAATCTGTCAGTGGAATTTACTTCACACAGGCAAGTTTAACAAGTGTATGGGGAACTGATTAGAAGTTTTGATGGAAATATTCCTGTATTATGGAAATGTGTGAGATCTATTTAGGGTTGGGAAATGGATTGATGATCAAAGGAAGCAGTTGTTTTTTAACTACATTAGACTGAGAGCCTTGAAGATTCACAACTTCCATGAGCTGTGAGAAAGGATTGATTAACCAAGGCCTATTATTCAAATACTTCAGACAAGTGAATAAGCTACAGGAACATTGAATATACAGACAGAGACAAGCAGACACCTGTAATCGGAGCTTAAACTTCACGTTTGAATGTGAAGGGCTGAAATAAACAAGAGTCCACCCTGGGATTCGGTGCAATTTGAATTCTGCTTTTCCAAAAAATAAAAATAACTAGCTGCAATGAAAAATTCCTTGGACAGGACAGAGGGATTTTGACTCTGTATTTAAGCCCAGACAGTATTTGTGTTGTGAGTGTTTGATGGACAGTGTAGATGAAGCTTGACTCTGAAACACTGGAATTCAGTCTCAGGGCTGATTTAATCACATGCTTCAGAATAATAATTGATATTGTACATCTCGTGTGTGTCTCAGTGACAGCTCTGAAACATGTACAGCACAATCTCATCCTGTCTCTGTGTGTCTCTCTCTGAAATTAGCCAGTCCATTTCCTAAATTACCACCTTTCAAAAGGGCTCCATTGCCTGTGAAGCAGTTTGTGATACCCAAAGGTTATGAAAACTGCTTTCGAAATATCTGTCCCCAAGCTGCTGTGAGGATGTTCAGAGTCAGTGTGTGTCTTGGGTCACACACAGGCCAGATACACCTCTCCAAGTTAAAGATTTCTCTCCATTTGAAAGATGTATTGACCCAGTCTGTCTGAGTTTGAGTGTCTGTTTTTCTGTACACGTGTATGTGTGTTTGGGGGGGGGTGGGGGGGTTTATGTGTGGCATTCTGGAAGTTACACGGTAGCACAGTGTGTAGCACTGCGGCCTCACAGCTCCAGGGTCCCAGGTTCGAATCCCGGCTTGGGTCACAGTCTGTGCGGAGTCTGCACGTTCTCCCCTTGTCCGCGTGGGTTTCTCCCGGGTGCTCCGGTTTCCCCCCTGACGTCCCGAAGGACGTGCTGTTTGGTGAATTGGACATTATGTATTCTCCCTCAGTGTACCCGAACAGGCGCCAGAGTTTGGCGACTAGGGACTTTTCTCAGTAACTTCATTGCAGTCTGTGACTGTGTGTGTGTGTATATCTGTGTGTGTGTGTGTGTGTGTGCGTGTGTGTATCTGTGTGTCTGTGTGCGTGTGTGTATCTGTGTGTCTGTGTGTGTGTGTGTGTGTGTGCCTGTGTGTGTGTCTGTGTGTGTGTGTGTGTGCCTGTGTGTGTGTCTGTGTGTGTGTGTGTATCTGTGTCTCAGTTTGAATTTGTTTAGTACTGATTGAAGATAATGAGATAGAAAGTTTGATAGAAAGTTTGGCAGCATTGTCGGTGTAAACAATAATGACAGAGACAGTGTGAACCCTGAAGAGAACGCCATACCTGGGCCCACTCCCCTACCCCGTCGCTGTCACCCCACCTAACCTGAACATCTTTAGATACTGTAGGCAATTTGGATTTATCACGGCCAACCCACCTAACCTGCACGTCTTTGGGCGGTGGGAGGAAACCGGAGCACCCGGAGGAAACCCACGCAGACACGGGGAGGACGTCCAGACTCCGCACAGACAGTGACCCAAGCCGGGAATCGAACCCGGGACCCTGTAGCTGTGAGGCAGCAGTGCTAACCACTGTTCAGTCCCGGCGCTGGGTCACTGTCCGTGTGGAGTTTGCACATTCTCCCCGTGTTAGCCTGGGTTTCACCCCCACAACCCAAAGATGTGCAGGGCAGGTGGATGGGCCACGCTAACTTGCCCCTGAATTGGAAAAACTGAACTGGGCTCTGGATTTATTGTAAAAATCTTTTTATTGCCGTTTCCACAATTCTGTGCATTGCGGCTAGTTTACATTTCTCAGAGAGCGAAAAGGCTTTCTCTTACGTTTCTATCGTTACAAACTGTTGCCGTTCAGTTCGGCGTGTCTGCCCCCCCCCCCAACCCCCCCTTTCCCTAACCCTTCCCCTCTCTCCCCCGCAGACCCTCCGTGATGCCCTTCCGGGCCGACCTGGTGTGTGAACCCCTGCTCCTTGTTTACCCCCTTACCCCCCCTTTCTTTTCTCCCTCCATCGGTTTCAGCCGTGTTCTTTCAGTGGATTGGGGGGGTCTCCTCTCTCCATCTCTCTCGGTGGGGGGGGGGTTCACCCCTCTCCATCTCTCTCGGTGGGGGGGGGGGGGGTCCCCCCTCTCCGTCCCTCTCGGTGGGGGGTTGGTTCCCCCCTCTCCACAACTCTCGGTGGGGGTTCCCCCCTCTCCACAACTCTCGGTGGGGGGAGGGAATTCCCCCCCTCCATCTCTCTCGGTGTGGGGGGATTCCCCCTCTCCATCTCTCTCGGTGGGGGGGGGGAATTCCCCCCCTCCATCTCTCTCGGTGGGGGGGGATTCCCCCTCTCCATCTCTCGGTGGGGGGGGGTTCCCCCCTCTCCATATCTCTCGGTGGGGTGGGGGTTCCCCCCTCTCCATCCCTCTCGGTGGGGGGGTCCCCCCCCTCCATCTCTCTCGGTGGGGAGGCTTCCCCCTCTCCATCCCTCTCGGTGGGGGGGGGGGGTCCCCCTCTTAATCTCTCTCGGTGGAGGGGGGGTCCCCCCTCTCCATCCCTCTCGGTGGGGGGTTGGTTCCCCCCTCTCCACAACTCTCGGTGGGGGTTCCCCCCTCTCCACAACTCTCGGTGGGGGGGGGGGAATTCCCCCCCTCCATCTCTCTCGGTGTGGGGGGATTCCCCCTCTCCATCTCTCTCGGTGGGGGGGGGGGGAATTCCCCCCCTCCATCTCTCTCGGTGGGGGGGGATTCCCCCTCTCCATCTCTCGGTGGGGGGGGTTCCCCCCTCTCCATATCTCTCGGTGGGGTGGGGGTTCCCCCCTCTCCATCCCTCTCGGTGGGGGGGTCCCCCCCCTCCATCCCTCTCGGTGGGGGGGGTCCCCCCTCTCCGTCTCTCTCGGTGGGGGGTCCCCCCTCTCCATCACTCTCGGTGGGGGGGGGGGGGGTGTTACCCCCTCTCCATCTCTCTCATAGAACATTACAGCGCATTACAGGCCCTTCGGCCCTCGATGTTGCGCCGACCTGTGAAACCACTCTAAAGCCCATCTATACTATTCCCTTATCGCCCATATGTCTATCCAATGACCATTTGAATGTCCTTAGTGTTGGCGAGTCCACTACTGTTGCAGGCAGGGCATTCCACGCCCTTACTACTCTCTGAGTAAAGAACGTACCTCTGACATCTGTCTTGTATCTATCTCCCCTCAATTTAAAGCTATGTCCCCTCGTGCTAGACATCACCATCCGAGGAAAAAGGCTCTCACTGTCCACCCTATCCAATCCTCTGATCACCTTGTATGCCTCAATTAAGTCACCTCTTAACTTTCTTCTCTCTAACGAAAACAGCCTCAAGTCCCTCAGCCTTTCCTCATAAGATCTTCCCTCCATAACCAGGCAACATTCTGGTAAATCTCCTCTGCACCCTTTCCAATGCTTCCACATCCTTCCTATAATGCGGCGACCAGAACTGTACGCAATACTCCAAATGCGGCCGCACCAGAGTTTTGTACAGCTGCAACATGACCTCATGGCTCCGAAATTCAGACACTCTACCAATAAAAGATAACACACCGTACACCTTCTTAACAACCCTCTCAACCTGAGTGGCAACTTTCAGGGATCTATGTACATGGACACCGAGATCTCTCTGCTCATCCACACTGCCAAGAATCTTACCATTAGCCCAGTACGCTGTCTTCCTGTTATTCCTTCCTAAATGAATCACCTCACATTTTTCTGCATTAAACTCCATTTGCCACCTCTCAGCCCAGCGCTGCAGCTTATCTATGTCCCTCTGTAACTTGTAACATCCTTCCGCACTGTCCACAACTCCACCGACTTTAGTGTCAGCTGCAAATTTACTCACCCATCCTTCTGCGCCCTCCTCCAGGTCATTTATAAAAATGACAAACAGCAGTGGCCCCAATACAGATCCTTGTGGTACACCACTAGTAACTGGACTCCAGTCTGAACACTTCCCATCAACCACCACCCTTTGTCTTCTTCCAGCTAGCCAATTTCTGATCCAAACTGCTAAATCTTCCTGAATCCCATGCTTCCGTATTTTCTGCAGTAGCCTACCGTGGGGAACCTTGTCAAACGCGTTACTGAAATCCATATACACCACATCAACTGCTTTACCCTCATCCACCTGTTTCTCACCTTCTCAAAGAACTCTATATGGTTTGTGAGGCACAACCGACCCTTCACAAAACCGTGTTGACTATGTCTAATCAAATTATTCCTTTCCAGATGATTATACACCCTATCTCTTAAAAACCTTTCCAAGATTTTGCCCACAACAGAAGTAAGGCTCACTGGTCTATATTTACCGGGGTTGTCTCTACTCCCCTTCTTGAACAAGGGGACAACATTTGCCAGAGAATCCTAGGATAAATCCCATCCGGCCCAGGGGACTTGTCTATTTTCACCCTTTCCAGAATAGTTAACACCTCCTCCTTATGAACCTCAAGTCCTTCTAGTCGAGTAGCCTGAATCTCAGTATTCTCCTCGTCAACATTGTCTTTTTCCTGTGTGAATAGTGATGAAAAATATTCGTATAGCACCTCTCCTATCTCCACGGACTCCAAGCACAACTTCCCACTCCTGTCCTTGACTGGCCCTACTCTTACCCTAGTCATTCTTTTATTCCTGACATATCTGTAGAAAGCTTTAGGGTTATCCTTGATCCTACCATCCAAAGACTTCTCATGTCCCCTTCTGGCTCTTCTTAGCTCCCTCTTTAGGTCCTTCCTAGCTAACTTGTAACTCTCGAGCGCCCTTACTGAACCTTCATGTCTCATCTTTACATAAGCCTCCTTCCTTCTTCCTCTAGACAAGTGTTTCAACTGCCTTAGTAAACCACGGTTCCCTTGCTCGACCACTTCCTCCCTGCCTGACAAGTACATACTTATCAAGGACACGCAGTAGCTGTTCTTTGAACAAGCTCCACATTTCCATTGTGCCCATCCCCTGCAGTTTTCCTCTCCGTGTCGGTGGGGGTGGGGGGGGGGAAGGGTCCCCCCTCTCCATCTCTCTCGGTGGGTGGGGTGTTCCCGCCTCTCCATCTCTCTCGGTGGGGGAGTCCCCCCTCTCCATCTCTCTCTTTGGTGGTGTCCCCCCTCTCCATCTCTCTCGGTGGGGGCAAAGTTCCCCCCTCTCCATCTCTCTCGGTGGAGGGAGGACCCCCTCTCCATCTCTCTCGGCGGGGGGGGGGGGGGGTCCACCCTCTCCATCTCTCTCGGCGGGGGGGTTTGTTCCCGCCTCTCCATCTCTCTCGGTGGAGGGGCAGTTCCCCCCTCTCCATCTCTCTCGGTGGGTGGGGTGTTCCCGCCTCTCCATCGCTCTCGGTGGAGGGGGAGTTCTCCCCTCTCCATCTCTCTCGGTGGGGGCAGGGCTCCCCTCTCTCCATCTCTCTCGGTGGGGGCAAAGTTCCCCCCTCTCCATCTCTCTCGGTGGGGGGGTCCCCCTCTCCATCTCTCTCGGTGGGGGGTCCACCCTCTCCATCTCTCTCGGTGGAGGGGGAGTTCTCCCCTCTCCATCTCTCTCGGTGGGGGCAGGGCTCACCCCTCTCCATCTCTCTCGGTGGGGGGGACCCCCTCTCTATCTCTCTCGGCGGGGGAGAGGGGGTCCACCCTCTCCATCTCTCTCGGTGGAGGGGGATTTCCCCCCTCTCCATCTCTCCCGGTGGGGGGGGGGTTCCACCATCTCCATCTCTCTCTCGGTGGGGGGGTTCCCCCTTCTCCATCTCGCTTTGTGGGGGGGGAGGTCTCCTTCTCCATATCTCTCGGTGGGGGAGGAGGGGGGTTCCACCAACTCCATCTCTCTCTGTGGGGGGGGTTACCCCTTCTCCATCTCGCTCGGTGGGGGGGGGGGTCCTCTTCTCCATCTCTCTCGGTGGGGGAGGGGGTTCCCCTTCTCCATCTCTCTCGGTGGGGGGGAGGCTGTTCTCCCCTCTCCATCTCTCTCGGTCTCTCCGTCTCTCTCTGGGACTCTGCCAAAACAAAATCCACAACCAGCAGTCGGCCATTAGTATGTCAGTTCACAATGGCCATTGTATGTCAGTTCAAGTGGCCATTTTATGTCGGTTCACGGGAGCCATTTTATGTCAGTTCACAATAGCCATTTTATGTCAGTTAACAATGGACAGTTCATGTCAGGTCGCAATGGCCATTTTGTGTCAGTTCACAATGGACAGTTAATGTCAGTTCACGGGGGCCATTTTGTGTCAGGTCGCAATGGCCATTGTATGTCAGTTCAGAATGGCCATTTTATGTCAGCTCACGGTAGCCATTGTATGTCAGTTCACAATGGCCATTTATGTCAGTTCACAATGGCCATTTTATGTCAGTTCACATTGGCCATTTTATGTCAGTTCACGGGGGCCATTTTATTTCAGTTCACGGTGGCCATTGTATGGCAGTTCACATTGGCCATTTTATGTCAGTTCACAGTGGCCATTTTATGTCAGTTCACAATGGCCATTTTATGTCAGTTCACAATGCCCATTTTATGTCAGTTCACAATGGCCATTTTATGTCAGTTCACGGTGGCCATTGTATGTCAGTTCACAATGGCCATTTTATGTCAATTTGCAATGGACATTTTTTGTCAGTTCACAATGGCCATTTTATGTCAGTTTGCAATGGCCATTTTATCTCAGTTGCGGTGGCCAGTTCATGTCGGTTCACGGGGGCCATTTTATGTCAGTTCACGGTGGCCATTTTATGTCAGTTCATGGGGGCCATTTTATGTCAGTTCATGGTGGCCATTGTATGTCAGTTCACAATGGCCATTGTATGTCAGTTCATAATGGCCATTTTATGTCAGTTTGCAATGGCCATTTTTTCTCAGTTGACGGTGGCCATTTTGTGTCAGTTCACGGTGGCCATTGTATGTCAGTTTACAATGGCCATTGCATGTCAGTTCACAATGGCCATTTTGTGTCAGTTTGCAATGGCCATTTTATCTCAGTTGCGGTGGCCAGTTCATGTCGGTTCACGGGGACCATTTTATGTCAGTTCACGGTGGCCATTTTATATCAGGTCACGGGGGCCATTTATGTCAGTTCATGGTGGCTATTGTATGTCAGTTCACAATGGCCATTTTATGTCAGTTCACGGTGGCCATTTTATCTCAGTTCACAGTGGCCATTTTATGTCAGTTCACGGGGGCCATTTTATTCAGTCGATGGGTGCCATTTTATGTCAGTACACGGTGGCCATTTTATGTCAGTTCACGGTGGTCATTTTATGTCGGTTGACGGGGCCTTTTTATGTCTGCTCGCAATGGCCATTTTATGTCAGTTCACGGCAGCCATTGTATGTCAGTTCACGGCAGCCATTTTATGTCAGTTCACGGTGTCCACTGTATGTCAGTTCACAATGGCCATTTTATGTCAGTTCACAATGACCATTTTATGTCAGTTCACGGTGGCCATTGTATGTCAGTTCACAATGGCCATTTTATGTAAATTTGCAATGGCCATTTTATGTCAGTTCACGGTGGCCATTGTATGTCCGTTCACAATGGCCATTTTATGTCAGTTTGCAATGGCCATTTTATGTCAGTTCACGGTGGCCATTTCATGTCAGTTCACGGGGGCCATTTTATGTCAGTTCATGGTGGCTATTGTATGTCAGTTCACAATGGCCATTTTATTTCAGTTCACGGTGGCCATTCTATCTCAGTTCAAAGTGACCATTTTATGTCAGTTCACGGGGGCCTTTTTATGTCAGGTCGCAATGGCAATTTTATGTCAGTTCACAATGGCCATTTTATGTCAGTTCATGGTGGCCATTCTATGTCAGTTCACAATGGCCATTGTATGTCAGTTCACAATGGCCATTTTATGTCAGTTTGCCATGACCATTTTTCTTCAGTTCACAATGGCCATTTTATGTCAGTTCACAATGGCCATTTTATGTCAGTTCACGGTGGCCATTGTATGTCAGTTCACAATGGCCATTGTATGTCAGTTCACAATGGCGATTTTATGTCAGTGTGCAATGGCCATTTTTTTATCAGTTGACGGTGGCCATTTTGTGTCAGTTCACGGTGGCCATTGCATGTCAGTTCACAATGGCCATTGTATGTCAGTTCACAATGGCCAGTTTATGTCAGTTTGCAATGGCCATTTTATCTCAGTTGCGGTGGCCAGTTCATGTCGGTTCACGGAGGCCATTTTATGTCAGTTCACGGTGGCCATTTTATGTCAGTTCAAGGAGGCCATTTTATTCAGTCAATGGGGGCCATTTTATGTCAGTTTACGGTGGCCATTTTATGTCAGTTCACGGTGGTCATTTTATGTCGGTTCATGGCGGCAATTTTATGTCAGGTCACGGTGGCTATTATATGTTAGCTCATGGCGGCCATTTTATGTCAGTTCACGGGGCCATTTTATGTCAGTTCACGATGGACATTTTATATCAGTTCACGGGGGCTTTTTTAGGTCCGGTCGCAATGGCCATTTTATGTCAGTTCACGTGGGCCATTGTATATCAGTTCACAATGGCCATTTTATGTCAGTTTGCAATGACCATTTTATCTCAGTTGCGGTGGCCAGTATATGTCGGTTCACGGGGGCCATTTTATGTCAGTTCACGGTGGCCATTTTATGTCAGTTCACGGGGGCCATTTTATGTCAGTCTATTGTGGCCATTTATATGTCAGTTCACAATGGCCATTGTATGTCAGTTCACAATCGCTATTTTGTGTCAGTTCACGGTGGCCATTGTATGTCAGTTTACAATGGCCATTTTATGTCAGTTTGCAATGGCCATTTTATCTCAGTTGCGGTGGCCAGTACATGTCGGTTCACGGGGGCCATTTTATGTCAGTTCACGGTGGCCATTTTATATCAGTTCACGGGGGCCATTTTATGTCAGTTCATGGTGCCCATTTTATGTCAGTTCACGGTGGCCATTTTATCTCAATTCACAGTGGCCATTTTTGTCAGTTCACGGGGGCCATTTTATTCAGTCGATGGGGGCCATTTTATGTCGGTTCACGGTGGTCATTTTATGTCGGTTGACGGGGGCCATTTTATGTCAGCTCGCAATGGCCATTTTATGTCAGTTCACGGTGGCCATTGTATGTCAGTTCATGGCAGCCATTTTATGTCAGGTCACGGTGGCTATTTTATGTTAGCTCATGGCGGCCTTTTTATGTCAGTTCACGGGGCCGTTTCATGTCAGTTCACGATGGACATTTTATATCAGTTCACGGGGGCCATTGTATATCAGTTCACGGCAGCCATTTTATGTCAGTTCACAGTGGCCACTGTATGTCAGTTCACAATGGCCATTTTATGTCAGTTTGCAATGGCCATTTTATCTCAGTTGCGGTGGCCAGTTCATGTCGGTTCACGGGGGACATTATATGTCAGTTCACGGTGGCCATTTTATGTCAGTTCACGGGGGCCATTTTATGTCAGTTCACGGGGGCCATTTTATGTCAGTTCACGGGTGCCTTTTTATGTCAGGTCGCAATGGCCATTTTATGTCAGTTCACGGCGGCCATTGTATATCAGTTCACAGTGGCCATTTTATTTCAGTTCACAGTACCATTTTATGTCAGTTCACAATGGCCATTTTATGTCAGTTCAAGGGGGCCATTGTATGTCAGTTCAGAATGGACACTTTATATCAGTTCACGGGGGCCTTTTTATGTCAGGTCGCAATGGGCATTTTATGTCAGTTCACAATGGCCATTTTATGTCTGCTTACATTGGCCATTTTATGTCAGTTCAAGGGGGCCATTGTATGTCAGTTCACAATGGACAGTTTATGTCAATTCACGGGGGCCATTTTCTGTCAGTTCACGGGGGCCATTGTTTGTCAGTTCACAGTGGACATTTTATGTCAGTTCAAGGTGGCCATTGTATGTCAGTTCACAATGGCCATTTTATGTCTGTTCACATTGTCCATTTTGTGTCAGTTCAAGGGGGCCATTTTATGTCAGTTCACAATGGACAGTTTATGTCAGTTCACAGGGGCCATTTTATGTCAGTTCACGGGTGCCTTTTTATGTCAGGTCGCAATGGCCATTTTATGTCAGTTCACGGCGGCCATTGTATATCAGTTCACAGTGGCCATTTTATTTCAGTTCACAGTGGCCATTTTATGTCAGTTCACAATGGCCATTTTATGTCAGTTCATGGGGGCCATTGTATGTCAGTTCAGAATGGACAGTTTATATCAGTTCACGGGGGCCTTTTTATGTCAGGTCGCAATGGCCATTTTATGTCAGTTCACAATGGCCATTTTATGTCTGCTCACAATGGCCATTTTATGTCAGTTCAAGGGGGTCATTGTATGTCAGTTCACAATGGACAGTTTATGTCAGTTCACGGGGGCTGTTTTATGTCAGGTCGCAATGGCCATTTTATGTCAGTTCACGGGGGCCATTGTATGTCAGTTCACAATGGCCATTGTATGTCAGTTCACAATGTCCATTTTTTGTCAGTTCACAGAGACCATGTTATGCCAGTTCACGGCAGCCATTGTATATCAGTTCACAGTGGCCATTTCATGTCAGTTCACAATGGCCGTTTTATGTCAGTTCACGGTGGCCATTGTATATCTGTTCACAATGCCATTTTATGTCAGTTCACGGGGTCCATTTTATGTCAGTACACGGTGGCCATTTTATGTCTGTTCACAATGGTCATTTTATGTCAGTTCACGGTGGCCATTGTATGTCAGTTCACAGTGGACATTTTATGTCAGTTCACGGTGGCCATTGTATGTCAGTTCACGGTGGTCATTTTATGTCTGTTCACAATGGCCATTTTATGTCAGTTCATGGTGGCCATTGTATGTCAGTTCACAATGGCCATTGTATGTCAGTTCACAGTGGACATTATATGTCAGTTCATGGTGGCCATTGCATGTCAGTTCACAATGGCCATTGTATGTCAGTTCGCAATGGCCATTTTATGTCAGTTCACAATGGCCATTTTATGTCAGTTCATGGTGGCCATTGTATGTCAGTTCACAATGGCCACTGTATGTCAGTTCACAATGGCCATTGTATGTCAGTTCACAATGGCCATGTTATGTCAGTTTGCAATGGCCATTTTATCTCAGTTGCGGTGGCCAGTTCATGTCGGTTCACGGGGGCCATTTTATGTCAGTTAACGGTGGCCATTTTATGTCAGTTTATGGGAGCCATTTTATGTCAGTTCATGCTGGCCATTTTATCTCAGTTCACGGTAGCCATTTTATGTCAGTTCACGGGGGCCATTTTATTCAGTCGAAGGGGCCATTTTATGTCAGTACACGGTGGCCATTTTATGTCAGTTCATGGTGGTCATTTTATGTCGGTTGAAGGGGGCAGTTTTATGTCAGCTCGCAATGGCCATTTTATGTCAGTTCACGGTGGCCATTGTATGTCCGTTCACGGGGGCCGTTTTATGTCAGCTCGCAATGGCCATTTTAATTCAGTTCACGGTGGCCATTTTATGTCAGTTCACGGTGGCCATTGTATGTCAGTTCACGGTGGCCATTTTATGTCAGGTCACGGTGGCTATTTTATGTTAGCTCACGGCAGCCATTTTATGTCCATTCGCGGTGATCATTTAATGTCAGTTCATGGCAGCCATTTTATGTCAGTTCACGGTGGTCATTTTATATTGGTTGAAGGGGGGCATTTTTTGTCAGCTCGCAATGGCCATTTTATGTCAGTTCACGGTGGCCATTTTATGTCCGTTCACGTTGGCCATTTTATGTCAGTTCACGGCAGCCATTTTATGTCAGTTCACGGTGGCCATTTTATGTCAGTTCACAATGACCATTTTATGTCAGTTCACGGTGGCCATTGTATGTCAGTTCACAATGGCCATTTTATGTAAATTTCAGAGCCATCCCACAGCCAGCACTGCCTGTGCTCCACCGACACAGCCATCACTGTCAGTGCTCCCCCCACACAGCCAGCACTGTCAGTGCTCCCAACACACAGCCAGCACTGTCAGTGCTTCCCCCACACAGCCAGCACTGTCAGTGCTCCCCCCACGCAGCCAGCAATGTCAGTGCTCCCAACACACAGCCAGCACTGTCAGTGCTTCCCCCACACAGCCAGCACTGTCAGTGCTCCCCCCACACAGCCAGCACTGTCAGTGCTCCCCCCACACAGCGAGCACTGACAGGGCTCCCCCCACACAGCCAGCACTGTCAGTGCTCCCACCACACAGCCAGCACTGACAGGGCTCCCCCCACACAGCCAGCACTGTCAGTGCTACCCCCACACAGCGAGCACTGACAGGGCTCCCCCACACAGCCAGCACTGTCAGTGCTCCCACCACACAGCCAGCACTGTCAGTGCTCCCCCACACATCCAGCACTGTCAGTGCTCCCACCACATAGCCAGCACTGTCAGCGTTCCCCCACACAGCCAGCAATGCCAGTGCTCCCACCACACCGCCAGCACAGTCAGTGCTCCCCCCCCACACAGCCAGCACTGTCAGTGCTCCACACACAGCCAGCACTATCAGTGCTCCCCCACACAGCCAGCACTGTCAGTGCTCCCCCACAGCCAGCACTGTCAGTGCTCCCCACACAGCCAGCACTGTCAGTGCTCCCCCCACACAGCCAGCACTGCCAGTGCTCCCCCTACACAGCCAGCACTGTCAGTGCTCCCCTCACACAGCCAGCACTGTCAGTGCTCCCCAGAGCCAGCACTGTCAGTGCTCCCCCCACACAGCTAGCACTGTCAGTGCTCCCACCACACAGCCAACACTGTCAGTGCTCCACCACACAGCCAGCACTGTCAGTGCTCCCACCACAATGCCAGCACTGTCAGTGCTCCCCCACACAGCCAGCACTGTCAGTGCTCCCCCCACACAGCCAGCACTGCCAGTGCTCCCCCACACAGCCAGCACTGTCAGTGCTCCCCCACAGAGCCAGCACTGTCAGAGTTCGCCCCACACAGCCAGCACTGTCAGTCCTCCCCCCACACAGCCAGCACTGTTAGTGCTCCCACCACACAGCCAGCACTGTCAGTGCTCCCCCCACACAGCCAGCACTGCCAGTGCTCCCACCACACAGCCAGCACTGCCAGTGCTCCCACCACACAGCCAGCACTGTCAGTGCTCCCCCCACACAGCCAGCACTGTCAGTGCTCACCCCACACAGCCAGCACTGTCAGTGCTCCCCCCACACAGCCAGCACTGTCAGTGCTCACCCCACACAGCCAGCACTGTCATTGCTCCCACCACACAGCCAGCACTGTCAGTGCTCCCCCACACAGCCAGCACTGTCAGTGCTCCCCGCACACAGCCAGCACTGTCAGTGCTCCGCCACAGCCAGCACTGTCAGTGCTCCCCCACACAGCCAGCACTGTCAGTGCTCCCACCACACAGCCAGCACTGTCAGTGCTCCCCCCACACAGCCAGCACTGTCAGTGCTCCCCCAAGCAGCCAGCACTGTCAGTGCTCCTACCACACAGCCAGCACTGTCAGTGCTCCCCCACACAGCCCCCCACACAGCCAGCACTGTCAGTGCTCCCACCACACAGCCAGCACTGTCAGTGCTCCCCACCACACAGCCAGCACTGTCAGTGTTCCCCACGCCCCAGACCCAGCTCCTGATTGGCTGAGAGGCTGTCAGTCAGCGCCAGGAGATACTGATAGGCTGAGAGACTGTCAGTCAGCGGTTGGAGCTCCTGATTAGCTGAGAGACTGCCAGTCGGCGGCTGGAGCTACTGATTGGCTGAGAGACTGTCAGTCAGCGGCTGGAGCTCCTGATTGGCTGAGAGACTTTCAGTCAGCGGTTGGAACTCCTGATTGGCTGAGGGGCTTTCAGTCAGTTTTATTTTCTCATTAATTTAATAATTGATGCAACCGGATATTTCACCGCGATCTTGATCTGCTCCCTGAACCTGGACTGAGTCACCACATAAATTAATGTGCTCCCACCGCACAGCCAGCACTGTCAGTGCTCACCACACAGCCAGCACTGTCAGTGCTCCCCCCACACAGCCAGCACTATCAGTGCTCCACCCACACAGCCAGCACTGTCAGTGCTCCCCCCACACAGCCAGCACTGTCAGTGCTCACCCCACACAGCCAGCACTGTCAGTGCTCCCCCCACACAGCCAGCACTGTCAGTGCTCACCCCACACAGCCACCACTGTCAGTGCTCCCAACACACAGCCAGCACTGTCAGTGCTCCCATCACACAGCCAGCACTGTCAGTGCTCCCCCCACACAGCCAGCACTGTCAGTGCTCCCCCCACACAGCCAGCACTGTCAGTGCTCACCCCACACAGCCAGCACTGTCAGTGCTCCGAACACACAGCCAGCACTGTCAGTGCTCCCACCACACAGCCAGCACTGTCGGTGCTCCCACCACACAGCCAGCACTGTCAGGGCTCCCCACACAGCCAGCACTGCCAGTGCACCCACCACACAGCCAGCACTGCCAGCGCACCCATCACACAGCAAGCACTGCCAGCGCTCCACCCACACAGCCAGCACTGTCAGTGCTCCGAACACACAGCCAGCACTGTCAGTGCTCCCACCACACAGCCAGCACTGTCAGTGCTCCCACCCACACAGCCAGCACTGTCAGTGCTCCCACCACACAGCCAGCACTGTCAGTGCTCCCACCACACAGCCAGCACTGTCAGTGCTCTCCCACACAGCCAGCACTGTCAGTGCTCCCACCCCACAGCCAGCACTGTCAATGCTCACCCCACACAGCCAGCACTGTGAGTGCTCCCCACACAGCCAGCACTGTCAGTGCTCCCCGCACACAGCCAGCACTGTCAGTGCTCCCCCCACAGCCAGCACTGTCAGTGCTACCCCACACAGCCAGCACTGTCAGTGCTCCCACCACACAGCCAGCACTGTCAGTGCTCACCCCACACAGCCAGCACTGTCAGTGCTCCCAACACACAGCCAGCACTGTCAGTGCTCCCCCCACACAGCCAGCACTGTCAGTGCTCCCCCACACAGCCAGCACTGTCAGTGCTCCCCCCACACAGCCAGCACTGTCAGTCCTCCCACCACACAGCCAGCAACGTCAGTGCTCCCCCACACAGCCAGCACTCTCAGTGCTCCCGCCACACAACCAGCACTGTCAGTGCTCCCCCGCACAGCCAGCACTGTCAGTGCTCCCCCACACAGCCAGCACTGTCAGTGCTCCCACCACACAGCCAGCACTGTCAGTGCTCCCAACACACAGCCAGCACTGTCAGTGCTCCCATCACACAGCCAGCACTGTCAGTGCTCCCCCCACACAGCCAGCACTGTCAGTGCTCCCCCCACACAGCCAGCACTGTCAGTGCTCACCCCACACAGCCAGCACTGTCAGTGCTCCGAACACACATCCAGCACTGTCAGTGCTCCCACCACACAGCCAGCACTGTCGGTGCTCCCACCACACAGCCAGCACTGTCAGGGCTCCCCCACACAGCCAGCACTGCCAGTGCTCCCACCACACAGCCAGCACTGCCAGTGCTCCCATCACACAGCAAGCACTGCCAGCGCTCCACCCACACAGCCAGCACTGTCAGTGCTCCGAACACACAGCCAGCACTGTCAGTGCTCCCACCACACAGCCAGCACTGTCAGTGCTCCCACCACACAGCCAGCACTGTCAGTGCCCCCACCACACAGCCAGCACTGTCAGTGCTCTCCCACACAGCCAGCACTGTCAGTGCTCCCACCCCACAGCCAGCACTGTCAGTGCTCACCCCACACAGCCAGCACTGTGAGTGCTCCCCACACAGCCAGCACTGTCAGTGCTCCCCGCACACAGCCAGCACTGTCAGTGCTCCCCCCACAGCCAGCACTGTCAGTGCTACCCCCACACAGCCAGCACTGTCAGTGCTCCCACCACACAGCCAGCACTGTCAGTGCTCACCCCACACAGCCAGCACTGTCAGTGCTCCCAACACACAGCCAGCACTGTCAGTGCTCCCCCACACAGCCAGCACTGTCAGTGCTCCCCCACACAGCCAGCACTGTCAGTGCTCCCCCCACACAGCCAGCACTGTCAGTCCTCCCACCACACAGCCAGCAATGTCAGTGCTCCCCCACACAGCCAGCACTGTCAGTGCTCCCGCCACACAACCAGCACTGTCAGTGCTCCCCCGCACAGCCAGCACTGTCAGTGCTCCCCCACACAGCCAGCACTGTCAGTCCTCCCCCCACACAACCAGCACTGTCAGTGCTCCCCCACACAGCCTGCACTGTCAGTGCACCCCCACACATCCAGCACTGTCAGTGCTCCCACCACACAGCCAGCACTGTCAGTGTTCCCCCCACACAGCCAGCAATGCCAGTGCTCCCACCACACCGCCAGCACAGTCAGTGCTCCCCCCCCCCCACAGCCAGCAATGTCAGTGCTCCCCCCACACAGCCAGCACTGTCAGTGCTCCACGACACAGCCAGCACTGTCAGTGCTCCCCACACAGCCAGCACTGTCAGTGCTCCCCCCACACAGCCAGCACTGTCAGTGCTCCCACCACACAGCCAGCACTGTCAGTGCTCCCACCACACATCCAGCACTGTCAGTGCTCCCTCCACACAGCCAGCACTGTCAGTGCTTCCCCCACACAGCCAGCACTGTCAGTGTTCCCCCACACACAGCCAGCACTGTCAGTGCTCCCCACACAGCCAGCACTGTCAGTGCTCCCCCACACAGCCAGCACTGTCAGAGCTCCCCCACACAGCCAGCACTGTCAGTGCTCCCACCACACAGCCATCACTGTCAGTGCTCCCACCACACAGCCAGCACTGTCAGTGCTCCCCCACACAGCCAGCACTGTCAGTGCTCCCCCACACAGCCAGCACTGCCAGTGCTCCCCCCACACAGCCAGAACTGTCAGTGAACCCCCACACAGCCAGCAATGTCAGTGCTCCCCTCACACAGCCAGCACTGTCAGTGCTCCCCCACACAGCCAGCACTGTCAGTGCTCCCACCACACAACCAGCACTGTCAGTGCTCCCCCCACACAGCCAGCACTGCCAGTGCTCTCCCTACACAGCCAGCACTGTCAGTGCTCCCCTCACACAGCTAGCACTGTCAGTGCTCCCCCACAGAGCCAGCACTGTCAGTCCTCCACCCACACAGCCAGCACTGTCTGTGCTCCCACCACACAGCCAGCACTGTCAGTGCTCCACCACACAGCCAGCACTGTCAGTGCTCCCCCACACAGCCAGCACTGTCAGTGCTCCCCGCACACAGCCAGCACTGTCAGTGCTCCCCCACACAGCCAGCACTGTCAGTGCTCCCCTCACACAGCCAGCACTGTCAGTGCTCCCCCACACAGCCAGCACTGTCAGTGCTCCCCCCACACAGCCAGCACTGCCAGTGCTCCCCCCACACAGCCAGCACTGTCAGTGCTCCCCCACAGAGCCAGCACTGTCAGAGTTCGCCCCACACAGCCAGCACTGTCAGTCCTCCCCCCACACAGCCAGCACTGTTAGTGCTCCCACAACACAGCCAGCACTGTCAGTGCTCCCCACACAGCCAGCACTATCAGTGCTCCCCCCACACAGCCAGCACTGCCAGTGCTCCCACCACACAGCCAGCACTGCCCGTGCTCCCACCACACAGCCAGCACTGTCAGTGCTCCCACCACACAGCCAGCACTGTCAGTGCTCCCCCCACACAGCCAGCACTGTCAGTGCTCCCCCCACACAGCCAGCACTGTCAGTGCTCACCCCACACAGCCAGCACTGTCAGTGCTCCGAACACACAGCCAGCACTGTCACTACTCCCACCACACAGCCAGCACTGTCGGTGCTCCCACCACACAGCCAGCACTGTCAGGGCTCCCCCACACAGTAAGCACTGCCAGTGCTCCCACCACACAGCCAGCACTGCCAGTGCTCCCATCACACAGCAAGCACTGCCAGTGCTCCTCCCACACACCCAGCACTGTCAGTGCTCCCACCACACAGCCAGCACTGTCAGTGCTCCCACCCACACAGCCAGCACTGTCAATGCTCCCACCACACAGCCAGCACTGTCAGTGCTCCCACCACACAGCCAGCACTGTCAGTGCTCTCCCACACAGCCAGCACTGTCAGTGCTCCCACCCCACAGCCAGCACTGTCAGTGCTCACCCCACACAGCCAGCACTGTGAGTGCTCCCCACACAGCCAGCACTGTCAGTGCTCCCCGTACACAGCCAGCAGTGTCGGTGCTCCCCCCACAGCCAGCACTGTCAGTGCTCCCCCACACAGCCAGCACTGTCAGTGCTCCCACCACACAGCCAGCACTGTCAGTGCTCACCCCACACAGCCAGCACTGTCAGTGCTCCCAACACACAGCCAGCACTGTCAGTGCTCCCCCCACACAGCCAGCACTGTCAGTGCTCCCCCACACAGCCAGCACTGTCAGTGCTCCCCCCACACAGCCAGCACTGTCAGTCCTCCCACCACACAGCCAGCAATGTCAGTGCTTCCCCACACAGCCAGCACTGTCAGTGCTCCCCCACACAACGAGCACTGTCAGTGCTCCCCCGCACAGCCAGCACTGTCAGTGCTCCCCCACACAGCCAGCACTGTCAGTGCTCCCCCACACAACCAGCACTGTCAGTGCTCCCCCACACAGCCTGCACTGTCAGTGCTCCCCCACACATCCAGCACTGTCAGTGCTCCCACCACACAGCCAGCACTGTCAGTGTTCCCCCCACACAGCCAGCAATGCCAGTGCTCCCACTACACCGCCAGCACAGTCAGTGCTCCCCCCCCCCACAGCCAGCAATGTCAGTGCTCCCCCACACAGCCAGCACTGTCAGTGCTCCACGACACAGCCAGCACTGTCAGTGCTCCCCACACAGCCAGCACTGTCAGTGCTTCCCCCCACACAGCCAGCACTGTCAGTGCTCCCACGACACAGCCAGCACTGTCAGTGCTCCCACCACACAGACAGCACTGTCAGTGCTCCCTCCACACAGCCAGCACTGTCAGTGCTCCCCCCACACAGCCAGCACTGTCAGTGTTCCCCCCCACACATCCAGCACTGTCAGTGCTCCCCACACAGCCAGCACTGTCAGTGCTCCCCCACACAGCCAGCACTGTCAGAGCTCCCCCACACAGCCAGCACTGTCAGTGCTCCCACCACACAGCCAGCACTGTCAGTGCTCCCACCACACAGCCAGCACTGTCAGTGCTCCCCACACAGACAGCACTGTCAGTGCTCCCCCACACAGCCAGCACTGCCAGTGCTCCCCCCACACAGCCAGAACTGTCAGTGAACCCCCACACAGCCAGCAATGTCAGTGCTCCCCCCACCCAGCCAGCACTGTCAGTGCTCCCCTCACACAGCCAGCACTGTCAGTGCTCCCCCACAGAGCCAGCACTGTCAGTCCTCCACCCACACAGCTAGCACTGTCAGTGCTCCCACCACACAGCCAGCACTGTCAGTGCTCCCACCACACAGCCAGCACTGTCAGTGCTCCCACCACACAGCCAGCACTGTCAGTGCTCCCCCCACACAGCCAGCACTGTCAGTGCTCCCCTCACACAGCCAGCACTTTCAGTGCTCCCCCACACAGCCAGCACTGTCAGTGCTCCCCCACACAGCCAGCACTGTCAGTGCTCCCACCACACAACCAGCACTGTCAGTGCTCCCCCCACACAGCCAGCACTGCCAGTGCTCTACCTACACAGCCAGCACTGTCAGTGCTCCCATCACACAGCTAGCACTGTCAGTGTTCCACCACAGAGCCAGCACTGTCAGTCCTCCACCCACACAGCTAGCACTGTCAGTGCTCCCACCACACAGCCAGCACTGTCAGTGCTCCCCCCACACAGCCAGCACTGTCAGTGCTCCTCCCACACAGCCAGCACTGTCAGTGCTCCCCCACACAGCCAGCACTGTCAGTGCTCCCCTCACACAGCCAGCACTGCCCGTGCTCCCCCACACAGCCAGCACTGTCAGTGCTCCCCCCACACAGCCAGCACTGCCAGTGCTCCCCCCCACACAGCCAGCACTGTCAGTGCTCCCCCACACAGCCAGCACTGTCAGTGCTCCCCACAGAGCCAGCACTGTCAGAGTTCGCCCCACACAGCCAGCACTGTCAGTCCTCCCCCCACACAGCCAGCACTGTTAGTGCTCCCACCACACAGCCAGCACTGTCAGTGCTCCCCACACAGCCAGCACTGTCAGTGCTCCCCCCACACAGCCAGAACTGTCAGTGCTCCCCCACACAGCCAGCACTATCAGTGCACCCCCCACACAGCCAGCACTGCCAGTGCTCCCACCACACAGCCAGCACTGCCCTTGCTCCCACCACACAGCCAGCACTGTCAGTGCTCCCACCACACAGCCAGCACTGTCAGTGCTCCCCCCACACAGCCAGCACTGTCAGTGCTCACCCCACACAGCCAGCACTGTCAGTGCTCCCCGCACACAGCCAGCACTGTCAGTGCTCCCCCCACAGCCAGCACTGTCAGTGCTCCCCCCACACAGCCAGCACTGTCAGTGCTCCCACCACACAGCCAGCACTGTCAGTGCTCCCCCGCACAGCCTGCACTGTCAGTTCTCCCACCACACATCCAGCACAGTCAGTGCTCCCCCACACAGCAGCTCTGTCTGTGCTCCCCCACAGAGCCAGCACTGTCAGTGTTCCCACCACACAGCCAGCACTGTCAGTGCTCCCCACACAGCCAGCACTGTCAGTGCTCCCCCACACAGCCACCACTGTCAGTGCTCCCACCACACAGCCAGCACTGTCAGTGCTCCCACCACACAGCCAGCACTGTCAGCGCTCCCCCACACAGCCAGCACTGTCAGTGCTACCACCACACAGCCAGCACTGTCAGTGTTCCCCACGCCCCAGACCCAGCTCCTGATTGGCTGAGAGGCTGTCAGTCAGCGCCAGGAGATACTGATAGGCTGAGAGACTGTCAGTCAGCGGTTTGAGCTCCTGATTGGCTGAGAGACTGCCAGTCGGCGGCTGGAGCCCCTGATTGGCTGAGAGACTGTCAGTCAGCGGCTGGAGCTCCTGATTGGCTGAGGACTGTCAGTCAGCAGTTGGAACTCCTGATTGGCTGAGGGGCTTTCAGTCAGTTTTATTTTCTCATTAATTTAATAATTGATGCAACCGGATATTTCACCGCGATCTTGATCTGCTCCCTGAACCTGGACTGAGTCACCACATAAATAAATGTGCTCCCACCGCACAGACAGCACTGTCAGTGCTCCCCACACAGCCAGCACTGTCAGTGCTCCCACCACACAGCCAGCACTGCCAGTGCTCCCACCCCACAGCCAGCACTGTCAGTGCTCACCCCACACAGCCAGCACTGTTAGTGCTCCCCACACAGCCAGCACTGTCAGTGCTCCCCCCACACAGCCAGCACTGTCAGTGCTCCCGCACACAGCCAGCACTGTCAGTGCTCCCCCAACAGCCAGCACTGTCAGTGCTCCCCCGACACAGCCAGCACTGTCAGTGCTCCCACCACACAGCCAGCACTGTCAGTGCTCACCCCACACAGCCAGCACTGTCAGTGCTCCCCCACACAGCCAGCACTGTCAGTGCTCCCCCCACACAGCCAGCACTGTCAGTGCTCCCACCACACAACCAGCACTGTCAGTGCTCCCCCGCACAGCCAGCACTGTCAGTGCTCCCCCACACAGCCAGCACTGCCAGTGCTCCCACCACACAGCCAGCGCTGTCAGTGCTCCCACCACACAGCCAGCACTGTCAGTGCTCCCACCACACAACCAGCACTGTCAGTGCTCACCCCTCACAGCCAGCACTGTCAGTGCTCCCACCACACAGCCAGCACTGTCAGTGCTCCCACCACACAACCAGCACTGTCAGTGCCCCCCCCACACAGCCAGCACTGTCAGTGCTCCCCCATACAGCCAGCACTGTCAGTGCTCCCACCACACAGCCAGCACTGTCAGTGCTCCCACCCCACACAGCCAGCACTGTCAGTGCTCCCACCCCACACAGCCAGCAGTGTCAGTGCTCCCACCACACAACCAGCACTGTCAGTGCCCCCCCACACAGCCAGCACTGTCAGTGCTCCCCCCATACAGCCAGCACTGTCAGTGCTCCCCACACACAGCCAGCACTGTCAGTGCTCCTCCACACAGCCAGCACTGTCAGTGCTCCCCACCACACAGCCAGCACTGTCAGTGCTCCCACCACACAGCCAGCACTGTCAGTGCTCCCACCACACAACCAGCACTGTCAGTGCTCACCCCTCACAGCCAGCACTGTCAGTGCTCCCACCACACAGCCAGCACTGTCAGTGCTCCCACCACACAACCAGCACTGTCAGTGCCCCCCACACAGCCAGCACTGTCAGTGCTCCCCCATACAGCCAGCACTGTCAGTGCTCCCACCACACAGCCAGCACTGTCAGTGCTCCCACCCCACACAGCCAGCACTGTCAGTGCTCCCACCCCACACAGCCAGCAGTGTCAGTGCTCCCACCACACAACCAGCACTGTCAGTGCCCCCCCCCACACAGCCAGCACTGTCAGTGCTCCCCCCATACAGCCAGCACTGTCAGTGCTCCCCACACACAGCCAGCACTGTCAGTGCTCCTCCACACAACCAGCACTGTCAGTGCTCCCCACCACACAGCCAGCACTGTCAGTGCTCCCACCACACAGCCAGCACTGTCAGTGCTCCCCCACACAGCCAGCACTGACAGTGCTCCCCTACACAGCCAGCACTGTCAGTGCTCCCTCACACAGCCAGCACTGTCAGTGCTCCACCCACACAGCCAGTACTGTCAGTGCTCCCCTCACACAGCCAGCACTGTCAGTGCTCCCCACCACACAGCCAGCACTGTCACTGCTCCCCCACACAGCCAGCACTGTCAGTGCTCCCACCACACAGACAGCACTGTCAGTGCTCCCACCACACATCCAGCACAGTCAGTGCTCCCCCACACAGCCAGCTCTGTCTGTGCTCCCCCACAGAGCCAGCACTGTCAGTGCTCCCCACACAGCCAGCACTGTCAGTGCTCCCCCACACAGCCAGCACTGAAAGTGCTCCCCCACAGAGCCAGCACTGTCGGTGTTCCCACCACACAGCCAGCACTGTCAGTGCTCCCCACACAGCCAGCACTGTGAGTGCTCCCCCACACAGCCACCACTGTCAGTGCTCCCACCACACAGCCAGCACTGTCAGCGCTCCCCCACACAGCCAGCACTGTCAGTGCTACCACCACACAGCCAGCACTGTCAGTGTTCCCCACGCCCCAGACCCAGCTCCTGATTGGCTGAGAGGCTGTCAGTCAGCGCCAGGAGATACTGATAGGCTGAGAGACTGTCAGTCAGCGGTTGGAGCTCCTGATTGGCTGAGAGACTGCCAGTCGGCGGCTGGAGCCCCTGATTGGCTGAGAGACTGTCAGTCAGCGGCTGGAGCTCCTGATTGGCTGAGAGACTGTCAGTCGGCAGTTGGAACTCCTGATTGGCTGAGGGGCTTTCAGTCAGTTTTATTTTCTCATTAATGTAATAATTGATGCAACCGGATATTTCACCGCGATCTTGATCTGCTCCCTGAACCTGGACTGAGTCACCACATAAATAAATGTGCTCCCACCGCACAGACAGCACTCTCAGTGCTCCCCAAACAGCCAGCACTGTCAGTGCTCCCACCAAACAGCCAGCACTGCCAGTGCTCCCACCCCACAGCCAGCACTGTCAGTGCTCACCCCACACAGCCAGCACTGTTAGTGCTCCCCACACAGCCAGCACTGTCAGTGCTCCCCGCACACAGCCAGCACTGTCAGTGCTCCCCCAACAGCCAGCACTGTCAGTGCTCCCCCGACACAGCCAGCACTGTCAGTGCTCCCACCACACAGCCAGCACTGTCAGTGCTCACCCCACACAGCAAGCACTGTCAGTGCTCCCCCACACAGCCAGCACTGTCAGTGCTCCCCCCACACAGCCAGCACTGTCAGTGCTCCCACCACACAACCAGCACTGTCAGTGCACCCCGCACAGCCAGCACTGTCAGTGCTCCCCCACACAGCCAGCACTGCCAGTGCTCCCACCACACAGCCAGCGCTGTCAGTGCTCCCACCACACAGCCAGCACTGTCAGTGCTCCCACCACACAACCAGCACTGTCAGTGCTCACCCCTCACAGCCAGCACTGTCAGTGCTCCCACCACGCAGCCAGCACTGTCAGTGCTCCCACCACACAACCAGCACTGTCAGTGCCCCCCCACACAGCCAGCACTGCCAGTGCTCCCCCATACAACCAGCACTGTCAGTGCTCCCACCACACAGCCAGCTCTGTCAGTGCTCCCACCCCACACAGCCAGCACTGTCAGTGCTCCCACCCCACACAGCCAGCAGTGTCAGTGCTCCCACCACACAACCAGCACTGTCAGTGCCCCCCCCACACAGCCAGCACTGTCAGTGCTCCCCCCATACAGCCAGCACTGTCAGTGCTCCCACCACACAGCCAGCACTGTCAGTGCTCCCACCCCACACAGCCAGCACTGTCAGTGCTCCCCACACACAGCCAGCACTGTCAGTGCTCCTCCACACAACCAGCACTGTCAGTGCTCCCCACCACACAGCCAGCACTGTCAGTGCTCCCACCACACAGCCAGCACTGTCAGTGCTCCCCCACACAGCCAGCACTGACAGTGCTCCCCCCACACAGCCAGCACTGTCAGTGCTCCCTCACACTGCCAGCACTGTCAGTGCTCCACCCACACAGCCAGCACTGTCAGTGCTCCCCTCCCAGAGCCAGCACTGTCAGTGCTCCCCACCACACAGCCAGCACTGTCAGTGCTCCCCCCACACAGCCAGCACTGCCAGTGCTCCCACCACACAGACAGCACTGTCAGTGCTCCCACCACACAGCCAGCACTGTCCGTGCTCCCCACCACACAGCCAGCACTGTCAGTGCTCCCACCACACAGCCAGCACTGTCAGTGCTCCCACCACACAGCCAGCACTGTCAGTGCTCCCCACCACACAGCCAGCACTGCCCGTGCTCCCCCACACAGCCAGCACTGTCAGTGCTCCCACCACACAGCCAGCACTGTCAGTGCTCCCCACCACACAGCCAGCACTGTCAGTGCTCCCCCCACACAGCCAGCACTGTCAGTGCTCCCACCACACAGCCAGCACTGTCAGTGCTCCCCACCACTCAGCCAGCACTGTCAGTGCTCCCACCACACAGCCAGCACTGTCAGTGCTCCCCCACACAGCCAGCACTGTCAGTGCTCCCCCACACAGCCAGCACTGTCAGTGCTCCCTACCACACAGCCAGCACTGTCAGTGCTCCCACCACACAACCACCACTGTCAGTGCTCACCCCACACAGCCAGCACTGTCAGTGCTCCCACCACACAGCCAGCACTGTCAGTGCTCCCACCACACAACCAGCACTGTCAGTGCTCCCCAACACAGCCAGCACTGTCAGTGCTCCCACCACACAGCCAGCACTGTCAGTGATCCCACCACACAACCAGCACTGTCAGTGCTCCCCCACACAGCCAGCACTGTCAGTGATCCCACCACACGGCCAGCACTGTCAGTGCTCCCCCACACAGCCAGCACTGTCGGTGATCCCACCACACCGCCAGCACTGTCAGTGCTCCCCCCACACAGTCAGCACTGTCAGTGCTCCCACCACACAGCCAGCACTGTCAGTAATCCCACCACACAGCCAGCACTGTCAGTGCTCCCCACACAGCCAGCACTGTCGGTGGTCCCCACCACACAGTCAGCACTGTCAGTGATCCCACCACACAGCCAGCACTGTCAGTGATCCCCACCACACAGTCAGCACTGTCAGTGCTCCCACCACACAGCCAGCACTGTCAGTGCTCCCACCACACAGCCAGCACTGTCAGTGCTCCCTCCACACAGCCAACACTGTCAGTGCTCCCCACACAGGCAGCACTGTCAGTGCTCCCACCACACAGCCAGCACTGTTAGTGCTCCTCACCACACAGCCAGCACTGTCAGTGATCCCACCACACAACCAGCACTGTCAGTGCTCCCCCACACCGCCAGCACTGTCAGTGCACCCCCCACACAGTCAGCACTGTCAGTGCTCCCACCACACAGCCAGCACTGTCAGTGATCCCACCACACAACCAGCACTGTCAGTGCTCCCCCACACAGCCAGCACTGTCAGTGATCCCACCACACAGCCAGCACTGTCAGTGCTCCCCCACACAGCCAGCACTGTCGGTGATCCCACCACACCGCCAGCACTGTCAGTGCTCCCCCCACACAGTCAGCACTGTCAGTGCTCCCCCACACCGCCAGCACTGTCAGTGCACCCCCCACACAGTCAGCACTGTCAGTGCTCCCACCACACAGCCAGCACTGTCAGTGATCCCACCACACAACCAGCACTGTCAGTGCTCCCACCACACAGCCAGCACTGTCAGTGCCCCCACCACACAGCCAGCACTGTCAGTGCTCCCCACCACACAGCCAGCACTGCCCGTGCTCCCCCACACAGCCAGCACTGTCAGTGCTCCCACCACACAGCCAGCACTGTCAGTGCTCCCCACCACACAGCCAGCACTGTCAGTGCTCCCCCCACACAGCCAGCACTGTCAGTGCTCCCTCCACACAGCCAGCACTGTCAGTGCTCCCCACCACACAGCCAGCACTGTCAGTGCTCCCACCACACAGCCAGCACTGTCAGTGCTCCCCCACACAGCCAGCACTGTCAGTGCTCCCCCACACAGCCAGCACTGTCAGTGCTCCCCACCACACAGCCAGCACTGTCAGTGCTCCCACCACACAACCACCACTGTCAGTGCTCACCCCACACAGCCAGCACTGTCAGTGCTCCCACCACACAGCCAGCACTGTCAGTGCTCCCCACCACACAGCCAGCACTGTCAGTGCTCCCCCCACACAGCCAGCACTGTCAGTGCTCCCACCACACAGCCAGCACTGTCAGTGCTCCCCACCACACAGCCAGCACTGTCAGTGCTCCCACCACACAGCCAGCACTGTCAGTGCTCCCCCACACAGCCAGCACTGTCAGTGCTCCCCCACACAGCCAGCACTGTCAGTGCTCCCTACCACACAGCCAGCACTGTCAGTGCTCCCACCACACAACCACCACTGTCAGTGCTCACCCCACACAGCCAGCACTGTCAGTGCTCCCACCACACAGCCAGCACTGTCAGTGCTCCCACCACACAACCAGCACTGTCAGTGCTCCCCCACACAGCCAGCACTGTCAGTGCTCCCACCACACAGCCAGCACTGTCAGTGATCCCACCACACAACCAGCACTGTCAGTGCTCCCCCACACAGCCAGCACTGTCAGTGATCCCACCACACAGCCAGCACTGTCAGTGCTCCCCCACACAGCCAGCACTGTCGGTGATCCCACCACACCGCCAGCACTGTCAGTGCTCCCCCCACACAGTCAGCACTGTCAGTGCTCCCACCACACAGCCAGCACTGTCAGTGATCCCACCACACAGCCAGCACTGTCAGTGCTCCCCACACAGCCAGCACTGTCGGTGGTCCCCACCACACAGTCAGCACTGTCAGTGATCCCACCACACAGCCAGCACTGTCAGTGATCCCCACCACACAGTCAGCACTGTCAGTGCTCCCACCACACAGCCAGCACTGTCAGTGCTCCCACCACACAGCCAGCACTGTCAGTGCTCCCTCCACACAGCCAACACTGTCAGTGCTCCCCACACAGGCAGCACTGTCAGTGCTCCCACCACACAGCCAGCACTGTTAGTGCTCCCCACCACACAGCCAGCACTGTCAGTGATCCCACCACACAACCAGCACTGTCAGTGCTCCTCCACACCGCCAGCACTGTCAGTGCACCCCCCACACAGTCAGCACTGTCAGTGCTCCCACCACACAGCCAGCACTGTCAGTGATCCCACCACACAACCAGCACTGTCAGTGCTCCCCCACACAGCCAGCACTGTCAGTGATCCCACCACACAGCCAGCACTGTCAGTGCTCCCCCACACAGCCAGCACTGTCGGTGATCCCACCACACCGCCAGCACTGTCAGTGCTCCCCCCACACAGTCAGCACTGTCAGTGCTCCCCCACACCGCCAGCACTGTCAGTGCACCCCCCACACAGTCAGCACTGTCAGTGCTCCCACCACACAGCCAGCACTGTCAGTGATCCCACCACACAACCAGCACTGTCAGTGCTCCCACCACACAGCCAGCACTGTCAGTGCTCCCACCACACAGCCAGCACTGTCAGTGCTCCCCACCACACAGCCAGCACTGCCCGTGCTCCCCCACACAGCCAGCACTGTCAGTGCTCCCACCACACAGCCAGCACTGTCAGTGCTCCCCACCACACAGCCAGCACTGTCAGTGCTCCCCCCACACAGCCAGCACTGTCAGTGCTCCCACCACACAGCCAGCACTGTCAGTGCTCCCCACCACACAGCCAGCACTGTCAGTGCTCCCACCACACAGCCAGCACTGTCAGTGCTCCCCCACACAGCCAGCACTGTCAGTGCTCCCCCACACAGCCAGCACTGTCAGTGCTCACCCCACACAGCCAGCACTGTCAGTGCTCCCACCACACAGCCAGCACTGTCAGTGCTCCCACCACACAACCAGCACTGTCAGTGCTCCCTCACACAGCCAGCACTGTCAGTGCTCCCACCACACAGCCAGCACTGTCAGTGCTCCCCCACACAGCCAGCACTGTCGGTGATCCCACCACACCGCCAGCACTGTCAGTGCTCCCCCCACACAGTCAGCACTGTCAGTGCTCCCACCACACACCCAGCACTGTCAGTGATCCCACCACACAGCCAGCACTGTCAGTGCTCCCCCACACAGCCAGCACTGTCGGTGGTCCCCACCACACAGTCAGCACTGTCAGTGATCCCACCACACAGCCAGCACTGTCAGTGCTCCCCACCACACAGTCAGCACTGTCAGTGCTCCCACCACACAGCCAGCACTGTCAGTGCTCCCACCACACAGCCAGCACTGTCAGTGCTCCCACCACACAGCCAGCACTGTCAGTGCTCCCTCCACACAGCCAACACTGTCAGTGCTCCCCACACAGGCAGCACTGTCAGTGCTCCCACCACACAGCCACCACTGTTAGTGCTCCCCACCACACAGCCAGCACTGTCAGTGATCCCACCACACAACCAGCACTGTCGGTGCTCCCCCACACCGCCAGCACTGTCAGTGCACCCCCCACACAGTCAGCACTGTCAGTGCTCCCACCACACAGCCAGCACTGTCAGTGATCCCACCACACAACCAGCACTGTCAGTGCTCCCCCACACAGCCAGCACTGTCAGTGATCCCACCACACAGCCAGCACTGTCAGTGCTCCCCCACACAGCCAGCACTGTCGGTGATCCCACCACACCGCCAGCACTGTCAGTGCTCCCCCCACACAGTCAGCACTGTCAGTGCTCCCCCACACCGCCAGCACTGTCAGTGCACCCCCCACACAGTCAGCACTGTCAGTGCTCCCACCACACAGCCAGCACTGTCAGTGATCCCACCACACAAACAGCACTGTCAGTGCTCCCCCACACAGCCAGCACTGTCAGTGATCCCACCACACAGCCAGCACTGTCAGTGCTCCCCCACACAGCCAGCACTGTCGGTGATCCCACCACACCGCCAGCACTGTCAGTGCTCCCCCCACACAGTCAGCACTGTCAGTGCTCCCACCACACAGCCAGCACTGTCAGTGATCCCACCACACAGCCAGCACTGTCAGTGCTCCCCACCACACAGTCAGCACTGTCAGTGCTCCCACCACACAGCCAGAACTGTCAGTGCTCCCCCACACAGCCAGCACTGTCAGTGCTCCCCACGCCCCAGAACCAGCTCCTGATTGGCTGAGAGGCTGTCAGTCAGCGGTTGGAGCTCCTGATTGGCTGAGAGACTGCCAGTCGGCGGCTGAAGCTCCTGATTGGCTGAGAGACTGTCAGTCAGCGGCTGGAGCTCCTGATTGGCTTAGAGACTGTCAGTCAGCGGCTGGAGCTGCTTATTGGCTGAGACGGTTTCAGTCAGCGGCTGGAGCTCCTGATTGGCTGAGAGGCTGTCAGTCAGCGGCTGGAGCTCCTGATTGGCTGAGAGACTGTCAGTCAGCGGCTGGAGCTCCTGATTGGCTGAGAGACTGTCAGTCAGCGGCTAGAGCTCCTGATTGGCTGAGAGGCTGTCAGTCAGCGACTGGAGCCCCTGATTGGCTGAGAGGCTGTCAGTCAGCGGTTGGGGCTCCTGATTGGCTGAGAGGCTGTCAGTCAGCGGTTGGGGCTCCAGATTGGCTGAGAGACTGTCAGTCAGCGGCTGGAGCTCCTGTTTGGCTGAGAGGCTGTCAGTCAGCGGCTGGAGCTCCTGATTGGCTGAGAGACTGTCAGTCAGCGGCTGGAGCTCCTGATTGGCTGAGAGGCTGTCAGTCAGCGGTTGGGGCTCCTGATTGGCTGAGAGGCTGTCAGTCAGCGGCTGGAGGTCCTGATTGGCTGAGAGACTGTCAGTCAGCGGTTGGGGCTCCTGATTGGCTGAGAGGCTGTCAGTCAGCGTTTGGGGCTCCTGATTGGCTGAGAGACTGTCAGTCAGCGGCTGGAGCTCCTGATTGGCTGAGAGACTGTCAGTCAGCGGCTGGAGCTCCTGATTGGCTGAGAGGTTGTCAGTTAGCGGCTGGAGCTCCTGATTGGCTGAGAGGCTGTCAGTCATCGGCTGGAGCTCCTGATTGGCTGAGAGACTGTCAGTCAGCGGCTGGAGCTCCTGATTGGCTGAGAGGCTGTCAGTCAGCGGCTGGAGCTCCTGATTGGCTGAGAGACTGCCAGTCGGCGGCTGGAGCTCCTGATTGGCTGAGAGACTGTCAGTCAGCGGCTGGAGCTCCTGATTGGCTGAGAGGCTGTTACTCAGCGGCTGGAGCTCCTGATTGGCTGAGAGGCTGTCAGTCAGCGGTTGGAGCTCCTGATTGGCTGAGAGGCTGTTACTCAGCGGCTGGAGCTCCTGATTGGCTGAGAGGCTGTCAGTCAGCGGCTGGAGCTCCTGATTGGCTGAGAGACTGTCAGTCAGCGGCTGGAGCTCCTGATTGGCTGAGAGACTGTCAGTCAGCGGCTAGAGCTCCTGATTGGCTGAGAGGCTGTCAGTCAGCGGCTGGAGCTCCTGATTGGCTGAGAGGCTGTCAGTCAGCGGTTGGGGCTCCTGATTGGCTGAGAGGCTGTCAGTCAGCGGCTGGAGCTCCTGTTTGGCTGAGAGACTGTCAGTCAGCGGCTGGAGCTCCTAATTGGCTGAGAGGCTGTCAGTCAGCGGCTGGAGCTCCTGTTTGGCTGAGAGACTGTCAGTCAGCGGCTGGAGCTCCTGATTGGCTGAGAGGCTGTTACTCAGCGGCTGGAGCTCCTGATTGGCTGAGAGGCTGTCAGTCAGCGGCTGGAGCTCCTGTTTGGCTGAGAGACTGTCAGTCAGCGGCTGGAGCTCCTGATTGGCTGAGAGGCTGTTACTCAGCGGCTGGAGCTCCTGATTGGCTGAGAGGCTGTCAGTCAGCGGCTGGAGCTCCTGATTGGCTGAGAGGCTGTCAGTCAGCGGTTGGGGCTCCTGATTGGCTGAGAGACTGTCAGTCAGCGGCTGGAGCTCCTGATTGGCTGAGAGGCTCTCAGTCAGCGGCTGGATCTCCTGATTGGCTGAGAGACTGTCAGTCAGCGGCTGGAGCTCCTGATTGGCTGAGAGACTGTCAGTCAGCGGCTGGAGCTCCTGATTGGCTGAGAGGCTGTCAGTCAGCTGTTGGGGCTCCTGATTGGCTGAGAGGCTGTCAGTCAGCGTCTGGAGCTCCTGATTGGCTGAGAGACTGTCAGTCAGCGGCTGGAGCTCCTGATTGGCTGAGAGGCTGTCAGTCAGCGTTTGGGGCTCCTGAGTGGCGGAGAGACTGTCAGTCAGCGGCTGGAGCTCCTGATTGGCTGAGAGACTGTCAGTCAGCGGCTGGAGCTCCTGATTGGATGAGAGTCTGTCAGTTAGCGGCTGGAGCTCCTGATTGGCTGAGAGGCTGTCAGTCAGCGGCTGGAGCTCCTGATTGGCTGAGAGACTGTCAGTCAGCGGCTGGAGTTCCTGATTGGCTGAGAGGCTGTCAGTCGGCGGATGGAGCTCCTGATTGGCTGAGAGACTGCCAGTCGGCGGCTGGAGCTCCTGATTGGCTGAGAGACTGTCAGTCAGCGGCTGGAGCTCTTGATTGGCTGAGAGGCTGTTACTCAGCGGCTGGAGCTCCTGATTGGCTGAGAGGCTGTCAGTCAGCGGTTGGAGCTCCTGATTGGCTGAGAGGCTGTTACTCAGCGGCTGGAGCTCCTGATTGGCTGAGAGGCTGTCATTCAGCGGTTGGAGCTCCTGATTGGCTGAGAGACTGTCAGTCAGCGGCTAGAGCTCCTGATTGGCTGAGAGGCTGTCAGTCAGCGGCTGGAGCTCCTGATTGGCTGAGAGGCTGTTACTCAGCGGCTGGAACTCCTGATTGGCTGAGAGGCTGTCAGTCAGCGGCTGGAGCTCCTGATTGGCTGAGAGGCTGTCAGTCAGCGGCTGGATCTCCTGATTGGCTGAGAGGCTGTCAGTCAGCGGCTGGAGCTCCTGATTGGCTGAGAGGCTGTCAGTCAGCGGTTGGAGCTCCTGATTGGCTGAGAGGCTGTTACTCAGCGGCTGGAGGTCCTGATTGGCTGAGGTGGTTTCAGTCAGCGGCTGGAGCTCCTGATTGGCTGAGAGACTGTCAGTCAGCGGCTGGAGCTCCTGATTGGCTGAGAGGTTTTCAGTCAGTTTTATTTTCTCATTAATTTAATAATTGATGTGACCGGATATTTCACCCCGACCTTGATCTGCTCCCTGAACCTGGACTGAGTCACCACATAAATAAATGTGTTTGTGCAGCAATTTAAATCCTGCAGCATCCATGCGACTATTTGTAAATTATATTGACGACGGGTGATGTAATATAATCCTCTCACATCGATATAGAAAAATTTAATAACAGACACGGTCCAGAGGAGGATGAACGTTCCGGAGATGCTGAAGAGTAAAATCATTGACTTCCTTCTGCTCTCCATCTCTGGGTCTCTGCGATTGTCTCCCTGACTCTGGGCCCTCAGTGCCTTCCGGACCCGACTGCTGAGTAAAATGTGTCTGACTGTCAGAGCGTTGGTCAACAGGATTGAGAAGAACGGCACCAATGGGGTTACAACCTGATCAAACCAGAGATACCCAACCCATCCCGGGTCAGAGAGAACGCTGCTCTTTGTGACGCAGCCCCTCTGGACATTGTCGATTATCCCCCCAGGTTTGAATGTAAAGTACACGGGGATGTTTTTCACACAGAGCAGGAGGCCGCTTGTGGACAGAACCACAGCCGCAGTTTTCCCGGTGCAATATTTACTTTTCAGTTTCTGGCAGCGAATGGCCACAAATCGATCAAAGGAGAAAGTGAGGGTGAACCAGACAGAACAGTCCCTGGCTGCAGCCTGCAGGACAAAGTTAACACTACACACAGGGGTGAGGGCCAGGAAATTCCAGGGGAAATAATAAACATTGATCTTGTTCAGTATGATACGATTGATAATAAACAGCAGATCCGCCGTTGCCATGGCCACCAGGTAGCGAGTGGTGCAGGTAGAGAGGCCACACTTCCCCCGACACAGAATCACAATTCCCAGTATATTAACTGTCAGAGAGAGAAAGGAGAGACGCGGGAAATTATTGGGTAATGAATCTCCCTGTCTGAACCAGGACACAATTGCAGCATCAATATAATGGACAGTGGGTGGGTGGGGGTGTGGGGAGAGGAGTGGGCACAGAGATTAACATTGCAGAGAGGGGAGTAGGAAATGTAACTCCAGTGTTAAAGGTGGGGAATGGGGGGGAAAGTGTGAATTGCAGCCCTGTCAGTTTGATGGCAGTGGTAGGAAAATGTTTATAATTCAGAGACCTTTGGGAGAGGTTACATTTCTCATTTAGTCTGATTTACAGGATTCACTCAGGCCGGCCAGGTTTCCCAAACCGGATACAAACATACCCGAGATTGTCATCCCAGCTCAATTATTGGACCACACCCCGGATTCGACCGTTCCCTGGACTGGATTTCTGATGGGGTTGGACCCCACTCCTGGTTTATTTGAATACTCCACGATCAATGGGAAAAATAAAACAAACGCGGGACCTTCCCACTTCATAACCATGGGAGGAATAGAAATATAGAATGTACAGTGCAAAAGGAAGCCATTCGGCCCATCGAGTCTGCAACGGCCCTTGGAAAGAGAAAACCAGTTCAGCCCACCCCATCCCCATAACCCAGTGACCCCATCAAAATTGTCTGGAAACTAAACACAATTTATCTTGGCCAATCCACCTAACCCGCACATCTTTGGACTGTGGGAGGAAACCGGATCACCCGGAGGAAACCCACGCAGATACGGGGAGGATGTGCAGACTCTGCACAGACAGTCACCCAAGCCGGGAATCGAACCTGGGACCCTGGAGCTGTGAATCAACTGTGCCAACCACTGTGCTGCCGTGCAGCCCAGCCTGTCCAGAATAGAGTCTGTCCAGTCTCCAGAACATCCCGAGGGATCACCCCTCCCAGGTTTAGTCATTCGTACAGCACCCGCTCCCAGGAATCCCCCATTGCCATGTCTGGAACATCCCAACATCACTGTTCCCAGGAATCCATCCTCTCCCTGTTTGAAAACACTCCCTGCCAAGCTTTTCTCAGGAATATTCCCGCTCCGGCATTGGACATTCCCCAGGGTTCACTTGGCCGGAATAGACTCTCTCCAGATTCGGACTCATTGCATTTGACAAAAAAGTAGGAACATTCCAAAACAAGAGCGTTACGATGGAGGAGAAAGTTCCCAGAATAAAGTAGTGGAAATTAAAGTTACGTCCTGCGGGATGCAACATCCTAATTGGACGATGAGATGTTGCTCCTCCAGCTCGCGTTGGGCTTCACTGCATTATGGCAGCAGGCCAAGGACAGACATGTGGGCCCGAGAGCAAGGTGCTGAGTTAACATGGCCACAACAGGAAGGCGGGGGCCATGCTGTGGGCTGAGTGAAGGTGTTCCACAAAGCAGTCTCCCAGTCTGCGTTTAGTCTCCCCAATGTAGAGGAAACGGTATTGGCAGCAGCGAATACAGGAGAACAAACTGAAGGCACAGAAGTGAAACGCTGCTTCCCCAGAAAGGAGAGTTTGCTGCTGAGAACCGGGAGACGGGAGGAGGTAAAGGGACAGTTGTTGCACCGTCTGTGATTGCCGGGGAAGGTGCTGGTGGAAGGGAAAGGGGTGTGGGGTGTGAGGGGGAAGTGGACAAGGGGGAGGGAGCGGTACCTGAGGAATGCAGACATTGAGGGGAGTGGTTGGAGAGAGGTGAAGATGTGTTTGGTGGTGACATCATGCTGGAGTTGGCAGAAATCGAGGATTTTCCTTTCAATGAGAAGGCTGATGGTGTGGAAAGTGAGGAGGGGAACCCTATCATGTTTCCGGGAGGGAGGGGGCTGTGTGAGGACAGAGGTGTGAGAAGTGAATTGAACACGATTGAGAGCCCTGTTAACAAAGGAAGGTGGTGGGGACGACCCGGTTAAGGAAAAGACAGACATGCCAGGGGGGCTATTTTCGAAGACGCCAGCATCAGAACAGAGGCGATGGAGGCGGAGAAAGTGGGAGAATGAGATGCAGTCTTTACAGGAAGCAGGGAATGAGGATCTGAACACAGCCCTCGTGTTGGGGAACGGAGGATTGGACGTCCATTGTGAAGATTAGGCGGTTAGGGCCAGGGAAATGGACCTTGTTTACGACACCAGAGGAATCAGGAAACATAAAATCCCCACAGTGCAGAAGGAGGCCATTCGGCCCATTAAGTCTGTACCAAACATCTGAAAGAGTACCTCAACCAAGCTCACTCCCCCACCTATCTCATTAACCCCTGAATCTAACCTACACATCTTTTTGGACACTACGGAGTAATTTAGCATGGCCAATCCACCAAACCTGCACATCTTTGGGCTATGGGAGGTAACCGGAGACCCGGAGGAAACCCACACAGACAGGGAGAAAAAGTGCAGTCTCCACACAGACAGTCACCCAAGGTAGGAAGTGATCCGGGGACCCTGGTGCTGTGAGGCAGCAGTGCAAACCAGTATGTCACTGTGACACCAATGTCTTTGGGAAGGGCAGAACAGGGTAAAGCGGATGGAATCAAGATGGGAAGAAATGATCTTGGAGGGGCTGGAACAGACCGAAATAATGGGTGCACTGGGACTTTCCTGTTTGTGGATTTTAGGAAGGAGGTAGAAGCGGGAGGTTGATGCAGGATGTGTGGGATTGTGGGACCATGATGTCCAAGGCTGAGGACAGAAGATATCCAGAGTCAACGAGGTCAGTGAAAGCCCTGGAAACAATATCATGATGTTTGGTGGTGTGCTGCTGGTCCAGGGGGAGGTACCAGGATGGGCCTGAGAGCTGACGGTCAGCCTCTGTGAGGAAGAGGTCAGGACACCAGACAATAATGACACCGCCCTTGTGAGCAGCTTAGATCACCAGGCCAGGGTTGGATATTAGAGAGAGGATTGGGGCAAGTTTAGAGTGAGTCAGGATAGAGTTGGTGAGAGGCACAGGGAAATTGAGACGGTTGATGTCGCACTGACAGATCTCAATGAAAAGATCAAGAGCTGATAGGAGGCCAGAGGGTGGGTCCAGGTAGAGGGAGATTACTGGAGGCGGATGGATTTCACAACAAATATTCATAAAATAGACAGAAACAGCAGAGACAATATTATCTATTCACTGATCAACATCAGAATAATTACCAAAGAATTGAGAAGCAGAAGTCGGTCTCTGTTATTCTTGAACTTAGAAGAGAATATAATCAAATCTTCCAGTCACAATGTCAACAGTTGGAAACATTGAATTAGAAGTCTGAGTTAAAAGAAATCCAGTAACACAGTGTATACTAAATAGTCGGCACATATGCCAAAGTCAGCATTCTTCCTGACACATTTCATACAATTATTTCAATAACTACCAGAAATAATAGATCTGAGTAGTATGATGGATGTTAAACAATTTGATTTTCTAAAGGCCGTCAGTAAGATCCGACATAACAGACTGATGGGTAATCTCAGAGCCAGTGGAGTTAGGGACACAGCAGCAGGATGGACACATGCTGGCGACACACAGAGAAAACAGGGAGAGGAGTTAAAGGGATTTAGGCTGATTGGTGGAAGGTGGGAAGTGGTGTTCCACAAGGATCAGCACTGGGATCACTCTCCTTCACCATTCCCATCAACAGTATGGGATCGGGAAGCAGAATGATAATTACACAATTTACAGACAGAATCAAATTGGGAGTGATAGTGAATACGGAGGCAGAATACAACTAATTACAGGCACACGTCATCATTCATTATGAATTTGCAAAGTGGGTATTTCGATGGGACATTAATGTCCCGACAGATCAGTGCCCGCTGCTGCATTTTGTTCAGAACAATAAGTCCCCCAATCATTCCTTGGAAAACAAGTGTGTGAATGGACTGGAGGGGTTTCTGGCTTCAGGTGAATAGATTCACAAATCGTGTGAAGCAGAAAGACAGTTTAAAAACACCCATAAAAATTGATCAAACTTGTGAGTTCATTTCAGGATGAATAGGAATGAGAAAATATCACAAAACCTATTGGAATGCTGCACTGCTGTGGGTTTTGTGAAATCTTAGACTGTGGGTGATATCTGTTCATGTTAGAGTAGATCAATAGAAAACAGAGATAGAAACATTGCACTTCATACAATAAATATCAAACATCTTCAAAACACAGCCAAACTCTTCCTGTTTTCAACCTATTCCAAAGTTAAAACACACAGAGAGAACTGCACAGAATGGAGCGACCCCTCACCAATAAAATACATCATTTCAAAACAGAACCAACTAATTTCAGTCCAGTTACTGACCCACACACAATACAATTCCACACGGACAGATAGTCCCAGTAATAGATAGATAATTGAATCAGATATTCCACTCTGGTGAGAGACCCACAGTCAGTACAATTCTACACTGACAGACACTTCCAGTAATCCTTCTTCACTGCTGTCAGATATTCCACTCTGGTGAGAGACCCACACTCAGTACAATTCTACACTGACAGATACTTCCAGTAATCCTTGTTCACCGCTGTCAGATATTCCACTCTGGTGAGAGACCCACACTCAGTACAATTCCACACTGACAGATACTTCCAGTAATCATTGTTCACCGCTGTCAGATATTCCACTCTGGTGAGAGACCCACAGTCAGTACAATTCTACACTGACAGACACTTCCAGTAATCCTTGTTCACCGCCGTCAGATATTCCACTCTGATAGTGACCCACAGTCAGTACAATTCCACACTGACAGACACTTCCAGTAATCCTTGTTCACCGCTGTCAGATATTCCACTCTGGATAGTGACCCACAGTCAGTACAATTCTACACTGACAGATACTTCCAGTAATCCTTGTTCACCGCTGTCAGATATTCCACTCTGATAGTGACCCACAGTCAGTACAATTCTACACTGACAGATACTTCCAGTAATCCTTGTTCACCGCTGTCAGATATTCCACTCTGATAGTGACCCACAGTCAGTACAATTCTACACTGACAGATACTTTCAGTAATCCTTGTTCACCGCTGTCAGATATTCCACTCTGATAGTGACCCACAGTCAGTACAATTCCACACTGACAGACACTTCCAGTAACCCTTGTTCACCGCTGTCAGATATTCCACTCTGGATAGTGACCCACAGTCAGTACAATTCCACACTGACAGACACTTCCAGTAACCCTTGTTCACCGCTGTCAGATATTCCACTCTGGATAGTGACCCACAGTCAGTACAATTCCACACTGACAGATACTTCCAGTAACCCTTGTTCACCGCTGTCAGATATTCCACTCTGATAGTGACCCACAGTCAGTACAATTCTACAGTGACAGATACCCACACTCAGTGTGATTTAATTCTTTCTCCTCCTAAACCTCCCTTCAGAGAGATTGCCTTTGCTGTCATCCAATCTAACATTATACAAAATTCCACTCAATATAATAACTTCCCCGGTCAGAGATCCAGTGAGTTACAAACAGAGGTTTATTGTGAGTTGATGAAAGGGATTCAAACCATTGACAGGCTTGAATACATTTGACAATGATATCGTTGACCAGGTGTCTATTTCACAGTGAGCACGAGATCAGGATCAGGTATTTTCAGTCGCAGTTTAAAATCAGAGAGCCGCTCACACACAGATTTACACCAATTCAATGGTGACAGTCACTTACCAGGAACACCAACAATAGCCAGGATTGGGTAGAATACTTTCTCAACCATATCAATTGGACGATGCATTTTCAGTGTGAAGTGATGTGTCCCTTCCTGCGATTGGCAATCTCTCTGTCTAAAACTCTGAGGTTATATATTCTCCAAGCTTTTAATTAATACCCTGTGGAACCACACAAGGGAAATTGAGGTTGTGACATCGTTTTAACTTATTTTTCAAGACGTGAACAAACAGATTACGATATTGTGTTCAGTGAAAGCAAATATTATTTTTCTGAGTGAGTGACCTCTTTGCAAACACCGGACGGTGTTGATCACATTGTTCAACTAACATTAACAGAAAGGATGCTGTCCACTCAGAAACCATCAGTCCCATCTCTACATCTCACATTGTTTCAGAGATATCCCTCACTCCATTGTAACCATTCAGTGATTCAGTTCCAATTGTCAGTGTGTTTCTCAGGGTGGTTCCAATGCACTCTGGGGTGTAGCTGCCTCTGTAACTGTGACCATTCAGAGATTCAGTTCCAATTGTCAGTGTGTTTCTCTGGGTGGTTCCAATGCACTCTGGGTTGTAGCTGTCTCTCTAACTGTGACCATTCAGAGATTCAGTTCCAATTGTCAGTGTGTTTCTCTGGGTGGTTCCACTGCTCTCTGGGATGCAGCTGCCTTTGTAACTGTGACCATTCAGTGATTCAGTTCCAATTTTCAGTGTGTTTCTCTGGGTGGTTCCACTGCTCTCTGGGATGTAGCTGCCTCTGTAACTGTGACCATTCAGTGATTCAGTTCCAATTTTCAGTGTGTTTCTCTGGGTGGTTCCACTGCACTCTGGGGTGTAGTTGTCTCTGTGACGGTGACCATTCAGTGATTCAGTTCCAATTGTCAGTGTTTTTCTCTGGGTGGTTCCACTGCGCTCTGGGGTGCAGCTGTCTCTGTAACTGTGACCATTCAGTGATTCAGTTCCAATTGTCAGTGTGTTTCTCTGGGTGGTTCCACTGCACTCTGGGGTGTAGCTGCCTCTGTAACTGTGACCATTCAATGATTCAGTTCCAATTGTCAGTGTGTTTCTCTGGGTGGTTCCACTGCACTCTGGGATGTAGCTGTCTCTGTGACGGTGACCATTCAGTGATTCAGTTCCAATTGTCAGTGTTTTTCTCTGGGTGGTTCCACTGCACCCTGGGGTGTAGCTGCCTCTGTAACTGTGACCATTCAGTGATTCAGTTCCAATTGTCAGTGTGTTTCTCTGGGTGGTTACACTGCACTCTAGGGTGTAGCTGCCTCCGTAACTGTGACCACTCAGTGATTCAGTTCCAATTGTCAGTGTGCTTCTCTGGGTGGGTCCACTGCACTCTGGGGTGTAGCTGTCTCTGTAACTGTGACCATTCAGTGATTCAGTTCCAATTGTCAGTGTGTTTCTCTGGGTGGTTCCACTGCACTCTGGGATGTAGCTGCCTCTGTAACTGTGACCATTCAGTGATTCAGTTCCAATTGTCAGTGTGTTTCTCTGGGTGGTTCCACTGCACTCTGGGGTGTAGCTGTCTCTGTAACTGTGACCATTCCTTTATTTTATTTCAGTAGTTTCTGTTTGAGAATAAGTAGAACATTTCAATGTCTCCAAAATCTGGAACTATTTAAAGTGCAAAGTATGTGATCCCATATCTAAATCTGATTCAGCCCCTCAAACTAAGAAACTATTTAGAATCATTGGAACCTCAGAAAACTCAGAGGCTGCAGCAGAGACAAACTCATCACCTCAGAGAGCAGCATTAGTACATAGTCAGCAGTGAAAACTAGTACCCCGTCTCTAACTGACACCGGCCTCCATCTGATACACACGCTTCAACTGGGAGAGGCGGGGCGAGATGTGGAGGAAGAGAGAACTGGTGTGTGAGATGTGCTGATAGAAGACAGGGTGAGAGAGAAAGAGGGTGTGAGGAGAGATATTAGGAGAGAAAGAGGGTGGAGAAATAAAGGATAAAACGGGAGAAGGAGGTGGATTGTCTGAGAGAAAGGGAAGCATAGAGTGGCGAGGGTGAGTGGCTGAGGGAGGCAGATTGGGTGAGAAGGATAGTGTATTAAATACTCACATAATCTTAGCCATAAGTACAGGAGAGAGTAACTGAGTGACTGAGGGAGCGGGAGAGGGAAAGATTGTGAGGGAAAGTGTGAGAGAGGGAAACAGAGTGAGAGAAAGTGTGATAGAGGGAAAGAGTGTGAGAGAACGTGTGAGAGAGGGAAAGAGTGTGAGAGAAAATGTGAGAGAGGGAAAGAGAGTCAGAGAAAGTGTGAAAGAGGGAAAGAGTGTGAGAGAAAGTGTGAGAGAGGGAAAGAGTGTGAGAGAAAGTGTGAGAGAGGGAAAGAGAGTCAGAGAAAGTGTGAGAGAGGGAAAGTGTGAGAGAAAGTGTGAGAGACGGAAAGTGTGAGAGAGGGAAAGAGTATGAGAGAAAGTGTGAGAGAGGGAAAGAGTTTAAGACAAAGTGTGAGAGAGTGAAATATAGTCAGAGACATTGTGAGAGAGGGAAAGAGAGTGAGAAAAAGTGTGAGAGAGGGAAAGTGTGAGAGAGGGAAAGAATGTGAGAGAACGTGTGTGAGAGAGAAAGAGTGTGAGAGAAAGTGTGAGAGAGGGAAAGAGTTTAAGACAAAGTGTGAGAGAGTGAAATAGAGTCAGAGACATTGTGAGAGAGGGAAAGAGAGTGAGAAAAAGTGTGAGAGAGGGAAAGTGTGAGAGAGGGAAAGAATGTGAGAGAACGTGTGAGAGAGAGAAAGAGTGTGAGAGAAATTGTGAGAGAGGGAAAGAGAGTGAGAGAAATTGTGAGAGAGGGAATGAGAGTGAGAAAAAGTGTGAGAGAGGGAAAGTGTGAGAGAGGGAAAGATTGTGAGAGAAATTGTGAGAGAGAGAAAGAGAGTGAGAGAAATTGTGAGAGAGGGAAAGAGAGTGAGAAAAACTGTGAGAGAGGGAAAGAGAGTGAGAGAAAGTGTGAGAGAGGGAAAGTGTGTGAGAGAAAGTGTGAGAGAGGGATAGAGAGTGAGCGAAAGTGTGAGAGAGGGAAAGAGTGTTAGAGAAATTGTGAGAGAGGGATAGAGAGTGAGAGAAAGTGTGAGAGAGGGACAAAGTGTGAGAGAGAGAAAGAGTGTGAGAGAAAGTGTCATTGAGGGAGTTTTGTGAGAGGGAGGGAGGCATGGAGGGAGAGAGATATAGGGATGGAGAGAGAGAGGGACAGAGTGTGAAAGTGTCTAACGGAGATGTGAGAGAGGGAGGGAGGGATGCATGATGCAGAGAGAGAGAGGGGGGAGAGTGAGAGAGAGGGACAGAATGTGAGAGAACGTGTGAGAGAGAGAAAGAGTGTGAGAGAAATTGTGAGAGAGGGAAAGAGAGTGAGAGAAATTGTGAGAGAGGGAATGAGAGTGAGAAAAAGTGTGAGAGAGGGAAAGTGTGAGAGAGGGAAAGATTGTGAGAGAAATTGTGAGAGAGAGAAAGAGAGTGAGAGAAATTGTGAGAGAGGGAAAGAGAGTGAGAAAAACTGTGAGAGAGGGAAAGAGAGTGAGAGAAAGTGTGAGAGAGGGAAAGTGTGTGAGAGAAAGTGTGAGAGAGGGATAGAGAGTGAGCGAAAGTGTGAGAGAGGGAAAGAGTGTTAGAGAAATTGTGAGAGAGGGATAGAGAGTGAGAGAAAGTGTGAGAGAGGGACAAAGTGTGAGAGAGAGAAAGAGTGTGAGAGAAAGTGTCATTGAGGGAGTTTTGTGAGAGGGAGGGAGGCATGGAGGGAGAGAGATATAGGGATGGAGAGAGAGAGGGACAGAGTGTGAAAGTGTCTAACGGAGATGTGAGAGAGGGAGGGAGGGATGCATGATGCAGAGAGAGAGAGGGGGGAGAGTGAGAGAGAGGGACAGAATGTGAGAGAGGGGTAAGTGTGAGACAAGGGAAATCTGCTAGAGAGAGTGGGAGAGTGGGAGTGAGTATCAATGAAGAAGAAAGCATGTGAGAGGCAGGAATTTGAGAGAGGGAGAGTGATAGATGGCGGGATTGTGAGAGATGGAGGGTGAGAGAGGGAGAGAGTGTGAGGAAGGGAGAGTGAGTGAGACAGGTAGATTGTGTTAGACAGGGAGAGAGTGTGAGAGAGGGAGAGAGTCTGAGAGGGAGACAAAGTGGGAGACAATGGGAGAGAGGGAGGGTGACTGAGGTAGAGAATGTGTCAGAGGGAGAGACTGTGAGGGGGAGAGTGTGAGAGAGGGTGAGAGTGCTAGAGAGGGAGAGAGTACAAAAGAGAGAATGCGAAACGGGAGAGAGTGTGAGAGAGGGAGAAAGTGTGAGAGAGGGAGGGTGAGAGAGGGAGGGTGAGAGAGTGAGAGAGTGTGAGAGAGTGAGGCACTGTGAGAGAGGGAGGGAGTGTGAGAGGGGGACAGAATGTGATAGAGGGAGAGAGTGTCAGAGAGGGAGACAGTGTGAGAGAGGGACAGAGTGTGAGAGAGGGAGAGAGTGTGTGAGAGAGAGAGAGTGAGAGAGGGAGACAGTGTGTGAGAGGGAGAGAGTGTGAGAGTGGGAGGCAGTGTGGGAGAGGGAGAGAGTGTGAGAGTGGGAGTCAGTGTGGGAGAGGGAGAGAGTGTGAGAGTGGGAGGCAGTGTGGGAGAGGGTGAGAGTGGGTGACTTTGGGAGAGGGAGAGAGTGTGAGAATGGGAGGCAGTGTGGGAGAGGGAGAGAGTGTGAGAGTGGGAGGCAGTGTTGGAGAGGGAGAGAGTGTGAGAGTGGGTGACAGTGTGGGAGAGGGAGAGAGTGTGAGAGTGGGAAGCAGTGTGGGAGAGGGAGAGAGTGTGAGAGTGGGTGACGGTGTGGGAGAGGGAGAGAGTGTGAGAGAGGGAGAGAGTGTGAGAGAGGGAGAGAGTGTGAGATAGGGAGACAGTGTGGGAGAGGGAGAGAGTGTGAGAGAGGGAGAGAGTGTGAGAGTGGGAGGTAGTGTGGGAGAGGGAGAGAGTGTGAGAGGGGGACAGAGTGTAAGAGAGGGAGACAGTGTGGGAGAGGGAGAGAGTGTCAGAGAGGGAGACAGTGTGAGAGAGGGAGAGAGTGTGAGAGTGGGAGGGATTGTTGAGAGGGAGAGAGTGTGAGCGAGGGAGAGAGTGTGAGAGAGGGAGACTGTCTGGGAGAGAGAGAGAATGTGAGAGAGGGAAGACAGTGTCAGAGTGGGTGACAGTGTGGGAGAGGGAGAGAGTGTGAGAGTGGGTGACAGTGTGGGAGAGGGAGAGATTGTGAGAGAGGGAGAGAGTGTGAGAGTGGGTGACAGTGTGGGAGAGGGAGAGAGTGTGAGATTGGGAGGCAGTGTGGGAGAGGGAGAGAGTGTGAGGCAGTTTGGGAGAGGGAGAGAGTGTGAGAGTGGAAGGCAGTGTGGGAGAGGGAGAGAGTGTGAGAGTGGGAGGCAGTATGGGAGAGGGAGAGAGTGTGAGAGTGGGTGACAGTGTGAGAGCGGGTGACAGTGTGGGAGAGGGAGAGAGTTGAGAGAGGGAGACAGTGTTAGAGAGGGAGAGAGTGTGAGAGAGGGAGAGAATGTGAGAGTGGGAGGGATTGTTGAGAGGGAGAGAGTGTGAGCGAGGGAGAGAGTGTGAGAGAGGGAGACTGTCTGGGAGAGAGAGAGAATGTGAGAGAGGGAGACAGTGTCAGAGTGGGTGACAATGTGGGAGAGGGAGAGAGTGTGAGAGTGGGTGACAGTGAGGGATAGGGAGAGATTGTGAGAGAGGGAGAGAGTGTGAGAGTGGGTGACAGTGTGGGAGAGGGAGAGAGTGTGAGAGTGGGTGACAGTGTGGGAGAGGGAGAGAGTGTGAGAGTGGGAGGCAGTGTGGGAGAGGGAGAGAGTGTGAGAGTGGGAGGCAGTGTGGGAGAGGGAGAGAGTGTGAGAGTGGAAGGCAGTGTGGGAGAGGGAGAGAGTGTGAGAGTGGGAGGCAGTGTGGGAGAGGGAGAGAGTGTGAGAGTGGGTGACAGTGTGAGAGCGGGTGACAGTGTGGGAGAGGGAGAGAGTTGAGAGAGGGAGACAGTGTTAGAGAGGGAGAGAGTGTGAGAGAGGGAGAGAGTGTGAGAGTGGGAGGTAGTGTGGGAGAGGGAGAGAGTGTGAGAGAGGGAGAGAGGGAGACACTGTGTGAGAGGAAGGGAGTGTGTGAGAGAGAGTGAGAGAGAGGGCGACAGTGTGGGAGAGGGAGAGAGTGTGAGCGAGGGAGAGAGTGTGAGAGTGGGAGACAGTGTGGGAGAGGGAGAGAGTGTGAGAGAGGGAGGGATTGTTGAGAGGGAGAGAGTGTGAGCGAGGGAGAGAGTGTGAGAGTGGGTGACAGTGTGTGAGAGGGAGAGAGTTGAGAGAGGGAGACAGTGTGAGGGAGGGAGAGAGTGAGAGAGAGGGAGAGAGTGTGAGAGAGGGAGAGAGGGTGAGAGTGGGAGGTAGTGTGGGAGAGGGAGAGAGTGTGAGAGGGGGACAGAGTGTGAGAGAGGGATACAGTGTGGGAGAGGGAGTGAGTGTCAGAGAGGGATACAGTGTGAGAGAGGGAGAGATTGTGAGAGTGGGAGGGATTGTTGAGAGGGAGAGAGTGTGAGCGAGGGAGAGTGTGAGAGAGGGAGACTGTCTGGGAGATAGAGAGAATGTGAGAGGGAGACAGTGTCAGAGTGGGTGACAGTGTGGGAGAGGGAGAGAGTGTGAGAGTGGGTGACAGTGTGGGAGAGGGAGAGATTGTGAGAGAGGGAGAGAGTGTGAGAGTGGGTGACAGTGTGGGAGAGGGAGAGAGTGTGAGAGTGGGTGACGGTGTGGGAGAGGGGGAGAGTGTGAGAGTGGGAGGCAGTGTGGGAGAGGGAGAGAGTGTGAGAGTGGGAGGCAGTGTGGGAGAGGGAGAGAGTGTGAGAGTGGAAGGCTGTGTGGGAGAGGGAGAGAGTCTGAGAGTGGGAGGCAGTGTGGGAGAGGGAGAGAGTGTGAGAGTGGGTGACAGTGTGAGAGCGGGTGACAGTGTGGGAGAGGGAGAGAGTTGAGAGAGGGAGACAGTGTTAGAGAGGGAGAGAGTGTGAGAGAGGGAGAGAGTGTGAGAGTTGGAGGTAGTGTGGGAGAGGGAGAGAGTGTGAGAGAGGGAGAGAGGGAGACACTGTGTGAGAGGAAGGGAGTGTATGAGAGAGAGTGAGAGAGAGGGAGACAGTGTGGGAGAGGGCGAGAGTGTGAGCGAGGGAGAGAGTGTGAGAGTGGGAGACAGTGTGGGAGAGGGAGAGAGTGTGAGAGAGGGAGGGATTGTTGAGAGGGAGAGAGTGTGAGCGAGGGAGAGAGTGTGAGAGTGGGTGACAGTGTGTGAGAGGGAGAGAGTTGAGAGAGGGAGACAGTGTGAGAGAGGGAGAGAGTGTGAGAGAGGGAGAGAGTGTGAGAGAGGGAGAGAGTGTGAGAGTGGGAGGTAGTGTGGGAGAGGGAGAGAGTGTGAGAGGGGGACAGAGTGTGAGAGAGGGAGACAGTGTGGGAGAGGGAGTGAGTGTCAGAGAGGGATACAGTGTGAGAGAGGGAGAGATTGTTAGAGTGGGAGGGATTGTTGAGAGGGAGAGAGTGTGAGCGAGCGAGAGAGTGTGAGAGAGGGAGACTGTCTGGGAGAGAGAGAGAATATGAGAGGGAGACAGTGTCAGAGTGGGTGACAGTGTGGGAGAGGGAGAGAGTGTGAGAGTGGGTGAGTGTGGGAGAGGGAGAGATTGTGAGAGAGGGAGAGAGTGTGAGAGTGGGTGACAGTGTGGGAGAGGGAGAGAGTGTGAGAGAGGGTGACGGTGAGGGAGAGGGGGAGAGTGTGAGAGTGGGAGGCAGTGTGGGAGAGGGAGAGAGTGTGAGAGTGGGAGGCAGTGTGGGAGAGGGAGAGAGCGTGAGAGTGGAAGGCTGTGTGGGAGAGGGAGAGAGTGTGAGAGTGGGAGGCAGTGTGGGAGAGTGAGAGAGTGTGAGAGTGGGTGACAGTGTGAGAGCGGGTGACAGTGTGGGAGAGGGAGAGAGTTGAGAGAGGGAGACAGTGTTAGAGAGGGAGAGAGTGTGAGAGAGGGAGAGAGTGTGAGAGTGGGAGGTAGTGTGGGAGAGGGAGAGAGTGTGAGAGAGGGAGACACTGTGAGAGAGGAAGGGAGTGTGTGAGAGAGAGTGAGAGAGAGGGAGACAGTGTGGGAGAGGGAGAGAGTGTGAGAGAGGGAGGGATTGTTGAGAGGGAGAGAGTGTGAGCGAGGGAGAGAGTGTGAGAGTGGGTGACAGTGTGGGAGAGGGAGAGAGTGTGAGAGAGGTAGGGATTGTTGAGAGGGAGAGAGTGTGAGCGAGGGAGAGAGTGTGAGAGTGGGTGACAGTGTGGGAGAGGGAGAGAGTTGAGAGAGAGAGACAGTGTGAGAGAGGGAGAGAGTGTGAGAGAGGGAGAGAGTGTGAGAGAGGGAGAGAGTGTGAGAGTGGGAGGTAGTGTGGGAGAGGGAGAGAGTGTGAGAGGGGGACAGAGTGTGAGAGAGGGAGACAGTGTGGGAGAGGGAGTGAGTGTCAGAGAGGGATACAGTGTGAGAGAGGGAGAGATTGTGAGAGTGGGAGGGATTGTTGAGAGGGAGAGAGTGTGAGCGAGGGAGAGAGTGTGAGAGAGGGAGACAGTCTGGGAGAGAGAGAGAGTGTGAGAGAGGGAGACGGTGTGAGAGTGGGTGACAGTGTGGGAGAGGGAGAGAGTGTGAGAGTGGGAGGCAGTGTGGGAGAGGGAGAGAGTGTGAGAGTGGGAGGCAGTGTGGGAGAGGGAGAGAGTGTGTGAGTGGGAGGCAGTGTGGGAGAGGGAGAGAGTGTGAGAGTGGGTGACTGTGGGAGAGGGAGAGAGTGTGAGAGTGGGAGGCAGTGTGGGAGAGGGAGACAGTGTGAGAGTGGGTGACAGTGTGGGAGAGGGATAGAGTGTGAGAGAAGGAGAGAGGGAGACACTGTGAGAGAGGAAGTGAGTGTGTGAGAGAGAGAGAGTGATAGAGGGAGACAGTGTGTGAGAGGGAGAGAGTGTGAGAGTGGGAGGCAGTGTGGGAGAGGGAGAGAGTGTGAGAGTGGGAGGCTGTGTGGGAGAGGGAGAGAGTGTGAGAGTGGGAGGCAGTGTGGGAGAGGGAGAGAGTGTGAGAGTGGGTGACTTTGGGAGAGGGAGAGAGTGTGAGAATGGGAGGCAGTGTGGGAGAGGGAGAGAGTGTGAGAGTGGGTGACAGTGTGGGAGAGGGAGAGAGTGTGAGAGTGGGAAGCAGTGTGGGAGAGGGAGAGAGTGTGAGAGTGGGTGACTGTGTGGGAGAGGGAGAGAGTGTGAGAGTGGGAGGCAGTGTGGGAGAGGCAGAGAGTGTGAGAGTGGGTGACAGTGTGGGAGAGGGAGAGAGTGTGAGAGTGGGTGACAGTGTGGGAGAGGGAGAGAGTGCGAGAGAGGGAGAGAGTGTGAGAGTGGGTGACAGTGTGGGAGAGGGAGACAGTGTGAGAGTGGGTGACAGTGTGGGAGAGGGAGAGAGTGTGAGAGTGGGAGGCAGTATGGGAGAGGGAGAGAGTGTGAGAGTGGGAGGCAGTGTGGGAGAGGGAGAGAGTGTGAGAGTGGGAGGCAGTGTGGGAGAGGGAGAGAGTGTGAGAGTGGGTGACTTTGGGAGAGGGAGAGAGTGTGAGAATGGGAGGCAGTGTGGGAGAGGGAGAGAGTGTGAGAGTGTAAGGCAGTGTTGGAGAGGGAGAGAGTGTGAGAGTGGGTGACAGTGTGGGAGAGGGAGAGAGTGTGAGAGTGGGAAGCAGTGTGGGAGAGGGAGAGAGTGTGAGAGTGGGTGACAGTGTGGGAGAGGGAGAGAGTGTGAGAGTGGGAGGCAGTGTGGGAGAGGCAGAGAGTGTGAGAGTGGGTGACAGTGTGGGAGAGGGAGAGAGTGTGAGAGTGGGTGACAGTGTGGGAGAGGGAGAGAGTGTGAGAGAGGGAGAGAGTGTGAGAGTGGGTGACAGTGTGGGAGAGGGAGACAGTGTGAGAGTGGGTGACAGTGTGGGAGAGGGAGAGAGTGTGAGAGTGGGAGGCAGTATGGGAGAGGGAGAGAGTGTGAGAGTGGGAGGCAGTGTGGGAGAGGGAGAGAGTGTGAGAGTGGGAGGCAGTGTGGGAGAGGGAGAGAGTGTGAGCGAGGGAGAGAGTGTGAGAGAGGGATAGTGTGAGAGAGTGAGGGTGAGGGAGGGAGAGAGTGCAAGGGAGAGATAGAGTGTGAGGGAGTGCTCTTGGAGATACAAAGAACAAAGAACAAAGAAATGTACAGCACAGGAACAGGCCCTTTTGCCCTCCAAGCCCGTGCCGACCATGCTGCCCGACTAAACTACAATCTTCTACACTTCCGGGGGCCGTATCCCTCTATTCCCAACCTCTACATGTCTTTGTCAAGATGCCCCTTAAATGTCACTATCGTAAAGATATGTGGAACTGGGTATCAGGGGGAAACACAATCCGGATTCATACATTTGCTGAGGAAACAAACTTGTTCCTAAATTATAAAATCAGATCCTGGATGAAGTAAATGTCCTCCATGCAGTATTGCACCATTTAAGTTGTGAATCACTGACAGAGTGTGATAGGTCAGTTATTGTGCAGAGCTGGAATAGAACTTGTCCTTCCCCAGTCAGAGGCCAGAAAGCAAACACGTGGCACAGCCGCTTTTAACAATAATTGCAAAGCAACCTGAAAAAGGATAGACCTCCCTCTAATGATTAAATGTGCGTCTGCTTTTATTGGGAGCAACACAGATGTTTTCAATATTAAAGCACAGACAGCGCCCAGGGTCATACAGATTGGAACTTACAATCAAGTTGATGCTGTGAAGTAAGCAGTGAGCTAAAGCGGGCGCTGGGTTCACACATAGACACAGTGAATAGAAAGGATTACAGTGAGAATACTCGCGGTGCTGGGGAACTTGGAGGGAACCTGCAGGTGTTGGTCCCATCATCTCACAGCCAGACCACATCCAAAGCCTTTAAAACGCGTGAAGACCCGAAGGAGGACATTCATTGCTGGGGCTGGTTTAGCACACTGGGATAAATCGCTGGCTTTTAAAGCAGACCAAGGCAGGCCAGCAGCACGGTTCAATTCCCGTACCAGCCTCCCCGAACAGGCGCCGGAATGTGGCGACTAGGGGCGTTTCACAGTAACTTCATTTGAAGCCAACTTGTGACAATAAGCGATTTTCATTTCATTTCATTCCATTTCATTTCATTCCGTTGACCTCAGCGGCTCTGTAGATGAGCAGATGATTCAACTGGGATCAAGTAGATCCCTTGAAGAGTATAGAGATTGTCGAAATAGAGTTAAGAGGGAAATCAGGAGGGCAAAAAGGGGACATGAAATTGCTTTGGCAAATAATGCAAGGGAGAATCCAAAGAGATTCTACAGATACATAAAGGGGAAAAGAGTAACTAGGGACAGAGTAGGGCCTCTTAAGGATCAACAAGGGCATTTATGTGCAAAGCCACAAGAGTTGGGTGAGATCCTGAATGAATATTTCTCATCGGTATTCACGGTGGAGAAAGGCATGGATGTTTGGAAACTAAGGGAAATAAATAGTGATGTCTTGAGAAGTGTGCATATTACAGAGGAGGAGGTGCTGGAAGTCTTAAAGCGCATCAAGGTAGATAAATCCCCGGGACCTGATGAAATGTATCCCAGGATGTTGTGGGAGGCTAGGGAGGAAATTGCGGGTCCCCTAACCGAGATATTTGAATCATCGGCAGCCACAGGTGAGGTGCCTGAAGATTGGAGAGTGGCGAATGTTGTGCCCTTGTTTAAGAAGGGCAGCAGGGAAGAGCCTGGGAACTACAGACCGGTGAGCCTAACGTCTGTCGTAGGTAAGTTGCTAGAAGGTATTCTGAGAGACAGGATCTACAAGCATTTAGAGAGGCAAGGACTGATTCGGGGCAGTCAGCATGGCTTTGTGCGTGGAAAATCATGTCTCACAAATTTGATTGAGTTTTTTGAGGGAGTGACCAAGAAGGTAGATGAGGGTAGTGCAGTAGACGTTGTCTACATGGACTTTAGCAAAGCCTTTGACAAGGTACCGCATGGTAGGTTGTTGCAGAAGGTTAAAGCTCACGGGATCCAGGGTGAGGTTGCCAATTGGATTCAAAATTGGCTGGACGACAGAAGGCAGAAGGTGGTTGTAGAGGGTTGCTTTTCAAACTGGAGGCCTGTGACCAGTGGTGTGCCTCAGGGATCGGTGCTGGGTCCACTGTTATTTGTGATTTATATTAATGATTTGGATGAGAATTTAGGAGGCATGGTTAGTAAGTTTGCAGATGACACCAAGATTGGTAGCACAGTGGATAGTGAAGAAGGTTATCTAGGATTGCAACGGGATCTTGATCAATTAGGCCAGTGGCCGACGAATGGCAGATGGAGTTTAATTTAGATAAATGTGAGGTGATGCATTTTGGCAGATCGAATCAGGCCAGGACCTACTCAGTTAATGGTATGGCGTTGGGGAGAGTTATAGAACAAAGAGATCTAGGAGTACAGGTTCATAGCTCCTTGAAGGTGGAGTCGCAGGTGGACAGGGTGGTGAAGAAGGCATTCGGCATGCTTGGTTTCATTGGTCAGACACATTGAATATAGGAGTTGGGACGTCTTGTTGAAGTTGTACAAGACATTGGTACGGCCACACTTGGAATACTGTGTGCAGTTCTGGTCACCCTATTATAGAAAGGATATTATTAAACTAGAAAGAGTGCAGAAAAGATTTACTAGGATGTTGCCGGGACTTGATGGTTTGAGTTATAAGGAGAGGCTGGATAGACTGGGACTTTTTTCCCTGGAGCGTAGGAGGCTTCGGGGTGATCTTATAGAGGTCTATAAAATAATGAGGGGCATAGATAAGGTAGATAGTCAACATCTTTTCCCAAAGGTAGGGGAGTCTAAAACTAGAGGGCATAGGTTTAAGGTGAGAGGTGAGAGATTCAGAAGGGCCCAGAGGGGCAATTTCTTCACTCAGAGGGTAGTGAGTGTCTGGAATGGGCTGCCAGAGGTAGTAGTAGAAGCGGGTACAATTGTGTCTTTCAAAAAGCATTTAGCTGGTTACATGGGTAAGATGGGTATAGAGGGTTATGGGCCAAGTGCGGGCAACTGGGACTAGCTTAATGGTAAAAAACTGGGCGGAATGGACTGGTTGGGCCGAAGGGCCTGTTTCCATGCTGTAAACTTCTATGACTCTATGAATCCGACTGCACCGCCCTTTCCCTGGAGACGTACATTTGATTTCTGTCACTCCTACCATTCCCTGTGAAACCACTGTTGTATCTGCCGGCACCAGTGTCCCAGGCCGTGCAGACCAGATCAGAACCACTGGCTGTGTGAATCGTTTAGAAGCAGTTTTCCCTTCGGGATGATTGGATTGGCTGGGGCTGGGTTATTGGGAATAAAAGACGGTGCAACATCGTGGGTCGAAGGGCCTGTACTGCGCTGTATTGTTCTATGATGTGAGAGATTCGTTCCACACATTTAAGATGATATTAGTTTTGGATAATCTGGATGTAAATGAACTGTTTCCATGAACAATATAAATATCTGTGGGAAAGATGTAACTGAAATATATGATTGTGCAGCTACATTCATCAGCGAGTATTGCAGAGCCGGAGCTGATAACAAATGACAACATGGGGAGACTACACGGTCCCTCACACCTCCTCCACCATTCAATTTAATCACTGCTCAGCTTCTGCCTCAATGTCATTTCCCGCTTGTTCCTCATATCCTTTCATTACCTCAAAGATCATTTTCTGTAAGAATAATGGAGGCTGATACCCAAAGCCACATTTCAAACCGAGTTGGACATTTACGGCCATAAGACCATAAGACACAGGAGCTGAACTTGGTCACTAGGCCCATCGAGCCTGCTCCGCCAGTCAATCATGGCTGATATGTTTCTCATCCTCATTCTTCTACCTTCTCACCTTCTCCCCATAACCCCTGACCTCCTTTTTAACCAAGAACCTATCTGTCTCTGTCTTAAAGGCACTCAGTGATTTGGCCTCCACAGCCTTCTGTGGCAGAGTCCCACCGATTCACCACCCTCTGGCTGAATAAATTCCTCCTCAGCTCTGTTTTAAAGGATCGTGCCTTTAGTCTGAGATGGTGTCCTCTGGTTCCAGTTTTTCATACAAGTGGAAACATCCTCTCCACATCCATTCTAGCCAGGCCTCGCAGTATCCTGGAAGTTTCAGTAAGATCCCCCCTCATCCTTCTAAACTCCAACGAGCACAGGCCCAGAGTCCTCAACCGTTCTTCATACGACAAGCTCTTCATTCCAGGGATCGTTCTTGTGAACCTCCTCTGGACCCTTTCCAAGGCCAGCACATCCTTCCTTAGATACGGGGCCCAGAACTGCTCACAATACTCCAAATGGGGCCTGACCAGAGACTTATACAGCCTCAGAAATACATCCCTGCTCTTGTACTCTCGCCCTCTCGACATGAATGCTAATATTGCAATTGCCTTCCTAACTGCCGACTGAACCTGCCCGTTAACCGTAAGAGAATCGTGAACAAGGCCTCCCAAGTCCCTTTGTGCTCCTGATTTCCGAAGCATTTCCCCATTTAGAGAATAGTCAATTCCTCCTTCTAAAGTGCATAACCTCACACTTTTCCACATTGTATTCCATCTGCCACGTCTTTGCAGAATCTCCGAGTCTCAAAGTCCTTCTGCAGCCGCCCCCCCCCCCCCCCCACCCCCCAACCCCCACCGCTTCCTCAATACCACCTGTCCAAATCTTTGTATCATCTGCAAACTCAGCAACAGTGCCTTCGGTTCCTTCTTCCAGATCATTAATGTATATTGTGGAAAGTTGTGGTCCCAGCACAGACCCCTGAGGCGCACCACTAGACACCGGCTGCCATCCTGAAAAATACCCCTTTATGCCGCTCTCTGCCAATTCTTTTTGCATCCCAGGATCTTACCCTGAACACCATGGGCTCTTAACCAATTTAACCGCCTCCTGTGCGGCACCATATCAAATGCCTCCTGGAAATCTAAATAAATCTTACCGCTCGTTCTCCTTTATCTAACTTCCGTGTTACTTCCTCAAAGAGAACTCTAACAGATTTGTCAGACATGACCTCCCCTTGACGAAGCCGAGCTGACTCAGTCCTATTTTATCCTGCACTTCCAAGTACTCCGCAATCTCATCTTTAATAATGGATCTAAAATCTCACCAATGACCGAAGTCAGGCTAACCGGCCGATAATTTCCCGTCTTCTGCCTCCCTCCCTTCTTAAACAGCGGTGCTACATTCGCCACTTTCCAGTCCTCTGGGACCCTTCCTGCCTCCAGTGATTCCTGAAAGATTACCGCCACTGCCTCCACAAACTCCTCAGCTATCTCTTTTAGAACCCTGGGATGTAGTCCATCCGTCCAGGTCATTCATCCACCTTCAGACCTTTCATTGTGCGCAGAACCTTCTCCTTAGTGACGGCCACGGCACTCCCTCTGCCCCCTGGTTCTCCTGGAGCTCTGGCATCCCACTGGTGTCTTCCACCGTGAAGGCTGATGCAAAGTAACTATACAGTTCGTCTGCCATTTCTTTGTTACCTATTGTTACTTCTCCAGTCACATTTTCCAGTGGTCCAATGTCTTTTTTTGTCTCTCTCTTACCTTTAATATATTGAAAAGAACATCTTCCTGTCTTCTTTTACATTACTAGCTAGCTTGGCCTCAAATTTCACCTCCTCCTTTATTGCTGTTTCAGTTTTCCTCTGCTCGCTATTAAAGGCTTCCCGATTTTATGGCATCCCACTATTCCGCGCCACATTGTCTGTTTTTTATTTTGATTTACTGCTCTCCTTGACTTCCCTCGTGAGCCATGGACTCCTTGTCCTCCCCTTGGCATGTTTCCTCCTCCTTGGGATGAAATTCTGCTGTTCCTCCCGAATAACCCCCCAAAACTGCTGCCATTGCTGTTCCACTGTCTTCCCTGCTCGTCTCCTTTTCCAATCAACTCTGGCCAGCTCCTCCCATGCCTTTGTAGTTACCCCTATTTAATTGTAATACTGTTACATCTGACTCCAGCTTCTCCCTCTCAAACTGCAGGGTAAATTCTATCATATTGTGGTCACTGCTCCCTTCGGGTTCCTTCACCTTAAGTTCCCTAATCAAGTCTGCTTCATTACACATCACCAAATCCAGAATTGCCTGTACCCCAGTCGGCTCTGTCACAGACTGCTCCAAAAAAACATCTCATTCCACAAATTCCATTTCTTGGGATCCACGATCAACCTGATTTTCCTGCATGTTGAAGTCCCCCATGATTATTGTAATATTTCCTTTTTTACATGCCTTTTCTATCTCCTGATTTATTTTTTGCTCCACCTCTTGATTACTGCTCCGAGTCCTGCAAATAAGTCCGATCAGAGTCTTTTTATCGATTCAATTCCTCAACTCTGTCCATAGGGAATCTCTGCCTTCTGATCCTATATCGCTCCTTGCTATCGATTTAACTTCATTCCTTACTCACAATGGAGCCCCGCCTCCTTTACCCATCTGCCTGTCCTTTCGATAGAACACTTGCACATTTTGATCCCAGCCCTGATCACCTTGCAGCCACGTCTCTGTGATTCCAACAACATCGTACCAGCCAATTTCAATGTGCGCAACATGCAAATTCACCTTGTTCCGTACACTGCGCACATTTAGGTCCACCACCCTCAATGCTGCATTGAGCACCTCCCTTCTCACCCTCGGCACCTTTTTTGCTCTGCCTGAGGGTGATGTTGTTCAGGTATTTGTGTTCTCCGTTTCCCCTTCAGTTATTACACCTGCTGAGCTACCTCTCTGGTTCCCACTCCCTTTCATATTAGTTTCAATTCTCCCGGGTGACACTAACAAGCCTCCCAGCGAGGATAGTGATGTCCCTCCAGTTTAGAAGCTGCCCGCCCTTCTTGTCCAGGTCCCACATTTCCCGGAATATCGCCCAATGGCCCAGAAATCTGAAACCCTCCCTCCTACACCACCAGTTTAGCCACGAGTTTAGCTGTACTATCCTCTTGTTTCTAGCCTCACTCTCACGTGGCACAGGGAGTAATCCTGAGATTCCAACCCGAGAGGTCCTGCTTTTTAGCTTACTGTCTAACTTCCTGAACTCCTTCTGCAGGGCCTCATCGCTCTTCCTGCCGATGTCGTTCGTACCGATGTGAACTAAGACCTCTGGCTGTTCACCCTCCCTCTTCAGGACGTCCTGTGTTCGTTCAGAGACAACCTTGACCCTGGCACCAGGCAGACAACATACCAACCTGGAGTCTCTTTCCTGTCCACAGAAGCGCCGATCTGTGCCCCTTTCTATAGAATCCCTGTAACTATCGCTTTCCTGCACTTTACCCTCCCCTGCTGAGTAACAGAGCCAGCTGTGGTGCCACTGTTCTGGCTGCTGTTGTTTTCCCCTGAGAGGCTATCCCCCAACTGTATCCAATACAGTATACCTATTAGAGAGTGGGACAGCCACAGGGGATTCCAGCGCTGACTGCCTGCCCGTTCCAGCAGTCATCCACCGAACTATCTGCCAGCACCTTAGGTGTGACCACGCCTCCAGAACGTCTACCTATGATGCTTTCCGCCACCTGTATGCTCCTCAGTGCATCCAATTGCTGCTCGAACCGAACCACGCGGTCTGTGAGGAGCTGCCATTGGCTACACCTGCTGCAGATGCAGTTGACCGGAACACTGGAAGCGTCACGGTTCTCCCACATCTCACAGTTAGAGCACTGCACCCTCTGAGTGACATTTATGCACTAGTTAATTCATTTAAATAATCACTTAAATTATTATCAGATTTAGTTACAATTAACTATATGGTCCTGCGCTGGATTTTTACTGTAAATAAATGTTAAATTCTAATCCCTGCTCTCAGGTTTACTGACTCCTCTGCCCATTTAATGAATTAGTTACTGCAGTTGTATAGAACCTGAATTACATGAGTAACACATGAACAGAATGGGAATACAGGGATACGGACCACAGGAAGCGCAGAAGATTATAGGTCAGATGGGCAGCAAGTTCAGCACAGGCTTGAGGGCCGAAGGGCCAATAAAGAATCATAGAAGTTTACAGCATGGAAACAGGCCCTTCGGCCCAACCAACTTCTGCCGCCCAGTTTTTACCATTAAGCTAGTCCCAGTTGCCCGCACTTGGCCCATAACCCTCTATACCCATCTTACCCATGTAACTATCTAAATGCTTTTTAAAAGACATAATTGTACCCGCCTCTACTACTACCTCTGGCAGCCCATTCCAGACACTCACTACCCTCTGAGTGAAGAAATTACCCTTATGAATCTCTCCCTGCTCACCTTAAACCTATGCCCTCTAGTTTTAGACTCCCCTACCTTTGGGAAAAGATGTTGACTATCTACCTTATCTATGCCCCTCATTATTTTATAGACCTCTATAAGATCACCCCTAAGCCTCCTACGCTCCAGGGAAAAAAGTCCCAGTCTATCCAGCCTCTCCTCATAACTCAAACCATCAAGTCCCGCTAACATCCTAGTAAATCTTTTCTGCACTCTTTCTAGTTTAATAATATCCTTTCTATAATAGGGTGACCAGAACTGCACACAGTATTCCAAGTGTGGCCGTACCAATGTCTTGTACAACTTCAACAAGACGTCCCAACTCCTGTATTCAATGTTCTGACCAATGAAACCAAGCATGCCGAATGCCTTCTTCACCACCCTGTCCACCTGCGACTCCACCTTCAAGGAGCTATGAACCTGTACTCCTAGATCTCTTTGTTCTATAACTCTCCCCAATGCCATACCATTAACTGTGTAGGTCCTGGCCTGATTCGATCTGCCAAAATGCATCACCTCACATTTATCTAAATTAAACACCATCTGCCATTCGTCGGCCCACTGGCCTAATTGAGCAAGATCCCATTGCAACCCTAGATAACCTTCTTCACTATCCACTGTGCTACCAATCTTGGTGTCATCTGCAAACTTACTAACCATGCCTCCTAAATTCTCATCCAAATCATTAATATAAATCACAAATAACAGTGGACCCAGGACCGATTCCTGAGGCACACCACTGGTCACAGGCCTCCAGTTTGAAAAACAACCCTCTACAACCACCCTCTGTCTTCTGTCGTCCAGCCAATTTTGAATCCAATTGGCAACCTCACCCTGGATCCCGTGAGCTTTCACATTCTGCAACAACCTACCATGCGGTACCTTGTCAAAGGCTTTGCTAAAGTCCGTGTAGACAACGTCTACTGCACTGCCCTCATCTACCTTCTTGGTCACCCCCTCAAAAAACTCAATCAAATTTGTGAGACATGATTTTCCACGCACAAAGCCATGCTGACTGCCCCGAATCAGTCCTTGCCTCTCTAAATGCTTGTAGATCCTGTCTCTCAGAAGACCTTCTAGCAACGTACCTACTACAGACGTTAGGCTCACCGGTCTGTAGTTCCAAGGCTTTTCCCTGCTGTCCTTCTTAAACAAGGGCACAACATTCGCTACTCTCCAATCTTCAGGCACCTCACCTGTGGCTGCTGATGAGTCAAATATCTCTGTTAGGGTACCCGCAATTTCCCCCCTAGCCTCCCACAACATCCTGGGTTACATTTCATCAGGCCCCGGGGATTTATCTAACTTGATGCGCTTTAAGACTTCCAGCACCTCCTCCTCTGTAATATGCACACTTCTCAAGACATCACTATTTATTTCCCTTAGTTTCCTAACATCCATGCCTTTCTCCACCGTGAATACCGATGAGAAATATTCATTCAGGATCTCACCCAACTCTTGTGGTTCTGCACATAGATGTCCTTGTTGATCCTTAAGAGGCCCTACTCTGTCCCTAGTTACTCTTTTTCCCTCTATGTATCTGTAGAAGCTCTTTGGATTCTCCTTTGCATTATTTGCCAAAGCAATTTCATGTCCCCTTTTTGCCCTCCTGATTTCCCTCTTAACTCTATTTCGACAATCTTTGTACTCTTCAAGGGATCCACTTGATCCCAGTTGCTTATGTACGTCATATGCCTCCTTCTTCTTTTTGACCAGAGTCTCAATATCTGGAGTCATCCAGGGTTCCCTACTTCTCCCAGCCTTACCCTTCACTCTAAAGGGAATGTGCTTACCCTGAACCCTGGTTAACACATTTTGAAAAGCCTCCCATTTACCAGCCGTCCCTTTGCCTGCCAGCAGTCTCCCCCAATCTACCTCTGAAAGTTCCTGTCTGATACCATCAAAATTGGCCTTGCCCCAATTAAGAATTTTAACTCTTGGGCCAGACCTATCATTCTCCATAGCTATCTTAAAACTAATGGAGCTATGGTCACTTGTCCCAAAGTGATCCCTCACTAACACTTCTGTCACTTGCCCTTCCTTATTTCCCAAGACGAGGTCAAGTTTTGCCCCCTCTCTAGTCGGGCCATCCACATACTGAATGAGAAATTCCTCCTGAATACACTCAACAAATTTCCCTCCATCCAAGCTCCTAATGCGATGGCTGTCCCAGTCAATGTTGGGAAAGTTAAAGTCCCCAGTACTACCACCCTATTATTCTTGCAGCTATCTGTAATCTCCTTACATATTTGCTCCTCAATTTCCTGCTGACTATTTGGGGGCCTGTAGTACAGTCCTACCAAGGTGATCTCTCCCTTCTTATTTTTCAGTTCCACCCATATAGACTCAGTGGGCGAACCCTCGGATATATCCCCTCTAAGTACTGCCGTAATGTTCTCCCTAATCAAAAACGCCACTCCCCCTCCTCTCTTATCTATGTTGTACTTTTATTTGTGCCTTGTTCCTTGTTCTAACTATTTGTATCAGGTATTGCTGAGTCCGGAGACCAAACTCGCAATCAATAGTCTATGTTACAAGTGTTTGTCTTGAACAACGAACACGAGGTAATGGGACTGAGAGACTGGAGGAGATAATCCCATACCTTCCGGGCCAGACAGCGGAAGAGAAGGCATCATGTGTTCAACTATTAATATGATAATAATAATCTTTATTAATAATAAAAATATGTATTGTCACAAGTAGTCCCACATTAACACTAGAATGAAGTTACTGTGAAAAGCCCCTAGTCGCCACACTCCGGCACCTGTTCGGATACACAGAGGGAGATTTTAGAATGTCCAACTCACCTCACAACAGGTCTTTCGGGACTTGTGGAAGGAAACCGGATCACCCGGTGGAAACCCACGCAGACACGGGGGGAACGTGCAGACTCCACACAGACAGTGACACAAGCCGGGATTCGAACCTGGGACCCCGGAGCTGTGAAGCCAGTGTGCTAACCACTGTGCTATCATGCCGGCCTTCAAATCAGGAATCCTGAAGAATTGGGAGAGTATCGGTATCACGGCTATGGATCTGCTGTGTAATACTGAGAAATAAATCACCAAGGCCATGGCAGGGTTTGATTCTCCTCCAATCCGCCAGCTCCAATCTTAACCATCGCATTAGACCTCGGCATCGATCAGTCCATTAAACCTGGGGAACAGACTCTAATTGAGAAATAATGAATGGAAACAATGGTTGATCACTCTCTTATTGTGAAACAGTCAGTATTTTCCCGAGGAGAAACACTAGAGGATACAGAAGGGAACCAAAAGGACCAGTCTCCCCAACAACACCAGCGGGACTTTGTAGTTATCCAGTTCCAGCAGTCAGATAACCTCAATAATTTAAATAAATATGTGACACAATATATAATTGTTTCTCAGCCCATTACTTCCCGGATTCCATTATTTAAATTGCTGGGACGTCTTCAGTAGAAACAGGCAGAGAGATCACAATGTATTCCACCACATAGCAGCGATATGTCTAGTAACTATTGGAATTAAAACCTGAAAGATAATTTCTGGTACTCATAGACATTTCTAAATGCATATTATTGTGAAAAGCATAAAGGTTTCTAGACATATTCACTAATCATTGGACGGAAAATAATCATGTTCCTGGCGTGATGATTCTATAGAAAGATAATCACAGTTTAGTTAATTGTGAGCAGAAATGTGCATGTTCAGTTTATTGTGTTATTATAGGAAGGTCAGGAATTACTGACTCTATTTGAAAGAACAATCTTATTATGATTATTGTCTGAACAATATTAATTTACGCCTCTGATTACTGGAATAATCAATCCTTCAATAATCACTTTCAAAGTTGCAATTAAATGTTTTTCATTATTTACTGTGTTCAATGGACTGAAAACGAATGTGATGCTTTCTATCAATGTTGTGCAAACATGATGGTGAACTATATGTCATCCTGCCTTCCATCATTGGATTTCAGAGATCATAAAATTCACAGTGCAGAAGGAAGCCATTCGGCCCATCGAGTCTGCACCGGCTCTTGGAAAGAGCACCCTACCCAAGCCCACACCTCCACCCTATCCCCATAACCCAGCAACCCCATCCAACCGAAGAGCAATTTAACGTGTCCAATCCACCTAACCTGCACATCTGTGGGAGACAATCAGAGCACCCGGAGGAAACCCACGCAGACACGGGGAGAATGTGCAGACTCCGCACAGACAGTGACCCAAGCCGGGAATCGAACCTGGGACCCTGGCACTGTGACGTCATAGTGGCACCACTGTGCTACCGTGCTGCCCGAGTTGCTCAGTTTTCTTTGGGAGAAACAGGCAGAGAGAATTCTCACACGATTCAGTCATGGCACAACTATGATTAATGAAATTCAATCATGAGACGTAATTGCTGGTATCATAGACATGGAAAATATTTCCCAATACATATTATTGTGGGAAGTTAAAAGATTTATTCATACCGTTAGTGATCAATGGATTAATCAGTTTCTTGCCATGATAATTCTCTTGGAAAATGATCATCGGTTTAATGTCCTGTACCCTGTTCTCGGTCCGGCCAGCCCCGTTATCCGGCGCGGCGCACCCACCGGCACAACGGGATTCTCCGTTCCCGCAGCCGGTCAGTGAGGTTTCCCGTTGTGGCCACCCCACGGCGTGGGGAAACCCGCGGACATGGGGGCGCTGCTGGCGAAGGGGAGGATCCTGCCCAGGGAGAATCCCATTGATTGGGATTGTGAGCTGTACAAATGCATTTTTTATTGATGCTATTATTGTTGTGTGGTCAGGAATTACAGATTCTATTCCACTGATTAACAATCTCCATTTGATTGTGGTCTGACCAGTAATTAGAAACCGCCTGTGATTATTGCAATGAAAAATCCTTTGACAATCACAGTGAAAGATGCAATGAAATGTTTTTAGTTATTTGCTGTGTTTAATGGACTGAAAACTAATTTGTTATTTTCTATCAATGTTGCACAAATAATAATTAGTTGTGTAATGCTTGTTGGACATTGACATAATGAGCTGTTCGCTGATTTAATTCAACCTCGCAATGAATGAATGAGATAATTGTTTATTGGACCAAACAATCAATTCAAGTTCACTCTGATTATTGGGATGAACGATGTTAACAGGTGGTTAATCTTCCACAGAAAATAATTAAATAATTCAATTAAAAATCAGTAGACCCGTCAGAACTTCACCAGTTTAAAAACATTTAATGTTGGGACATTCATTAAAATATCTGAGCCATTTTAACAAATAGTTCTTCCATATTCACTTTGATTATTGGGTGTAATGATTAAAAGTTAGTTACTCTAACTCTTGGACTGATGAAGAATTAGCTCTTCACTTTTATGCGGAATCCAAGCAGTATAAAATGTATTGGCCCTCAGGACAATCCCAACGAAAGGACATTTGAAAAGGGACCTGCTGCAGTGACTGATGTTGTCTCCAAATCCCTCAGCCCACTCACCCCTCTCTGGGGTTGGGTGATATCTGGGCTTGGGTGATATCTGGCGTTGGGTGATCTCTGGGTTTGGGTGATATCTGCGGTTGGGTGATATCTGGGGTTGGGTGATGTCTGGGGTTGGGTGATATCTGGGGTTGGGTGATATCTGGGGTTGGGTGATGTCTGGGGTTGGGTGATAGCTGGGGCTGGGTGATATGGGGGGGGTTGGGTGATCTCTGGGGTTGGGTGATATCTGGGGTTGGGTGGTATCTGGAGTTGGGTGATATCTGGGGTTGGGTGATGTGTGGGGTTGGGTGATATCTGGGGCTGGGTGATATGGGGGGGGTTGGGTGATCTCTGGGGTTGGGTGATATCTGGAGTTGGGTGATATCTGGGGTTGGGTGATATCTGGGGTTGGGTGATGTCTGGGGTTGGGTGATATCTGGGGCTGGGTGATATGGGGGGTGTTGGGTGATCTCTGGGGGTTGGGTGATCTCTGGGGTTGGGTGATACCTGGGCTTGGGCGATATCTGGGGCTGGGTGATAACTGGGGTTGGGTGATCTCTGGGGTTGGGTGATATCTTGGGTTGGGTGATATCTGGGGTTGGGTGATATCTGGGGCTGGGTGATATCTGGAGTTGGGTGATATCTGGGGTTGGGTGATCTCTGGGGCTGGGTGATCTCTGGGGTTGGGTGATATCTGGAGTTGGGTGATCTCTGGGGTTGGGTAATATCTGGGGTTGGGTGATCTCTGGGGTTGGGTGATCTCTGGGGTTGGGTGATTTCTGGGGTTGGGTGATATCGGGGGTTGGGTAATATTTGGAGTTGGGTGATATGTGTAGTTGGGTGATATCGGGGGTTGGGTGGTATCTGGGGTTGGGTGCTATCCGGGGTTGGGTGATCTCTGGGGTTGGGTGATCTCTGGGGTTGGGTGATCTCTTGGGTTGGGTGATATCTTGGGTTGGGTGATATCTGAGGTTGAGTGATATCTGGGGTTGGGTCATCTCTGGCGTTGAGCGATATCTGGGGTTGGGTGAGACCTGGGGTTAGGTGATATCTGGGATTGGGTGATCTCAGGCGTTCTGTGATATCTGGGGTTGGTTGATATCTGGGTCTGGGTGATCTCTGGGATTGGGTGACATCTGTTGTTGGGTGATATCTGGGGCTGGGTGATATCTGGGATTGGGTGACATCTGGTGTTGGGTGATGTCTGGAGTTGGGTGATATCTGTGGTTGGGTAATATCTGGGGTTGGGTGATATCTGGGGTTGGGTGATGTCTGGGGTTGGGTGATAGCTGGGGCTGGGTGATATGGGGGGGTTGGGTGATCTCTGGGGTTGGGTGATATCTGGGGTTGGGTGGTATCTGGAGTTGGGTGATATCTGGGGTTGGGTGATGCCTGGGGTTGGGTGATATCTGGGGCTGGGTGATATGGGGAGGGTTGGGTGATCTCTGGGGTTGGGTGATATCTGGAGTTGGGTGATATCTGGGGTTGGGTGATATCTGGGGTTGGGTGATGTCTGGGGTTGGGTGATATCTGGGGCTGGGTGATTTGGGGGGGTTGGGTGATCTCTGGGAGTTGGGTGATCTCTGGGGTTGGGTGATACCTGGGCTTGGGCGATATCTGGGGCTGGGTGATAACTGGGGTTGGGTGATCTCTGGGGTTGGGTGATATCTTGGGTTGGGTGATATCTGGGGTTGGGTGATATCTGGGGCTGGGTGATATCTGGAGTTGGGTGATATCTGGGGTTGGGTGATCTCTGGGGCTGGGTGATCTCTGGGTTTGGGTGATCTCTGGGGTTGGGTGATATCTGGAGTTGGGTGATATCTGGGGTTGGGTGATCTCTGGTGTTGGGTGATATCTGGGGCTGGGTGATCTCTGGGGTTGGGTGATGTCTGGGGTTGGGTGATATCTGGGGTTGGGTGATATCTGGGGTTGGGTGATGTCTGGGGTTGGGTGATAGCTGGGGCTGGGTGATATGGGGGGGTTGGGTGATCTCTGGGGTTGGGTGATATCTGGGGTTGGGTGGTATCTGGAGTTGGGTGATATCTGGGGTTGGGTGATGTCTGGGGTTGGGTGATATCTGGGGCTGGGTGATATGGGGGGGGTTGTGTGATATCTGGAGTTGGGTGCTATCTGGGGTTGGGTGATCTCTGGGGCTGGATGATCTCTGGGGTTGGGTGACATCTGGAGTTGGGTGATTCTGGGGTTGGGTAATATCTGGGGTTGGGTGATCTCTGGGGTTGGGTGATCTCTGGGGTTGGGTGATTTCTGGGGTTGGGTGATATCGGGGGTTGGGTAATATTTGGAGTTGGGTGATATGTGTAGTTGGGTGATATCGGGGGTTGGGTGGTATCTGGGGTTGGGTGCTATCCGGGGTTGGGTGATCTCTGGGGTTGGGTGATCTCTGGGGTTGGGTGATCTCTTGGGTTGGGTGATATCTTGGGTTGGGTGATATCTGAGGTTGAGTGATATCTGGGGTTGGGTCATCTCTGGCGTTGAGCGATATCTGGGGTTGGGTGACACCTGGGGTTAGGTGATATCTGGGATTGGGTGATCTCAGGCGTTCTGTGATATCTGGGGTTGGTTGATATCTGGGGCTGGGTGATCTCTGGGATTGGGTGACATCTGGTGTTGGGTGATATCTGGGGCTGGGTGATATCTGTGGTTGGGTAATATCTGGGGTTGGGTGATCTCTGGGGTTGGGTGATCTCTGGGGTTGGGTGATATCTGAAGTTTGGTAATACCGGGGGTTGGGTGATATTTGGGGTTGGGTGATATCTGTAGTTGGGTGATATCGGGGGTTGGGTGATATCTGGGGTTGGGTGCTATCCTGGGTTGGGTGATCTCTGGGGTTGGGTGATCTCGGTGGTTGGGTGATATCTGGGGTTGAGTGATCTTTGGGGTTTGCTGATATCGGGGGTTGTGTGATCTCTGGGGTTGAGTGATATCTGGGGCTGGGTGATATCTGGGGTTGGGTGATATGTGGGGCTGGGTGATCTCTGGGGCTGGGTGATATCTGGGGTTGGGTGATATCTGGGGCTGGGTGATATCTGCGGCTGGGTGATATCTGGGGCTGGATGATATCTGGGGCTGGGTGATATCTGGGGTTGGTTGATATCAGGGGTTGGGTGATCTCTGGGGCTGGGTGATATCTGGGGTTGGGTGATATCTGGGGCTGGGTGATATCTGCGGCTGGGTGATATCTGGGGCTGGGTGATATATGGGGCTGGGTGATATCTGGGGTTGGTTGATATCTGGGGCTGGGTGATCTCTGGGGCTGGGTGATATCTGTGGTTGGTTGATATCTGGGGTTGGGTGATCTCTGGGGCTGGGTGATATCTGGGATTGGGTGATATCGGGGGGGGGGCTTCGGTGATATCCGTTGGGTGCTGATATCTGTTCTGCGGTAATGTTTGCCGGGGCATGAATTCAAGACTGGATTCATATCCGGGGGGGGGGGGTGCTATAATAAAATTAATAATCCCTTGTCACAAGTATATTTCACCGATGTCACTGTGAAAAACCCCTAGTCGCCATAGTCCGGCGCTTGTTGTGGAGGCCGGCATGGGAATTCATCCCGCGCTGCTGGCATTGTTCTGCATTGCAAGCCAGCTATTTAGCCCACTGTGCTAAACCAGCCCCTGTTGGGCTGTTTAGGATGGGGGTGGGGTGTCATCGGGCGGGATGATACCTGGCTGGGCGCATCAGGGGGTTGTTGGGCATTTCCGGTGGTTAATATCGAGGGTGGGACCATAGATTGAATCATAGCATCAACAGTGCACAAGGAGGCTATTCGGCCCATCAAGTCTGCACGAGTCCTTACAAGAGCGTCTCATCTAAGCTCCCACCTCTGCCCCATCCCCGTAACCCAGTAACCCCCCTGGGGATGTATCGGGGAGGGGGTGATGTCGGGGAGGGGGAGATATCGGGGAGCGGGTGATATTGAGGAGGGGGTGATATCGGGGAGGGAGTAGTACTGGGGAGGGGGTGATATCGGGGAGGGGGTGATATCGGGGAGGGGGATAATCGAGGAAGGGGGTGATATCGGGGAGGGGGTGATGTCAGGGAGGGGGTGATATCAGGGTGGGGGTGATATTGGGGAGGGGGTGATATTGGGGAGGGGGTGATATCGGGGAGGGGGTGATATCGGGGTGGGGGTGATATCGGGGAGGGGGTGATATCGGGGAGGGTGTGATATCGGGGAGGGGGTGATTTCGGGATGGGGGTGATATCGGGGAGGGGGTGATATCGGGGTGGGGGTGATATCGGGGTGGGGGTGATATTGGGGAGGGGGTGATATCGGGGAGGGGGTGATATCGGGGTGGGGGTGATATCGGGGAGGGGGTGATATCGGGGAGGGGATGATATCGGGGTTGGGTTGATATCGGGGTGGGGGGTGATATTGAGGATGGAGTGATATCGGGAGGGAGTGGTATTGGGGAGAGGGGTGATATCGGGGAGGGGGTGATATCGGGAGGAGGGGGTGATATCGGGGAGGGGGTGATATCGGGGAGTGGGTGATATCGGGGATGGGGTGATATCGGTGGGGGAGTGATATCGGGTAGGGGGTGATATCGGGGAGGGGGTGATATCGGGGAGGGGGTGATATCGGGGTGGGGGTGATATCGGGGTGGTGGTGATATCGGGGAGGGGATGACATCAGGGAGGGGGTGATATCGGGGACGGGGTGGTATCGGGGTGGGGGTGATATCAGGGAGGGGGTGATAACGGGGAGGGGATGATATCGGGGTTGGGTTGATATCGGGGTGGGGGTTGATATTGAGGATGGAGTGATATCGGGAGGGTGGTATTGGGGAGAGGGGTGATATCGGGGAGGGGGTGTTATCGGGAGGAGGGGGTGATATCGGGAGGAGGGGTGATATCGGGGAGTGGATGATATCGGGGATGGTGTGATATCGGGGAGGGGGTGATATCGGGGTGGGGGTTATATCGTGGCGGGGTGATATCGGGAAGGGTGTGATATCTGGCAGGTGGTGATATCGGGGAGGGGGTTATATCGGTGATGGGATGATAATGCGGAGGGGGTTATATCTGGGAGGGGGTGATATCGGGGAGGGGGTGATATCTGGGAGGGGGTGATATCTGGGACGGGCTGATATCGGGGAGGGAGTGATATCTGGGAGGGGGTGAAAACTGGGACGGGCTGATATCGGGTAGGGGGTGATATCTGGGACGGAGTGATATCTGGGACGGGCTGATGTCGGGGAGGGGGTGATATCGGGGAGGGAGTGATATCTGGGGTGTGATATCTGGGACGGGGTGATATCGGGGAATGGGTGATATCGGGGAGGGTGTGATATCTGGGACGGGCTGATATCGGGGAGGGGGTGATATCTGGGAGGGGGTGATATCTGGGACGGGCTGATATCGGTGAGGGGGTGATATCGGGGAGGGGGTGATATCGGGGAGGGGGTGAGATCGGGGAGTGGGTGATATCAGGGAGGGTGTGATATCGGGGTGGGGGTGATATCGGGGAGGGGGTGATTTCGGCGAGGGGGTTATATCGGGGAGGGGGTGATATCGGGGAGGTGGTGATATCGGGGAGGGGGTGATATCGGGGAGTGGGTGATATCGGGGACGGGGTGATATCGGGGAGGGGGTGATATCTGGGACGGGCTGATATCGGGGAGGGTGTAATATAGGTGAGGGAGTGATATCTGGGAGGGGGTGATATCTGGGACGCGCTGATATCGGCGAGGGGGTGATATCTGGGAGTGGGTGATATCGGGGAGGGGGTGATATCGGGGAGTGGGTGATATCGGGGAGGGGGTGATATCTGGGAGGGGGTGATATCTGGGACGGGCTGATATCGGTGAGAGGGTGATATCGGGGAGGGAGTGATATCTGGGAGGGGGTGATATCTGGGACGGGGTGATATTGGTGAGGGGGTGATATCGGGGAGGGGGTGATATCGGGGAGGGGGTGATATCGGGGAGGGGGTGATATCGGGGAGGGGGTGATATCGGGGTGGGAGTGATATTGGTGTGGGGGTGATAACGGGGAGGGGTGATGTCCGGGGAGGGGGTGATATCCGTGGTGGAGTGATATCGGGGCGGGTGTGATATCGGGGAGTGGGTGATATCCGGGGTGGGCGGAGGGGCAGTGCTGCGGTGTCTATTGGGACACAACAATCCCGACGACCTAATGGGGCCAATGGGCAGCAGATGCCGCCACTGCGACTGTGCCACACCCATCCCAGCATGCCCTGCGTGCTGGCGTCAACCATCTTGTATTGCCATAAGAACATAAGAACTAGGAGCAGGAGGAGGCCATCTGGCCCCTCAAGCCTGCTCCACCCTTCAATGAGATCATGGCTGATCTTTTGTGGACTCAGCTCCACTTTCCGGCCCGAACACCATAGCCCTTAATCCCTTTATTCTTCAAAAAACTATCTATCTTTATCTTAAAAACATTTAATGAATGAGCCTCTACTGCTTCACTGGGCAAGGAATTCCATAGATTCACAACCCTTTGGGTGAAGAAGTTCCTCCTAAACTCAGTCATAAATCTACTTCCCCTTATTTTGAGGCTATGCCCCCCTTGGTTCTGCTTTCACCCGCCAGTGGAAACAACCTGCCCGCATCTATCCTATCTATTCCCTTCATAATCTTATATGTTTCTATAAGGTCCCCCCTCATCCTTCTAAATTCAAACGAGTACAGTCCCAGTCTACTCAACCTCTCCTCGTAATCCAACCCTGGGATTAACCGAGTGAATCTCCTCTGCACACCCTCCAGTGCCAGTACGTCCTTTCTCAATTAAGGAGACGAAAACTGAACACAGTACTCCAGGTGTGGCCTCACAACACCTTATGCAACTGCAGCATAACCTCCCTAGTCTTAAACTCCATCCCTCTAGCAATGAAGGACAACATTCTATTTGCCTTCTTAATCACCTGTTGCACCTGTCAACCAACCTTTTGCGACTCATGCACTAGCACACCCAGGTCTCTCTGCACAGCAGCATGTTTTAATATTTGATGATTTAAATAATCATCCCTTTTGCTGTTATTCCTACCAAAATGGGTAACCTCACATTTGTCAACATTGTATTCCATCTGCCAGACCCTAGCCCATTCACTTAGCCTGTCCAAATCCCTCTGCAGACTTCCAGTATCCTCTGCACTTTTTGCTTTACCACTTATCTTAGTGTCGTCTGCAAACTTGGACACATTGCCCTTGGTCCCCAACTATAAATCATCTATGTAAATTGTGAACAGCTGTGGGCCCAACACTGATCCCTGAGGGACACCACTAGCTACTGATTGCCAACCAGAGAAACACCCATGAATCCCCACTCTTTGCTTTCTATTAATTAACCAATCCTCTATCCATGCTACTACTTTCCCCTTAATGCCATGCATCTTTATCTTATGCAACAACCTTTTGTGTGGCACCTTGTCAATGGTATTCTGAAATCCAGATATACCACATCCATTGGCTCCCCGTTATCTACCGCACTGGTCATGTCCTCAAAAATTCCACTAAATTAGTTCGGCACGACCTGCCCTTTATGAACCGATGCTGCATCTGCCCAATGGGACAATTTCCATCCAGGTGCCTCGCTATTTCTTCCTTGATGATAGATTCCAGCATCTTCCCTACTACCGAAGTTAAGCTCACTGGCCTATAATTACCCGCTTTCTGCCTACCTCCTTTTTTAAACAGTGGTCTCACGTTTGCTAATTTCCAATCCGCCGGGACCACCCCAGAGTCTAGAGAATTTTGGTAAATTATCACTCGTGCATTTTCAATTTCCCTAGCCATCTCTTTCAGCACTCTGGGATGCATTCCATCAGGGCCATGAAACTTGTCTACCTTTAGCCCCATTAGCTTGCTCATCACTACCTCCTTGGTGATAACAATCTTCTCAAGGTCCTCACCTGTCATAGCCTCATTTCCATCAGTCACTGGCATGTTATTTGTGTCTTCCACTGTGAAGACCGACCCAAAAAACCTGTTCAGTTCCTCAGCCATTTCCTCATCTCCCATTACTAAATCTCCCTTCTCATCCTCTAAAGGACCAATATTTACCTTCGCCACTCTTTTTTGTTTTATGTATTTGTAGAAACTTTTGCTTTCTGTTTTGATATTCTGAGCAAGTTTACTCTCATAATCTATCTTATTCTTCTTTATAGCTTTTTTAGTAGCTTTCTGTTGCCCCCTCTTGTGTTGCCAGGGGAGTCTCCCGGCAGCCATGTTCTGTTGCCAGGGGAGACACCCGGCAGCCATCTTCTGTTGCCAGGGGGACGCCCGGCAGCCATCTTGTGTTGCCAGGGGATACTCTCGGTGGCCATCTTGTGTTGGCAGGTGTGTCTTCCGGCAGCCATCTTGTGTTGCCAGGGGAGACTCCCGGTGGCCATCTTGTGTTGCCAGGGGAGTTTCCCTCAGCCATCTTGTGTTGCCAGAGGAGACGATGTCAGTCAGTGGGTGGCCCGCGCACTGCCTGCTGGGATAGTGACTCTCCCGCACATGCGCACGGACAGCTCTGTGTGAAGCCTCCATTGTCTGAAGCATTATTACTGCCATAAGACCCAGGGTCCTCAACCGTTCCTCATACGACAAGCTCGCCTCAACCTCCAGACTCCGGCTTCACTCTCGGTTCTCAAACACACATTCCCCTTTCCTTGGAGGGTCAGCGGCCTCTGGCGGCGGGGGGACAGCGGCCTCTGGCGGCAGGGGGACAGCGGCCTCTGGCGGCGGGGGGACAGCGGCCTCTGGCGGCAGGGGGACAGCGGCCTCTGGCGGCGGGGGGGGCAGCGGCCTCTGGCGGCGGGGGGGACAGCGGCCTCTGGCGGCGGGGGGACAGCGGCCACTGACGGCAGCGGGACAGCGGCCTCTGGCGGCAGGGGGACAGCGGCTTCTGGCGGCGGGGCGGACAGCGGCCTCTGGCGGCGGGGGGACAGCGGTCTCTGACGGCGGGGGGATAGAGGCCTCTGGCGGCGGGGGGGGACAGCGGCCTCTGGCGGCGGGGGGACAGCGGCCACTGGCGGCAGCGGGACAGCGGCCTCTGGCGGCAGGGGGACAGCGGCCTCTGGCGGCGGGGGGGACAGCGGCCTCTGACGGGGGGGGGCAGCGGCCTCTGGCGGCGGGGGGGGGTCAGCGGCCTCTGGCGGCGGGGGGACAGCGGCCTCTGGCGGGGGGGACAGCGGCCTCTGGCGGCGGGGGGACAGAGGCCTCTGACGGCGGGGGGACAGCGGCCTCTGGCGGCGGGGGGACAGCGGCCTCTGGCGGCGGCGGGACAGCGGCCTCTGGCGGCGGGGGGACAGCGGCCTCTGGCGGGGGGGGGGACAGCGGCCTCTGGCGGCGGGAGGACAGCGGCCTCTGGCGGCGGGGGGACAGCGGCCTCTAGCGGCGGGGGGACAGCGGCCTCTGGCGGGGGGGGGGGACAGCGGCCTCTGGCGGCGGGGGGACAGCGGCCTCTGGCGGGGGGGGCAGCGGCCTCTGGCGGCGGGGGGACAGCGGCCTCTGGCGGGGGGGACAGCGGCCTCTGGCGGCGGGGGGACAGAGGCCTCTGACGGCGGGGGGACAGCGGCCTCTGGCGGCGGGGGGACAGCGGCCTCTGGCGGGGGGGGGACAGCGGCCTCTGGCGGCGGGGGGACAGCGGCCTCTGACGGGGGGGGCAGCGGCCTCTGGCGGCGGGGGGACAGCGGCCTCTGGCGGGGGGGACAGCGGCCTCTGGCGGCGGGGGGACAGAGGCCTCTGACGGCGGGGGGACAGCGGCCTCTGGCGGCGGGGGGACAGCGGCCTCTGGCGGCGGCGGGACAGCGGCCTCTGGCGGCGGGGGGACAGCGGCCTCTGGCGGGGGGGGACAGCGGCCTCTGGCGGCGGGGGGACAGCGGCCTCTGGCGGCGGGGGGACAGCGGCCTCTGGCGGCGGGGGGACAGCGGCCTCTGGCGGGGGGGGGACAGCGGCCTCTGGCGGCGGGGGGACAGCGGCCTCTGGCGGCGGGGCGACAGCGGCCTCTGGCGGCGGGGGGGACAGCGTCCTCTGGCGCTCGGGGGACAGCGGCCTCTGGCGGT